>NC_092384.1:21266082-21952332 GCF_030028105.1 Mobula birostris | reverse complement strand
CGACCTGCACTCAGCCCATAACCCTCCATTCCCTTCCTGTCCATATACCTATCCAATTTAAATTTAAATGACAACATCGAACCTGCCTCAACCACTTCTGCTGGAAGCTCGTTCCACACGGCCACCACTCTCTGAGTAGAGAAGTTCCCCCTCATGTTACCCCTAAACTTTTGCCCTTTAACTCTCAACTCATGTTCTCTTGTTTGAATCTCCCCCACTCTCAATGGAAAGAGCCTATCCACGTCAACTCTATCAATCCCCCTCATAATTTTAAATACTTCTATCAAGTCCCCCCTCAACCTTGTACATTAACGTTACCTTACTAAACCACAATAGACCCACACTATGATTTTTTCCCATTCATCGCCAAGGCACTGCTATTCCTACTTGCAAAGCTGTTTGGAGCGTGGTCAAATGCTTTTGTATTCAGCTTTCTCGTGCAACTGTGCTTGGCCTACTAGAATAACAAACCACTTCAGTGGGGTCATATAGAGAAGGTTCCCATTGGTGAAAATCAAACTGTGGATATCTGAAATGGAACAGAAGTTGCATGTGTTTCCAGCACTTTCTGCTTTTATTCTGATTTGTGTACTTGTTGGTGTGCTGAGTTTTCCATTTCGTGTGTTGTGGCTGTTTATTTTCTTTCTATACATTTTGAAGGATTGCAGCCTCGATGACAAGGCCAGTGTTTATCGTCTGTCCCTCGCTCTGCTCAGTGAGCCTTTCAAACGCAGAGCAGAAGGTGGTGGTGACGTGTCTCGTGGAATTCCTGCAGTCCTTTCAGTGAAAGTTCTCCCTCGGTGTTACTGGGGAGGGAGCTCCAGGTTTTCATCCCAGCATCAATGTAGGAGCAGCCACAGAGTCATGTAGCACAGCAAAAGGTCCACGCTGACCAAGATTCCCATCTACACTGCTCACAGTTGGCCCACATCCCCCCAAGCACATGTTCTCTCTCCGACACTCTTCCACCTGAAAGCACTCCGTGGCCACCCTATTGGATACACCTGCTCGCTAATGCAAATATCTGATCAGCCAATCATGGAGCAGCATCTCAATGCATCAAAGCATGCACATGCGGTCAAGTGCTCCGTTGATGTTCAGGCCAGGCACAGACTGGGGAAGAAATGCGATCCAAGTGACTTTGACCATGGAATGATTGTTAGTGGCAGATGAGTGGGTTAAGTATCTCAGAAACCGCTGACCTCCTGAGATTTTCATGCACAACAGTCTCTAGAGTTCATGAAGAATGGTGTGAAAAACACAAACATCCAGTGTAGCAGTTCTGAGGGCGAAAACGCCTTGTTAGTGAGAGAGGTCAGAGGAGAATGACCAGGCTATGTCACACTAACAGGAAGGCAGAAAAGTACCTCTGAATGCACAACACGTCAGCCTTTGAAGTGGATGGGCTTCAGCAGCAGAAGACTACAAACATACATAAACTGGCCACTGTATCAGGTACAGGAGGTGCAAATAAAACGGACACTGAGTGTATTATCCCAGATGGAAATGGGGCCGCATTTTAATAGCTGTCTCATGAGCTGAAAATGACCATATACATCCTAGTACCAGGGCGATGGCTGGACATATACTGAAGGTATCCAAATGCATGGACATAATGTACCCAATGTACCTACATGTTAAGCCATACTGAGATCCTGTTGAGTAAAAGGGTCATGTGACATACCCACCTTGTAATAATGTAACACATACTGGAACAGCCAGACTGCAGCACAGCTTGAAGATTCAATGTGCATAGAGGTGGAAACTTCTTTTGCAAATGAAGATGGATCTCAGAGTTGTATACTGCATAATAAATTGTGAGTGGAGCTTAGGAGGATGATGGTGCCTAACGAAGACGCTTTTGCTTACATCTTCGGAAACAGCTCTATTTCTACCTTTGATATCTCTTTTTCCCTTTCAGGGTCCTTTTGAAGACCCTGACCTGGAGTTACACTCTGACTTTTGTTCTTTGTGGGAATGGGACCTGCTCTCAGGGCCTCATGACCGGCTGTTTTTTGATATGCCAAGGACATGGCCTGGGAGACTAGTGAGCCTTCAGGGTGCTGGATTTTCGTGGCTCTGGAGGCAGGCAGATTTGAGACCAGTGCTGCTGTCTGATGTGTCGTGGGAGTACACGGAAGACCGAAAGCACGAGCTGGCTGCTGGCTGTGTGCCCAGGGGCCCAAGTTCTTGGGGCACAGAGTGGTGCAACAGACTTTTAACACTGTAAATCAGCGAGTTGTTTGTTATGTCTGTCCTCTCACTGTGAACCTCTTTTTCCCTTATTAGGAGGAGAGAGAGCCTGTGGTATGCCGAATTACCGGGTGAACGAGTAGCCTTTGGAGTACTGCAAGTCTGTGTCTTTATTGATGCTTTGCTGCACGCTTGAGTGCTCAGTGGGGGTGCCGATGCTTCTTTGCTGGTGGCGAGGGTGGTGTCATTGCCTTGCTGCTGCTTATGCATGGGAGGGGGGAATTGGGGGGACATTGGGGTTCTAACATTTAACTGTCATTCATTCTTTGGGGCTCTTCTCTGTCTTCATGGATGTTTGCAAAGAAAAAGAATTTCAGGATGTATATTGTATACATTTCTCTGACATTAAATGAAGCTTGAACTTTATAATGTATACATGCCTCAAATTTGTCTGTAGCCTCCGCCTGCAAAACAGAGCAAGCTATGGTGGCCAGGGGCAATGGCATTGACTTTCTGCTCCTTCACCACAGGCATCCGATGTAGCTGTGTCACTGCCGAATAGGAATGGGATAACATGGCCCATCGATGAGCTCCAGCTCGTACGAGTGTATCAGCTGTAAAACAGCAATACCCCCTGCTGGAGACATGACACAGATTGGCAGGATCATAGGCTGTTCCATAGGGAGTCAAGGCACTTGGTAAATTGGTTTATTATTGTCACAGTGACAAACTTTGTACTGCTTGCCTCCCCTGCAGATCTCTTCATTACAACAGTGCATTAAAGTCGTATAAGGGAAAGAGTCAAGAGTCAACTTTATTCACCAAATACATTTACCTGTATAAGGTGAGTTGGTCAGACATGCAACAAAAAACAACAGCATTCAGCAATTACAAAGAATAAAGAATTACAGTAGAACCCGGTTAATTGGGCCATCAGTTTATTGGGGCAGTCACTTATTTGGGACAACTCTTAAGGAACAAAAACTAATTGAGAAAATAGCAGGGATTCCTTTTGTTTATTTAGGACACAGTGCCACTTAATTGGGACAGAAGACTGTTGCTGAACAGTTTCTAACTAGTGTCAGTCGCATGCACTTGTATGGCTGTTAGATTCTACACTGTGCTTAGAGAGAACAGTTTTTAAATAGCATCAGTTTGTGTGTTTATGTTCAAAAAGCAGTGATTTCTCTCACTGAAAGTTGGCGAGAAATAAGCAGCAAGACCATTCAGAGTTCTTTCGCTCACTGTGGTTTCAAGTATTCAGGCTTGGAGGTGCCAGAAATGTCCGTTAGACATTACAGAGCGAAAAGTTTTTAAATGGCGTTGGTTGCACGTGCTTGTGTTATGTTATCTATTTGAGCTGATGAATGGCGATCTCCAAAGCAGTGATTTTTGATTATTATGTTTTTTATTTCAACTTTTTTGCAGGAAGGCAATGAAGGCAGTCCATTGTCTACGCAAGTTGTCTGCACTGATTTTCTTCATTCACAGTCAGTCAAACGAGCATCTGTAGGAAGAGGTACCGTCGACGTTTCAGGCCGAGACCCTTCGTCAGGACTGACTGAAGGAAGAGTGAGTAAGAGATTTGAAAGTTTCAAATCCCTTACTCACTCTTCCTTCAGTCAGTCCTGACGAAGGGTCTCGGCCTGAAACGTCGACTGCACCTCTTCCTAGAGATGCTGCCTGGCCTGCTGCGTTCACCAGCAACTTTTATGTGTGTTGCTTGAATTTCCAGCATCTGCAGAATTCCTGTTGTTTTTGTTTAGTTTAGTTTTGTTTAGTTCAGTTTAGTTCTTTTTTTCTAATTTGAGGTTTTTTTTCCTGACATTTTTTCATTTTTCTTTTTATCATGTTTAATTATATTAAGAGTTTGGGAGGCTTGGTATACCTGTGTTATCTGTAGTTTATATTCAGATATGCTAATTACCAATAATGTAATCCCCATCTTTTTGTACTAATATTGTTGTGATATTTATGAATTTGAAAATTAATAAAAAGATTGAAAAAGAAAGAAAAGTGTAATTTCTTACTCAGTTAAACAGTAGTTCGTCTTTGTTATGCCTTTTAATTATTTCCATGAAGAGCAGCTAATAGCCACTTGATTGGGCCAAGATGTACTAGTCCTGATGTGTCCCAGTTAACCAGAATCCACTGTACATAAAATAATGTTAGAAGTACGGATAGGGAATAAAATGTGACTATAAATACATAAATAGTGAAATACGTGTAAACGGCATTATAAAAGCGATTTAAAGTGCAGTGCAGTGACTGGGGTAATAGACGATTACTAACAGTGCAGAACAAAGTGCTACAGATACAGGGAAGTGCGGTGCAAGCAATAAGGTGTGCGGCCACAGCAAGGTAGGTTGAGTGGTCAAGAGCCCACCCTTATTATTCACGAGACATATAACAGCAGGATGGAAGGGTTCCTTAAACTGGTGCTTTCAGGCTTTTATATTGTAGGGTAATGTAATGGGTGGAAACAAATGTATAATTCACAGCCACCAACATTGGGTTGGGGCTCACTCTACGAGGCTGGTCCGATGTGATGACATGAAGTTTTTTTACCGCAATTTATGTTCAACAAAGGAGCTGTTATGGTTTCCCTTAAACTTAAAAATGCCTCTGCCATTTTATGTATGAAAATGTACCTACATTAGTGACCCCGATGCTCTAGTGTGACTCCAGAGTTACTCAACATATCAGCCAGCACAGACGCTTTGAAACTGCCAGAGTTTTGGGAGCAAAATGCCGTCACTTGAATTGTACAAGCTGAGGCCCAATTTGCGCTGTGAGAAATCTCCCTGGACGACACCAGATATTACTTTGTAGTAGTGTTGCTCGGTAGTCACAAGGCAGTGAGAGTTGCAATGTTCCCTCTAATTTTTAGTAGTCAGTGTGCACAAAAATCTTATGTTGTGCAATTTTTTTTCCTGTGACAAAAGTATGTGTGCACTGAATGCACACATGGCACAGTTTATGTAGGTTTACAAAATATTTGACATAAAACTGCACAGAATAACAACAAAATAACATACATATTTAAGTCACTCAGTTATTTTTACTCTCTCATGTCTTTGGTATTTACCCGTTCTTTGTAAACTCTGTCTAGACTAATAGAACTTCCATCCAATTGATAGCTTTTGATTCGCATTGACATATCCAAATGACATTCACCTAAATGGTCTCTCAGCTTGTTTTTGAGTTGATTCATTAGGCTAAAACCTCATTCACAGTCTGCACTAGGCACAAGAAAGGTTCCCCCAATGTCCATCAACTGTGCAAGGTCACAAGCTGTTCATTTTGAAGTAAAAATGCCACCAATTGAGCAAAGTTTGAAATCAGTTTGGATTTAATTTTTTCTTGCATGAAAAATTTGAAATAATTGAACTGACTAACCATTACAGTGTTTTCAGCTAGAAAATCATGATATTTTAGACATAAGGCATTAACTTGTTTATCGCCAACTGTGAAGTCACAATCTGCAATTGCGGAGAAATCAAATGCTGACCATTCTTGTACCTCAATTTTGATCTCCCCTGGGTTTGATAGTTTTCACTCTTGCTCATCTGCACTCAGCCATAACATGTGTAGCACTCCTGTCACAGGTAATGACGGGTTCTGTTGCCTGAGCTTTTGTACACCATCCAAATGCAATTTACTTGCCAAATGATGCTTCAAAAAGTCAGGTTTCCAAATATCATCCCATTTCTTTCCACTAGCAAATTCTCCAGCAACATTCGCATCACGACAATACAAACAGATAACTCCAGTTTCCGAATCATACATAAATATTTCTCATAGCTGAACATTCATGACCTCATGAGCTTTCGGTGTAGCAGTTTCTACTATTTTGTTAAGCCATTCAACTTTAAACAAATTAGCAGTTCTTTTGCGCTTCACGCCCTTCACTTCTTTTGAATTCAACATAGTGAATCAATATTTTTTTCAATAAAAACTTAGTAAGCTATCTACAGGATTTGAAACAGATCTTTGTAAACTTTATGATACGAACACTGTCTGCCAAACGTGGCTGCCGCCGTGATGCAGCTGTACAAACCAGAACAGGAAAGGTGAGGTGACGTAAATTAGTGACGTGCATTGTGGTATTTGAAAAACCAACTAACTAGTTAACAGAAACAGTTAGCTAAAATATTATTTTCAATAAGTATAATTATTAATTACTACATTATTTTAGATAACTAACCTTTTGTGCGCACATTAATTTCCTTTGTGCGCTGGTTGAAAAACGTGTGTGCGCGCGCACACGTGCACAGCTTAGAGAGAACTATGGTGGTGAGTGTAATTGAACACCTGCCTGAACACAATAAATACAGCATGTGGAAAACTCTCCTTTTACAGCCTTTTGGGCTATCAGAGTCTCAGTGCAATAAACGGTTGCTCTCTTTATCTGGCCACGACAATGCTAGGTCTTCAGAGCTAATGGACCACATATTGTCTCTCCTGGGAAAACTCCATCCTTGTTTTATTTTTAAAGAACTCCTTATGCAGAAAATGCCTATCAAGTTTGCATAGCCCTCCCTAATGCCTGTGAAGGACCATAGGGAGCTTGCTAAAATGGCTGATAGTCTACACTCAGCTAGGCAGAGGTACATAATTCCCCTTCCATTTCCTGCCTCAACAAGCCTGGTCAGCAGTGCCTCCAACACACGCACGCCCGCGGCTGTAAAACAGATGACACCGGATCTGCTTCTTCACCACGGGTGCTTTGGTACAAATGCTAGGAAGTGCCATCCGTCTTGCAGCTTCAACACCGCCAGCGCATCGGGACATCAGAGGTCTGAGAACACCGTGGGTTCCAGCTGCCAGGGTCGTCTACTGTTCATCACAGACACCATTTCAGGGCGATTCTTCCTGTGTGACATGGGTGCTCAGGTAGGCAGAGTAGCAACAAAACCTCACTGGAGGGCACCAACGGCAGCAGGATCCAGACTTACGGGACCCGACGGGTGTCACCCTGCTTCAGTGGGTGCTGTTACACACGAGACTTTATCCTGGCTAAAGTGGCCAGACCTCTGCTCAGCACAGATTTCCTGTGTACCCAAGGACTATTAGTTGATCTTCAGAACTGCCAGCTTGTCGTTATCCTGCTTCCCCAGTAAGTTCCCCGCAAGGACTCTGTCGAGCGCATGCACCACTGCATGTGAGTGCACTCAGCTGCTGGGTAAATTCCCAAACTTCACCAAGCTGACACTCTCAGCTACAGTCTCAAAACATGGAGTCAAGCACCACATTTCCACAACTGGCCCACCGGTCAACCCCCGACAATGTAGGCAGGACCCAGACATGCTGGTAATCATGAAGGCCGAGTTTTCCAACATGGAAAGGCTTGGCATTGTACGCAAGTCAAATAGCCTCTGAGCTTTGTTCCTCCCTAAACCCGATGGTAGTTACTGCCTATGTGGTGATTACCAAAGTCTTAACGTGGTCACCACCCCCATTCGTTACCCAGTCCCCCACATCCAAGACTTTGTGGCACGTTTAACCAAAGAGTTAATTTTTTTCTAAAGTTCACTTAGTTAAGGACTACCATCAGGTGCCAGTGAGTTCAGATGACATTCCCAAGATGCCTATGATAATCCTGTTTGGCTTCTTTGAGTTTCTGTGCATGCCATTTGGTCTGAAAAGCACAGACTTTCCAATGGCTGATGGACTCAGTATTAAAAGACTTATATTTTCTTTTTTGTTTACCTGGATGACATACTTGTTGCCAGTGCATCCAAATCCAAACACATATCTCATCTCTGCACACTTTTTGAGTGCTTAAGCCAACCCGGGTTGATTATTAATCCTGCTAAATACCAGTTTGGGTTGACAACCATTGACTTTCTCAGCAATCACATCTCTGCAGAGGATGCAAAACCCCTTCCATGGAAAGTCTCCACCACATTACACTACTAAAATACTACAGGAGTTTTTCTATCACCACTTCATTCCTTGAGCTGCTGAATTCATGCTCCCTTGTAGAGTGCCCGTAAAGGCAACGCCTGTAATCACGTGCTTGACTGGTCAGCGGACACGACCAGATCATTTGATGACACCAAATGAGCTCTTTTCAACACGACCCTACTGGCGCACCTGTTCCCAAACACACCTGTAACCGTTACTACTCACCCTTCAGACTATGCTGTGGGTGTTGTGCGTCAACAATTCATTGAAGGTGTGTGGCAGCCACTCGCCTTCTTCAGCCGGCAGCCCCGTCCCTCCAAAAGGAAGTACAGCACATTTGACCGTGGGCTTCTCGGTCTCTATCTGGCTGTCAGCCATTTTGGTTTTCTACTAGAGGGTCACCATGTCACAGCGTTCATTGACCACAAACCCCTCGTGCACACAATGGCCAAAATATCAGACCCTTGGTCTGAATGGCAGCAACACCACCTGGCCTGTGTATCAGAGTTTGCAACTAACATACAACACATCAAGGGGAAAAATAATGCCATGGCTGATTACCCCTCACTGCTGGCTATTGAGGCCATACACATGCGGGTTGACTATGCAGGCATGGCAGCCGACCAAGCTACTGACCCAGAGGTCCAGGATTACCGAACAGCAGTCACGGGCCGATGGTTGGCTGACATTAAATTTGGGGAAGCTAGGGTTTCTGTCCTGTGCGATGCCTCAACTGATCACCCTCTCCCCATGGACACCCCATCTGATATTTCCTTTGACCCCTGGGCTGCGATGGCCCAGAACCTTGGCATTAGACTGCATCACACCATGGGGCATCACCCACTCCTTAAAGGCTGCTCTGAGGGTTTTCCTGATGGATGAGTATTGGCACATTTGTCTCCCGTGGGTCCTGCTGGATCTCAGACCAGCTCCAAGAGAGGACCTGCAGTCGCCCGTGGCTGATTTGGCATATGGGCAGCCATTACAAGTGTCAAGTGATCTTATTACTGATGCCTGATCGACCTCTCAGCAGCATTCCGCCTTCCTCAGTAGCCTCAGTTCCAACCTCCCATCATGGCTTACAGCAGTCTTGGGTTCCTGTTCATCTTGAGTTCCTACCAGCCTCGTTCATCTTTGTCCACCATGATGCACACCATCATCCCCTTTGGCCCATCTTATGTTGGCCTGTTCTGCATTTTGGAATGGGGAGAAAAGACTTTTATCACAGATAGGAGGGGTGAACCCGAATGTAATTTGGCAGATCACCTTATTTACCAAGATTTGGACGATTCTGCGACCCTGCCCCTGCCATGACGACACAGCCACGAGTGTGCCAACGCACCCCTGGATGAGCCAGAGGCATCTGCTGTTCCTCCACCCTTAGAACATTGGACCCGAGCCGGCTGGATCATCAGAGCACCAGACAGGCCCGTACTGCCAATTTTGGTGAATGCTGAGGGCAGGAGCGGGTGGCCTGTGTCAGGTAATGTAATGGGTAGAAATATATGCGTATATAAACATCACCGTTCCTGAAAGAGCACCAAAGTGAACAAAAAAGCAAGAAAAGTAAGTGACTTTTCCCCTGTTTATTGTACTAATAAATAAGGCATATGATGCACCAAGTCACAATGCGATTGCAGTAATAGCCACTGATGAATTACAGACAAAGCAAACTCTTTGCTCTTGCTTTTCACCCTTCCTCAAGCAATTATTCAAAATCAATGAGGAAGCACTTTTAACGAATCAAAAACTTCCATCTGTTTTTTTTTCTGGACAGTTCCTCAATCATAGTGGCAGATCCTAAAATGATTGCAAATGACATAATGACCCACATCAGCGATACTTTTTGGAGCATGAATCAGGGCATAAGAGTGAGTAATCCTTCTACTGCAGTGTGACTCTAGAGTTGGCCAAGGAGATCCGAGCAGAATGTCATTACAAAGGTTCAAAGTACAGGTACATTTATTATCAAGGTGTATGCTGTATACAACTCTGAGATTCAGCTTTCCACAGACAGCCATGAAACCTGTTCAAAGGAAAACATCAACCTAACTCCCCCACCCCCCACAACCAAATGCAAAAAAAAATCATGCAACCACAGGACATGGTGATCAAGATCATTCGAAGTGCTAAATAGCTACAAGAAAAGGAGCGACCAGGAACCAGAAACACAGCACAAGGTGAATTACAGAGATCAATCCATAAACCAAGTCAATTAAACCTTGCCCAAAGCCCAGAACTCCAGCACTATCATCCAGCAGCTACGAGCAAGAGGGAGAGAGACCATCTGAATGCAGGGAATTTCCTCTGGGAGCATCAAGCGAGACCTTCACTCATAGACACCTTCTTCCCACAGCAGCGAGCGAGCAAGAGGCTGGTAGATCGTGCTGAATGCCTGTTTGCGTTCAGCTCACTCCTTGACGATTTCAACCTTCCTCAACACTTTAATCGGCAAAATTGGTGAGAAATGGAGTGGATCATGGGTTCACACCACATCTCCAGGCTTAGACCATAAATCCATAAGATATAAGAGCAGAATTAGGCCATTCAGACATCAGGTTTGTTCCATCATTCCATCATGGCTGATCCCAAATCCCACTCAACCCCATACACCTGCCTTCTTGCCATATCATTGATGCTATGACTGATCAGGAAACTATCAACTTCTGCCTTAAGTACACCTACGGACTTGGCCTCCACCGGAATGTGTGGCCGAGCATTCCACTGATTCACTACTCACAGCTAAAAAGTTCCTCCTTATCTTTGTTCTAAAAGGTCACCCCTTAATTTTGAGGCTGTGCTCTCTAGTTCTGGATCCGCCCACCATAGGAAACATCCTCTCTACTTCCACCCTATCTAGTCCTTCCTACATTTGGTAAGATTCTTGATCTCAGGGCCTCAGACTTCGCTCAAAACCTTACGGAACCCTCTTGGAGACAGCAAAATGCCAGATTGCTCAATTACACCAAAAAAACACGCCACCAAAGTATAGATCACAGGGTCCAACAGTAGTAGAACAACATTTGAAAGGAGAATAAAAGGCATAGATGAAGTGAAAGAAGTGGTTTTAGGAACCGTCTGGAGGATGTCGTCCTTGGTCACGTTGTTTGCTGGCATCACCTTCTTCCATTGCAAATACAGCAGGGAGTCACAGTTGTGCAGCAAACTGCCTCACTGTATCAGATTCCTGGGTTCAATCTTGACCTCAGGTGCTGTCTGTGTGGAGTTTGCATGTTCTCCCTGTGATCGTGTGGGTTTTCTTAGGGCACTCGGGCTTCTTCCCACTTAACGTACCATCCCAAAGATGTATGGGATGGTGGGCTAGTTATAAATTGCCCCATGTATGTTGACGAGTGTGGAGTCTCGGAGGGAGCTGATGAGAATGTAGAAGGATAAAAGCTGAGGTTCGTGTCGGGTTAGTGTAGGTGGGTGGCTCAGGGCCAAACAGCCTTTTTCCACACTGTGTCTCTCTTCGGCCCTATCACTCTGAAAGTGAAAGTATGACCTACATGTTGCACGTGTTTGGCGAAAGCACTCCAGTAAACCAGTAAATGCCACAGAAAGTTACAAAACAAGTCCCAGAAAGACCCAGTGTTGAGAAAGATCTCTGAAGAGGCTTTGAAAGGTTGAACAGAGCTTGACTAGATGAGGAACTGAAACTGTCCCACTGACTTCACAATGGGTTGTCATATGGGAAAGTGATGAAGCAAGGGGAGTCAAAAACTAGTGATTTTGAGAGAAAACCGTTCTGACAAAATGGTCAGCATGAACACAGTCGCAGGAAGCTGGATTTGACAGCCTCGTATGTACCTTATTGGCAACCAAAATCATAACAGTAGGAATGATCTTCTGGAAGGTGCTTTGTTATCATGATCATGACCTGCTAAACCTTCTCATTCAGTACATGGAGACTTCTATGAAAAAGGAAATGAGTTTCCTATTATTGATTGATAGCCACACATTGAAGTGAGGCACATGGGCTGATGTGACACCACACCACAAAATGTACAATAGGTGAGCTGAGGTCTGAGTTTGCATGCAGTGGTCACCCGAAGAATTTATTCCTGGCGATGACTCCCCAATTTCAATCTGATATTTTTACAAGCTTTAAGAAGCAGTATAGTACCAAATACAGTAAAATCAAGTTCCTCCATGTTATCCTCTTCCAAATAGAGTAGCCCTTTGGTCAGTCTGAATTGTCAAGGAAACTCTCAGGGGGCAGGATAGGCAAACTTCAGGATGATACATGCTTGGCCAAGTTTTTGCTGCATTGTAGCAGAAACTTTTACATTACTGAAGAGTTTACATCTATAAGGCTCTTGGTAAAGAGAAGATGAAGAACATAGAACATAGAACATAGAATAGTACAGCACAGTACAGGCCCTTCGGCCCACAATGTTGTGCCGACACTCAAACTCTGCCTCCCATATAAGCCCCCACCTTAGATTCCTCCATATACCTGCCTAGTAGTCTCTTAAACTTCACTAGTGTATTTGCCTCCACCACTGACTCAGGCAGTGCATTCCACGCACCAACCACTCTCTGAGTAAAAAACCTTCCTCTAATATCCCCCTTGAACTTCCCACCCTTTACCTTAAAGCCATGTCCTCTTGTATTGAGCAGTGGTGCCCTGGGGTAGAGGCGCTGGCTATCCACTCTATCTATTCCTCTTATTATCTTGTACACCTCTATCACGTCTCCCCTCATCCTCCTTCTCTCCAAAGAGTAAAGCCCTAGCTCCCTTAATCTCTGATCATAATGCATACTTTCTAAACCAGGCAGTATCCTGGTAAATCTCCTCTGTACCCTTTCCAATGCTTCCACATCTTTCCTATAGTGAGGCGACCAGAACTGCTTAATCTTTGGATTCTAGGCTCAAACAGAAAAGTGAAGGGAAAAGGAGGAGAAAAAATCAAGAGGTATGTTGTTAAAATCTTAAGTGTACATGTAAACGTGGTGGATGGTGAATGAGAAGCAATGCAGACTGGAGAAAGCGAATTACAAAACCCAAGCAAGTCTGATGAGGAGACAGAACTTTCCCTTGAGTTAAAGTCAGAACCAGTCCTACAGTTGACTCAGCACCAACCCCATAATGAGTAGACACCTTAAATCACTTTTTGTGGTTTATTTATAAATGTTCATGTAAAATCCAGTTGAAATTCTGAAAGGTGTACGCACTGTTTACCTCACTATTAAAAGCATATAAAAATAAGGAGAGCAAGGTAGCGTAGCTATATGCATAGAAATAACATAGATATATTGTATTCTCTGTCTCTATGAGTGTAGATAAATTGAGATTCAATATTCAAGATCAAGAATGTTTATTGGTCATTACATGACAACAAAATGATTGTTGCTCTGGATCTGATACATCATAAAAACCACAGTAGGCTTAAAGAACGCAATAAATATTAATATAAACGCAACCCTATAAAACACAGTGTACAAGTAACTGAGTGTGGCTGTATGTGCATAAGATTACCTTATATACATCGACATTGTATATATAAAGTAACACTAGGTGCAGGAGTGTCTGAACATAAGGTGAGAAGGTGTCAATGTGGCTCCTGCCAAGAGGAGCTGTTCTAGGTGGCAGAAAGGCAGATGAAAACACGGTAGGACAGTGACTGTGTCAGTGTAGGTATGGGGTGTGGAGTGTCAATGTAAAGTGGCAGTGCATGGGGGTGGTGGTGAAGGGTGCTGAGGGGCTCTCAGATAAGTCATCCTCTCGGATAACCTTGTGTTGTAGCAATTAATATCGACTGGAATACTTAGCCAGCAGTAGGAGCTTTAAGCTTCAGTGTTCAATAGGGAAAGAGTCTGGTTTTGCAAATAAGCTACTACTTCTTTTGATATATACGTATTTCCAGAACATCAAGGACTTTGCAATATGGTAACAATAACTGGCAATTGATGCACAAGTTACTTGGGGCACCTTGGAACAAACTTATATGCATTCATTTGAGAGGGTTGCTTCAGGCATAACTGTGTCCTGACATACATTTTCAATATATATATATTACTTATATTTCCCCTTTGATGGCAACCCCTTCAATCAGACCTCAAAAAATTAATTGCATTTCTGACACAAACTTTTCTTAATTTTACATTTGGGTGCAGGGATCTTCAATATTCATAATTTCTATGGCCACACACAGCTCAGTCCAGCTGCATGCCTTCAGTACTCTCCTCAGTCAGTAAGTTCTGAAGTATGCCTCCAAACTAATTTTGAAAGCAGGCTCTGTGAGACCTGAATGCTCGGACTCAGCATCTCTCAGACTATGCTTCCTCAAAGGCATTCTAATTGTCACAAGTTATGTGACATGAGTATATCTAAAGAGCCAAAACAGGGCGAGTAGTCTGCTGCCATTTCATTCTGTGGAGTTCATGAGTAATTTGATGCTGCTGCTTTTAATTGCTGTAGACAGTAATAAGTAACGTATAGAGAAACAATTCCTAGTTATATTCTGACAAGCTTCAGCATTTCTTGTACCCTTTATTTTACCAGAATGGTATCTGAGTTCTTCAAACTTGTTTCCTCGAGCTATCTCCACATTATTGTTATTTATTCCCAATAATCTCTTTTTACTGTCAGTATGCTGTTACATAAGGTAGTCATCTTTCTCTGTTCCCTGACCAACTAATTAAATAATCAGAAGTGAGGAGCACTGTGAATGTTGAACTCGAGCGTACATATAGGCATATCGGACGGAGATCGAAAATCAAGTTGAACGCTGCCACAACAACTTCTCATTCAACATCAACAAAACCAGAGAGCTGATTATCAACTGCAGGCGGAAGAAGCTGGAGGTCCATGAGCCAGACCTCACTGGGGGATGGGAAGTGGAGAGGGTCGGTAAGTTTAGATCCTTGGTAGTTACCATATCAGAGGACCTGTCCTGGTACAAGCATGTCTATACCATCACAGGAAAGTACAACAGCACCTCTACTTTCTTACAAGTTTGCGTAGATTTGGTATGTCATCTAAAACTTTGACAAACCTCTATAGATGCAGAGTGGACAGTACCCTTACTGGCTACACCACAGCCTGGTATGGAAACAACTATGCCCAAGAATGGAAAGGCCTACAAAAGGTGGTGGATACACCCTAGTCCATCACAGGAAAAGCGCTCCTCACCGTTGAGGATATTTACGAGGAGCGCTGCCACAAGAAAGCAGCATCCATCATCAAATCCCCCATCATTCAGGCCGTGATCTCTTCTAGCTGCTATCATCTGGCAGAAGGTACAGGAGCCTTAGGTTCCACAGCACCAGATTCAGGAACAATTATTTCCCGACAACTATCAGGCTTATGATAATAAATTAAGTTTATTTTAAATTGACTTTCTTTTATCTTGAAGCACTCTGAATAATGATTCTGCACAGACTAATGACAACAATATAACATACAACAGCAGCAAACTCACAGACAATCAGGTTGTTTTGTGTAGGGTACCGTTCAAATGCACTAGCAGCTTCTGCGAGATACTGAACTTCACCCTAAAGGCCATTCTTCATATGTAAATTTAAACAGAAAACATTCACCAATGAAGTATGATACAAATAATTACAACTTCTGCTACCAACATGCATTGTCTAATGAAAATCACTGTCAACAATAATAGTGGCGAAATTTTCCATCCCTAGGCTGGAAATAATAAAGCTGTTTGCAACATTGGCAGTTATCTACTGACTGAGATGCACTACTTCGAAGATAATTGGTGCTGAGTTCAGAACTTTCTAAATCTCCAGGGGAGTCCGGTGATAAACTTGGCTGCTGATCACAATAAAATTAATGGAATGGAATATTGTGGGGGCTCTGACACAATGGGCCCATGAATTTATCCTCTGTGTATCTCAGACATCACAACATTCTAATCAATGAACCTAACCTTCTGTGTCAGCATCAATCGTATGAGGAGGCATCCGACTCTACAACTTTTGAATAGCTGTCCTATACCAGAACTCGAGTAACTCTAGGCTGACAGACCAGTTCGATGCTGCCTGATTGATTCAGGTGATAGCAGAAACCTCAATATTGTCTTCAGATGGGAATGGGGATTTCTTCAAGTGTTCTGTCTAATGAAAAGCAGAATAATAATTGATACTTGATCTGCTTTCTGGTTGTGAGAACTTGCTAGCAAAGAATAGCTATCACGTTTTCCGACAAAACAACAGTCACATGCCTTTATAAAGCAAACTGTTAAAGCAGCCTAAAACAGGGTGTTACCATTCAATTAAAAAGCACTTTTGAATTCATAATCTTATCTTTCTTTAATTTATTTAGGGATACAGTATGGTAACAAGCCCTTCCAGCCCAATGGGCCTGCACCACTCAGTGTGACCAATTAATCTATGAACTCATACATCTTTGGAATGTAGAAGGAAACCAGAGCCCTTGAGGAAACTCACAGAATCACGGGGAGGATGTACAGACAGCAACAGGAATCGCACCCGGTTCGGTGACGCTGTAATAACATTATGCTCATCTCTGTGCTACTCGGCCATGCCATCGTACAAGAAGGGGAGGTTATTTGGCACTGTGCATGTGTGCAGCTCTTTGCAAGCTCATCCTGAAGCTACCCATACACCTTGTCCCAAGCTAATTTCTGGAGCAGAATTACACTGTGTGTGTGGTCAAGAAGGGTTATGGACTTCAAAACCTTTTTATCTGAAGGATCACAGAAGTATGCATTTTTGGAGGCACTCTGTCAAACTGCAGTTAGTTATGTTTTGTGTTTTTATCAGTCACAGATACCTTCTCCTTTATGCAAGTGCTCCCACTTCTAAACCTACCTGAGCAATGAACAATTGACTTGCTTCATTTCCGCTGCATAACCATTTCTACCATCTACAGGAGCCTGAAGACACACACTCAATGTTTTGGGAAGAGCTTCTCCCCTCTGCCATCAGATTTCCGAAAGGACCTTGAACACTGCCTCTCTATTTTGATCTATTTTTGCATTACTTATTTATTTACTTGTTTGTTTGTTTATTTATTTATTTATTTATGTGACCATAAAACATAGGAGCAAAATGAGTCCATTTGGCCCAGCGAGTCTGCTCCGCCATTTCATTGTGGTTGACTTATTATCCCTCTAAACCCCATTTTTCTGCTTTCTCCCCATAACCTTGACACCCTGTCTAATCAGGAACCTATCAACCTCTCCATGACTTGGCCTCTGTGGCAATGATTCACTACCCTCTGACATTCGTCCTCATCTTCATTCTAAATGGATGTCCCTCTATTCTGAGGCTGTGTTCTCTGGTCCTAGGCTCACCCACTACAGGAAACATCCTCTCTGTATCAACTCTATCAAGGCCTTTCAATACTCCAAAGGTTTCAATGAGACCTCCCAATTTTTTCTAAACTCCAGTGATTACAGGCCCAGAGCCATCAAATGCTCTTCATACATTAACCCTTTCATTTCCAGAATCAATCTCGTGAACCTCCTCTAGACCCTCTCCAGTGTTAACGTGTCTTTTCTTAGATAAGGGGCCCAAAACTGCTTTCAATACTCCAAGTACAGTCTGACCAACCACTGAAGTGAGGCTAAATGGTCTATAATTCCCATTTTTCTGCCTTCATAGAAACATAAAAAATGTTCAGCACAATACAGGCCCTTCGGCCCACAAAGCTGTGCCGAACATGTCTTTACCTCAGGTTACCCATAGCCCTCTATTTTCCTAAGCTCCATGTACTGATCAAGGAGTCCCTTAAAAGACTCTATTGTATCCGCCTCCACTGGCGTTGCTGGCAGCCCTTTCCACACACGCACCACTTCCTACATAAAAAACTTACCCCTGACATCTCCTCTATACCTACTTCCAAGCACCTTAAAACTGTGCCCTCTCGTGCTAGCTATTTCAACCCTGGGAAAAAGCCTCTGACTATCCACACGATCAATGCCTCTCATCATCGTATACACCTCTATCAGGTCACCTCTCATTCTCCGTCGCTCCAAGGAGAAAAGGCCAAGTTCACTCAACCTATTCTCATAAAGCATGTTCCCCTTATCTGTCTCCCCAGGCCCTGGAGTGACTACCTGCCTGTAGCTCCTCTCTGTCACCTCCTCATTCTCCCTGACCAGACGAAAGACATCGAGTTGCATCTCCAGTTACCTAACATGGTCCCTAAGGTGCTGTAGCTCGACGCACCTGGTGTAGATGTGGCCGTCCGGGAGGCTGGGAGTCTTCCGGACCTCCCACATCTGACACCGAGCACAGAAAACCGGCCTCACACACAAACTTCCTATCTGTATTCTCCTCAGGCAACCTACCTCGCCTCGACCGATTAACACCTAAGCCCTGTTGAGCCAAGTCCTTCCTACTCTGTCTCCCTCCACTCTGTCGCCCATTCTGTAAGCTGTCTCCTTTTAAACTCTTTTCACTGTTCTCACTGGCTGACGTCCACACGCTTGCGCAGTCATGCCCGGATCAAACCACTGAAGAAATAACCTTCCTCCCTTCTTAAAGAGTAGAGTGGTGTTTGTAATTTCCCTGTTCTCCAGAATCATTCCAGGATTAGTGAATCTTGAAAGATCATTATTAGTGCTTCCAGAATGTCTTTAGCTACCCCTTTCACAGTGTAGACCATCTGGTCCAGTGACTTATCTACCTACAGGCCTTTCAGCTTCCCAGGCACCTTCTCCTTAGTAACAGCAAACTACACTCACTTCTGCCCCCTGACACTCTCGAGTTTCTAGCATGCTGCTAGTGTCTTCCACAGTGAAGGCTGATGCAAAATACTTATTAAGTTCACCCACCACTTCTTTGTCCCCCATTATTACCTGTCATTTTCCGGTGATCCGATATCCACTCTCTCCTCTCTTTTATATTGCATATATTTATTTCTATCAATAATAATGCTCATATGCTCCGTTCAAAGGTTGATATTGTTAGAAACAGGTCTGATGCCAGGAAACTGTTAGATGCACTAATATAGATTGCAATCAGAAGTCTTGGTCCATTTTCCTGATAAGGGCAGGATTTCAATCTCAAAAGATATTTAATGTGATATTATTTGCATAAAGTAAGTCTACACATAAAAAAAACATGCACTCTGCTTTCTAGTTTCTAGGTACTAGTATTAAGAAAATGTGGAGTGTCCTAAGTTTAAAAATAAAATGTTATAAATATGGAAATGCATTGAAGGAAAATGTGGAGAAAAGCAAACAGAAGTAGGGGTTGTATAAACAGGGTGTAAAGTACGAGAATAAAGACATAACAATAAATTTGTACAAAACTGTGCCAGCTTCAAATGAACACAATTAGACAACCCAATGCTTCGAAGGGATATACAGTGTGTTCACTATAAACAGCATTTACCAAAGCAGTGCTGGAGATAGGAAACTCTAGTTCTGAGGCAAGAGTTAGAATCCTAAGATTATTTCCAATGAAACAAACGAGAACTCAGCTAAAATTTAATTGAGGTTTCTTAAAATTATGAAGTTTTTTTTTAATGGAGTGACTTGGAGAATGTTACATCCTTGTGTTATTGAAGCTGGAATCTGTTAACTGCTGAAATAAATCCTCTTGTTAAGGTTGGTTACAGGAAACATCTTAAAGGCTGATTTATGCTTGTGCGTACCAGCTTACGCCGTAGCCTACGCAATTGGGCTACGCCATTGTGAGCATTTATACTTGTACGTTGGTGTGTCTGTGTCGCTCTGCAATTCACCGCCAAAACGCTAGTTGGTGGTGGGGTTTCTATGCCACTGCGTTGAGTTTCTTCGTGTTGAAACTCAACACGAAGAAGCTCAAACTTCAAACAATGGCAACTGAAACTGAAGGAGGATGAGTTTTCTGTGCTTGTCCAGCCACTGAGAGACATGGACGAGGAAATGCATTTCAAATATTTTCGGATGTTGGCAGGTAGATTTGACGATCTGGTTCATCGTCTCCAACCATTAATATCGCATCAGTGTATGCACAGTATACTCAGAGACTGGCAATCACCATTCGAGTTTTAGCTTCAGGTGGAAGTCAACAGGCTGTAGCAGCTAGCTACAAACTGGCGTCATGCGAAGGGTCCGCCATAATTTCGGAGGTCTGTAAAGCTTTATGGAAAACGTTGCAGCCAGAGTTCCTTCCCTGCCCTTCAGTCACCCAATGGGAAGCTACTGCAGAGTAAGAGGAATTGCGATGCTACCAAGCGGACCAATCACAGTTGTTTCGGTCTGCGTTGCCACATAGTTACATTTTTGTGTTAGGCTATGGCGTAGGGTTTGGCGTAGAGTACAGTGTAGGGTACGTGACTACGCCGTACCTACAGTGTACATTTGACACTCAAGTATAAATCAGCCTTAATGCTGTAATGTGTTTTGCATGTGCGAAGACCTCTCCAATTTTAACAAGGAATACCAGGCACAGCATCAGTCATCTCTTAAATTCGAATGACAGCTTGGTGCAACATTCAAAATGGCATGCAATAGGCAGAGCCAGGTGATGCCATAACTAAAGGATCAAATTACATTGAGTAGTTCTACCTTATCTAGTTGTCAATGGCAATGGGTCATTAAACAACTAACAGGAAGAGGAAATTCTTAGAACATTCCATTGCTAACCCATTAATCTAATCTAATCCTATCTAATTGCTAACGATGCTATCAACCAAATCCAATGCTGAAGTATCTGAAACCACAGTCAACTAGCAAAATACCAAAAAATATCATTCTTTTTGGCTTCCTCTTGAAAACACCATCACCACAAACCCTAGCCTTCTGCTAATTTTGATTCACTCTGTCTTAAGTAATCGGAAGAAATAAAAACAGGAGTTAACCATTTCAGTTCCTATTACCTGCTCATCTCTCAATATGATTGTGGCCACTCTTTTATCTTAGTGGTATTGCACTGACACCATTCACATCTAAAAGGTTTCGATCTCTATCTTGAATATACTCAACAGCCTAGTAAAGACTTCCAAAGATTCACTACACACTGAATAAAGAACATTCTGACCTTTCATTTTGAGACTGTAACCTTTGGTTCTAAACACCCCTGTCAATTCTGTCAACCACTAAGGATTTTGTACTTTTCAATTAGATAAACTCTCATTCTCTCAGCAAGAGCATACAAGCTCAATACGAGGCAATCTCTCATCATCTTGTAAGCCTTCACTGCACTTCATCTGTCACAAGTATATCCATCCTTAACTAAAGATTAAATGTATAAAATGTAATAATATGAAGGAATCCTGATGGAATTTCACCAGTGCCTTATAATGGAAACAAGATACTTCACTCAAATCCTCTTGAATTAATAGACAATGCAATGTTTGTCCTCCTAATTGCTGACTCACAGCACCTGCCTGTTAACCTTCATCACTTCATGGACAAGGGCACTAGGCCCCTCTGAATACCAACTATTCAACATTCAAAGATATCATTTTGTTTTTTTACCTCAGTGAATGACTTCAACTTTTTCTATATTATATTCCATGCTTCTCATCCAAATCGTTGATGGCTGTTGTGAGAAACTGGGGCCTCAACACCGGTCCTGTGACAACCGGTTGGTCAAAGCTGCCCGGTGTGAATATAATGCACTCTTACTTACACTCAGTAGCCACTTTATTAGGACACCTGAAAACACAGATCATTAATGCAAATATCTAATCAGCCAATCATATAGACATGGTCAAGATACCAGGTAAATGGTTCACTGTTTTTATGTTTTCCTCCCAATTTTGTTTATTTCTAGTCTTTGTGAGCCATTGAAGAATCCGTGGAATTTTTAAAGATAATAACCACTGCGTCCCCTATTTCCATTGTCATAAACTTCAAAACCCTGGGATGCAGACCATCAGGTCTTGTTATTATGTTCCTGTCCCATTATTTTTCTCAATACTGATCCTTCTTTGAACTCCTCATTCACACTTGGCCTGCAGTTCTCTATTATTTCCAGAAAGTTTTCTGTGGCCTTGTCCATAAATTCTTAACTTTTTTTAACAATTTCCTTATTCTCCAATGTAATGTTTTCTCTCTCCGTCTGCAAGCAGCCTGCAATTACTTTTATTCCTCTTCTGTCTATTTATCTACAGATCTATAGGCTGCTCTCATATTCTATTTCCCTCCGCTTACCGATGCTTTGCTTCTCTTTTGCTTAATTTCCAATTGTCGTTCATAGGGCCACATTACAAGCCTTTTCCTGTAACCTAATACTTCAGAGTTATAGAGAATCACACTACACAGGACCAGGCTTTTTGGTCCATTGAACTGGCATCGAACGTCAAATGACCCTCTTCAAAGTTCAAGAAACAAAAGTTCAAACTAGTATTTATTATCAGAGTACATACACGTCACCATATTGAACCCTGAGATTCTTTTTCCTTCTTTCATACTCAGCAAAATCAATGGAACAGTAACGGTAAACTGTGAAAATGCAAATATAAATAAATAGCAATAAATAACAAGAGTCAAATCAAATCAAGTTTATTGTCATTTAACTACATACGTGAATATAACCATATAATTTATATAGAAACGAGACGTTTCTCCGAACTAGGGTGTAAAGCACAGTAGTACACATAACACACGATAATTTATGAGGACAAGGATAAAATCTACAGATGAATCACACATAAATAACAAACTGAAGTGTGATAATATTAAATATTATAAAGTACAGAACAGATTAACCAGTGACACTTCGAATACAATGTGACAGGGAGTTCAGAAGCCTAATGGCCTGGGGGAAGAAATTGTTTCTCATCCTGACCGTTCTTGTTTTTATACATCGTAGTCTCCTGCCTGATGATAGAAAGTCAAAGAGGATGCTGGATGGATGGGTGGGATCCTTGCTAATACTAAGGACCCTGTGTATGCAGTGCTCCTGATAAATATCCCCAATGGATTGTAGGGAGAACTCTGTGATCCTCTCAGCTGTTCTCACAGTGCTTTATAGAGACTTCTAGTCCAATGCAGGACTGCTCCCATACCAGGTGGAGATGCAACTTGTCAGGATGCTCCCAATTGTGCCCCTGTAAAACACAGTTAAGATGGGAGGGGGGAGCCTCATTTGCCTCAATCTTCTTAGGAAGTGGAGGTGCTCCTGTGCCTTCTTGTTCAGGGAAGTGATATTAAGGGACCAGGTGAGGTCATCTGTGATGTGATCTCCCAGGAATCTGGTAGACTTAACCTTATCTATGGAGTAGCCATATATTCATAGAGGGTGGTAGTTCATCTGCACCTTCCTGAAGTCCACAATGATTTCCTTTGCCTTCTTCACGTTCAGGCTTAGGATGTTCTTCTCACAGCAATCCACCAGGCCACTCCACTTCCTCTCTATACTCCATCTCATCATCATTCTTGATAAGGCCAACCACTATTGTGTCATCTGCAAACGTGATGACACACCTTGAGCTGAACCCTGTGACACAGTCATGCATCAGCAGTGTGAGCAGCGGCGGGCTAAGTACACAACCTTAGGGAGTGCCAAGATAACAAGATAAAAAGACCTTAAACTGAGATCATTGGCTGTGGGAATGCCAGAAATAGAATGAGTGTGGTTGTTCCCTTTATTCAAGAGCCTGATGGTTGAACCGTTCCTGAACATGTCCTGAGGCTCTTTTACCTTCTACCTGATGGCAGCTATGAGAAAAGAGCCTGTCCTGGTTGGTGAGGACCTTTGATGATGGGTGCTGCTTTTCTATGACAACGTTTCATGTAGATGTGCTCAATGGTTGGGAGGGCTTTACCCGTGATGTACTGGGCTGAATCCAATACCTTTTCCTTAATCCTATAGCAATCCAATTTTAATCTCAATTCTTCCTAGGTTCTACCACTCACCTGCACTATCAGGGCAATTTACAGAGGCCAAACAACTTCTCTAGCATTGGCTGCACCACTTTTCCTATAGATTTTTCTTTTGTCTTTCAGGGATCTATCTTGAATGTATATTGTATAATTTTAAATGTTAGCATTGCATATTTAGTGTCACAATTATTTTAAAGTGCTTTTTCAGTCTACCACCACCAACTCCTGCTTCATGCCTTCAGTTAATTGAAGTCACCTTTAAGATGCTGCAATGTTTTTTGTGGTCACTTTACTAGGTACACATGTACACCTGCTTATCACTGCAGATATCTAATAAGTCAATTATGTGGCAGCAACTCAATGCATAAAAGCATGCTGAGGTCAAGAGCACAAACAACAGGAATTCTGCAGATGCTGGAAATTCAAGCAACACACATAAAAGTTGCTGGTGAATGCAGCAGGCCAGGCAGCATCTCTAGGAAGAGATGCAGTTGACATTTCAGGCCGAGACCCTGATGAAGACCCTGCATTCACCAGCAACTTTTATGTGTGTTGCTGAGATCAAGAGGTTCAGTTGTTGTTCAGACCAAACATCAGAATGGAGAATAAATGTGATCTAAGTGACTTTGTGATTGTTGGCGCCAGATCGGGTGGTTTGAGTATCACAGAGGCTGCTGATCTCCTGGGATATTCACACACAAGAGTATACAGAGAAAGGTGTGAAAAACATAAAACATCCAGTGAGCAGCAGCTCTGTTGGGGAAAATGCATTGTTAATGAGAGAGATCAGAGAGGTCACAGGCCATGACACTCAGGTAGTTACGCTATATTATATTTTTGCGACTGTATTTTTTACTGCTAACATAATTACATGTGTTGTATGTGCCTTGTGCTGTGTGTGACTGTAGGTTCTGTGTTTTTACACCTTGCCCTGGAGGAACGCTGTTTCATTTGCCTGTATTCATACGTATGATTGAATGACAATTAAACCAGACTTGATTTGCCTTGCGTTGAGAATGGCCAGGCTGGTTCAAGCTGACAGGAAGGCAATGGGAACTCAAATGACTACACGTTACAACAGTAGTGTGCAGAAGAGCATCTCTGAAAGCACAACACATTGAACCTTGAAGTGGATGGGCTACAGCAGTAGAAGACCATGAACATGCACTCACTGGTAACTTTATTAGAAACAGGAGGCATTTAAAAAAAGTGGTCACTGTGTAGTTCCACCCAATCTGATTCAACTTGTTGATTTCTGTGCTAAGATCAATCTTCTTGATTGCCTTTATACCACTCTTTAATATCTTCGTAACAACTGTTCCCTTTACCATTTTTTACTATTTCTTCTGGAAGTTAAGTAATAAAGAATATTTGATTCCTAATCTCGCAACATGTTTTTGTAATGGCCATTAGAGTATATTCTTTATTTCTATTTGTGCTATTAATCCACCTTTCTTGTAATGAATCTTGTGCACATTCAGAAAAAAGGAACTTCATTTTTGTCTCTTTATCAGTTAGAGCCATGTTTTGTCTCTAATTGGAGAATACTTGATTTTTATAGGCACTGTCCTTAACAGATTTTGGTTTTCATTGATCATTTTGTTACCATAATATCTAAATGTCTGAATTTCACCTCATCAAAACCCACCATTTCACATTTTAAAACCTTTTATACAAATAGTTAAGCAGCTTGTAGAACTTAGACCAACGATGAGCAGGATTCCCATTTCAACAAGTCCTGCTTGCTCGCGTTTGACCCGTAACATTCTAAACCTCCCCTATCTATCTACCTGTCCGAGTACCTGTGAAGTGACATTAATATACCCACCTCAGCCACTTCTTCCGGCAGCTCTTTCCATATTCCCATCATCTGCTGGCCACCTTCCAAGCCATAAATCAACAACTTGGTGTTTCTATAGCTATTTCCCCGCTATATCTAAATCCTGGAAGTTGTGTGCACTGTGCTAGAAGGACTGCACTGGTTCAGGGGGTTGGATCAGCATCACCTTCCTAAGGATGGATAATTTTAGGAATCAGTCTTTCCAGCAACGTCCACTTTCCACAAAATCTAATTAATTTAACACTGCTGCTGCACTTTAAAAAATTGCAGTTTTTAATTCAAAGTAATCCTGGTCGGTAATGAGATTTAATTCTGCTAGCCATGTATAGGCCATCCCTGGCTTATAAATGGCCAACTTTTGTACACCACCTACATATGAACGAGCTACCACAACATAAAGTCCAATGTATGTACATACATCCATCCCTATAAATGACAGATCTAGTTCCTCTATCTCTCCCTGTCCCCACCCCCCCCACCCCACACACACACATTTAGTATTTGTTCTTTCTTATTGGTCCTTGATGTCATTCATTCATTATAATACCATGGAGGTGTGATTATCATCTTGAGTTTTTTAATGTACTTGGACAAAACTGACTTAGGAATGTCTGTAAAAGTGAAACCAATACATTATCCTGGGACGATCTGTATTGTAAAGATCACAAGGCAAGAGATGAAAGGTTTAAATGCTGTTTATTTCAACGTTTTATTTGATAGTTTTACTGCCCTGTTTCTTCCTGGCCATGACAGTTTTTCCATCACATTTGGCTGCACATGAGTCCTAACTTGTCAGTGCAAGCTGATACGTGTTTATTGAAGAACTTCTGGAATTATTTGTCCCAAGTTGCCCTTCATTACCCTATGGGGCCTATCCTCATTTACATACTTACATAAAATTGCTGTTTGAAGTGTACGTTTACAGAGATGCATCCACATAATTTGTAAGGCCCAGAAATGTAAGCAAGTATGTTGTGTAAAAATGTTTTTAACTCTTTATAGAAACCAATGGCATTGAGATGAAGGATCTCAGTCCAAGATATCGACTTTTTATTCCTCTCCATAGGTGTTGGCTAAACTGCTGAGTTCCTCCAGTATTTTGTGTGTGTAACTCTGGATTTCCAGCATTTGTGGAATCTCTTGTGTTTATGATATTGATGTAGTTCTACACTAGTTCTGCACCATTCCTCTCGAAAGCTAAAATCAAAGGATTGCAGATGCTGGTAAAAACAGAAAACACTGCAGCTGCTCAACAGAAGCAGCAGCGTTGCTGGGGATATAAACAAAGACTCTTCCAGGTCATTGATCTTTCATCAGCCCGTGAATATTTTGAGATAGAACCTGTTATAAGATGCAGAGAGGAGGAGGAGGAGGAGGAAGATAGGATAAAATGGAAGAAGCTAAGATTAACTAAATGGCAAAGGGAATGAGATTGCAATGTGAAAGAGCATTGGGAGGGGATTAATGAATGCCAAGTGGCCTTTTTGGAGGAAGCATTGAATGCCCTTACAATGCCTGGCAATAGAAAATATATGTAAATAAGGTGCTTAAAAATAAATTAATAGATGACAATTCATGCACAAAATTGATATATAACTTCAAATACATGGCCCAAAAGACCAATAATTACCAATAATCTAATGTAAACAGAGCAGCTAATTTGTACAAATGGTCCCAGAAATGCTATGAAGGTAATGACCAAATGACATCACAGTGATGTTGATACAGAATAAATATTCGTCATAAGAATATAAGAAACAGACACAAGTTGTCAGGTCTCCTTCACCATTCAAGATCATGGCTTATCTTCGTACCTCAGGGCTACTTCTCCTGCATCAATCCTGATTCTCTTAAATACCTAAACATTTTTCCCTGTCTGTCTTGAATGCATCGACTGTATACCATGCTTCCACAGTCCTGGTGGGGAAAGAATATCAAAGGTTCAAAAGCCCCCTGGAGATGAGTTTTATTGTTTCAATTTTTCCTGAGTATCCACTTTGAGACCATAACCCATGTTTTTCAATCCCCTAGTTTGGAGAGAACCTAACCCTGCAACAGGCTTGTATACTCCAGTTAGAATGCTTCTCTTTCTTCTAGATATAGTAGCGGCCAAAACTGCTGAACCTTTCCTCGCTTGGCAATCTCATCATTCTGCTTTTACAAGATTAACCTTGAATGCAGTATTCTAGATGCATTGCACCAAGATTCCATATAACTGCAACCAGGCATAATGAGGTCAAGTGTGGAGCACAGTAGCCAGGTTTGGCAGGAACCTGTTTTAGTAATTGCAAATCCTAAAAAGGACTGCAACTGTGACATGTCCTTTGGCCTTGGGACATCTATCACTGCTTGAACTTTCTCAGCACACTTGTGTGAACCTTGTGCATCAATAGTGTGGCCATGGTAAGCAATGCTTGGTTTAAAGAGTTCACACTTGTTGCATCATGATTTGACTCTATAATCTTCTAATCTTTTTAACACTGTCTTGAGATTTTGGAGATGTTCACCAGTGACAGTGATGTCATCCAGGGGGCACTGAGTGCCTGGGCAGCCTTGCAGCACCCGGTCCATAACTTTCTGCCAGAGCGCAGGTGCAGGTGCTACTCCAATAATAAGCATGTCTTAGTGATAAAGCCCTTTGTGAGTGCTTATGGTGAGAAACACTTTGAATCCTTTGTCCATCACCATCTGTCGATAGGCCTTGGATAAGTCCATTTTGCTGAAGTGCTTCTCTCCAGAAAGGTTTGCAAAGATATCCTCTATCCTGGGCAGAGGGTATTGATCTACTTACAGTACTGGGTTGATAGTGATCTTAAAATCACCACAGATCCATTCTCGTTGGTTACTGGAAGCACAGCATTGCCGATGGGTTCCATTCAATTTTGGAAAGAATTTCTTCAGCTCCATGCGACCTAGCTCACTTGTTACCTTATCACAGATGGCATAAGGAACCAGATGGGCTTTGTAAAACTTGGACGTGGCATTTTCATTTAACACTATTTTACCCTGATATGTTTGAGCTTTCCAGTGCCATCCTTAAACACTGCTGTGGCATCATCCAGTACATTTCTAAATTCACTTTCAGTTGACATTATTGCAGGGGATGTGGCTGAAACTAGTGGATGGATCTTGAGTCACGTTGTAGTTGCTCAGCCAATCACAGCCCCATAATGTTGGCCCTCCTGTTTTAACCACATACAAGCGCAATGTGGCTTGTTGCTTGTATTTCACTATCATGAAGTTCATTCCCACAGAGTTGGATATCTGCAGGTTTCAGTTCAGTATCTTTGAAATGCCATTCAAACTCATTTTGTGGAATGATTGAAACAGTCAAGCCAGTGTTCAATTTTTCCGTCACGTCTGGTATAAACCATATTGCTTGTCTAATGTTAGTTTTCACATTGTAAATCTCAGGGCTACTCAGTCCTGAGTCACTCTGATCATATCACATTTTTCAGCAAGAGCACGCACATTAGTACTTTTGAAACTGCAACTCAACTCTTTAATTTTTTCTCTTCCCTGTGCAGTCCATTTATTTTTGTCTACCTGACATGCTCTTTGTATGTGTCCTACTTTGTGGCATCTTCTGCAAATTTTATCTTTAACTCTGCATTTGTACTGAGCACGTGAGCCCCTCCTACACTGTAACACAATATGTTCAGCCAGGCAGGTGTCTGTTTAAATGTTGCAAAATTGTTCACGCCCACTTTCATTCCTGAATGCAACACAATTGCATTCCCAGCTGTAGTTTCCATTGATACAGCAATTTCTTTACTTATATCAATTTTTTTATGAATTTCTACACTGGAACAAAACAACCCACCAACAAAAAGGAGATACAGCAATTTCAACGGCTCTTTTAAATGTAAATTGTGCTTCTGTCAGGAGTCATCTTAGAATTCTTTCTTTTAAAATTCCACAAACTAAACGATCTCTCATCATTAAACCCATCACTGAACTGACAACGCCCAGACAATTTCTCCAATTCAGCCACATAAGCAGAAATGGACTCCCCTTCCTTTTGATTCCACTTATGAAACCTAAGGCATTCTGCTTTTTCGCTAAATTTCAGAAATCCCTTTGGTGACACCGAGCTCCCTCCAAACACCAATAGTTTTCATTCCCACACCGTTTAAAGATTACTCTGTCTTTCCACTTTTACCACCATGGTATCACCTATTTCCACATTATATTCTATCTGCTATGGCCTTGCCCGTTCACTTCACTAGAAGATTCTCTGCAACCTTCTCCCTACTGATGCTGCCACCTAGGCTTGTATGATCAGAGAACTAGGATCCACGCTCACCTCATCTGTCCGCCACCTAGACAGTGATAGAGTTCTACTTGTCCTTACCTACTATCCCAGGAGTCTCCATATCCAAAACATCATCCTCCACAACTTCTGCCTTCTCCAAAGGGATCCTACCACCAGAAATATCTTTACCTCCCTCTCTCCCTGCTTTCTGCTGGGATTGCTCCCTCCATGATTCCCTTGCCCATTCCCCACTAACCTCCCTTACGGCACTTATCCCTGCAAGTGGCCAAATTGCTACACCTGCTAGCCACCTGCTCCTTCACCTCTACTCAGGGCCCCAAGCAGTCCTTTCAGGTGAGGCAACACTTCACCTGTCAATCTGCTAGGGTTGTCTATTGAGTCCAGTGCTCCCGATGCAGCCTCCTTTACGTTGTTGAGGCCCGTTGTAATTGCAGTCCACTTCATCGAGCACCACTGCTCCATCTGCCAAAAGCAGAACTTCCCGGCGGCCAAACTTTCTAATTCCCATTCTCATTCCCGTTCTGACATGTCAGTCCACGGCCTCCTGTTGTGACATGATGAGGCCACCCCCAACACCTTATATCCTGTCTGGGCAGCCTCCAACCTGATGGCATGAATTCTAAAACCATAAGATATAGGAGCAGAATTAGGCCATTTAGCCTATCGAGTTGGCGCCACTATTCCATCATGGCTGATTCCGGATCCCATTCAACCCCATACACCTTCCTTCTTGCCATATCCTTTGACGCCCTGACTCATCAGGAAACTATCAACTTCCACTTTAAGATATACCCACCGTCTTGGCCTCTGCCACAGTCTGTGGCAGAGCATTCCACAGATTCACCACTCTTTGGCTAAAATGATTCTTCCTTACCTCTGTTCTAAAAGGTCACTCCTCAGTTTTGAAGACTGTGCCCTCTAGTTCTGGATACCCCCATCATAGGAAACATCCTCTCCACATCCACCCTGTCTAGTCCTTTCAACATTCAGTAGGTTTCAATGAGATCCCCCCACATTCTTCTAAATTCCAGTGAGTACAGGCCCTCAGCTGCTAAGCATTCCTCATATGTTAACCTCTTTATTCCCAGAATCATCCTCATGAACCTCTTCAGGATTCTCTCCAATGACAACACACCCTTTCTGAGATACGGGGCCCAAAACTGTTGATAACACTCCAAATGTGGCCTGACTAGTGTCTTGTTCTCCAAGCTTTTATATTCTATACCCCTTGAAATAAATGCCAGCATTGCATTTGCCTTCTTTACCACAGATTCAACCTGTAAATTAACCTTCTGGGAGTCTTGCATGAGGACTCCTAAATCCTTCTGATGTTTGAATTTTCTCCCCATTTCGATAACAGTCTGCACTATGTTCCTTTTACTAAAATACATAATCATACGTTTCCCAACACTGTTTTCCATCTGCCACTTTTTTGCCCATTCTTCCAATTTGTCTAAGTCCTGCTGCAATCGCATTGCTTCCTCAGCACTGCCTACCCCTCCACCTATCTTCGTATCATCTGCAAACATTGCCACAAAGCCATCAATTCTATTATTCAAATCATTGTGAAGTGTAGCAGTCCCAATATTGATCCCTAGGAACACCATTAGTCACTGGTAGTCACCAGAAAAGGCTCCCTTTAGTCTCACTCAATGTTTCCTACTTGTCAGCCATTCCTCTATCCATGCCAGTTTCTTCCTGTAATACCATAGGATTTTATCTTGTTAAGCAGCCTCTCGTGTGGCACCTTATCAAATGCCTCCTGAAAATTCAAGTAAATGACACCCACTGCCTCTCCTTTGTCCACCCTGCGTGTTACTTCCTTGAAGAACTCTCAGGCAAGATTTGCCTTTACAGAAACTATACTGACTTTGACTTATTTTATCATTAGTCTCCAACTACCCTGAAACTAATTCCTTATTAATAGACTCCAACACTTTTCCAGCCACTGAGGTTAGACTAACTGGCCTATAATTTCCACTCTATTGCCTCCTCCCTTCTTAAAGAGCGGAGTGACATTTGCAATTTTCCAGTCCTCCGGGACCATGCCAGAATCAAGAGATTCTTGAAAGATCATGACCAATACATCCGTTATCTCTTCAGCAACCTCCTTCAGGACTCTGGGATGTAGTCCATCTGATCCAGGTAACTTCTCCACCTTAAGGCCTTTGAGTTTGCCTAGTACTTTTTCCTTTGTAATAGCAATGGCGCTCACTCCTGCTCCCTGACGCTTACGGACCTCTGGCAGTGGCTAGTGTCTTCCACAGATAAGACTGACGCAAAGTACTCATTAAGTTTATCTGCCATCTCGCTGTCCCCCATTACTACCTCACCAGCATCATTTTCCAGTGGTCCAATATCAACTCTCACCTCCCTTTTACTCTTTATATAACTGAAAAAAACTTTTAGTATCCTGCTTTATATTATTGGCTAGTTTGCCCTCATATTTCATCTTTTCCCTTCTTATAGTGTTTTAGTTGCCTTTTGTTAGATTTTAAAAACTTCTCAATCATCCAACTTCCCACTCATTTTTGCTTGATTTTTATGCAGTTCTTAATTTCCCTTGTCAGTCCCAATTGCCTAGCCCTGCCATTTGAGAATACTTCTACTATGGGACATAACTATCCTCTGCCTTGTGAACTATTCCCTGAACCTTCAGTCACCTCTGCTCTATTTCATCCCCACCAGTATCCTCCTCCAATCCACCTGGGCAAGCTCCTCTCTCCTGCCTCTGTAATTTGCTTTATTCCATTGTGATACAGATGCTTGTGACTTATGCTTCTCCCTCTCAAATCGCAGTATCAGTTCAATCATATTATGATCACTGCCTCCTAAAGGTCCCTTTACGTTAAGCTCCCTAATAAGATCTGGGTTACTACAATTTCTCAACATTAAAAATATTTTTGCTCACCCACTCCTCTTCTTCTATTCCCCATTCTGGCCTTTTACCTCTGCTTATCACCAGCCCCTGGATCCCCACCTCATTTCCTTTCTCCTATGGTCCACACTCCTGTCCTATCAGATTCTTTCCTTTCTGGCCCTTTACCTTTCCCACCCACCTGGCTTCACCTATAACCTTCTAGCTGTCCTCCTTCCCCACCTTTTTATTCTGGTGTCTTCCCCCTTCCTTTCCAGTCCTGATGGAGGGTCTTGGCCTGAAACATCAACTGTTTATTCATTTCCATAGATGTCATTGGACCTGTTGAGTTCCTCCAGTGTTTCGTGTGTGTTGCTTTGGATTTCCAGCATCCGCAGATTATCTTGTGTTTATGTTACGCTCGATTCACTTATCCAAATCATTGATATAGATTCTGAGCAGCTTAAGCCCCAGCACTGATCCCCTTTATTTGGTAGTGTTGGATTGGGGTACAGAATTAGTATTTTTCTTGCAGTTTAACTTTTCTTTGATGCTTCTATTTTTTATATAATCACCTATAAACATGTAACTGTTCAGTGAATTTTCTAATAATTACAATAGTGTCACAATGGGGTGCTGGGAACGGATCCAAATGCAAGACACAGACACTGAAGTACAAGGAACAGGACTTGACTAGAGTAGGGACGTGACAGGATTCAGACCAGGAGCAGGGACAAGAATGCAGACTAGGACTAGGGAAAGCAGGACCAGGACTAGAAACCATGGACTAGGAGACAAGGCTTTGACTCCGAGCCCGAGACTGGCCAAGGACCCAGAACCTGGGTCTTGCCTCGGGCTCGGACCCCAGAACCAGACAAGGACATGACATGGCTTCAGGACAGGAAGTGGCTGGGGTCTTGGCTCTTGAGGCTTGAGGCTGGGGCCTTGGCTCGTGAGCTTGGCTGCAGGCTGGGGGCTTCAGGCTTGGGTTCTTGGAACTTGGCTGCGGGATCCTCGAGGCTTGGGTTCGTGGAGCTTGGCTGCGGGATCCTCGAGGCTTGGGTTCGTGGAGCTTGGCTGCGGGATCCTCGAGGCTTGGGTTCGTGGAGCTTGGCTGCGGGATCCTCGAGGCTTGGGTTCGTGGAGCTTGGCTGCGGGATCCTCGAGGCTTGGGTTCGTGGAGCTTGGCTGCGGGATCCTCGAGGCTTGGGTTCGTGGAGCTTGGCTGCGGGATCCTCGAGGCTTGGGTTCGTGGAGCTTGGCTGCGGGATCCTCGAGGCTTGGGTTCGTGGAGCTTGGCTGCGGGATCCTCGAGGCTTGGGTTCGTGGAGCTTGGCTGCGGGATCCTCGAGGCTTGGGTTCGTGGAGCTTGGCTGCGGGATCCTCGAGGCTTGGGTTCGTGGAGCTTGGCTGCGGGATCCTCGAGGCTTGGGTTCGTGGAGCTTGGCTGCGGGATCCTCGAGGCTTGGGTTCGTGGAGCTTGGCTGCGGGATCCTCGAGGCTTGGGTTCGTGGAGCTTGGCTGCGGGATCCTCGAGGCTTGGGTTCGTGGAGCTTGGCTGCGGGATCCTCGAGGCTTGGGTTCGTGGAGCTTGGCTGCGGGATCCTCGAGGCTTGGGTTCGTGGAGCTTGGCTGCGGGATCCTCGAGGCTTGGGTTCGTGGAGCTTGGCTGCGGGATCCTCGAGGCTTGGGTTCGTGGAGCTTGGCTGCGGGATCCTCGAGGCTTGGGTTCGTGGATCTTGGCTGCGGGATCCTCGAGGCTTGGGTTCTTGGATCTTGGCTGCGGGATCCTCGAGGCTTGGGTTCGTGGAGCTTGGCTGGGGGATCCTCGAGGCTTGGGGTCTTGGAGCTTGGCTGCGGGATCCTCGAGGCTTGGGTTCTTGGAGCTTGGCTGCGGGATCCTCGAGGCTTGGGTTCTTGGATCTTGGCTGCGGGATCCTCGAGGCTTGGGTTCTTGGAGCTTGGCTGCGGGATCCTCGGCTTGAAATGGAAGACATATCCTTCGAAAAGCCAGGACTCATCTTTAACACGACACCAACATGAGACAGGACAGTACATAGACATGAGCCAGGACTTATACTTAGACAAGCCGGGACTCAACTTCCCCACACCAAAGTGGGACAGGACCATCCATCGGGTAATGGCAGAACAGCCAGACTTACCCAACAGACGCAAAGACAAGACAGATCTTCTCACAGGGCAACGGCAAAACAGCCTGGTTTACCCCACGGAGGCGAGGACAAGAAGAGACAAGACCAAAGAACAACAGACAGTTCCATCTCTGGTCCGGGGTAGCTCCAAGTCTCAGTTCAGCCAGCAACCTCAGCTGGCTACGGAAACAGCCAGATCCCTACCTAGCTCAGAGTAGCTGGCAGCCACTCAGCTGGCCCAGGACACAGCCGAATCCACACCGCAAAAACAGCTCCGACTACTGACAGCAAGGTTCCATGATGGAATAGTTCCCCAACACGGCCTAAAGATGGCAATTGGCTGCTCTAGTCTTCCACCGGCAGGTTGCTCCCAGGGGATCTTGACAAAACAAACCAGCAGCTTACACTTCCCCCCAAGGCTACTTATATTCCAAGCTCAAGATGGGAATCAGGTGCCTATGATTAACTCAAACAAGGGACAGCTGGAAGACCCGGAGTCCTGAGTCCACGGACTGGACCATGACAAATAGAGTTGCTAGAATCAGCATTTTTCTAGAAACTTCTTAGTTTTCTCTAGCAGGTGTTACACTACTTGAATCTGGCTATTTTATTGGTTAATTGTTATCAATGGAATTTCTGTTATCTCTAGACTGATTATGAAATGACCACGACTACATTTTGGAAGAAAGAAGAAGAAGAAAGCCCTTTACTCTGAGTGGAGTCATTGGGACACCGTCATGACGGTGTTTTTTTAGCAGGCTTTCTTATTTTTACGAGACTGAGTTGCTAGCTTGAAACTCAAACCAGCTGGCTGGTTTCGAACTTGGGAGCCTTCGCTCCAAAGTCTGGCACTGATGCCACTACACCACCAGCCGGCTGACATTTTAGTATGACTTTTTAAAAAAAATTCTCTTGATGCTTCTTCATCTTCTTTGCTACTGTAACACTTAATAAACGGCCGTAAGCAATAAGTTTTATGCCTCTTTCTCAACTTCCAAAGAACCTTTGGATTGCAAAAGCATCAGGATGCACAGTAGAGGTGTTTAATTGTTAGTTTAACACTACGTGCTTAACCAAACCTATAGCAACAGCACTATACTGAAAGCAAAAAAAAATCATTGTTCTGAAAAAAAATTGTCAGTTGTCCAGGAAGTGTCTTTACATTGATCATCTGCAACTCCCATCTTAAGCTAAAAGAGCTTTTGTTTTACTGATGTCTATGTCTTGCAGGAGCCTGGACGGGTTCAGAAGATAAAACCTGCCCAGGCTTGGTGCTCAACATTGCTGACAACAAGAAGGTGATTGCTGCATCACTTGGTCACAGCCTTCTCCTGTCCCGTTTATTCCTATTCCCCACTTTCTGTCCATTAACCAATTATGAATCAATGTCAGTACATTCAAAGTTCAAAGTAAGTTTATTATCAACGTACATACATGTCGCCATATAGAACCCTGAGATTCTTGCCAGCATTCGCAGTAAAACAGAGTAATACAACGGAATCAGTGAAAAACTACACTCAAGACTGACAAACAGCCAATCTGCAAAGAATGCAAACTGCAACAATAATTAAATAAAAAGTACTGAGAATGTGAGTTGTAGAGCCCTTGAAAGGGAATCCATAGGTTGTGGAATAAGTTCAGAGATAAGATGAGTGAAGTTATCCACATCAGTTCAGGAGCCTGATGGCTGAAGAGTGGTAACTGTTCCTGAACCTGGTGGTGTGGGAGCTAAGGCTCTTATGCCTCCTTCCCGATGGCAGCAGCAAGAAGAGAGCATGGCCTGGATGGTGGTGGGGGGGGGTTGGGCCTTGATGGGTACTGCTTTCTTGTGGCAGTGCTCCTTGTAGATGTGCTCAATGGAAGTTCAAGGAACTATGGATCTGTATTCCCAGATCCTTCTGCTCTGCCACACTCCTCAGTGCCATACCGTTCACTGTGTAAATCCTACCCTGGTGTGCTCTCCCAAAGTGCAACACATTACAACTTGTCTGAAATTCTTTTTCTTGCAGGTATTCACAGGGAAACACAATAGAATCATTGAAACACTACACACCGAGAAAGGCTAATGAACCACCAATGTGCAAGAAGACAAACTATGCAAATAAAATAAATAAATTAGTAAATAAATAATACTGAGAACAGTTGAATCCTTGAAAGTAACCCCATAGATTATGGATTCAGTTTAGAGTTAAGTCGAATGAAGTTATCAACACTGGTTCACGAGCCTGATGATTGAAAGGTAATGACTGCTCCTGAGCCTGGTGGTGTGGGACCTGAGGCTCCTGTACCGTCTTATTGATTTCTTTATTTATTTAGTGATACAATGCCCTTCGAGCCACATTGCCTCAACAACACCAAACAACCCCAATTTGATCAACCCTAACCTATTCACAAGACAATTTACAATGACCAACTAACCTTCCTGGTACATCTTTGGAGTCTGGGAGGAAACTGGAGCACCTGGGAAAACTCATGTATTCAGAATCTGAATCAGAATCAGATTTATTATCACTGGCATGTGATGTGAAATTTGTTAACTTAGCAGCAGCAGTTCAATGCAATGCATAATCTGGCAAAGAGAAAAAAAATAAAATAATAATAATAACCAAGTAGATCAATTATGTATATTGAATAGATTTTAAAAAACATGCAAAAACAGAAATACTGTTTATTCAAAAAAAAAGTGAGGTAGTGTCCAAAGATTCAATGCCCATTTAGGAATCGGATGGCAGAGGGGAAGAAGCTGCTCCTGAATCGCTGTTCCTGTGCGCCTTCAGGCTTCTGTATCTCCTACCTGATGGTAACAGTGAGAAAAGTGCATGCCCTGGGTGCTGGAGGTCTTTAATAATGGACACCGCCATTCTGAGACACCACTCCCTAAAGATGTCCTGGGTACTTTGCAGGCTAGTGCCCAAGATGGAGCTGACTAGATTTACAATCTTCTGAAACTTCTTTTGGTCCCGTGCAGTAGCTCTCCATACCAGACAGTGATGCAGCCTGTCAGAATGCTCTCCACAGTACAACTATGAAAATTTTTGAGCATATTTGTTGACATGCCAAATCGCTTCAAACTCCTAATAAAGTATAGCCACTGTCTTGCCTTCTTTATAACTACATCAATATGTTGGGACCAGGGTAGATCCTCAGAGATCTTGACACCCAGGAACTTGAAGCTGCTCACTCTCTCCACTTCTGATCCCTCTATGAGGATTGGTATGTGTTCCTTCGTCTTACCCTTCCTGAAGTCCACAATCAGCTCTTTCATCTTACTGACATTGAGTGCTGGGTTGTTGCTGTGGCACCACTCTACTAGTTGGCATTTCTCACTCCTGTACGCCCTTTCGTCACCACCTGAGATTCTGCCAACAATGGTTGTATCGTCAGGAAATTTGTAGATGGTATTTGAGCTATACCTAGCCACACAGTCATGGGTATATAGAGAGTAGAGCAGTGGGCTAAGCACACCCCCCTGAGGTGCAGCAGTGTTGATTGTCAGTGAGGAGGAGATGTTATCACCAATCCACACAGATTGTGGTCTTCCGGTTAGGAAGTCGAGGATCCAATTACAGAGGGAGGTACAGAGGCCCAGGTTCTGCAACTTCTCAATTAGGATTGTGGGAATGATGGTATTCCACAGGGAACTCCTTACAGAGGATGTCAGAATTGAAGTCCAGATTCTGATGCCCCGAGCTGTAATGGCATCGCACTAACAGCTACGCTACCGTGTCACCCAATGGCAGTAGCGTGAAGAAAGCATGGTCTGGAGTGTGGGGTCCTGATGATGGATTGATGGATGCTGCTTTCTTGAGGCAGCCCTCTTCGTAGATGTGCTCAATGGTGGGGGGGGGGCGGGGGGGGCGTCTTTACCTGTGATGGACTGGACTGCATCCACCACTTTTTGAAGGCAATACAAATGCTGTCTGCTCTAATTTTGCTGAAATAATCCCTAATGTGGCACCTTATTGAAGTACAAGCACATCAACAGGTATCTTTTCTGGTAGTTACAACTCATAAATCATCAATATTCTCACCAAATATAACTTCCCTCTAATAAATCTATGTTAACTCTGCCTAGAACTCATCTTCCATAAGACCATAAGACCATGGGACATAAGAGCAGAATTAGGCTATTTGGCTCAACAAGTCTGCTCCACTATTCAATTATGGCTGAATCCTTTTTTCCCCTCCTCAACCCCATTCCCTGACCTTCTTCTCATAACCTTTGATGCTGTGGCAACCTCGAACATATCAAGCTCTGCCTTAAATACACCTGGCGACACGGCCTCCACAGCTGCCCATGGTAACAATTTCCACAAATTCACCAGCCTTTGGCTAAAGAAATTTCTCCACGCCTCTGTTTTAAATGGATTCCCCTCTATCTTGAGGCTGTACCCTCTTGTCCTAGACTCCCCCACCATGGGAAACATTCTTTCCACATCTACTCTGTCTCGGCCTTTCAACATTCAAAAGGTTTCAATGAGATCCCCCTTATCCTTCTGAATTCCAGCGAGTACAGACCCAGAGCCACCAAACGTTCCTCGTATGATAACCCATTCATTCCTGGAATCATCCTTGTGAACCACCTCTGGGCCCTCTCCAATGCCTTTCTCAGTTGAGGAGCCCAAAACGGTTCACAATACTCAAAGTGAGGCCTCACCCCTGCCTTATAAAGTTTCCGCATCACTTCCCTGCTCTTGTATTCTAGACCTCTTGAAGTTAATGCGAACATTGCATTTGCCTTCCTCACCATCGACTCAACCTGCAAGTTAACCTTTATGATGTTCTGCACAACTCCCAAGTCCCTTTGCATCTCAGATTTTTGGATTTTCTCCCCATTTAGAAAATAGTCTGCACATTTATTTCTACTACCAAAGTGCAGGACCATGTATTTTCCAACATTGTATTTCATTTGCCACTTTCTTGCCCACTCTCCTAATCGATCTAAGTTCTTCTGTAACCTACCTGTTTCCTCAACACTACCTGCCCCTCCATCAGTCTTCGTATCTTCTGCAAACTTGGCAACAAAGCCATCTATTCCATCATCTACATCATTCATATACAGCATAAAAAGAAGCGGTCCCAACACCAACCCCTACAGAACACCACTAGTCACTGGCAACCAAACAGACAAGGGTCCTTTTATTCCCACTCGCTGCCTCCTACCAATCAGCCAATGCTCTAACCATGGTAGTAACTTTCCTGTAATATCATGGGCTCTTAGCCTATTAAGCAGCCTCATGTGTGGCATCTTGTCAAAGGCCTTCTGAAAGTCCAAATATACAACATCCACTACATTCCCCTTATCTATCCTACTTGGAATCTCCTCGAAGAATTCCAACAGGTTCATCAGGCGAGATTTTCCTTTAAGGGAACCATGCTTACTTTGTCCTATCTTGTCCTGTGCCACCAATCACTCCATCACCTCATCCTTAACAATTGACTCCAACATCTTCCCAACCACTGATGTCAGGCTAACAGGTCTATAATTTCCTCTCTGCTGCCTTCCTCCTTTCTTAAAGAGTGGAGTGACATTTGCAATCTTCCAGTCCTCTGGCACTATGATCAGTACCAAATGCCTCCACAATCCAAGTACCTACAGTATATACCACTTCCTTTATAACAGATTTCAGCACTTTCCTTACTACTGATATCAGGAAAATGTTGTTTTTTAATCTTTCTGTCCTTTCTTAAGAACTGATGCTATATTTGCTACCTACCAAAGCAGATTTATTGCATCTCAGTCCCAATGTGTTCTCCAATATTAATTTTACCACGGACGTACTTTTTAAGCTCCTTGCTCAGTCCCATACTGCAATCCGCTGTTTCCTAATGGTTTTTGGTATCATTTGACAAAGACAAAATATCTAGTTAATTTCTTTGCCATTTTTTTCACGTAAACATAACAAACGTAAAAGAGTTGTGAGCATCTCACACTCAGACTAGAGATAACAAAGTTCCAATGATAACAATTACCTTATAAAATAGCCAGATTCAAGTGGCCTGACACCTGTACAGAAAACTAAGAAGCTTCTAAAATACAGAAACAACTGTACCATAATTACTGGACAAGTTGCTGAACAATTACATTATATAAAAACAAGCAAGCATAGGAAAGCTAAGCTACAACAGAACAAAAGCTACACACCATTCTAATGCATCTTCTAATGTAGTTTATTTTGACAATATTCAAGATTCTGGTTTTAGACACAGGTAGGAAGAACAACCAGCTTCACTTCCATAGTGCTGGGGAATTGTTTTCAACTACCCGAAAGGCAGAGGCAGCCTGAATTTAATACTTTACCCAAGAGGCAATGAGAAATTTCTCCTTTTTTGCATCCACTAAATCCAGACGACAATGGCAGATACGTATCATCCATTGCTTCAGGTCAATTCTATCGATTCAATACAACTGAAATTTTGGAAAAAGGCTACAATGCACATATGCTAATTTATTGTATATGTAATGTATGCAGCTAACGATGAATTTTCACTCTCCCTTCACCAGCATAACAGTGTTGTTTAATTCTCTATAGTGCTCGAACAAGGTGGGTACATCAGACTGCTGGAACAAAAGGTTAAAGATCTCTGAGAACACTCCAGCCGGTTGATCAGCACAGGTGCTTTAGCTCTTGGCCAGGTACCCCGTCTGCACCAGGTGCTTTCTGTGGGTTCACCCTCCCGAAGGGTGCTTTCGTGGCAGCTTCAGTGACCAAAATTACAGGATCATTGGGGGCTGTGGGAGTTCATGATGATTCCCCCATGTTTTGATGGTCAACGTGAGCATAGAAGCCATTGAGCTCCTCTGAAAGTGAAGCCCTGTTGTCACCTATATCGCTTGGTTTCACTCTGTAAGAGGTGATAGGATTGTAGCCCTGCCACAGCTGTCGAGCATCCTTCATTGACTCCAGTTTAGCCTGGAACTGGCACATCGCCCATGAGATGGCTTTCTGGAGATCATATCTAGACCTCTTGAAACTTTCTTGGTGACCAGACCTGAATGCCTCCGACCTGGCCCTCAGCAGATTGCAGGTCTCATTGTTCATCCAACCCTTCTGGTAGGGGAACTCTGAATAATTCTGCGGGGACACACTCGTCTATGACTATTTTTATGAAGTCCGTGCCAACTGTGGTGTACTCGTTCAGATCCACAGATGAGTCCTGGAATACGGCCCAGTCCACCAACTCGAAGCGATCCTGTAAGCCACTCCTCTGCCTCGCTGTTTAACTTCTGCCTGTACGCAGGTAGGAAAAGGACAGCCAAGTAATCAGATTTCCCAAAATGCAGTCTGAGCATAGAACAGTAAGCATTCCTTACCTTAGTATGCAGTGGTCTAGTGTATAGGACCTCTGGTGTTACAGGGTATGTGCTGATGATAATTGGGCATATAACCCCTGCACTCCAATGAAGAACGTCAACCTGCTTAACCTCTTCAGGAGTCAGTTGGATGAATCCTTGTAAACCTCCTCTGCACTCTTTCTACAGTTTGTATCTTAATGGCATCTTTTCAATAATTGCAGATCTATAAAACTCTGGTTAGACAACACTAACACTATTGTGTTCAGGTCTGATGACTTATTATAGATAGGAAGTGGAAGCTTTGCTAAAGCCTGTAGAGGAGATTTACCTGGATGCTGCCTGGATTAGAGAGCACGTTTTCTGAGGAAAGGTTGAGTGAGCTAGGGCATTTCTTTTTGGAGCAGAGGAGGAGGAGAGGCAATTTGAGGCATAGATAGAATGGACAGACAGTGCCTTATTCCTGGGGTGGCAATTGCTAAAGATGAAGGTGAATAGAAGAAGGTTTAGGGCAGATGCCAGAGGTAGGGTTTTTACACATTCAGATAGATGCCCAGAATGCACTGCCTGGGTTGCAGGGAGATGCTGATCCAACAAGGACATTTAAGATGTAAGGAATTAGAGGGCTGTCTAGGAGGAAAAAGTTAGATTGATTATGGACACGAAAAGACTGCAGATTCCTGCAAATCCGAAGTGACACAGACAAGATACTGGAGGAACCCAGCAGGTTAGGCACTACCTCTGTTAGAGAGTAGATAGTTTTGGGCTGAGACCCTTATGGAGTAGGTTCAAATAATTCAGCATAACATTGTGGGCTGAACGGCCTACATTGTGGGCTGAATGGCCTGCACTGTGCTGTACTGTTCTATGTTCTATATGAACGTGCAGAGCAGAGGGATCTGGTGGCTTTGGTTAGGCAGTACTATCAGTGAACAACAAAGGTGCACTCAGGTAAAACCTTTTACACGTTGAAATGCCCCAGAGTGCTTCAAGAAGGCTTTAGTGTGGAAAAACTGACATGAAGTCACCTCAAGGGATATTGGAATTAGTGCTTGGTCAAAGTCATGGGTCTTTAAGACCATAACATGTAGGAGCAGAATCTACCCATTCAGCCTATTGAGTCTGGTCTGCCATTCAGTCATGGGGTTGACTAACCATCACTAATCTCATCCACTCTGAACTCCACCAAACTCATAATTCCCTGACTCTGTACTGCTCATTTATACCTCCTACCCAAAATCCAGGTGGGCCCATTTTCTGTGCCTGCTTCTGCTCCGCTGAACTCATGTCTGCTTTCCTCAACTCCATTCTATCCCCTTGGTTCAGTCCCTTTCCACCTACCTCCACAACGCTTCACATGTTCTCAATCTCCTCACCACCTTTCAATTCCCTGGCCCTGACCGCCTCATTTTCACTCTGGATGTCTAGTTCCTATACAGTTCTATCCCCTATCAAGAAGATCTTAAAGTTCTCTGCTTCTTTCTCACCAAAAGATCCAGTCAGTTCCCCTCCTCCATCTCTCAGAACTGGTCCACACCTTCAACAATTTCTCCTCTGGCTCCTCCCACTTTCTCCAAACACAAGAGATAGCCATGTGCACCCCTATGGGCCCCAGCTATGCCTGCCTTTTCAATGACTACGTGGGACAGTCAATGTCCCAAGTATTCCCTGATAATGCTCCTCAACACCTTCCTCTGCTACATTGACGAATGCATTGGTGCTGCTTCAATTTCATCAACTTTGACTCCATCTTTCACCCAGCCCTAAAACTCACTTAGTCCATTTCTGGCACCTCTCTCCTCTTTCTCTATCTCTCTGTCCCCATCTCTGGAGACAAAATGTATACCAATATCTTTTATAAACTTACCATTTCCCATGGGTATCTTGACTATATCTCTTCCTACCCTGTACCCCGTAAAAATCCTATTTCCTTTTCTCAGTTCCTTCATCTCTGCTGCATCTGTTCCCAGGATGAGGCTTTCCTTTTCAGGACATCAAAGGTGTCCTCTTTCTTCAAAGAACTAGGTTTCCCTTCCTCCACTATTGATGCTACCCCTCACTAGCACCTCCTCCATTTCACAGACATCTGCGCTGACCCCATCTTCCCGCCACGTTAACAGGAATAGAACTGCTCTTGTCCTCACCTAACAGCCCACGAGTCTCTGCATCCAACACATCATTCTCCACAACATCCATCATCATCAATGGGATCTGACCTCTAAACACATCTTTACCTCCTCCCCCCACCGCTTTCTGCAGGAATTACTCCCTCCATGATTCCCTTGCCTATTTGTCCCTCCCCACTAACCTCCTTCCTAGTGTACATCCCTGCAAGAGACAGAAATGTTACACCTGCCCATTCACCTCCTCCCTTATGTTCATTCAGGGCCCAAAACCGTCCTTCCAGGTGAGGCAACACTTCACCTGCGAATTTATTGGGGTCTTCTATTGTATCCGATGCTCCCAACATGGCTTCCTCTACATTGGTGACACCTGTGGTAAACTTTGGGGGACCACTTTTTAAGCACCTCTGCTCCATCCACCAAAAGTGAATTTCCTGGTGATCAATCATTTTAATTCCCATCCATCTTTCTGTTCCTGCTTGCTGTCCTAATGACAGCTATTCATTAGTCTCACAGCCTGAAGGAAGAAGCTGTTACCCAGTCTGACAGTCCCAATCCTGATGCTTCTGTACCTCCTTCCTGAAGGTAGTGGGTCAAAGAGATTGTGGGATGGGTGGTAGGGATCCTCAACAGTGCTTTGGGCCCTTTGCATTGGTCCTGGTAAATGAAAGAAATGAAGGGAGAGAGATGCCAATAATCTTTTTGGCGGTTTTTACTGTGCTCTGTAGGGTCTTGCACTCCAATGCCTTGCAGCTTTTGTATCACACAATAATGCAGCCAGTCAGGCCACTCTCAATTGTGCTCCTGGAGAAAGTTGGTAGAATGGGAACGAGAAGCCTTGCACACCTCAGTCTCCTCAGTGTAGACATTGTAGTGCCTTCTTGACTAGTGAGGAGGTGTTGTGGGTCCAGGTTAGATTGTCCGTTATGTGCACACGAAGGAACTTTGTGCTCTTCATTGTCTCCATGACAGAGCCATTGATACGCAATGGAGAGTGGTTGACCTGTGCCTTCCTGAAGACCACAGTCATCTCTTTAGTCTTGTCCATGTTGAGGCTCAGGTTGTTCTCACAGCATTTGACAAGCCTTTCTACCTCCTGTATACTGTCTCATCGTTGTTGCTGATGAGGCCAACCACTGTAGTATCGACAGTGAACTTGATGACGTGGTTTGAGCTGGATCTGGCAGTGCAGTCGTGAACAGTAGCGGGCTGAGCACACAGCCCTGGGAGACACCCGTGCTCAGCGTGATGGAGCCTGAGATGTTGCTGCAAACTGGAGTCAGTCCACAATCCAGTTACAGACAGGGATGATGTTGAGACCCATCGAGGACAGTTCACCTACCAGCCTTGGAGGGATGATTGAGCTGGAGTCGATACACAATATCCTGCATATGAGGCATTGTTTTCTGGGTGGGACAGGACAGAGTGGAGGGCGAGGCTACGGCATCATCAGTGGACCTGTCTGAGTGGTAGGCAAACAGAAAAGGGTCCAACAAAGCTGGAAGGTGGGATTTTTATGATCCATAACGGGCCGCTCAAAGCATTTCATGTTTGTTGAATCAGTGCCACTGCGCAGTGATCCTTTAGGCCAATTACTGTTGCTCTCTTGGGCACTGGAATGATGCTGGTTGCCTTGAAGCCTGCAGGAACTGTTTCAGAGAGATCTAAAGATGTACATTAAGACCTCTGTTAACTGGGCCACAGCACCTGACCAGTTATGTTGTTTGGCCCTGCAGCTTTGCATGGGTTTACCATGGCTGGCTAGGGTAAACCCACACAATTTTGTGTGTGGCTGTTTTCTTTTCAAGCCCAGTCTCCTGCCTTTTTCCTTTAACCCTCAATCTCTTACTGATCAAGAATCTATCAATCTCTGCCTCTACACCAGTCATTGAAAGTGGGCATGCAGGTACAGCAGGTGGTGAAAAAGGCGAATGGTATGCTGGCATTTATAGCAAGAGGATTCGAGTACAGGAGCAGGGAGGTACTACTGCAGTTGTACAAGGCCTTGGTGAGACCACACCTGGAGTATTGTGTGCAGTTTTGGTCCCCTAATCTGAGGAAAGACATCCTTGCCATAGAGGGAGTACAAAGAAGGTTCACCAGATTGATTCCTGGGATGGCAGGACTTTCATATGAAGAAAGACTGGATGAACTGGGCTTGTACTCGTTGGAATTTAGAAGATTGAGGGGGGATCTGATTGAAACGTATAAAATCCTAAAGGGATTGGACAGGCTAGATGCAGGAAGATTGTTCCCGATGTTGGGGAAGTCCAGAACAAGGGGTCACAGTTTGAGGATAAAGGGGAAGCCTTTTAGGACCGAGATTAGGAAAAACTTCTTCACACAGAGAGTGGTGAATCTGTGGAATTCTCTGCCACAGGAAACAGTTGAGGCCAGTTCATTGGCTATATTTAAGAGGGAGTTAGATATGGCCCTTGTGGCTACGGGGATCAGGGAGTATGGAGGGAAGGCTGGGGCGGGGTTCTGAGTTGGATGATCAGCCATGATCATAATAAATGGCGGTGCAGGCTCGAAGGGACAAATGGCCTACTCCTGCACCTATTTTCTATGTTTCTATGTTTAAAAGCACCCATTGACTTTTGTGTCACAACAGATTCACCAACTTCCGGCCAAAGAAACTCTTGTTCATGGTAATTCTAAAGGGATGCTCCTTTATTCTGAAGCTGTACCCTCAGATCGCGATCACCTACCAATGGAAACATCCTCTTCCTGTTCATTCTGTCCAGGCCTTTCAGTATCTGGTAGGTAACACTTCTAAGGAGGGTTAGAAAGAACCAAGTTTCAGCTGTTTTAATCATTCAATCACTACCTGGTTCATGGACGTCTTTTAGGACAGAAAATCACTGAGTATGTGTCTTCAGGCTTCTGTACCTCCTTCCTGATGGTAACAATGAGAATAAATACTTAGACATGAGAATAAATACTTAGCCATAACAATAACTGACCAAAGAGGAACTCTGTGGGCCAGGCAGTGTCTATGGACGGAATTGACAGCCGCAGGTGCTGAAGCCCTAGTTCCTCCAGCTTTTTGCATGTCCTTCCTCAGATGCTGCTTTATCCAGTGAGTTCCTCCAGCAGTTTGTTTTTGCCTATATTTCAGCCATTTGTCTCTCCAATGACTGGCCTGTGTAGGGGATTGAAAGTAAACCATAGAATTGGAATTGATTATTGTTGGGAAAAAACTTGTCCTGCATACCACTCTTACAGATCAAATTGTTACACTGTGCTTTGAGGGAGCAGAATATAAAGTGTTACACTTACAGTGCAGATATCTAAAATCGAATCGAGGTGGGTTGTGAGGTCAATAGTTCAGTTATCTACCTACTAGGTAACAGTTCAATCGCGAGGTATAATCTGTCCTTGAACCTGTTTCCAGGCGTTTGCATTTTTGCCCGATGGGGGAGGGGAGCAGAGAAACTGTGCAGGTTGCGAGGGGCCCGAGATTATATTGGCCGCTTTACCGAAGCAGGCAGAGAGGAGAGAAGTTTCGGTGATGTGCTGGGGAGAGAGCAGAGAGCCCCCGTGTCGGGAGGACCGGGTCCGGGTGCTGGCCCGCTGCCGAAGACGGGGGCAGGCAGCCTGGGTGACGGCGGGGCTACGGGGAGCGGGCTCGGGGCTCGGGGCGGGCCCTGAGCCGGGCCGGGAGGCGGGAGGCGGGAGGCGGGAGGCGGTTCCGTGTCAGGTGCAGGCTGGCGTCACTGGCTCATTATGCTGAGGCGGGTGGCAGCGGGCGGGCGGGCGTCGCGGCTGGGGGAGCAGTGGAATGCGAGCGTGTGAGGTGAACGCGGGCCAGAGGCAGAGCAGAGATTAGTTTGCAGCGGACGGCCAGCGTTTCCCGCGACACAGCGCAGCGCGACGCCACACGGCACGGGACGGCACCACGCGAGTCGCCGAGATGGAGAAGCGCTACTTCAGCATGGCCGAGGTGCAGCAGCACGCTTCGGCCGAGTCCTGCTGGATCATCCACGGGCGGCGGGTGTACGACGTGACCACCTTCATCCCGCGGCACCCGGGCGGCCAGCAGCTGCTAGTGCAGCGGGCCGGCCAGGACGTGAGCCGGGACTTGGAGGGGCCGCCGCACCGCCACAGCCCCAACGCTCACCGCTGGCTGCAGCAGTACTACATCGGGGATCTGAGGCGGGATGGCGAGCAGGGAGAACTGGAGGGATTCAGCCAGCAGCAGCAGGTGTGGAGTTGTTTTAACACTGTTAAATATATACCTTGCACTGTTCAAGTATGAAAGTTGTCACTAATGTCCCTCACTCCTTCCCTAATCTTCACCGTCATTGTAGCGCCACCTGTAAGTGGGATTTTTGTGCAGTGTCATCTTTCCGAGGGAGTGAGGGCCACCGGTTGCCGACCGCTATTGTTTAATTTCTTTCCAGCCCCTTTGCCCAGAGAGAACAAACAGGCTTGCCCTGTGGAGCAGCGCGATATGGGAGATGGGGGGTTGCACTGCCGGAGCTAGGATGTGTGTGCGTGTGACTGCTGAGATTTGGAGGAGAGACGCATCGAAGTAGTGGATTTCTGTAAACAACACACCTGGAATCGCTAGCTGTTCTCTGAGGGAATGCTAGTACTGTATGTTGTTTCTTTTCTGTTGTTTGAAGAAGGCGCCTGCTGCACAGTGCCTGGAATAGGACGGGTCCGGGCTGCGTGCGGGGAAATTACAGCACCATTCCGTCCCCTGTCACTGTCAGCCTTTAAAACATTATGGAGTTGGTGACCAAGTTTTTAAACTTGAACTCAGACCGAAAGTATCTCGGAGAAGAAAAAAACTGCTTAGGCATGTGAGACAGTGAAAAGCGGAAACTGGCTTAAAGAATTACAAAATCAGGCAGTTTTAAAGAGCCAGGCAGTATGTAGGACGATTGGATTTGTGCGGTGGTTCCTGCCGTGGAGAGACAGGTGCAGCGAAAAGCTTGTTTAAAGGGCGTTAACCGCGACAACAAACCGGTTCAGCAAGTACGTGGGGCCCACGGTTTACATTTATTTCTCGCTTCTTCCCGTTCCCCCACCGCGTCTCTTTTATTGGTCTGCTGCGTGGGGGGCGGGGAAGCTAAAATAAATTTGAAGCTCTTTTAAAATGCCGCTTCAGAATAAATCGGAAGCATTGAGATTCCAAAGCAAAAGACTGCGATCTGATTACAAAATGCTACGAGAACTTTTTCTGCAAAATTAATTTAACCCTGGGGAGCTGCATTGTTTTAAAATCTATTACATATAAATTGATCACAGTGCACACTTCCAGATTATTTGAATAAAAAAAGCAATTGAATATGCAGGTTCTTTGCAACGCACTGGCATTTTCCATGAGTTTGTTCAATTTCGTTCGAAAATTGCAATTTCTTTAAAGCAAGGCGTTCCCCGTCACACTCGTGATTTATGTGCTAGCTTGGTTTTTTTTAAAGTATAGATTTGCTAATTTTAATTTCTGTAGTTGTTAACACTCAAAAGCTGCTGTAAGCAGTTTTTCATCTATTCCAGCAGTGCCTTGAGTTTTGATCGCCTCTACCAAATCTGCTCCTCCACCGCCCTAGTTTACATGACTTGTCCCCGCGAACGTTCTTGTAAGTCAAATTTGTATTCTTGCCGTGCTTTCTTAGCTGAATTGAACGTATGCCATCAGCTGAGACCAGGCTCATTTTAAATTAAAGCAGTGGTCAGTGGGTGAAATGTTTTCTGCATCCTTCTCCATTATGGGAACCTCTTAATTTGAATCATTGATCAATAACAGGAATTTTTTCAAATCTCCAGGTGCTCCCTGAACTGAATTTTTTTTTGTATTTCCAGCGTATGCAATTTTAAAATTTTGTAGCTTTCTTCTCATCTGTTATAAATTGGAAGAGTGGGAGCAAGTTGCAGTGGGCAAACATGGAATCAAATGGTGAAAGAGGGTCTGGACAGATGCTGATGGAAATTTGGTGATTTTATTGCTTTGGGTAATGGAAGTAATGTCTAGAGGCAAGATAGCATTTGTCAACATTGTTCTGTATTAGATTTTTCTTTGTGGGAGTAGTGAGTGTTGCACCTTGAAATTGGCCTTTGTCTCAGTATTGAGGTTGGAGCAAGTGTACATTCCTGCTAATGGCCCTGATGCATAGCTTCTCGCTATACCCTTGGCACTGAATTATTGCCAAAGCTTTAACACCTTTCTGGGGTATCAAACTCCATGCTTGGTCTGAAAATGTCAAAGTATTACTCCTTTTTTAAAAAAAAATGCTTTATTGACTTTTTCAGCTGCTGGTGTACAAGCAACCTACCCTCATCTGGCATTCGGAGTAGATTTTATTTCTACTGCACAATGCACCATGAATGTTTACTATTTATCTTCTCTCTCACCATTTGGGCTCCTTTAAGCTTAATGTTTTCTGTATTTTTGCTTTTTCTAGATTTTTATGACTGTCATTTTTTCTGGTAGAGCTAAGGAGGTGGTTGTCATATCTTTTCAGCAGGTGTATCAGCATTACAAATTAGTATTTATCTTTAACAGGTTTTCATTCTGTTGTCATTGTCTAGTATCAGTTGAAGAATATAAGGGAGTGTTTGCTAAAGAGGCAGTAGCTGAAACTGAGTCATGAGTTTGTGGGTTAGGATCTGTAGGAGACTAGATACAACGTTAATACTAAAGAGTCATGTTGAGAAATGCTTTTCTGATGAGAAACTTGATCTCTCCAGATTGTCATGAACAATTCCTTGATGCTTCTCAAGAAGTGGAAATGGGTGTTGGAGACAAAAGAATGTTATGTTGCGGGCAGGTGGAATTGGCTCAAACTGAAGTGCAAGTCCTAATTTATTTCAGTTTGACTACGGACATCTGATTGGGAAATCTAGGCATGACTAATCGGAATTCTGATCTGAAGATACACTTTATGGGTCAGGCACTATCAATGGCGATGGCATTTTGCATTCAAGACTCGTCATTAAAATGTGGTACAATCTGGTTATAGCATTTCCATGTTTATTCAATTGTTAATGTAATTCGTGCATTAAAAAATCCTTCGGGTGTTCGGATTCTTTGGTAAACATTAACTATACATATTTATTTGTTCAAAGACAAGAAAATCTGCAGATGTTGAAAATCCAAGCAGCGCACACAAAATGCTGGAGGAACTCAGCAGTCTGGCAGCATCAGTGGATAGATACATATTTGTTCTTGGCTAGCAGTGTGTGGCACCTTGGATGTTGGTGTTTGATAGTGCTAAGCCTGTGTATCTTGTAGTTATCTGCAAGTGCTGTGCCCCTGATTGCCACCCCCCAATATTCTTGGTGTTTTTCTGGGCCTTTGCTTTTATATCTATTGATTTCCTTAATATGGAATTTCCATCCATGATAACTTAGTTTTATTTGCTTTTGAATCTCCTGGTTATTCTCATCAAACTTGATCTGGTGTGTTCTGGTAGCGAAGAGATTATTGGCTAATCGTGGCGTATTTTGGGATATCCTGACACAGTTGGTCGTTGCCTCTTGTTGGTGGACAGATTTTCTGTGAGGAGAGTGATCTTTGCAGGACCTTCGAGGCCTTGAAGTGATTTTTTTGGCATTTTTGGCACTGCCTCTGTTTAGAGTTCAGACTGTTAGAATTAAGAGATAGTCAGTGGCACATTGGCACTGGTGATGTGGGCATCCGTGTAGTTTCTCACTTGGATGACATGATTGGAAAGCTGCTGGTGGCTATGCTGGGGCTGTTGCCGTGTAGTCAGTTCCCAACAGAAGGAGCACACTGAGCCCCCATGATTCCATTCTCTTGATGGTGACACAGCAGTTAAATTACAGGGATAAATTTAATTCCCAGCATGGTAGCAGTGGAACCCGAATGTTATTTAGAGATACAGCACGCCCTTTGAACCACACTGACCTGTCAACCTTGATTTAACCCTAACCTAATCATGGGGCAATTTACAGTGAGTATTTAACCTACCCTTTGGATAGGTACATCTTTGGACTGTGGGTGGAAACAGGAGCACCTGGGGAAAATCTACAAATTCCACAGGGAGAATGTACAGAGACTCCTTACAGAGGGCGCCAGAACTTCTATGCAGGCTGCACTGACAGATGGAGGTCAGTGGGTCAAAACATTCTTCGCCACCCTCTCTGGCTCCAACACGCCTTGCATTCTGTTCTACAACATTCCCCAGGGCCCCACCATTCACTGTGAAAGTCGCTCCTTCACTTTTCTTCCCAAACTGCAACATCTCACATTTATCCATTTCCATTCCTCAGTCCACTTGTCCAGCTGATCACAATTGCTCTGTAAATCTCCTCAGCCAATCACAAATCCTCTGTAAATCTCCTCGGTCCACTTGTCCAGCCGATCACAATCCTTCTGTAGATCTTCACAGCCCACCAACATTCTCATCTAAATCATCGATACAGATTACAAATAGCAATGGGCCTAGCACCGACCCCTGGTGAGCACCACTCGTCATGGGCCACCTGTCTGAAGAGCAGCTTCCGCCGTTTCCTTGTGTTCCCTACCATCAAACCAATACTGTATCCAATCAACCAGCTCTCGCTGGATCCCATATGATCTGACTTTCCAAAGCAGCCTACCTTGCAGCAGCTGGAAGCCCACATAGACTATGTCTACTACCTTGCCATCGTTAACCTCCTTGGTAATTTCTGCAAAAAAAAACCTCGTTCATAGGACATCGCCCCTCTCTTCCGGCAGCACAACTATCACCAAGGAGGGCAAGGGCTTCAGGCACATAAGGAAATCACCACCTGCAGCTTCCTGTCTGATGTGTATGTCATATTGATGTAGAAATATATCATTGTTTCTTTATTGTCACATGGCCTAAATCCTGCAACTTCCTTTTTGAAACCACTGAAGGGAGACCTTCACCAGTGGTGTAAAGCGACAGTTTCACTGGCAATTGGGGATGAATAATAAATTCCAGCCTTTGTCACTGATGTCCTCATGCCGAAAAACAAATGAATGGGAAAGACTGTGGAAATGCACTCGCCTGTCTCACTTATTAGCCTCCATTTAGTGTGCCCTCTTTTTACATTTGGACTTCCCAAATATATAAACTAACAGCGCTCCAGATTGTATCTGCAAACTTTTTGTATCATCTACATTTTTCCTAATTCCTACATGCATCCAAATGTATATTGTGAAAAGCAGGGAACCTACAGAATCTCTCTGTACACTCAGTACCCACTTTATTAGGTGAACCTGTACAACTACTCGTTAATATAGGTATCCAGTCAACCAATCATGGTCAGTTTTAGGGGAAATAATTTCTAGCCTTCTCAGAATTAATAAATGCCACAAATCTGTCTAGTGTAACCTCACTGGCACCCACTCGGACAGGAAATCAAGGCTGTAATGCCATCTGCTGGGGGGAGGGGGGAGTCGGGAAAGAAATGTACCTAGGAACAGATGCTTAAAAGGAGGTGAACAATTCTAAAATTTCAAACCTACTTCTCAAAAGAAGAAGCATGCGAGGTTTATCTTTCCAGTCTTGAGGAAGGACTCAAATCTGATTTGCATTTGTAGAGGTCTACTTGTTGTCTGTCGTTGATAAGGTATTAGTTGTCTCCTCCCTGTAGCTGAATTTTCGTATGAATTCTATCTTCAGTTACAGCAGACATAATTTCCACAATACTTCAACTCCAAGGGGAATGCTAGGTGCAACATTAAGCACTGAATGTGATCTTTGATGTCACCCTTTGCTGTATTAATTGGGAAGGGTCAAAGGACAGAAGAACATGCAGGAGCAGGAGTAGGCAATCAAACTCTTGGTGTTGCTCTGTCAACATCTACTTGAAGATCAAGGTCAATCCTGGTCTGTAATGTAGCAACGATTCCTGCCTGCCTTTCTACTTTAAAGTTGCAGACCAGCACAGCAGACATCCTGAAACATTGGAAAGGTACTGCCATTGCCCCTGCAAAATCCTACACATACACTGGCACAGTGTTCGTGTTCTCATCCCAGCCAGTTTCTTTGGCATTGAGGCCCTGGTTACACTTGATTGCACCCATGTGACAGACACCAGACTGAAAACAAGCAATTCAAGGTTGTGCCTGGTATGGAAACACCAGTGCCCAGGAGCAGAGAAGTGTATTATCACAGTCTGTACGTGTTGCCATGTACTCCCTTGAGATTCATTTTCTTGCACCCATTTACAGGAATATAAAGAAGTGCAATATAATTTATGAAAAACTATACATAAACACTGACAAACATCTAGTGCACAAAAAAAAAGACATGCAAAATAAAAACCTGAGAATGTGAGATGTAGATTCCTTGAAAGTGAGTCTAGGTTGTAGAATTAGTTCAGGTGAATTAAGTTATCCACACTACTTCAGGTTGTCGGGTAATAACTGTTCTGGAGCCTGGTGGTGTGGGACCTTGTGCTCATTGGAAAGGGGTGGATATAACCCAGTCCATCACAGTAAAAGCCCTCCCCACCATCGAACATATTTACAGGGAGTGTTGTCACTCAGGGCACGAACTCTTCTCACTACTGCCATCAGGGAAGGTTACAGGAGTCTTGCCCATCTATGCGAGTCTACATTTGCCTGTTTTTGATGCAAATCTTTCTAAACTTTTCTTAACTGTCTACCTTCCTGTTTAAATGTCTTCAGAGAATTTGAGAACATGCAAAGTGTTTGCCTTCTCAGAATAGGATGTGCTGTTTAATTCTGTTAGGGGTCTTTTAGTAACTTGAATTGGCTGTTTGTCTGGGTTCTGTGCAACTAAGAGGCTGTCTGCAGCTTCATTATGGGACTTGGGCTTACTAACCGTCCAGTAGCTAACGCCAGCTCTGTTTCTGGTTAAGTAGCCACAAACGTTTAGTACCTGAATCAGTGTAACAAAACCCTGTCTGTCTGGCGTAAAAGAATGTTTTGATCAGGGGTTGATTAGCATCCATCAGTCGCACTGTGTGTACTGGCCAAAGACTCTCCAGGAAGGAGGAGATACAAGAGACTGCAGGTGGTGGGATCTGGAGCAGCAAATAAGATGCCAGGGGAACACGGGCCAGGCAGCACCTATGGAGGGAAATAGGCAGTCATTGTTTCAGATCCAAACCCTTCATCTGGACTGTTGCTGGCAGCTGTGTTGAAGTACTAACCCACCCCTGCCCTTGGCACAGGTTCCTGACTAATGGAAGCCCTCCCTAGCACTGCAAATGTGGCTTGTGCATCTTCACTGGATCTTGGGTGAGGAAGTCATCTTCCCCGCGACCTTGGGGGCAACCTTCACTGAAAGGACCACAGCTGTAATGTTGGTCGTGGGACATTGGTGAGGTCCCATTGTTCGTGGACAGTTGTATAAGTGTGAGTGGCAGCAATTCTGTGGAAGGATGCGGAGGTGAGCTTGGGGATTTTAAAACAGGCTGTTAACTTGTCTGGCTGCAGTACTCTGATAGCTTTTTACTGCTGTGAAGGGTCTGACTTACCCGAGAGACATGGCTTCATTCACAATGGAATAGAATCAGTAACTACGGCTTTGATTTTGTTCCTGTGTTGATTGAATGCTGGGTAGGTAGGTAGATACTTGACTCTAAAGCATGTGCATAGCTAGACCATGAATGACCAAGATTCTGTGTTTCTTGAATATGTTGTATTATAAGGGAGTTATAAAGGTGATGCCTTAAAACTATGGCATCCATCATTAAGGACCAACGGCCTGAGTGTGCCCTGTTCTTGTCACTGCCGTCAGTGAGAAGATACAGGAGCCAGAAGGGATGTAGTCAATGTTTCAGGAATGGCTTCTTCCCCTCTGCCATCAGATTTCTTAATAGACATTGAACCCATTAACATCACTGCCCTGCTTTTTGCACTAGTTATTTAGTTTATAACATATATTCTATTGTAATTTGTAGTATTTTATGTATTGTGCTGTACTGCTGCTACAGAACGGCAAATGTTATGACAGTAATTCAGCAATAGTAAACCTGATTCTGATGTGGTTGATGGGATATTTTCTTGCCCTAGTGTAGACGTGAGGGGACTAACTGTTCGGTAGCTCAGGGTTCAGGATTATGGACAGGAAGAGGAAATATTCAGCAAACATCACGTGGATGCACTCTGGTATCCCTTCTGTACCATTCATTGGTGTGCTGAAGCTAGGCTCCTCGATAAAACATCATCAGTTCTCCTGGGTGACCCTGAGCCTTAAGCTAATTTCTCATTTCACTTCCAATTTGAACTCCATTGAAAGAAATTAAGGGACTCAGAGCAGCTCACATCACCTTATCTTTGTTCTAAATATGCCTACTTTTCCTTTGCCTTTTTCTGGCAAGCACTTGCACCATGTGTTGCTCACCTCTGCCCTCCACCTCACTGCAGACCTTTAGGTTCCCTCCATCTTGACCCCTTTTCTTTGCAGTTTAAAATTTCCCAGCTCTTAAAAAGTTATCACCCCAAAACAATTTTACTTTGACAGTTGTAGACTAATCTGCATATTTCCACCATTTTTTCTTCATTCTGTAGGTGAGCTTAATGGGTGTTAAGTTGGAAAGCCTGTCGCTTGTGTAGTGTTGAATCATACCTTCAGACTTCCCTCACCAACCCTCAAAGCAATGTCTCGATCAGGTTTTTGTATTGGATTAAGTTTACCTTGGAAGTGCTTGAAGATCTTTTTGTAATACAGTACCCGGATTGCGTGAACTTTGGAGGTTGCATATTATCTACCCTTTTAATGAGAGTGAGTCTGTAGGTTGTAGTATCTGTTCAGAGTTGTGAGTGAAGTTCAGGAGCTTGATGGTTGTAAGGTAATAGAGGTTCCTGAACCTGGTGGTGTGGGACCTAATGTTCCTGTATCTGCTACCTGCTGGTAATAACAAGCAGAAAGCTTGGGCTGGGTGGTGGGCATCTTTGGATGCTGTTTTCTTACCGCACTGTCCCATTGATTGGGTTGTAGTCCACCGATTTCTGTAGACTTTTCTGTTTCTGGGCATTGTTTCCATTCCAAGCTGTGTAGGAAATGCAGTCAACGTGCATCAGAGTTTGAGTGTGAATAGTTGGGGCATCAGATGAGTACCTTTATTATTGAGCTGCAGAGACTGTTGGAGCTACTCTGGCAGAAGTTTAGATAGTTCCATTACATTAACACACCTACTGAATAATCAAAGCACATTTTTTTTTAGAACAAGGAAATGGGTCACCAGCCAAAGAATGCCAGCTATATAAGATCTATTCTTTCAAGGATCAGTTAAATTCTGTTAATAGTGACTCCCTCCAGCTGCTGGCAGTGGATTTCGAATCAGTTATTGTATAATGTCAGTATAAGGTGAGTAGTTCCTGACACTTGGGCAATAAAAATGTTGTTTAAGACTAGCTAAATTTTCTCCAAATTTTGCTGTATCACAGCATCAGGAGCTTCAATTTTTGAAATCTTCAGAGAAAATTATTCTTTAATGAAGGTGCATCATTGAAGTAGTAGAATCTTGAACGTAGGATGCTAATCTAAGAAAAGATATCTGAAATGATGTCTTAATTTGACTTCTTAGTTTCCTACCAGTCTAGGTATGTCTCCAACCAGTTGAGTTCCCCACTCCCACCAGTTTCCGTTGGTTTTAATTTGATCTGACCAAGTGTGGCTTTGAGTCCAAGTACCACCTTGCTCTCAAAAATTATCTTCCATTCCACTGCTATAGTAATGTTGTCTTTGGATTAACATGTAACTTGTACTGGACCTAAGTGTTTATGAACACCCCTACATATAAATGAGTTCTCATAATAATAAATTCAAGAAGTCAAACATAAACACATTGGTTCCTATGAATGGTAAAACTAATTTTGTCTTTCTGTTTCTAATCATTGTTTCTATGACTGTTGTTCACTTTTTATGCTGTTTACTATAATACGTTTGAAGTATGGTTACCATAGAGAGAATTTTGTGTATTTTACAACTAATGAATAGTTGCTTTGTTTTTGTTTTAAAGCAACCTTGCTGGAGCGAAAACTGAGCAAGATGAGTAGCTTATTGATAATTGTCACTTAAAGCTTTGCTGATACTTAGTAAATAAATCTGGGCAGGTTTCTTTTATTCTTCTGGAGGTAAGTTGCCAACAGCTGCTTTAAAATTTTGGACTGATCTAAAATCGTACCTGGTGGGAGATTGTTCTGACACTATTTTTGGTATCCTACAAACTTGAATAACCGTCCACTGGTTTTAATTTTTTTTACATTCCTTCAGCAGGTAATCTGAAACCATTTACGAGGCCATCTAATTTGCACGTGATATGTGGAAATAAACTACCTTAGATGGTTCTGTCTAAATGAGCTGTTGCGAAAATCAGAACTTTGTTTTGAATGTGCAATATAAGAAATTGGGTTCAATGTCTATAGTTGTTTGGCAGGCTTGATAAGGAATTAGTTCAGGGATATAATCTTAATCTTGTGATTAAAAATTGGGTGTAAAGTGGTTGAGTTCTGAACACCGAATCATGGCTGAAACGCCATTTCTCTCATTTCCTGTAGCATCATTCCAGTCTCTGTGCGTTTTGCCCTGCCTATTGAATCACTTGACGAGAAAGCCCTAATGAAGATACTCAGTCTGAAATTTCGACTGCTTATTTCTCTCCATAGGTGCTGCCTGACCTGCGCTGAGTCCCTCCAACATTTTTGTGTGTGTTACTGTTGACAGGCAACTGCACACAATTCCCAAATCCTCAGAGGTGGTTGGGAATCATTCTGGAATATTTGCTCTTCTTCCTGCAGGATTGCCATCGTGCTCCATTTGATTTGTACATAACTGACTCAATTTTGAACAATTGTTACTATTACTATAATTTTTGCATCTTGAGTGAGCATTTAATTTTAAATAGGAGTAACTCAGGAACTTAATTTGGAGAGTTGCTGCTGCAGGCAAGTGCTGGTGGAAGAGTGGCACGGTTGGGTGATTTGCTGAGGCAGGCTAGTTGGACCTTGTGTGCTTCTCTGTACCTGTACCTTTTCCTGTCATTACCAACTCTCTGTTGGCTTGTTAAGTATTTTGGTATGCCTGTTTTGAAGCCTTTCCTTCAGTGACCTGTTCCTTTCTCTCCCTTCTGTACCGTTCTCAGTTTGAGCATTGTGTGCTATTTGTTGCTTTTTTATCATTTTATCCTTGTGGGATTTGTTTGTGAGGAAATAACATTAACGCAGTACCTGAATACAAAATTAGCTATTGGCCTTGTAAACACGAGATTCTGCAGATACTGGAATCTTATTCTGGCTTCTGCACTTTTCTTTTCCAGTCCCGATGAAGTGTCTCGGCCAGAAATGTTGATTGTTTATTCCCCTTTTTAAATGCTGCGTGACTTGCTGAGTTCCTCCAGCCTTTTGTGTCTGTCTGTCTATTTATCTATCGGCCTGGTTGTTGATTTGAATTTCTCTTACAAAAGAACCTTCAGAGTCGAGGTGAACAAGCTCTCACATTTTCACACTGTCGAAGCCAATTTGGGAATCATTTGACTCTCCACCAATGATGCAGGAAGATCCTGGTGGGGCAAGTAAATGGAGAGTTTGAGATGTGCCATTCTCTTTGTTTGAATAGGAACCTATTCAAGCCCTAAAGCACAGGTTTCATACTAATCCCAAATGCTCCTCTCTCTTTGAAAATTCGTGAATCAGAGATTCCCAGGAAATGGGACTGTTGCTTTTTTTTTCCCAAGATGGTTTTGAACATACCCTTGAATCTTTTCCTCTGTCCACCTGGTAACCAGGAAAATGCTACCAGTGACAGAATAATGTTACAGGAGTCTGATGAGCATGTGACAGATGTTTCTTGGTCAGTATAGTAAACTGAGTGTTGGCATACAGTAATGCTGGTTCACTTAGATTCCTGGTGACTGTGGTATCTTTCCAGTGCCTTGGTGTTTGGCGTAAGTAGTCCAAATCTCAATGGATATAGGTGCGCAGGGATTTTTTGCCCCTCACCCGTAGCCCACAGTATTGCGTCAGATTTAAGGTTTTGATCTTCAGACACCCTTTCTTGAATCGATGAAAAGCGGAACTGGTGAGTATGATTGGTCTCACTCATCTTTCAGAGGTGGTTCTCTAACTAGTGTGTGTATGTGTTTATTGTAGTGCTGTGTACATTGAATATAGTTTACTTGCTGTTAGCTGGTGGCTGAATTGTATTATTCTCCCCTCTCAGCACACTGATTTCAGCCTACTCCAGCAAGTACTTCACTCATGCTGATGTGGTGTTGGGTTGCTTTGGAAGTGAAGTTGTTCCATCTTTTGAATGAAGGCCCATGAACAAAATGACTGCTTGAAGACTGTGGGCCTTTCCATAGTCCTGGTTAACAGCAATTCATCAACCAACTGGAAATACTGGGGATAGGAGGCAACTGTGAAAGACTTATAGGCAACATAGACACACTATGTTCACAAACCTTCCATGCATCCTGCCTGCAGTTTGTGTGTCCTCCCATGGCCACTCTGTCCATCAGATGTTCTGTTTGTCCACCCCCCACCACCACGCACACAGTCTGAAAGGCTGGCTGCAAGATTGACTGTGGTAAAATATTCCTGGTGTTGATATGGGAGAATCAGGATTGTTATTTGTCGGAAGCTGACACAAATCTAGTGGAAGCCACATGATCAACACCGGTGAATAAGTAAGTAACTTCAGGAGCTTTTTCATCAGAGCAACCTAGAATTAATTTGTTTCACAATTTAGATGTGGTTCAGAGAACGTTGTTAGTAAATATTATTGAATTCCAGCGACAGCACTGTTGTAGCTGCCTACTCTTTGTATAATGCTGAATATTGTCGCATTGATGGTTTTGGTGCTTTGCATTCGCTATCTCTTCCCGATGTTGGCGTTCTATCTCTTGTCACAGCAGACAAGAGTAATCTTTATCCATTTTCCTCCACCGCCTGTTGTGTACAACTTCACAGTTAGAACGAATGCTGAGGTTGTTTATGGATTCCTTATAAATTGCAGATCAGGCACCCATGTATTAAACTGTTCTTTATCTCAAAGGCAGCATCCTAAAAGAATCTATTGTGCCCCGCTTAAACTAATTCTTCGTTTTGTTACTAAATTCCCCTGCCTTGCTAAGGAATCAGCCTTGTTTTTGTACTGCCATCTCACAATGCTCTGGTTGTTTCCTACATCTTTCACATTGTGCACTGTTTACAACTATGCCAATGGACATGTGGATGTAGACATTTGAAATGCCAGATATTGTTCAAGCACCATCACCCACAGTATTTGCACTGTTCTAAATAATGTCTGCATTAAATTAGTCTTGGTCCTTTCATTATTGCATGTTTAACCCTTAGAGTCAGGATATTACAGCACAGAAAAAGCCCTTCAGCCCATCTAGTCCACGCTGAACTATACTGCCCAGACCAGTGACCTGCACCTGGACCATAGCCCTCCACATCCTTCCTGTTTGTGTACTTAAACCAGCACCACTTGTACGTTGAAATCAGACCTGCATCCACACTTCTGCTAGCAGCTTGTTCCACATTCTTACCAGCCTCAGTGAAGAAGTTCCCCCCCGTGTTCCCCTTTCACCCTTAACCCATAGCCTCTAGTTCTAGTCTCACCCAACCTCCGTGGAAACACCTCTCAGAATTTTGTATGCCAATATCAAATCTCCCCTCATTTTTCTATGCTCCAGGAAAATGCAATCCTAACCTATTCAGTCTTTCCCTATAATTCAGGTCCTCAAGACTGGATAGCATCCTTGTCAATTTTCTCTATATCTTTCAGTCGTATTCAGCTGAAATCTACTTCTCCAGTGACCCTCAGAAAGTTGCCTTTAGTGTTTTGATGTCGCTGGATTATACAGACCGGTGCAGTACTTCAAGATGGGTAGTTCTTTCTACTCAATTTTGATTTATAATTGTTCCATTCGCTAACCTAGACCTGAACCATTAAGTTGCAACCTCTCTACCTAGTTACAGCCCAGATTTTACAACTGAAATATCAATTTAATAATTGTTTACATAATTATAAAATCTCATCCTTTGGGCATATAATATTGTTGACTGGTTCTACTGTTGCATCATATCAGGGGAAAATTAATGCAGTTCCAAATTTAGTAGCATAATTTGATATAACCCTCTTCCAAATTTCATATGCACGGACAAAAATAACTCATTCATTGAACAATATCAAGCATTTCAATAAAAAGATTTAATTGAGCTATTTTTGGTTTCTAAATGTTACTTTGACTTCCTGACATGACACCACAGGAATTGCACCCATTCTCGAGATGAAACAGTGTGAGGTCATCCCATATAGAGTGAGATGCAAAAGCCTGCATTTCAACAGTAAAATAGTTTAACGAGCTAGAGATGTTTAACAATTGTGGCTTTGTTCTTCTGTAAATGTTTGTGCAAGCAATTGAGATGAGAAAATTTTAAACTCCAAAGGGTCCTTTAAAATAGGAAACCGCAAATCTTTGGTTAGGGCAACAGTAACAAGAAGCAAGAAGTTAACATATCAAAAGATTTCATATGCTTGTCTCAGTCGAGTCTTTGCTTTTGCAATAACATTGTTCCCAGGCATGCTATGATTGACATAATCATCTTTTTGGAAGGATTAAATGTAGTTGAGGTAGGATAATGAGGTAAATGATTATCACAACTGGAAAGCCTTGGCGTAATTCCAAAGCACCAAAACTAGTCAGAAATGTGAGTCACTAATAAATACAGTAATGATTCTCCACAAAGGACTTGCTCAGAAGTTGACGTGGCATTGCTTAAGCCAGGCTTTGTGTTTTTAGAGAAGCTAGGTGAATTTGTGTAGAAAGGGATACAATCGTTTATTGCTTGGATGTAAAAGGACCTGCGGAGCAAACCAGCCACAAAATCGTTGACTACATTGTGTGAGAGTCCAGAGCGCAGATGACAAACTGTCCGGGTGGAATGGAAAGCCTTAAGATGTGTGTGAAGTTGAGAAAAATGACCTTGTGACCAAAAGACCTTGGATTCTTCATCTGAAAAAAGCAGATGGATCTTCCAGTTAGCAGGTTACGATTCTTTCAGCTCACATTGTCTTTAGGATCTTGGGTGCAAGTTGTCTACTTGCCTACATTTAAGGCAATTGATTTAAATACAAAGAAGAGTTGATTCGAAGAATTTGATTTCAATTGACCATTTCAAATTAAGGTTGTTTATACTTTCCTCATTAAAAAAGAGGCTGTCAGGCAATCTAACAGACCTTCTTACTACACCTGCAAAAAGGTGCTTTTGTGGAACCCTGTTCTTACAAACTGTGCTCCATTTCAAATCTATTTCAGCCATGCAACCTCTCTAGAAATCTCCTATCCCTATGCAAGCCATGTATCCATTTTTAATCTTCACATGTTACTCTTGCACTGGCGTTTTCTCTTCAAATCACATTGCCTCTGCACCTTTCAAATTCTAGCTTGTGGTTGACTATTACTGCATGTGACATGCATCTGGAATGTTGCAGATGCTTTATAAAGGTTCAAAGGTTCGTTTATTATCAAAGCATGCACAGCTCTGAAATTTGTATTCTCCAGATAGCCACAAAACAAAGAAAGAAGGTGAAAGTCGTTCAGAGAGATTTTGCAACTCTGAAGAGGTTTAATAAAAAATAAAATACATGGAAATATTCGAGCAGTCGCTGTCATCGATGAAGACTTTTTACAGGTGAAAAATAAACTGAGGTTGGTGTAAATGAGTGATGCTTCATGGTCTGCATAGATGTGAGCACAAAGGATCTGTTCCTGTGCTGTAGGACTCTGACCTCTCTCACAGAAAGTGGGAAAACCAGTCAGGAGCTGCAAATAGACAGGCATGATGTGAATCTATGATCTGAAGCTCTTCTGCAGTATGTTATCCCTTGCACAGTTGCCAGGGAGAGTGGAGGAGTTGCTGGTGGGGTCAGAGAGAATGGTTTGAAACGTTGCAATATTTTAGGACATCTCCGCACAACCAGTGCGCTAGAGTTGTAGGGAAGCATGGAAACTAGATGGTTGAGAGTGAAGGTGCTCGTAACCTGGGAAAACTGTTGTATTTTTTCGGGTGCTGCTGAGGTTTGCTCTGTAAACCTGACAGAACTCTGAGAATAGATCTTTCGGGTGAGTATTGCAGTCGGGGGAAAGAATTATCAGTGCAGGTGAGTATTTGCTTCTGACTAAGAATGAGGTGCACGCTGTCCCACCAACCCGACAAGGAGAGGCTTTGAAGTGGAATGATGAGCTTGTCTGCTGTTGGTTGAGAGATGGGGAATAGCTTTTGTTAAAGTTGGTCTGGAATGCAGCTTTGTGGTCAAATACAAACTGTGGGGGGTGGGGGTGAAATGATTGGAAACTGGGCTAAGTGTACATATCAAGTAGTGTATCCATAGGTGAGTGATCCGGGAGCCTGATGGTTGAAGGAGAAATAACGGTTCCTGAACCTGGTGATGTGGGACCTAAGATTCCTGTACATCCTTCCCGATGGCAGCTGCAAGCACAAAGCATAGCCTGGATGGTGGTGGTGGGGGGGGGGGGGGCCTTGATGGGTCCTGCTTTCTTGTGGCATTGCTCCTTGTAGATGTGCTCAATGGAATTTCGAAGAACTTTGGATCTGTATTCCCAGATCCTTCTGCTCTCCCACACTCCTCAGTGCCCTACTGTTCACTGTGCAAATCCTACCCTGGTGTGTTCTCTCAAAGTGCAACACATCACAACTTGTCTGCATTAAATTACTCCTGTCACTTTTCCATCTGGTCCAGATCCTGCTTTAATACCTTTTCTCACTGTCCACTACACCCATAATTTTTGGTGTCATCACAGATTTGCTGATCTGGTTAACCACATTAACATCCAGATCATTGATATAGATGAATTATTCAGAGGCATTTTTTAAACACCAGAACAGCATTGGTTATCTCCAGTCCTCTGGCACCTCACCCGTGGTTAAGGACGTTTCTAATGTTTCTTTCAGTGGTCTACAGTTTCTACGCTATCCAACCACAAGGTCTAAGCGGACATCTCATCAGGCCCTGGGGACTTATCCACCCTAATTTTTCTCAAGACAGCAAGCACATACTCTTGTGTAAACCATATGCAGTTTACGAATTTGCTCATTCAGAAATCTGAAGGCAGGGAGGAACAAACTGTTCCTGAAATGTTGTGTGCGTCTTCAGGCTCCTGTACCACCACCTGGATAGTTACAATGAGTTGAGGTTATTGGGGTCCTTAATGATGGATGTCACACTTTTGAGGTAAAATCTTTTGAAGATGTCCTCAGTGCTGGGGAGGCTAGTGCCCATGAGGAAGCTGGTGCCCATGAGGAAGCTGGCTGCGTATGCAACCCTCTGCAGCTTTTACCAACGCTGTACAGTGGACCTTTCATATTAGACAGTGATGGAACCAGTTAGAGTGCTCTCCATGGTACACCTGTAGAAACTTGCTAGAATTTTTGGTGACATACTAAATCTCAGATTCCTAATGAAATACAGCTATTTTTGTGCTTTTTTTAAAATTACATCAATATGTTTGGCCCAGGATAGATCTTCCGAGATATTGACACCCAGAAACTTGAAACTGCTCACCCTTTCCACTGCTAATCCCTTGTTAAGGACTGGTGTGTGTGCCCTCGACTTACCCTTCCTGAAGTCCACAATCAATCCCTTGGTCTTACTGACATTGAGTGCCAGATTGTTGTTGTGACATCACTCAACCATGCCTCTTTAATCTTGTCTCTTCTAATCATAGTTCTTGTACCATGTTTATACCCATTAAAAGTTGTGCTTTTTCAACTTCCTGGATGTTACTGTGATTTGGTGTGATTGCCATTCATTCAGCTGGATGCTGCCATTCTAACTGGATACCACGTCAGAGGTGGTTCATACAAGCTTATCGGCCCGCTGTGCAGCTTTATTCAGTGTTACTGGTGTGTATGTCTGCTGTGTCATTTACCTCAGATTTGGTCTAATCTTACAGTTATTATTACAGTCCACCCACCTAATCTGCTGGCTCTGCTTGTTTACTCTTTGCACAGCACTTGTACTCCAGAATTTACCAATGAACTTGCATTATAACATTGGCTTCCCTTTGGTTACTGTGAGAACAAACATAGTTCAATTCAGAAAGTATGTTTTGTTGTTTCACTTTACTAACATGTTCAAGATGCAGCTCAGAAAAGGGCCCTTTGGTTCAAAGTCCATGCCGTCGGGCATCAAAGCCCACTAATAAAACACTGATAGAAAATATGGAAAGAGGAAGAAGTTAATGTTTTGGGTCCGCAACTCTACATGGCCCTTAATTTGAAGCATTAATTCTGTTTCTTTTATTAAGAGATGCTGTATGACCTGCTGCGTGCTTCTAGCTTCTTCAGATCTTCAGGTTCTTTTTAATCATCAATCTCAATTTATTCTTCACACATTGCCATCAACTCTCCTCCTTGCCTGGATTCCACCTCTCGTCCATTTAGGACAACATCTTTGGGATGTGGGAGAGAATTGAAGCAGCCGGGGTGGGGAGTCCCAGCAAATTATACACGGGCAAAATGAGGATTGAGTGGTTGGAGCTGAAAGGCAATGGCTCTACTAGCCATGCTACTTGGGACCCGAGCTAGATTTGTCTGGTTTCTCTTCTTGGAGCGCTTTCGGATATGGGAAAGTTGGCGTTTGCAGTAACTGTGAGACGGGCCTGTTGTCTGCTGGCCATTCATCCTGTCTGTAATCAGGAGCAAACTAATAGCAGAACAGTGCTCTTGCTGTTGGGCAGTCAGTTCGCCTCCACTTACTGAAGTAAACCCTTGAAGTAAGGTCTTTGTTGTGATTGGAAGAGGTGGTCTGGATCTTGGGGCTGCTTCTTGTATCAGAAATTGTTTTGCATTGTCCAGTGGGCAGACATGGTATTGACCTCCAGTGAATCAAAGTATGTATACCATAATACAACACTGCGATTCATCTTCTTAAGGAGCCCACAAGACAAAGAAGCACAATAGAATCCACGAAAAGCCACACACAACAAAGACTGGCAAACATCTAATGAGCTACAGAGGAGAAATTGTGCAAATAGTTTTAAAAAAATCAAATAATACATGGAACATGAACTGTAGAGTCCCTGAAAGTGAGTCCACAGCTGTGGAGTTAGTTCAGCGTTAGGCAAGCGAAGCCAATCCCAGAGCCCAATGGCTGCAGGGAACCTGGTGGTAGTGCAGAAGTCTTGGTGCCACATCTGCTTGATGGTAGCAGTGAGGGGAGAGATAGAGACAGGTCACATGCAGGCAAACTGTTGAACACCAGTCCATTTTCTCCTCTCAGGCCTCGACACTTTAATCTAGCTCAGTGCTTTAATTAATGCCGAATAATGGAGCTGATCACGGGCTTGTTTTCCATTCTTGGGCCCTGAGGCATCATCCGCCCCCAGCGATGGTTGCCTTGGCGTTGGCTGTACCTGCATTTTCAAGAATCAAGTTTGAATCCTTCATGAGAGTATAAATTTGCAAGTTTGTTTAGACCAGGGGTTCCCAACTTTTTATGCTATGGACCCCTACCATTAACTGAGAAGACTGTGTCCCCAGGTTGGTAATCCCTGGTTTAGGTGGTTCAAAAGTACACCTCTTGGAGGGAAATTGTAGACTGTGGATTGCTGTGATTGTGGTTCAGAGAAGTATGTCTAGAAGAGTCTGTAGCAGCTTTGAGCTGGCTGCAAAATGTCACTGTATGTTGCCAGTGCCACCTTGTACTCTAGCACAGTATAACATTGGTGTTCTGAGGTAAAGTATTGTTTTAGATCAAAATTTCTGAAGAGCTTGTAGTTTACAGGCAAAGGATTTCAAGCCGCCTTGTATGTTTGAGATCTTGCCCAACATGCATTGCAGAGGTGCCACCAAGAAGTGCTTCTGCAAAATCTTCAGTTTAATTGGTGAGGTAAACCGCCATCAATGTCCTCTTCAGGTTGATTATCTCTAGCAGTGGACCTGTAGTCAGGTTGCTCTGATGGGAAGGCTGTGAAAAATAAGGTTCTTGAAACAGTTCTATCTTGGCAAGCAATTAATAGGATAACATAAATTCTTCTATAGGCAAGAGATTCTGCAAATGCTGGAAATCCAGAGTAACACATAGAAAATGCTGGAAAATCTATGGAAAGGAATGTATAGGAAAGAATCTTCAATCCTAATGAAGGGTCTCAGCCTGAAAAGTTGACTGTTTATTCCTCTCCAAGGATGCTGCCTGACCTGTTAAGTTCCTCTTGCATTTTGTATGTGTTGCCATAGATACTTCCATGAGGTTCTTGAAACTGCCTTGGAAATGTAGCCTTCCCACCAACTTGTGGGAATTACTGGCCCATGTGAAGGAGCATAAGGATGACAGTGAGAATTTTCTCTTTTGAGATTGCACGGAAGCCCAACAAACAGCAGTTGAAGGAACACACATGTATTAACCTGAGCACTATATGAGGCAGTCTACAAGTTCACCATACGTCTCATCAGCCATCTCAAACCAGGAACTGACATGAAAGCGAGTCATCCAAAGACCCTAAACTCAGAGTCATATATAAAATTGTCTATGGGTTGGTAGGGGGCTATTACGATGGCTTTGATTCCGTGCATACTTTGCAAAATGCTTTTCTGTTGAGCTGTAATCAAGTTCACAACGCTGCATTGTGTTGTGCCAGGATACAGCCTTAAAATGGATTGAAGGATTCCCGAGAATTGTGCCAACAGTATCATTTGCAAGTCTGTAGGGTGCTTTATGGAATTTCTGAAGTATGCATACAAATGATTTATTGGTGTAGGTTGCAATGGGTGTATTCATGTTCTAGCTCAGGAATGTATTTGTTTCCCAATTACTTTACAAAAGGCAGTTACATTTGATTGTCTGACTCCACTTGAAAGATTGAAAATAATTTGGATTTGTATAAACATCCAGTATTTGAATCGAGACCTTGTGGCTGTTAACACTTTGAAACTCTGCCCTGTGGACCATCACTATACCAAATGTAAGGATCAGAACAAGTATTGCTGTTCCAGCACTTGGTGTCCCAGCCCTTATCCATCAGCTCTGGTACTTTGACAAAATCTGGATCCTGATCCTTCAGGCTTGCCGGGTTCCCCCGACTTGCCCGGGTCCCCCTGACTTGCCGGGGAGTTTCGGCATTCATGGGCTCACGTAGCCAATTCTGCTGTTCTGGGGTTACAACGTCGTTGGTGAGGGTGGCCACTTATTTCCCTGCTGTTCAGTATGTGCCACATGTCTTCTCCCAGGTACGTAGTAAGTCCACAAGGCTGTACCCTGTTTCCTCACTCCAACCCGTTTGGGAAACTACACCATTTAAGAGTGGCTGCTACACCTAGGATGTAGACACTACAGCTCTCCAATGTGCAGGAGGGCAACGCACACAATATCCTTCGCCATTTCTCCAATAGACATCTGTCTACCGCAATACCTGAAACTTAATCCCACCTGCATGTACATCCGGTTTGCAAAATTTCGTACTGAATCCTGCCAACTACATTAGTTTTTGAAGAAAATAATTTTCGTTCCCTGTTCTTTACTGATTCAACAGCAAGAGGCATCTACAAACAACTGAGGCACTGAACACATTTTCAAGGTTATAAGTTATTGCTTTATTAGATTAATATAAAGAATATGGTTACTATAGTGAAGGAGACAATATTTAACAACCAATCACTAAGTGACTCTACATAACGTACTGCTCTCCTTTCTTCTCACTCTCTCCCTCCGTGTCCTTGTCCTTCCTTCTCTTTTTCTCAATGTCCTTGTGTCTGTCTCTCTCTCTTTTAGCACTAGTCTCAACCCATCAAGACCTTTTACTCTCAACTTCCCCAGGCAAGCATGTTTTCACTTTTTATCTATTTGTAAGGTTGTAGCGTGGCACTCGCATTAAGTTCTCAAAATTCTCCCATTCCAGACTGACATTATTTTCTCTTACAAGCCTCTGTTTTCTGTTATATACCTTAGGTATACCAAGAGTGATCAAATTGAGCTCTTATTTACAATGTGATATCACGTGTATGTGTGATGGTTTTATTGCCTTATGCCATTAGATATATCTTGTAGGTAAACATGATGGTAAAAGGTTGAATCCGAGTAACAATAAAGATTTAAAACCTGTTCCTCCTCTGCACCATTTTAAATAATTATTGGCCTAGGTAGGAATATTGTTAGTTTATCTTGTGGCTTGTATATTGAAGGGCCTTGGCTATTCTTGCGGGTGAGGGGGGGGGGATGGTGTGATGAGGTGAAAGCCTTATGCCTGTGTGATTGCATGGTCATTGAAGCGTTTGAGTTTTAACTTGCTGTCCAGATCAGCCTCTCAGGGTGAATGATGCTTTGCTTTCTCTTTCTTTGGGATTATGAGGTGACCAATGAGTTCAGCGCAGCACTTGCAAACTCTTCCGGTTGGGAGGATGAAGCAGTTGAGTGAGCTGCACGGAATGCAGTGGAACCAAAGAATTGGACTCGTGCGCTCCTCCTCTAGAGACTTCAGGTGTCCGCAGCCTTTCTAGATGGATCTGCCGGTCTGCAGAGCACGAAGCTCAAGGTCCCAAAGTTAAACAACTCAGCAGGTTGGGCAGCATCTGTGGAGAGCAATATACAGTCAATGTTTCAGACTGAGCAAGAGTCTTGACCCACAATGTCGACTGCTTATTCCTCTCCATAGCTGCTACCTGACCTGCTGGGATCCTCCAGCACTGACTGTGTGTGTGTGTGTGTGTGTGTGTGTGTGTGTGTGTGTGTGTGTGTGTGTGTGTGTGTGTGTGTTGCTCTGCATTTCCTGCATCTGCAGAATCTCTTGTGTAATGATTTGTAAATTGAGGCATTTTTGTGTTTTTCCACCAAGAAGACTTGGCGGACATCTAGGAAGAGGCAGAAATTTCTTCAATGAACTTGCAATGGTGGTGGTTGGTGTAGAGTATGCTCGGAATCTGGTGTTGGATATGTGGGATGTGGTCTACACATCATGACTCGCTGAGGGAACTGAACCTCGTTGAGAATGCTTCCTGAAGAGAGGATCCTGACGATTTATCTTGCAATAAATTTGAGGAATTTTGTGGAGTTGCCATTGGTGATGCTCTCCATTGGTTTTGATATGCTTGCTCTTAGTCGTCAAAATCTACAAGAGGATAGAGGCTACTGTCACTTTAACAATGTTGAAGTTCAAAGGACATTTATTATCAAGGTATGCATAAATCGTATAACCTTGAGATTTTTCTGCTTACAGGCAGCCACAAAGCAAGAAACCAATTTTTTTTTAAAAAAAAAGACCAACACCCAATGTGCTGAGAAAGGAAAAGACACAAATCATGCAAACAGTAGAAGCAACAACACCTTTCTGAACTAAACTGAGTCCGTAGAGCTGAATCCCCAGAACAGCCAGAGTAGGCCCAAAGCCTCGGTCTCAGTTCATCATACAGTGGGGCAAATTGCCGCAAAACTCGCAGCAGCTGGTGTAGTTTCACAGCCTCAGTGCCGCGGAGAGAAGACTGAACTTTGTGGGAGAGTGAGTGAAATCGGCCCTACCCTTGCCCCCAATCCCAATACCTGGTCTTTCCAGACTATCTGGGCTAGTGTTTAAATTGTCTAAACATCGGGTCGTACCATGCACTAAGACCTGGGCCCTACTGCAGCGATGCACTCTGAGTCTAGACCTCGCTGCCAGCCTGAAGCCGTTCTCGACCTCTCCAAAGCATTTCGACATTTGGATCGATCCAACCTTGCACCCAGATGGGCATCGAAGCTCCTCTGCCTCGACTCTTCTCCAAATTGCTCGCTTCACCTCCATCTCTGACACATTCGCAAACACATTATGCCCCGACATTGCAACGCACCAGTATGGCTCATCCCTTGAGTCATCTTTGCCTTTGCTCGTTTCTTCATTGTTTGTGGTGATAGTTTACTACAACTTACCTCAGAGAAAGTGTTATTAATGATGTTTTGAGTTGTATATTTTGCCTTTTGAACTATCAGTAAACTGTCACCCAACTTAAGTAGCGCCATCTTAAATTGGAAGTCTCTGACTTCAAAGCTATGTTATCTCAAAGTGGCCAAAAGCTGTGCTGATGCAATGGAGGTGGTGAGAGATGACTCCTGTCATGCACAATAACAAGCAAATCAAGCCCTTGAGGTGGGGGGGGGGGGGAGAAGTGGGATGGAAAATGCACTTAAAAGCCTTCCTGGTTTTAGTTACCAGGTTGAGGGAGATGGAGTGATGTGGAAGGAGAAATTTTAAGGTCCTTGTTCTTTTTGCTGCGTGGGACATTTTTTTTCAGTGCAAAAGTATTCTTGCAGTGAAGCCTGCTAATTGGAGAGAATAAATAACCTATAAAAAGACAACGAATCCTTCTTGATCATAAACTGGGATGGAAGATAAAATTCTTTAATTCCATGTCAGTTCATCTTCTTGGGCATGGAACGTCCAGTACTCTTTCCCCTTCTCGTTTGTAAATTAGATTAAGAGGTCACAGCTTTAGAGCAATTCAGTTTGATTATTGTTACAGCTGCAGAACCTCATAACAAGTATATTGGTAAATAAGGAATTCCCTGTGCATCGTCCAGGTCCTTGGGGCTTATTGCCTGTGGGACTAAGATTCTGCTGTGGGCAAATATGGATGTGGGGTTGGGAAGTGCTTTAGCTCAGGTGATAGCATGCTCTTCACTGTGGTGGGCCAGTTGAGGCCATTCTTCAGCTGGGTGGGGCCCACTAGCTGTTTTTAATCCCAGGTTGACATTCCAATAATAAGGAATGATGACTAAATTCGATGAATAGCTAATGAAAAGATGGTCGTCTGTGAGCTGTTACCTAATCAGGTCTTATAACGCTTTATCATTCTTACTGCAGGTTGTATTGAATGATGTTACAGTTTGCAGTCCTTGTTTTATCAGAGATGACTTTGAGTGCTGCCTTCATTGGTTTTGGAAAGTGATATTTTGAGATAACGGCACTGAATAGGGCCTGCTGGCCCCTTGAGCCACGCTGCCCAGAATTCCCCGGAATCACGGGGCAGTTTACAGTGACCAATTAGCCCATCAACCGGTACTTCTCTGGACTGTGGGAGGAAACTGGAACACCTGGAGAAAACCCACCTGTACACGGGGAGAACATACAAATTCCTTACAGGCACTGGCGGGATTTGAACCCAGGTCGCCTGTACTATAAAGCAATGTGCTAACCACTATGCCATCGTGACTCCCTTCAAAAGAAATGGATGTAGTTTGAAGTTGAGCATCTACTCAGTGTGATGATGGACCTGATTTTATTTGTTCTTGGTACATCCTGAATAGTGCTTCTGAGTGTTTAATCAGCAACACCTTTAGTAAGGTTCCTGTGATCCTTTTGGCATCTCTATCATGTCAGTGCATTTGTTGCACATTCCAACTGTTGTCAAATTAAACTGGGCGATGGAACTCAGTGACTCCCACGTTGCAGAAAAATTACTAAACCATGGCACAGGAGAATTCCATCTTGAGTTCCTGTATCCTTCATGTGTAAGTACTAAAGTAGCAGCCAGGCTGAACTCTCCTTCATAAAGAAGGTCATTTGGTGCTGTAGTAGAAATACCCAAGGTGTGAAATGAAAAGGCCATGTTGTCCTGAAAGATCAAGTGTTGCATATAATCTGAGTAATTCCTGTTTCAGCAGTCATGAATGCCAGCCAAGCGGCAGTAATCGCAATGTGTTAAGTCAAGGTAATGGAAGGATAAAAGAGGTGGCCAGGGTCAAAGCTATTCACATACTAATTGGGCCTATTTACATTTTAAGTTTTCATAAATGGCTTTTGTTGAATAATTTTAATTCTGTTGTGAATCTACATGTTACTGGCAACTGTGACTATCGTTAGCTAGACCTTATGATTTGGAACTTCACCCATTTTTTTTCCCATCTGTCCTTCAATTTGATCTAAAATGTCAGGTCACAGTTAATTTTTTTCTGATATTGTGCTGCTGCAACCCCTTGGTGAATTTTAGAAAGATGTTCGTATTATTGATACGTTTATTTAAAACGTGATGCGTTGAGGGTAACTCAGCCCGTCTGGCGGCATCTGGGGTGGGGCGGGCAGGACTTTTTTAAAAAAAAAGAAAGAAAAAAACCTGGACCCTGCATTCTGGGGCTTGGTGAGGAGAGAACTGACAAGTGAGAAGTTGGTCTTGGAGGACTTGTGCTGAACATGAAAAAAAAACTAATTTTATCTGCCGACTCAGTTCTGATGAAGGGTTGCAGACTCAATGTCTCCTGAGTTTTTCCTAGCATTTTCCAATGCTGTTTCTGACCTCAGAATTTGCCTTTCTTTCTGCTGTGTTCCTTAAGTTTAAACATTTAGCCAAATTAGTATAGTAAGTTGCAGAAGTACATTGGATGTCTCTCTTTAAATTGGACCCAGAGTAGTGTATGAGAGCAAACTTCTGTTGAAGTGCCCAGCTCGCTCCTTCCTGAAGCTTGCAGCTCCCTCAGTCTTGTGGGTCCTTGAGTTGCATCACTGGAATAAGAGGTGCTTCCTTCACCCCTCTGTATTGTGTTCCATTTTGAAAGAACAAAATGCTTAATAAATCTTTAATCCCCACCACCACCTTTAGAGCTGTGTCCTGCGGTATACGACATTTCTGCTGTAAGGGGAAGGGCAGCAGAGAACTATTCACATGCCTTGGAGTTTTACACACCTCCGTCAGGTCACTCTTCAGCACTCTTTTCTCAGCGGACAGCAATCAGCGCGAGAGGTCGTTCACTGGTGACACCGCGTGGTTTGAAAAGAGCTTGGGTAATTTACAGCTTTTTTTTCTTGGTTGGGGGCAATCAGCTAACTCTATTCCTCATCCTACAGAAACCTCAGGCCAGAAGTAGGCCCATATTGGTGTTTACTCTAGATCAGGGATTCCCAACCATTCTTACTGCAAGGACCAATACCATTAAGCAAGGGGTCCGTGGAGGCCAGGTCGGAAACCCCTGCTCTAAAGGAAATTGCATTAAGTAGGTTGGTGAGATACTTCCAGATTGGGAATGAGCTGGGCTTTTAAAACACCACTTGTGGTAAGGAGAGGAGAAAGGTGCAGGTGTAACGAGTGGAGAATTGAAAGTTAAATGTTACAAATATTGGGAGGGATTTCACCTGAGGTTGGGGTTGTTACTCTGACTTTGCAAAGCAAATTTGAAAGAATTGTGTAGAGAGCCCATTGGTCAGTTGTGTCGACCTTGCCCTTGGGAAGTCATAGCATTTTACCCCTTACAATTTGCTAGAATGTTACTGGGTGAACATTGTGCTGAAGGGTGATTTGACCTTTGGGTAGGTGGTTCATTGTCAATACTCACCATTATTTCGACAGTTGAAATTAAGGCTGTGTATAGGAAATTGCTTTTTACTGCCTGTGTTTTTCAAAGTTGGTATCTTTTGTTGCTCTTGGCTTATGCTGGAATTTACAAAGCTTACTGTGGGCTGTTGTCTTGGATGAATTTAAGTTAATAAGCTTTGGCAAATGGTGCTTTAAGGTTTTCAATTTAAGGACCGTGATCGCTGGACTTTTTTTTCAAAATGTTGTCATAGGTTACAGCATGATTGCTGTTCATAACCCAAACGTTCAGAAATAAAAAGAAAGCGCTGTGTGAAGGGTTCACAGAAGTAGCTGCGACAGGAGACCGAGCAGGTGCAGGAAGAGTGGCCATCAGTTGACCACACCAACTCAGCAAGTGAGTCTGCTCAGTGGTTTCAGCTCTGCTTAGCTGAGAAAGGGAATGGACAGGAAAATGCCCTGTTCCTCCAAGCAGAAGATGCCTGCAGCTCCACAGCAGATGGCAAATTCGTCCCCATCTATTCTACCACTCGTTCGTGTGAATGGAGTGTCCATAACACAAGTGTGTGTACCAATAGGCACCTGATGAAATGAATTCTGTTGCATTGACGTTTTCCAATTTTAATGCTGGACTAAAGCTGCTCGATTTGTGGTAGATCTGTAGACTTGTGCTGCCAGGTTCTGGATGTGGCCGTGCAGGACTGGTTAGGCACGGTTTGAGCAGGCCAGAGTGCGAAAGCTGACGTGTCGCTCACATTGGGCATATGTACTAAGGTTATCAAGCAAAGCTTTCTCAAAATAACTTGAGGGCCGGGATCGGTGCTGCACATCTGTCACTCTGAGTCTAATTGAAGTCCCACCGCTTCCCGGTGTAATCTCCTGGCAAATCATTTTTTTTTAATAAAGTCTATGCAGCTGATCTCTGTTCATTAGCACCTGTTACCAGGCAATCTTGTAGTATGCTTGGATACATTTAATGGGTTTCAAATAGTGTTGCATTTGCACTTATGCTTGGAGTGACTTAAGTAAGACTTGTTTATGACATCAAAGCTGGACAAATCCAGATGTCCCATTCTAGATATCTAATTGTGCAGTTCTAAGAATAATGCATTTTCCTTTTATTCAATTAGCAAAACCATCAGTACTGCTCACTAGGCTTTTGCCTACTGATTGGGTTAATGGCTTTCCAAAGATGTGTGGGATGGTGTGTTTTTGTTGAGGAAAGACCTTGTGTCATTATAAGCTCTGAATCATTCATGACATTTCCCCCCCCCTCCTTTTTTGAATCTCCAAACCTTTCACATCTTGGCAGTCTATGCTTGAATAGAAATTTCCTGCTTCGCCCCTCTTGTGTTGTCAGTAACCTCAGCTGGAAAGTATTGCTATGGGAATTTGAACTAAAATCGCCCAAGTTGGCTCAAACCCTTGTAGAAGCAGAGAGAATGCCTTGATGTAAAATTTTTTCTAATCTCACATGGAAGCATCCTTTAGTAGCTTTATTTGTGATGACCTGGTAGCCGAATTTGTTCTTTATCCCTTGTATTACAGAGCAATTGTATCTTTCCATTGCACTCAAATACATGTTTACTTTTGTCTTTAGCCAATAAATAAGACAAATAATTTTAATATTTTTGAATGTAATTTTCCTGTCAGTCGGGAAAGAACCCTGGGTGCCATTTTAACCTTATATTTCCAAGTTCCTTTATTATCAAAGTATATATACTCTCTGTATACAACCTTGAGATTTGTCTTCTTGTAGGCAGCCACAAAACAAAGAAGCACAATATTCACACCACAGAGCCAGACATTAATACAATGTGTGTAAAAGAAAGAACAAATGGTGCGAGCAGTTTTTTTTAAAAAGCAAACAATCAACAGAACCTGGATCACAGAGACCTTGACAGCCACGTAGCCAGTTCAGGAGCTCGATGACTGCAGGCCACAGCCATAGAGTCAGTTCAGCACTGAGGCAAGTAAAACCTCTGAGTAGTGAGCTGAACCTCGGATCGTCCTCCGCCCTCTGCCTCAATGCCTTAATCTTTTAAATCTGGTTTGGCACTTAAAACAGCCAAACGTCAGTTTGCTGGCCTCTCTCTGGCGCAAAGGTTCACTCTGGCCTGAAGTCCTGGAAGCTGTTGTCTTTTTGGAATTTGGTTAAGTAAAGTGTTACCCATGGGAGTGTGGCATGGAGTAAATGGAATTTTATTCCATAACTTTCATCTTGGTCTTTGCCTTAGCTTGTTGAGACTGCTTAAATTTTCTTCTTGAGCAGACCTGAACTGAGGGTATCTTACTTACTTTTCTAGAATTGATGTGTTTGTGGTAAATAAATAGAATTGGCACTGGTGGTTGTTATTTGCCAGTGGTTCTCCATGTGCAAAGGTACATTAAATATTAATTGTCTTACACTTGTGCCTGCAATCAGAAAAAAAACTTGTTCTTCATATTTTCAGCCTTGAAATATTGGAAGTTCAACAAAATAGCCAAGTCACAACCTCCTAAATATCCCAGTGACTTGAAGTCTGCTATTGTATGTTGGACATGCATGTGGAGAAACCTCAAACGCCAGAAATGATTTTGATAGATGACCTGTCTGCGGCTCTGCCATGAGCAACCTCTCCGCGGTTCCCTAACTGCAGAGTTGTGCAATAGGAAAGGTTAACAGCAAATTGAGTGTCTTTATCAACTGTCAAAAGCACTTAGATTTTGTCAACAGGGGTTGCTATGTAAATTCTCCATCTCTCTGCTATGATCTTTTTGCAACCTTCTGCACTGTTGGTGATGAGAGGGTGTAGAGATATGCCAGCTAATGGAGTGGTGTCGCAGCAACAACCTGGCACTCAACGTCAGTAAGATGAAAGAACTGATTGTGGACTTCAGGAAGGGTAAGACAAAGGAACATGTACCAATCCTCATACAGGGATCAGAAGTGGAGAGAGCGAGCCGCTTCAAGTTCTTGGGATCTAACCTGGTCCCAACATATCCATGCAATTATAAAGAAGGCAAGACAGTGACTATACTTCATTAGGAATATGAAGAGATTTGGTATATCAACAAAACTACACAAAAACTTCTACAGATGTACCATGGAGAGTAATCTGACAGCCTGCATCACTGTCTGGTATGGGGGTGGGGGGGGTGGGGGGGAGGCTACTGCACAGGACCGAAAGAAGCTGCAGAAGATTGTAAATTTAGTCAGCTCCATCTTGGGTACTAGCCTACAAAGTACACAGGACATCTTCAAGGAGTGGTGTCTCAGAAAGGCAGCAACTATTATTAAGGACCTCCAGCACTCAGGGCATGCCCTTTTCTCACTGTTAGCATCAGGTAGGAGGTACAGAAGCCTAAAGGCACACACTCAGCGATTTAGGAACAGCTTCTTCTCCTCTGCCATCCGTTTCCTAAATGAACATTGAATCTGTGAACACTACCTCACTATTTTTAATATATAGTATTTCTGTTTTTTGCACAAATTTTTAATCTATTCAATATACGTATACTGTAATTGATTTAGTTTATTATTATTATTTTGTTCTTTTCTTCCAGATTATGTATTGCATTGAACTGCTGCTGCTAAGTTAACAAATTTCACGTCACATGCTGGTGATAATATACCTGATTCTGATTCTTTTAGAGCAGTGATCAACACAAGCCTGCACAGCATCTCAGCTTGGCGATATCACTGCATCTGGTGCTTCATTAGAAAGAAGAATCTGTGACTTCAACACATATATTTAATAATTGCTCATTCAGACAAGGTAGAAGAAAGGCATTTCCAGTTGTAGCATTTTTATAAAAAGGCATCTAACTGCTAAAGAAGGAATTTAGTGAAGGGACAACACAATAAATTTATTTCATTTGTAGTAAAACAGTCTTTAACTAGGCTTCCAAAAAGAGAATTGAGTATTGTTAAATGAAAAATGAGAGGTAGTAGAGGACCTGAGACTTGGGATCATTGAAGTTTTTATGTCTTACCCATGACATGGGTTTCCTCTGGGTTCTCCAGTTTCCCCCCACAGTTCAAAGAAATACAAGTTGGTAGGTTAATTGGTCATTATAAATTGTCTTGTGATAAGGCTGGGATTAAATATGGGGATTACTGGGCGGCATGGCTCAAAGAGCTAGGAGGGCCTATTCAGTGTTGTATCTCAATAAATAAACAGACAGGAATATTTGCCTTCTAATCTCATGAACTAGAATTTGATGGGAGAGGTAGGTGGGGGTGGTGTGGGTTTGTTTTGTGGTGCGGGCTGAAGAGTTTAAGCAGCTTTTCAAAGGCTGACAAGGATAACACTGCAGACTGCCTTCAGGCTAATGGGAAGCACTGCGCCTTCACTAGAAAGATGCCCGGACCAGATGTCATGTATTTTGACGGGAGATTCTAGGGTAGTAAATGTCCTTTTCTACATTTGCTTTATATATCTTCAGAAAAAAAATCATCCTGAATTATTTTACTGTCCCTCAAGTTGAAGAGAGGCTTGCTACTTAAGTGGATGATGCCAATGTATGAATTCTTCAAACATGAAGTCCATTACACACCACAAGTTTCTCCAAATTCTGAATGGTGGATGGTATTAAAGTAGTATACTCGGGTTGACAAAGTGCACCTACGCTCCATCGGCCAGAAAAAGCGGGATCTCCTGTGGCCACCCATTTAATTCCACTTCCCATTCCCATTCTGATATGTTTATTCATGGTCACCTCTACCATCATGATGAGGCCATACTTAAGTTGGAGGAACAGCACCTTGTATTCCATTTAAGTAGCCTCCAACCTGATGGCATGAACATCTATTTCTCAAACTTCTGGTAACCTTCCCCCACCCATTCTCCATCCTCTTTTTCCCTCTTTCACCTTATCTCCTTGCTTGCCCATCATCTCCCTCTGGTGCTCCTCCCCCTTCCATGACCTTCTGTTCACTCCCATCGGACTGTCCCTTCTCCAGCCCTGTACCTCTTTCACCAATCAACCTCCCAGCTCTTCACTTCATCCCTCCCCCTTCAGGTTTCACCTTTCACCTTGTGTCTCGTTCTCCCCTCACCCACCTTTTAATTCCACTCCTCAGCTTTTTTTCTCCAGTTCTGCTGAAGTGTCTCGGCCTGAAACATCAACTGTACTTTTTTCCATAGGTGCTGCCTGGCCTCCTGAGTTCCTCCAGCATTTTGTGTGTGTTGCTCAGATTTCCAGCTTCTGCAGACTTTTTCTTGTTTGTGACAAAGTGTTTGATTCTTTGTCCTACTTCCTTCCAGCTCCCAGTTCACTGATTCTCACTAAATCCTCTCATCTGGCACCTGTTTTAAATATTTTATGGGGCAATGAGTAATGATAATTTTGCACAAGGATTTTTTATTACTCACTTTTGACGCATTTTGGCTCCCATTTTACTTGTTGGGTACGTGGCCAAGTGGTTAAGGCGTTCGTCTAGTTACCTCAAGGTTGCTAATTCAAGCCTCAGCTGTGGCAGTGTGTTTGTGCCCTTGAGCAAGACACTGAATCACACATTGCTGTAGTCTGTGCGAGGAGTGGCGCCCCACACAGACTTCCAATCTACGCCTTGTAAGGCATGAAAATGCCCGACGCAGGCCTCTCATGGTCTGAGTCGACGTTCCCTCCCTCCTGTTACTTGTGCTTTTTGACAAACTGAGCAGTTCTTCAGAGGACAGTGTTCAGTTTACATGGGATTTCTGCTGGTGTCCTTTCCTCTTGCTCTGTACATCAAAGTTGCTGTTCAACTTCACGGGGTTCTGTGTTAATTGATGATAAGAAATACACATCTTAGGAAGTTTTTATCAATCTTAGCAGGCCCTTACAAAGAACTTTAACAAGCAACATGTACGAAATGTTGGAGGAACTCAGCAGGTCAGGCAGCATCTATGGAAGTGAATAAACAGTCAACATTTCAGGCCAAGACCTTTCATCAGGACTGAGAGGGAAAGGGGAAGATGCCAGGGTAAAAAGGTGGGGGGGGGAGGGGAGGTGGAGAGAGGAAAGAGGACTAGCCGGAAGGTGGCAGGTGAAGCCAGGTGGATGGGAAAAGTAAAGGGCTGGAGAAGACAGAATCTGATAGGAGAGAAGACACTAGCAGAAAAGGAAAGAGGAGGGGACCCGGGGGGAGAAATAGGCAGGCAAGAAGAATTAAAAGTTCAGAGTGGGGAATTGGGGGGGGGGGGGGGTTGAGAATGTGCTCCTACCCCCTGAGGGAGGCACAAGATGTGGCCATGGATCGACATGTTGGAGTGGGAGTTAGAATTAAAATGTTTGGCCGCCGGGAAGTCCTGTGACTTTATGGGATCTAAATGGCCGCTAAAAATAATGGGAAGTTCATCAGTCAATTGAGGGTTACTGACTCCTTGATTTTCCTCTTTGGTCTCCAATTTTACAGCCATGCATTTTCTCATTTGACCTTTTGCCATTTCATTTGGGTTTTCAGCCATTTTGTTTTCATCTGTTCAAACTTGATTTTGATCACTTTGAGCTTTCCAGTAACAATGGATGGAAGATAGCATTTGAATAGTGAATTAACAAGGGAGCGTTGCGGAAAGGGAAAGTCCAGTTTGTTTTGATCTGCACGGGATTACCTGATACTTGCAGCCTGGGTTTGAATGGGGAAACAGGCCAAATTTGTCCTCTTTCCCCCAAACCGTCCAAGAAATGTTTGTAAATGTATTTGAGGACAGGAATGGTCGTGGCTGTACATCTCCCTCCTGCAGTGACTGACTTGCACACTGAAAGCTCGTGCATGAATATCAGAAATTCGGGTGAAGTATTGAACCTTGATTTGCCTGTGTTCATTTATTATTCTGGCAAGCTGACGATGCACTTAGAGAAAAATATACCATGCATTAGGGCTGAAGTCAGGATGCAATAATAATTCTAAACTCACTCCATTTTGTAAACAGATTCTGCAGATGGTGGAAATCCAGAGCAACAAACACAAAATGCTAGAGGACTCAGCACGTCAGGCAGCATCTGTGGTGAGGAATACAGTTAACATTTCAGGCCACAACCTTCCATCGCCTGACCTGATACAGCATCGATGCTGCCTGACAGGTTGAGTTCCTCTTGCACTTTGCGTTTGTTGCACCATATTTTAATTAGTCTACGAAGCTGGGTGCACTGCTACCACCTATTGATCCTTTTGTCTCCATTCTAACATCCTTTGAGGATTAATGCTCCTATGGACGTGAAACTGAAGGTCACGTCAAGCTGTTCCCATTGCCAGCGACAACAAGCTTACCACACTCGAGGCTGGTAGATTTGCATTGACCAGGTGGGTTGTTATACTCCTGAGGATATGCTGCTATGGTGCAGGGAGCCCTTGTGAAAGAGTTATTAAAGACTGAATCAAATACGATGCTTCTGTTGCATGCCAGCTCAATCAGAGATGGTGGTCAGGAGAAGGGATAGAATTAGTGGCAAGGGACCAATTCATTGTGGACTGGACAATTGTCTTGTTGATTCATATGGAACGATTACTGCTGTTTGGCCTTTAAAAGGAGATACCCAAATTAGATACCTGTGGTTACTTAGATCACTTTTCTCCAAGTCAAATTCTCCAGAGCCTGCTTAACTACTTTCCCAGTGTCAGCTTACATGCAAAACTCTTCACTGTACAATTCTATAATGAATCAACCAGTAATACTTCAAAGGTCTAGCAGCCATCACTTGGTGCCCAGTTATTGCCCTGGCTGGTGAGGAGAATACAGTGAGCAGGGAAGTGTAACTCTGGAATTTAAAATCTGTATCCGGACATATTGTTCACTCTTAAGGATTGGTGGGTGGATGTTGTGAAATGACTTATGCAAAATAGTGTCTCTCAAATGAGAGACAAATGACAGCAATTAGATTGTAATAACAATATAAAAGTATTTCCATGAGACTTTGCCTAGCTACATCTCACACTGGTATGTCATCAGTAATTTGGCCTGGAAAAATCACCTTTGAACATCTTTTACAACCTTAGAAAAATTTCATGACGTGTTCCTGCTGTTGGGGTAAAATACTTTAGTTTTCAAATGAAGCATTGAGTTATGGAGGGTATTGCGCTTTCAAATTGTGTTTTTAACAAAGAAGGACTGTGAGTGGGAGGGAGGATCGGGGCTTGTTTTTGCTGTTTTCTTTGTCTTTGGTGGTCTGCCGAGTATTGTCGGCGTGCTTGGTTGGCGCCTCTATGTATGGTGACACTTGTGGGCTGCCCCAGCACACCCGTCAAAAACAGCGCATTTCACGGTATATTTCGGTGCACATGACAAATGATCTTGAGACTCTTGAATCTTGAAAATGTAGATAAAGGTTTAATGCAGAACTCTGAATATGTGTATTTGTGGAAATAGCCAAAGAAGACTTGTTCTGTGGTCCTGGTTGTTGCAACATCAGGTCAGCCGTGCAGATTGAAGTTATTTTGAACTGTTTTCAGAAGGTGACCGTAACCAGGTTTTGAGCAGTTTGCAGGATTGTGCAAGTTGGTGAAACTTTACTCAACAGCTGTTAGTTCCAAAAGTAGACTTTGCAGTTTGGTTTAATCATGCTTATGCCATCTTTTCCCTTGGCTAAAGTGCAGCTTTCTAATCCACTCTCCACGCTGCCACATGTTAGACGGCAAAAAATCCAGTTGCCTCCCATCCATTTCTTCCCTCTCACCATTTTCATGCAAAACTTCAGGGCAGCCTGGAGGCATCCAAGAAATTGGCACCACTATGTGCATTGTCAGCAATATTTGGTTATTGAGGATTTATATTATGGCTTCTGGGTTGGGTGTTCAGCAAATGAATTTATAAGAGACATTAGCAACCAAGTATTGTAACAATAACATGGTAGCAATGAGTGATATGTTTCCCATTTGCAATAATACTAAATTTGGACACCAGCTCTTGTCTTCTAATTGGTAGCTTTGATCATTATCTTCAGCCCATCGACCTTCCATTCTGCAGGGGTACAATCCCACTTTCTACATTTTCTTGAAAGTTTGTCCTTTCCAATCTGGTGAGTCAGTGCTACACCCCTCTCCCTCTATGCTAGGCTTACAATCTGGTCTCTATGTCCCAATGACAGAAATTGTGGACCTTTGCTTTATAAACTGTTTTTGATATCGCCATCGGCTGTCGAAATAGTTTTGATGGGGTGGAGAGGTAGGATTTAAAAGCAGTGCAAATATAACTAACCATGGGTGACTGGATTGCATATTAACTGATTTGTTTCAATAATGCCCTTCTGGGATATCTGCCAGAATTCTGGGATATATTGGCTAGTGACTCCAGTCAGGTTCACTTGACTGTCCATAATTGCTCCACCATAGGAGAAATGCATAAGCAAGACTTCAGGTGCAATAGTTTTGTTCAAACTTGCCAGACCATCAACTGAAAAAAGACATTCTTGTCTGAGCAGTGCCTTTTCATAAATAAAACAATGCTTTTCATGTAGGAAAATTATGTTCTATAACTTGTGTGTCTATGTTTGTGTTTCGTTCTGTTGGCAAGCTCCATGTGATTCACAAGAGTATCATGTCCCGTCTTGCTCTGATAACTGTTCTAATTGCTTTCTGGCTCAGATACCATCCAAATGAATTTACTGTGTTGCTAGCTGAGTAGAGCCCAGAAATGAGCACGTGACATCAACCATTACTTAAAATATTGGGTGCAAATGTGGAGTGGTTAACCTTGAAATCACCAGGGATTAATTTTATTTCATTTACATGTATTATGAATTTGCTGTGGTGTGTTGGTCAGGGTGTGACCTGCAACAAGTCAATAATTATAAAGAATTATATATGAATAAAAATTCATTGCACTCAGAGGAAATATGGACAAGCCAAAAGAGGCATTGCAATCATTTGAAAGCAAAATTGTTTGATGTGCAGGAGCTCCTGTCTTTGATCCAAATAGTGATATATTTCCCCAAACTGGATTCTTGAGGTGTTTGTGTGTGTCTCCTCCATATAACAGTCTGAAATAGTTAAAGATAGTTTGCTATGGAGAATACTACACAAAGTGACAGTTTATCAACATTGAAGTACATGTAAACTACAGTAAAAATAAAAGATCTTACAACAGGTGGGTGGCCATAGTGATGCAGTAACCAGGCTGATGAAGGTAGGCCAAATTCCCTTGTGTACAAATGTGAAGCACCAATATTGTGGTATCCTCAACAGAAGCAAACTCGTATGGAATTCTGCTCTGCATAGGAGCACTTGCAGGAGATGAACTAAAATGAATGTGACTATCACTGTACTTCAGTTTGAAAGTAGGATTAAACATACAGCTCTCCGAGGTTGGAACTGGTGGACAAGTGGCCAAACAGACCATTAAGTCATGACCACTTTGTACTCTAGTTGTATCTTGCCTTATTTTGGAGACACAGACTGTGGGGGTCAACCTGACATGTTCTGCCAGGGAATTTATTGCTGACCTTTCACTAGATGTACGAGTAATGTTGTGTAGGTAAAAAGATCGATAGATGTTGTACAGTAGGTATTCTTGAGACCATATTCCCACTTTCGCCTCATACCATTTAATGTACTTGCATCTGGAGATTTATCCATCCCCCTTGAACATGATCAGAAAAGAAGTTCTGAACAGGCCAGAATTAACAAAAGCAAAACTGTTACTGGTGCTGATGGGATGGTAAATGGGAGTGTTACCATGATTTGAAATTGTTAAAACTCTGTTTAATCTGGAAAGCTATAAAAACACTGATCGAAAATGAGGGACTGTTGCTTAGGAAGTTAAGGACAAGTTTACTGGGATTGAGGCTGAGCAATAAAGTGGGTAACAAACATCAAAGTTGCTGGTGAATGCAGCAGGCCAGGCAGCATCTCTAGAAAGAGGTACAGTCGACGTTTCAGGCTGAGACCCTTCGTCAGGACTCTGCAATAAAGTGAGTGACTGGATTTGTACTTGCATATGAAAGATACTCATCAAAGTTGAGGTATCCTGAATATAGAGGAGACTGCACTGAGGAGCAAATAAATTGTACTAAAAGGCAAGTTATTACTTTAATGTTAGGGACTGGGCAGTGAGAAGTAAATCAGCTGTCACATACCCTGTGATTATACATTCTGATCAAATGAATCAGAGTTGAGTGAGGTTTGTTGAGCTAAGTGTGTTGAGAATCATCCGTTAAGACTGAAAGGCTGGTGGAAATGACACCTTTTGAGATAGAGCTAGTTGTGAACTGCAGATAAACCTTTGAGATTTCAAAGGATACGAATATATGAAAGGGTATAGATGCAGTTGAGACGAAAAGACAATTTGCAAGGTCGGTTTATCCTTGCAATGCTTTTGAGAAGCTAGGTTCCCCATCAGAAGTAGACTTGCAATTCTGCTTGATGTTGATTGACAGCTCAACTTCAAAAGTGGAGGCAGTCCAAGGGACAGACAGTGTGAAGGTTAGAATTTAAGTTTGAAGAGACTACTGCACCATATAAAGTGAGAAAGGATACTGAATGAATCCAAAAACTAGCTTTATACAGGCAGACTGGACCAGCACTGTGAAAGGAACTGAGCGGTGTCGAGGGCCAGAAGGGCAGGCAAGTGACTTGGTGTATTGTATCTGTGTAACCATTGATACTTGGCAAATCACACGTATAGTGATTCATTTGAGGAACTTCTCAATCCATAATTTTGGGTAATAATATTACAGGGAAGTTGGAGTTATTTGTATGGAAAGGTTTTCCATTGACCTTCCCACTTTGCTCTTCATCCGGAGCTAGCAACATCAAAAGATAAATAACTTTATATAAAAAAAAGTCGAATGGAATGGTGGTCATCTCTGATACTTGAATGCAAAGGTAATGAAATTATTCATCCAGTTATCAGGGCTTGGGTTGGACACAAAACATCCTTTCCCTATGGCCCTGAACTCCTTCAGCAAGGTATATGATCTTAAACAGTATACTTGCAGTTTCAACTTGGTGTAAAGGATGAGGAAAGATCAAAGTATTCCCTTGATATGAAAGCTAAGAGCTGGTTTATTTTCTTTTTATAAAGGGAAATTAGGGTAGTTAGTTTTTCGCTTAATGGAGTAATCCAGATTAGGTGTGGCTCTAATTGTTGTAAGCCATTCAAGATTGAAATGGAGAACATTTGATCCAAAATAAATGGAATCTGCGAGACCATGGCTGATTACATTTGGTTGATGGTAACTAAGGATTAAAAGTGAAGAAATCAGTGAGATATAGACCAACAATCTCGCGAGCTGTGATGTACTCCTCCTGTATTCTCATTTCATGTCAGTTGTACTTTGACTGCAAATGCAATGGATTCCAATTAACTGCAACACAGCGGGACCAGTACATTTTGGCCCAATTAAGCTGCTGCCCCAATTAGCCCAAACTTCATGGAAATAATTAAAAATGAGTAAAAAAAAACCTGAGTTAAAAAAAATTAGTACCTAAATGAAATACAGAACAAATTAGTACACTACCAGTACCTCTTACATTACTATAAAACTGTATTAGTTACTAATTATTGACAGAGAAATTAATCCAGTGTATGCCACCATGTTCTTTTGATTGTAAATAAACAAAATTTGACAGATACCTAGTGCAGATAATGGAGTACCTTCATTGCTTTCTTGCATGACATGGTGTTGTAATCCTGGCATCTTGGCAATTGTCTGAATTCTATAAAAAAAAATCAAAATTTAAAAAAAATTATCAAAAATCACTGCTTTCTAAACCGGTGCCCATCGTCTCAAATGGATACTACCCCAAGCACACGCAATTGACGTTATTTAAAAACTTCATTCTGAGCCCTGTGTAGGGTCTCTCAGTCACACGAGCTGGAAAACTGGTAACGGTCTCCTGTCTCAATTTGTGCTTTGGTGTTGCAAATAACTGAAAGGAATCCCGGCAATTTTCCCAGTTAGTTTTTGTTTTTTTAAGAGTTGTCCCAAATAAATAGCTGCCCCTATTAAACGATGGCCCAATTAACTGGAACTCACTGAATACCTAAGTGGTCTTTTATTGTTACCACTGATCTGGGTGGGTAAATGAACAGATTGCTTTTAATTCTTTATCCTTTCAGCTGTTAAAGTGGGAAAACACTTGAGTTTTTCAGAATAAACAGTGCTGTAGTTAGTGTTGAAGTGGCCTTGGCTAAATTGCATCAAAATGTTGCAATACTCCCCAGAGAAACCTGTTGCTTCCTGTCGTGTTTTCTGTATGAGTAAATCCTGCCCTGATGCATATTGCTAAATTCAGGTGCAGAAAACCAGTCAGCTTGGTTTTCCATGGAATCTGAGTTGTGGCTTGTGAACTTCATGCACTGGTGCTGCGGCACTGGAGAAATGGTGCAATGTGTAACACTTGACTTCAAGCTGTTCACATGATTTCACTAAGGATGGAAGGGTCTCCCCTGACCTAACTTGGGCAACAGTGGTAAAAGAGATGTACAGAGCTCAAAGGACATCATCACTGTTTTCGATTTTCAGTATCTGCAATGTTTTGCTGGTTCAGGGCAATCTAGTTTGGAAGGCACTTTGGGTTATGGAATTATGAAGCAAAGGAGCCAATAATTCAAAATCCTTTCCCAAAACACATTCTATCTGACCCTGAAGCTGGTGTCTAGAATCCAAACTGTGTTGGGATAGTTCCAAACTACGGAGCCTGGAATTACTGAGGAGTTGGTGTGATTTCCTTGGTTTTACATTATTCCATGAATTAACACCATTATGTTTTAATGCCCAGATAATATTGCCCTGCCATTTTTAAAATGTTTATCTGAGGGGATACTTATTGGGCCAAATGGTAAAATTTGTGTTTAGTGTTAACAGTTATTGAGAAGAAAATTTACTTCGAGTTTTTAAAAAAAAAAAATCACAAATTGGAAATCTGAAATCAAAACAATACTGTACTCGGGCATCTGTGGAAAGCACAGATGATACATGTTCCAGGTCAAAGATGCTTTCTCCGAATTGTGACTGATACATAAATCAAAGTTGAAATGAGAGTCTGGGTAGATATCATGCTGGAGTTGTACTCTGAGCTCTGGAGCTGAGTTACTGAACATTAAGTGAATCTGCTAGTATTCCTCACTTCTAAACACCCATGGAGTCTGAGAACAGCTCGGTCTTTCTGGGATTCCCTAGGTCTGCTGCCACTTGGACAGTACCTCGGGATCAAGGATGGCTTCCCCTCTGCATTAGTACAGTACAGGAACAAGCTCACGACTTCAGCACCAAACGTGCCAAGTTAAACTAAATCTCCTCTGCCGTTACTTGATCCATTGCCCCCCTTCATGTGTCTGTTTCAACACAATTATCACATCTCCTTTCACCAATACCTCAGGCGTCTACCACGGTGTGGGTATATATAAAACAATTGTCCTGCACATCCTTTCTTAACTTTCTCCCTCCCACTTTTAAATGCATGTCCATTAGTACTTGAATTACTACCCTGGGGAAAAGATTCTGACTCTAACTTTATAAGACCATAAGATGTAGGAGCGGTATTAGGCCATTTGGCCCATCAAGTCTGCCCCGCCATTTCATCATGGCTGATCCAATTTTTCCCTCAATCTCCTGCCTTTTTCCTCGTATTCCTTCATGCCCTGACCAATCAAAAATCCCTCAATCTCTGCCTTAAGCGTATATAAATATACATTATCTGTGCCTCTCCCCTCCGCCTTAGCTGCAGAAAAAAACAAGCCAGGTTTGCCCAACCTCCTCTTGTAGCTTGTACTCTCTGATCCTCAAACCTCTTCTGCTTCCTTTGCAAAGCCCCCAACGCCCTCTTAATGTAACGGCCACAGATGCCCACAATACTCCAAGTGTGGCCTAACCGAAGTTTTACATGGCTGCAGCATGACTTCCTTGCTCTTAGTCCAACCAGTGGGAGCAAGCGTGCCTTATACTGCCTTTACCACCCTATCTATTTGTGTGGCCACTTTTAGTAACACAATGGTCGTAAGTTTTCTGCAGCTAACTGTCTACCCTCCATAGTCACCACATACAACCCTGAGATTCATTTTCCTGTGGGTAGACACAGCAAATCTATGGAATAGTGACTATAACAGGATCAATGAAAGATCAACCAGAGTGCAGAAGACAACAAACTTGCAAATGCAAATATAAATAAATTGCAATAAATGACAAGAACATGAGGTAAAGAGTCCTTAAAGTGAATTTATTGGTTGAAGGAACATTTCAATAGATGGGCAAGTTAATGTAGTTATCCCCCTTTGTTCAAGAGCCTTGCCTGCTACCACACGCGTGCCGTGCGATTCTGCCACCTCAGTAATAGATTTGGGGTAAGTTAGTAGCCAATTCATCATCCAATGAGAATATCCTTAAAAAGTGGGTGGAAGCCAGAGCACCCAGAGGAAACCCATGTGGTGATGGGAATGTGTAATCTCCACACAGGCAACACCCAGTGCCAGGATTGAACTGCGTTTCTAGCACTGTGAAGCAGTGTTTTTTTTTAACTGTGCCTTTATTCTGCCCTGATGCATTGGAGGCACTGGATAATTTCATCACTGATGTCTATCTGCTGACCGATGATTCCCGGAGAAGGGAAGTGGTGCACGCTTACAGGGTCACCATGTATGCGTCTGGAGGTGAGTGGGGAGAGGAATAGATCAGAGTGTTGATTGAGGACAGGTTGGTGGAAGAACTTCATTTTGCATGCATGGGGGGGGGCCTGCTGTCTCAGTGACTGTGATGTCAGTGCCTGGATACCTGCCGCATATTTTGAGATCTCAATTGTTTCAATGGGGTTTGTTGGACAAATATTTAAAGGGAGGGGGATCTTCTCTAAATTGTTTTGCTTTAGATGAAGGATTTAAAATAGTGCTTTCATCTTTATTATTGTTTCTCTATAGCCCTCTGACACGGAATTTAAGCTGAGGTATTGGGAAGGGACACAGAACTCTCCCACACCCACCATTTCAATTATGAAACCTCTTGTATCTTCTGGCAGGTCACAGAGCAGGAACTGATCCAACCAAAGTTCACGCACTTTGGGACATCGAGGTAGGGGATCAGAAGAGAAGTTCATTGGAAATAGTGAGTGCAGAGCTGATACCGTGCAACCAAACTCAGGTTATTGGATCAACCAGTTGCTGTGATGACTTGTCAAAACCTTTTTTGACAAGTCATCACAGCAACTGGTTGATCCAATAACCTGAGTTTGGTTGCACGGTATCAGCTCTGCACTCACTATTTCCAATGAACTTCTCTTCTGATCCCCTACCTCGATGTCCCAAAGTGCGTGAACTTTGGTTGGATCAGTTCCTGCTCTGTGACCTGCCAGAAGATACAACAGGTTTCATAATTGAAATGGTGGGTGTGGGAGAGTTCTGTGTCCCTTCCCAATACCTCAGCTTAAATTCCGTGTTAGTTCTTCATTGAACAAATAAATTGGGAGTAGGGATACCCTCCCACTCCAGTCACATTTCTTCCCTCCCCAATACCAAGAATCTTATCTAACTTTGCCTGAAAAGTTGGTGGACTCTTCTGCCTCTGGTAGAAAATGAATTCCAAGGAATGACAGGGCTCAGAATCTGTTTCACTAATGGCCTTGTGACCCCCCCCCCCCCACCCCCCCCACTATCTCTGCTCTCCTCAAACCCTTAAAGTCCAAGCTTTCAATTGCCTCAGCTGTAATGTTTGGAATTCTCCCACCTACTCATTCGTTACTTCTCTATCGAGCATGGTAATAGTTCTCATGTGGGAGAACCATAATTCTGTCATTCACAAAAAGGCTCAGCAGAGGATGTACTACTTGTGGCAGTCGGTAAAATCCCATCTACCCCAGAACATATGGTGCAATTCTACCTAGAGTGCATTCTCACGTCAGCCATTACTGTCTGGTTTGGTGCAGCATCTTCTCAGTATCTAAAGACTACGGCAAACTGACAGGTCAGCAGAAAAGATCAGTCTGCAGTCTGCCATCACTGCAGGACTTGTATGTGTCCAGGATGAAGAAGTGGGCAGGAAAATCATACAGACACCAACCACTCTGCAAACAGCCTTTTCCAAAAGCTCCATTCTGGACAGTTCTGTCGGGCTATTATAACAAAAACTTAACGCCGGCTTAAAAGTTTCTTCTAGTCAGTTAAACTGATCGACCATTCTAGTTAGCCCAGCACCCCCACCCCTCTATCTATTAACTCGGTCATTGCACTCTAAACACTTCAGCTACTTTTTACAATCCTGCTTACATTGTAAATACATGCTGGTACTTCAGTATTTGTGCACATTTTATTCCCTATCAGTACTTTTAACCTGTAGATTATTTTTAAATTGTTTATTCTTTTTAATGGTTAATTTTTTTTTTGTTGCACGTCCTGCTAACACACCATATCAAATTGTTAATACGTATAAATGTCTAAGGTGAATGTTGACCTGAATTTCTTAAGTAGGCATGCAGGAAGTGTTTGTTAGAAACAGCCCTAAGATAAATTTGCTCACTCGACTGGAACCATAGTTGTTGCACATTGCAAGTAGCATTGTGCATTTGGACATCTTTGGTGCTATAAGCAAGTATCTGTTCTCCTGAATTACTGGTTTATCATTTCACAACTAACAATCGACATTTAGCAAGTTGCTCATGTTATATATGAGGCTTCAAATTCAAAGTTATTCTAGAGGTGGCTTTGAGCTTAGAATGCAGATAAACTACTTGCCTCTACATTTGTCGTCAAGAGAACAATTTCAATTCATCTGAAACCAGGGACCAGATTTTCCAGTCCATGTCAGAAATGAAAACCTAGTTTCAACTTGTGTCATGGTGTTTTATTATTGAGATGCAGCACAGAATAGGTCCTTCCTTCCTGCTGTCCCTTTGAGCTGCGCCACCCAGCCACCTCTGATTGAACCCTGACTTAATCATGGGGCAATTTACAGTGGCCAGTTATCCTAAAAAGTGCTACATCTTTGGACTGTGGGAGGAAACCAGAGCACCCGGAGGAAACCCATGTGGTCACAGGGAGAACGTAGAAACCCCTTGTAGGCGGCAGCAGTTAATTTAAAAAAATCCCGGATTTGGAATTTCGAGTTTGATATTGCAAAATTATCCACCTAAAATAAAACAGGGAATCCAAAGGAGAAAAATTTGCAACTAAGCTTAATCTGAAACTGGTAGCCCTTAACTACTTTTCCATGCAGAGGTTTTGAATTCTGAATTACCTTTATAGTAAATTGAAATGCAAAGTCCAAATAAACCCAGGCTAACTCTACTCAATCTCAACTGAGAATAGTATCTAGATTTCTTCTGCCTGTACAGTTGATTCACTTATGCTTGGTGTAAGAATGTGCTGGCTCCTCTGTTTGTGATGCTTGCCCCACTCTGCTCGAACGCTATCATTAACGCCACACCTTCTGTACCTCCTGCTCATATTTTCCAGTTCACTTTGAGATTTGGAGCAGTTTAAAGTATACCAAATGTGTCGTGCTAGCCTTTTCCTCATTTTTGAATTTGCCCAGCTAGATGTTTGCTTCTGCTGTAGAACTGAAAATGTCTTTGGTGCCTCTGTTCATGAGGTACCAGTTGTTCTCATTTTCTTGGGCTTCTCTGTAAAGTTTGGGTGGTCAGCATCCCACCTTGTAGACTAGCTGAAGTTCTTTGTATCTGTCTCCATTCCGCTCAGTTTATTCTGTAGTTCAACAATCCTTGGCTAAAATTCTTCCCTAGCTTCCATCATCTATTATGCTATTTAGTCATAAATTTCCCACTGTCTTATCTATGCCTCTCAGAATTTTGTACATCTGTCTGTCAGCTCATCGGCTTTCACAGCTCCAAGGAAAATCCAGCATTGATAGAGGCTATGTGGTAGGGTAATTCTTGGCAGTTTCTAGAGTAGGTTACAAGGTCAGCACAACATTGTGGGCTGAAGGACCTGTAATGTGCTGTGGATTTCTGTGATTCTGAGACTCTTAGCTACGTGCCATTTTGAAGACAAGTGCAAACGGCCTTATTCAAAGTACTTGTATCATCAAAGTATGTATGCAGTATACAACCCTGTGTATTGCTCGTGGGAAAGAGATACATAAGTTTTCATTATATGCAGATGATTTATTACTGTATATTTCTGATCCAGAGAAATCCGTTCCTGCAATTTTATCTTTGTTGGCTAAGCTTAGTAAATTTTCTGGCTACAAACTGAATCTTAATAAGAGTGAACTTTTTCCGTTAAATATGCAGGTTCCAAATTATAAACGTTTACCATTTAGATTAGTTACTGATCACTTTACCTACTTAGGAGTTAAAATCACTAAGAAGCACAAGAATCTATTAAAGGTTAATTTTTTACCTCTATTTGATCAGATTAAAGTTTTGTTTATTAAATAGTCACCAATGTCTTTGTCATTAATTGGTCAGATCAACTCTGTTAAGATTATTTTTCCTAAGTTTCTATATTTATTTCAAGCGCTGCCAATTTTTATTCCGAAATCTTTTTTTGATAAGGTTGATTCAAAAATTTGCTCGTGCATATGGCAGAATAAAAATTCTAGACTAGGTAAAAGACATTTACAGAAGCCCAAAAAGGAGGGCGGTTTAGCATCGCCGAACTTTAGATTTTATTGTTGGGCAATTAATATTCGTTATTTAAAATTTTGGACATGGAATTGGGATACAGTTTCTAGTCCACAATGGGTTAATCTTGAATGTAATTCTGATTCAGGATTTTCTTTGGGTTCTATTTTAGGGACTCCGCTCCCCTTTGATTTTTCTAAATTGGACAAACAATTGGATAACCCAATAGTTAAATATATTCTTTGAATATGGTTTTAGTTTCGAAAATTTTTTGGACTGAATCAATTTATTTTAGCAAGCTCTATTCTATCCAATTTTCTTTTTCATCCTCTGTTTTTGGATCAAGCCTAGTCTGGAAAACAAAAGGTATTACACGATTTTCTGATTTATTTTTGGATAATTGTTTTAGGTCTTTTGAACAATTATCTAGTAAATATAATTTACCTAGATCCTGCTTTTTTAGATATTTACAGATCAGAAACTTTTTAAATACTGTTCTTACTACCTTTTCCGATTTCATCTTCTACTGATATAATGGAAAAAATTTTGATTTAAATCCCTTTCAGAAAGGTTAAACAGCAATTATTTATAATATGATAGCGAAAATAAATCCAGATGTTTTGAATGCAATTAAGAATGATTGGGAAAGGGAACTTAAGCTTACTTTACCTACTGAGAAATGGCAAAAAATTTTCCAACTAGTTAACTCTTCCTCTATTTGTGCTAAACATGCATTGATAGAGTTTAAAGTTGTACACAGGGCTCATATGTCTAAGGATAAGTTAGCTCGTTATTACTCTCATATAAACCCTGTAAGTGATAGATGTCATTCTGAGATAGCCTCATTAACTCACATGTTTTGGTCTTGTCCTTTATTGAAGAAATATTGGGACAATATATCTTTGATATTATTTCAACTGTTTTGAATATTGATCTACAACCTCATCCTATTACTGCCATCTTTGGTTTATCAATGATAGAACAATGTCATCTGACCTCCTCAGCTTGTTGGATGATTGCTTTTGTTACTCTAATGAGTAGAAGATCTATACTATTGAATTGGAAAGAGATTAATCCTCCTACTACATTTCATTGGTTTTCTCAAACTATGTCTTGTTTAAATTTAAAAAATTAGAAGTGTCATGTATGACCCATCTACTAAATTTGATGAGATTTGGAGACCATTTATTCAATATTTTCACATGATGTAATTTGACCCTTTCCAATTCCATTTTGTTACTTCAATATAAGGGGAGAGGAGCGGAAGTGGCGACACTATTGGTTTTATCTGAGATATAATAATCCTTTTTCTTTTTTTTTCTCTTTAGTTTTCTTCTAGTTTGGTTAGATTAGTTTTTTTTCTAATGGGATTTATTTTTTTTGTCTTTTTTATGATATTTTTGTATTTTCATGTATATTTTCTCTATATTTTGGTAATTTTGTGAGATTTTGGGAGGCTTATTAAATATGTGCCATTGGAGATTATACTTGTATAAACTAATTAGTATCAATATAATCCCAATTGCTCTGTACTTTGGTAATGTTTATGATGTTGAAATTAATAAAAAGATTGAAAAAGGAAGTATACAACCCAGAAATTAGTCTTGGCCACAATCACAAAACAAAGAGCAACCTAGGAACAGCCCCTTCAAGGAAAGACATCAAACCCCTCCCCACCACCTGCAAAAAAAGTAATCGCGCAAACGGAAACATAAAATGCGGAAACACAGAATGCTGAACAGAAAATCAAAAGGCATATTTCAGTTCAGCTCAGTATTCCTGCAATAGATTTTCTCCATTATTCTTCAAGACTACCTTCCCCCTCTCTTGGGACCCTACTGATGATCTACCAGTTATCCAAGCTAACCTGTACCATTATCTGTACATATTTTGGTACGAGGTGGAAAGGGTTTGGCCGACTATCGTCTGAGTTCAGGTTGATGGTACTAGTCAGCATAATACTTTGTCGCAGACTTGATGGGCCGAAGGGCCTGTTTCAGTGCTGCAGTGTTCAATGACTCTGTCTCCTAATTTTTTTATCTATAGTGAAATGGCTTGATATTTTGCAGTGTTATTGGTTCATATGTTAATATTCCTGTATTGAGTTCTCTGATCTTTAAAGCTGTGTTAATAAGGGGATATGGAAGTGTTTGGTTTAATGGCAGGGTCATGTGCTCTGCAGGAGACGTATCTCATTTCAACCAACTTAATCATTTGTCATTTGAACACTTTTAAATGTATGTCACTGGCATTTCTTCAACCTGGGCGACATACAGGTTCTGATGAACGTTGACTACTCTTTCCGTAGATGGCCAGCATTTTGTGTGTGTGTTGCTTGGACTTCCACCATCTACAGATTTTCTCTTGTTTCTTAAACCTGAGCAGCTTTCTGTGAAGTTCATTGATGTTGAATGAAACTGATCTTGTTTGTTTAATCAAGTTGAATGCAGGTCTAAGGCCTGACAGAATTTTCTTTTCACTGGGTCACTGGTACAACCAGTTTTTCTAGAAATATTGAAAGTTATTTTAAAACTAACATCTACTCTTTGATATAATATGACCTAATCAGAAAGAAATGTTGTTTTATCACATCTCAGAAATTATAGTAGATTTCTATAACACCTTTGTAACATAGTGAAATACTGAATACTATACCGTGCTTTATTGAGTTGTCAAATGAAGTATTACTGCACTTTATAGGTTTGTAGCTAAAGTATATTTTAAGGTGATTTAGGGAAAGTGCCTTGAGGATTCCTGAGTGTGGCCACTAGAGGGAGCTGTGAAAATGGGAAACGTGCTTTAGGGGAGGTTTTCAAGTTTCTGCTGAAGCTGGTCTCTCTCTCTCTCTCCTCCTCCTTTCCACCAGCAACAAGATTAAACAAAATGATTTCATCGGATAAAACTATCGCGTCACCTGATTAGAACTTTAAACAGATGAAATCCTGAAACAAGATTCTATTTCAGCAGGACATTTTATAATCTATGATTTTCATACAATTTAATTTATTTTCACAGTTTAGTTTTGGAGATTTTTCATTGCAATCTAGGCCTGCCTTATCCAACCATTCTTGAAGGAATGAAATGACAGTTTTGGTGCCTGGAGACAAGATGTGCTATTTCGTTGTGCAAAGGGAAAATCATTGTGCTATTAAACTACAAAAGAGGTAAAAGTAGTATTTGAATATGGATTTGGTGCTGCTCTAATTCTAAAGATTAAGTTGCAACAGTGGCAAATGAGAAACTTAAGAGAAAAATCTGCCTTAAGCTATTGAGACTCTGGCTTTCCATGAAAAAAATGAGCTAGGTTGAAGATCTGTTATTAGTTTGTAGGATCCAAGGAAGCTGAAATTTTGTGCTTCTGTTGATGGCCTGAACAGTACCCATCTGCAAGTGAGCACTTCAAAAGTCTGTAGAATAGAAGTTATAATTGTTTTATTTTTTTTCCCTTGAGGTGCACATCTTCCGTTTACCTTTGTCCTTTGCTCAATGGTCCATGCCATCAACTCCCGGAAGGACCTGTGAAATTTGGGTGTATGACTAACTATGTGTAATAGTGTATCCTTTCAGCTTCTTCCACACGGATCATTAAAAATAACTCAATATAGCATGAACGTTGTTTTGCCTCAAAGTTCTGCGTACCAAGGTTGCCCATATTCTCACTTAAATTGCTTTCCACAAATACACCAACCCAAAATACCTTTGTACAAATCTGTGTCTAAATTCACTTTGCATTTGGTTGGCATTCCATTAATATATGTGTTTTCTTTTGATGTCATTTGAAGTTCAAATTCCCATCTTGTTCGGTCATTTTCTTTCCCATCTCTAAATTAGATGTTCCTCCTTCTTACCCAAGGTAGATGTCATTGGGAAGTGTGGGGCAGAAATTGATACCTTATGTAATTGGATATTAAAATTGCAATCTAAAAGCTGAGCCAAGGACCCTGTTTAGTCACTCCTCTCAGTTAATTAGAATATTTTCTATGACAATTGAGAAAGCTCCCCCAACTTAATAACATAATCCCTTCTTCAGTACTAGGGAGGATGTGCTACTCTATTGAATTTTGTTTGGACATTTGGAGGTACACACCTGCAAGGTTATGATGTTGTGAAGAATTGTTATGGTTTTGGGGTAGAAGTTGTCCTGTCCAAGACCGGAAGAAGCTGCAGAAGATCGTGAACACCGCGCAGCACATCACACAAACTAATCTTCCGTCCTTGGACTCACTTTACACCGCACGCTGTCGGAGCAGTGCTGCCAGGATAATCAAGGACACGACCCACCCAGCCAACACACTTTTCGTCCCTCTTCCCTCAGGGAGAAGGCTCAGGAGTTTGAAGACTCGTATGGCAGATTTGGGAACAGCTTCTTTCCAACTGTGATAAGACTGCTGAACGCATCCTGACCCAGATCTGGGCCGTACCCTCCAAATATCTGGACCTGCCTCTGGGTTTTTGTGCACTACCTTACTTTTCCTTTTCTATTTATGATTTATAATTTAAGTTTTTAATATTTACTATCGATTTGTAATCCAGGGAGCACGAAATGCAGAATCAAATAGCGCTGTGATGATTGTACATTCTAGTATCAATTGTTTGGCGACAATAAAGTAAAGTAATCCTGCAGGTCGCATTTTGGTATGTACCCAAGTATTTGTATTTTGCTAAGGATTGCTATCTCTGTTTTAAGCCCCTCTTGAATTTATTCCCCATCTCCCCTTTGATACTTTCACCTATCACTTTAAACTCATAGGCCCTCATTTTAGCCCTTCTAGTTGGTGAAATAGATCCTTATTTATTGCTTGGTGTCCCTATTAATTTTCACCCTAGCCACTCTTTGAGAAGGCAACTCTTTAAATTGGTCTATCTATTTTTTCCAGTGGTGGCAGCATCATATCTTCTCTCTTGCCCTCCTGAGTGCATTCATATTTCCTGTGATGTATCTGAGCTGTCTTCGTTCCAGCTCATTTACCTTGCTCTTGTATTCCTTGCCTTCATTGGTATCATCATTCTGTATCCCTTTTTTTTTCTCTCATTGACCTGAGGTAGTGTCTGGAAATACTGCCCATTTACAATGTGCATTTATTAATAAGGAATCTATTCATTCAATGGAACTAAATGGTTTTATTTGATTAGCCATTCGATCTAAGTTGGCTGACATTTTACAACAGCAGTTACTGGCTTTCCACTGAATTCATTTTAGATTTGGCTTAATGGAGGACCTCTAACAAATTAACTACAGTTGAAGTTGATCAAATTGTGTATTTTAAAAACAATATTTGCACCATTTGGCACTTTCCTAAGCCATATACCCTTGTAGCGGTGCGCTACACACAGCGCTAGAATAACCACACGGAGTCGGTGAGTTAGAGTTGCGATGAAAGAGATTTATTCAAACTTTGCGGCCTGCTTTAAAGCCTTCCCGTTCCCGCCCTCCCTGGGGCGGGACTGCTGTGGGGAATGCATATTCCCAGACCCTTTCTGCGCGCGGGATTTTCCCCCTGCTGGTGAAGATGGCCTGGCGCCCTTTTTGGGGCCAGCCGTCTGCCTGCGCGCGCTGTTGTGAGCCAGTTCGTGGGTTCCAGAAAGTGGGTCGCCACATAACTCCCCCCCCCAGAACCGGCGATACCTCCCCCAATGTCCACAGTCTGGACCGGCCTCTGTTTGGGAGGTCTGCCTCTGCGCCGCGGTGCCTGAGCCTGGACCGGCTGCGCCAAGTCCACATGGGCCGGTTTGAGTTGGTCCGCTGTGAAAACCACCTCTCTCCCCACAATGTCCAGCACGAACGTGGACCCGTTGTTCCTGATCACCTTAAACGGCCCCTCGTAGGGCCGCTGTAGCGGTGCCCCGTGTCCGCCCCGTCGTACAAAAAGAAACTTACAGTTCTGCAGGTCTTTGGGTACGCAGGTCGGGCTCTGTCCGTGCTGTGAAGTGGGGATGGGGGCCAGGTTACCGAGCCTCTCCCGTAGTCTGTCCAGGACTGCTGTGGGTTCTTCCTCTTGCCCCCTTGGGGCTGGTATGAACTCTCCTGGGACTACCAGGGGCGCACCGTACACCAACTCGGCCGACGAGGTGTGCAGATCCTCTTTGGGCGCCGTGCGGATTCCGAGCAGGACCCAGGGAAGTTCGTCCACCCAGTTAGGCCCCTCCAGGCGGGCCATGAGAGCCGATTTCAGGTGACGGTGGAAGCGCTCCACTAGTCCGTTGGACTGTGGGTGGTAGGCAGTTGTGTGGTGTAGCTGAGATCCTAAAAGGTTGGCCATACCTGACCACAGGCTGGAGGTGAAATTTGCGCCTCTGTCGGAGGTAATGTGGGCCAGTACCCCGAAGCAGGCTACCGAGGTTGCGATCAGTGCTCGGGCTCAGGATTCGGAGGTGGTGTCGGTGAGTGGGACCGCCTCTGGCCATCTGGTGAACTGGTCTATCATAGTTAGGAGGTACCGCGCTCCTCGTGACACTGGCAGGGGCCCCATGATATCCACATGGATGTGGTCAAACCTCCGGCGGGTGGGTTCGAACCGCTGTGGCGGAGCCTTGGTGTGCCGCTGCACCTTGGCCGTTTGGCACTGAGTGCACGTTTTGGTCCATTCACTGACCTGTTTACGCAGTCCATGCCACACGAACCTGTTGGAGACCAGCCGGACAGTTGGAGGGGTGCGCTAAGTTGTGAATGGATTTGAAAGCCCGCCAGCGCCAGGCTGCTGGGACGACGGGGCGGGGTTGGCCGGTAGCTACGACACATAGTGGGGTCCTCTCACCTGGGCCTACGGGGAGATCTTGGAGCTGCAAACTGGAGACTGCAGTCCTGTAACTGGGGATCTCAGCGTCTGCCTGCTGTGCCTCTGCCAGCGCTGCATAGTCCACCCCCTGGGACAGGGCCTGTATGGTAGGTCTGGAAAGTGCGTCCGCCACGACGTTGTCCGTTCCCGAGACATGCCGGATGTCCGTCATGTACTCGGAGATGTAGGACAGATGTCGCTGCTGGCGGGACGACCTTCATGAACGCAAAGGTAAGCGGTTTGTGGTCTGTGAACGCGGTGAAGGGCCTACCTTCTAAGAAGTACCTGAAATGCCGGATTGCCAGGTATAGTGCCAATAGCTCCCGGTCGAAAGCACTGTATTTGAGTTCAGGTGGTCGTAGGTGTTTGCTGAAGAATGCCAGGGGTTGCCAGCGACCCTCGATGAGTTGTTCCAGCACTCCACCGACCGCTGTGTTGGGTGCGTCCACCGTGAGGGCAGTAGGAACGTCCGTTCTGGGGTGCACTAGCATCGCGGCGTTTGCCAAGGCTTCTTTGGTTTTAACGAAAGCGGTTGCGGCCTCTTCGTCCCAGGTAATGTCCTTGCCCTTACCCGACATTAGAGTGAACAGGGGTCGCATGGTTCGGGCTGCTGAGAGGAGGAAACGGTGGTAGAAATTCACCATACCCACGAATTCCTGCAGGCCTTTGATTGTGTTGGGTCGGGGGAAGTTGCAGACTGCGTCTACCTTGGCGGGCAGCGGGATTGCCCCATCTTTAGTAATCCTGTGGCCCAGGAAGTCGATGGTATCGAGTCCGAACTGGCATTTGGCTGGGTTGATTGTAAGGCCGAATTCGCTCAGGTGGGAGTAGAGCTGGCGGAGGTGGGACAGATGCTCCTGACGACTACTGCTGGCTATGAGGATGTCGTCCAAATAGATGAATGCAAAGTCCAGGTCGTGTCCTACCGCATCCATTAGCCGCTGGAACGTCTGTGCGGCATTCTTTAGACCAAACGGCATTCGGAGGAATTCGAAAAGTCTGAACGGGGTGATAAGTGCTGTTTTGGGGATGTCGTCCGGATGTACAGGGATTTGATGGTATCCCCGGACGAGGTCTACCTTGGAAAAGATCCTTGCGCCGTGTAGGTTTGCTGCAAAGTCTTGAATGTGCGGCACAGGGTAGCGGTCTGGCGTTGTAGCCTCGTTCAGTCTGCGGTAGTCACCTTATGGTCTCCAGCCCCCCCTTGCCTTGGGCACCATGTGAAGGGGAGAGGCCCATGGGCTGTCAGACCGTCGTATGATCCCCAATTCCTCCATCTTCTTGAACTCCTCCTTCGCCAGTCGGAGCTTGTCCGGGGGAAGCCTTCGAGCACGGGCATGGAGGGGTAGTCCCTGGGTCGGGATGTGGTGCTGTACTCCATGTCTGGGCATGGCTGCCGTGAACTGAGGTGTCAGTACTGATGGGAAATCCGCCAGGACCCTGGTGAATTTGTCGTCGGACAGCATGATGGAGTCCAGGTGTGGAGCTGGCAACTGTGCTTCACCCAGGGAGAACGTTTGAAAAGTCTTGGCGTGGACTAATCGCTTCCCTTGCAGGTCGACCAGCAGGCTGTGGGCTCTTAGAAAATCCGCCCCCAGGAGTGGTTGGGCCACGGCGGCCAGTGTGAAGTCCCACGTGAACTGGCTGGAGCTGAACTGTAGCCGCACCGTGCGGGTGCCATAGGTTCGTATTGTGCTGCCATTTGCAGCCCTCAGGGTGGGTCCGGGTTCTCTGTTGCGGGTGTCGTAACTCGTTGGAGGTAAGATGCTGATCTCCGCTCCGGTGTCGTCCCGACCGCTTGTCCCAGACGTACAGGAGGCTGTCCTGATGGCCAGCCGCCGTAGCCATCAGCGGCGGCTGGCCCTGGCGTTTCCCGGGAATTTGCAGGGTGGTCTACAGCGGCAGGCCTCTGTGCCCCACCGCTGGTGGTAGAATCACCATTGTTCGTTGGGCTCCTCACTCCCGTCGCCGGGTTTTGTAGGCTCTGCTGCCGGGCCTGGTCTGGTCTGTCGTTGGGCACGCGGCTTGGTGATCTGTGCGACGGACGCCCCTCTCTCTTTCCTGGCATTCCACAGCACATCTGCTCGGGCCGCCACCTCCCGGGGGTTGCTGAAATCTGCGTCGGACAGCAGCAGGCATATGTCCTCAGGCAGTTGCTCATAGGAATGCCTGCTCAAACATGAGGCAGGGTTTGTGTCCTTCAGCCAGGGCCAGCATCTCGTTCATTAATGCTGACGGTGGCCTGTCTCCCAAACCATCCAGGTACATTAAGTGGCGTGCTCGTTCATGCCGTGAGAGTCCGAAAGTCCTTATGAGCAGGGCTTTGAATGCTGTGTATTTGCCGTCCTCTGGGGACGACTGTATAAACTCCTCAACTTGTGCAGCAGTCTCCTGGTCGAGTGAGCTCAGCACGTAGTAGTAGCGAGTGGACTCTGAGGTTATCTGCCGAATGTGGAATTGAGCTTCTGCTTGTTCGAACCATAATTGGGGTCGCAGCATCCAGAAGCTTGGCAGTTTTAACGAAACTGCGTGAACAGATGCAGTGTCGGTCATCTCTGGTCCAAATATTGTTTGGGCCGTCGGGGTCACCAATTGTAGCGGTGTGCTACACACAGCGCTAGAATAACCACACGGAGTCGATGAGTTAGAGCTGCGATGAAAGAGATTTATTCAAACTTCGCGGCCTGCTTTAAAGCCTTCCCGTTCCCGCCCTCCCTGGGGCAGGATTGCAATGGGGAATGCATATTCCCAGACCCTTCCTGCGTGAGGGATTTTCCCCCTGCTGGTGAAGATGGCCTGGCGCCCTTTTTAGGGCCGGCCCTCTGCCTGCGCGCGCTGTTGTGAGCCGGTTTGTGTGTGCCAGAAAGTGGGTCGCCATACCCTATAACAAATGTACAATTTGTACAGATAAGAATTGACTGTAGAACTAGTGAACTGGCTTGTAAAACAATTTTACATAGAGTGGATTCTGGCTGATTGGGCATTGGTTAATCAGGGCAGCTGCTTATTAACTCTGAAGAACGAGCAATGAATCGAGGAAATAGCCAGGATTCCCTTCGTGTATTTGGGCCACTATGCCGTTTAACTGGGACAGGAGATTGTTTCAAACAGTTACTAACTGGCATCAACTGTGTGCACTTGTGTGGCTATTAAACACTACACACCATGCTTAGAGTGAGCACTTTTGAAATAGTGTCGATTGCGTGTGTTCAAGCGGTAGTGATTTCTGTCACTGATAGTTGGCAAGAAATAAGCAGTAATACAATTCAGTTCCATCAATAACCATTAGGAGCTAATATGGTAGTATTGTTAGTGTCCTAATTTGTTCTATATTATTTAAATACATAATTTGTTACTCTGTTAAAATTAGTTTCTTTTTTATGCCATTTTAACTATTTCCATGAAACTTAGGCTAATTAGGACAGCTGCTTAATGGTGCCAAAATGTACTGGTCCTGATGTGTCCCAATTAATTGTAATCCACTAATTTGTGTAATTGTTGTTGCAGTAACGAACTGCTGAAAGATATTTCAACAAATCCAAGCCTTGACTATGTCCCTTAATGAGTTAGTATCTACTTGTATTGTGGAGATAAGGAAAAGCTAAGATGTCATTTTCTCTTGCTGCAATTGTAGTTTGAGTACTCAGCATGTTGTATAAATACAGTATTGGTAACCAGTGTACTGTGACACATTTATCTCATGAAAGTACTTTGTGTTATGAGCAATCACTGCTGCAGTATGCAATTTGATTTTATCTTAGAGATCCAAGTAAGTATTTTTTGTTGAACAACAGCTGCAGCAGTGAGTGCTATTTCTGCCTGTACTGTAACTTGGTTATTTGTATGATAGTGTGGAATGCTAAATATTTGTGTAGTCTGGTCTAGTAAATGAGATATCTGAAGCTGGAATAAATTTAACATAGTGATTATTGTGATGGCGAATTTGGTTTGAAAGATGAATCTTTGAGATTTGTGATATTTTGTGAATGTCACAGCAAAGAACATGCTCTTTGAAAACATATATTCCCTATCTTGATTCAAGATTCACAAACCTTAGTGCAACAACATTGAAGATTCAAGATGTTGAATCTGGAGTGATGTTGCATTAAGATTTGTGTCAATGGAGTCAGCTTCTAGTGATCAACAACCCAGCATTTATTTTGCCAATGTTCTCTCAAATGTTGCTTGGAAGCTGATATTCAACCAGATATTTGAGCCCACGTGTGGATAATCTCACCTGAAAGGCAATTGCTCATTTTATATTAAGAGTCTTGTTAACCTGACACGCTTTTGTGTGGTGCTCGTATTAACCATTGTAGTGTTGAAAAGTCTTGGAATCTTCATAGGCACTTTGCAGCAGAAGATGATTTCTGCAATGAAAAATGTTTGTAGGATTTACTCACTTATGAACAGGATCAATTCTGTAAAAGTACTAATCAATAACTGATATAAACAATAAATTCTGCAGATGCTGGAAAGCCAAAGCAACAGACACAAAATGCTGGAAGAACTCAGCAGGCCAGGCAGGGGACCCAGGGAGAAATGATAGGCAGGTGAGGGGAAGTTAAAAAGACAGTAGGGAACAAAAGAGGGGTGGAGGAGGGATTTTTTTTTAAACTGGAAAGAGAAGTAGATATTAATGCCATTGGGTTAGAGGCTACCCAGACGGAATACAAAGTGTTGGTCCTCCACTCTGGGGGTGGCATAAGAGGAGGCCATGGACCAACACGTCAGAATGAAAATTGGAATTATAATGTTTGGCCAGCGGGAAGTTCCACAGGAGCGGAGGTGCTCGACAAAGCAGTCTCCTAATTTACGACGGTCCTCACCAATGTAGACCGCATCAGGAGCACCAGGTACAATCGACTATCCCAGCAGATTCGCAGGTGAAGTGTTGCCTCACCTGGAAGGGCTGTTTGGGGCCCTAAGTTGAAGTGGGGAGGAAGAGGTGAATGGGCATGTTTAGTACTTGGGTGGCTTGCAGGGAGCAGTGTCTGGAAGGAGATTAGTGGGATGAATGGATAAGGGAAATCACAATTCCTGTGGAAAGTGGGCAGTAGGGGGAGGGAGGTAAAGATGCGTTTGATGCTAGGATCCCTTTGGAGACGGCGGAATTTGCGGAGAATGATGTGTTGGATGTGGAGGTTCATGGGGTGGGAGGTAAGGACAAGAAGAACTTCTCAGGCAGCGGGAACATGTAGGTGAGGGTGGCATTAATGGTGGAGGAAGGTAAATGCCGTGATCTTGCCTGTACCACTTCCTACCCTCTTGTATAAAAACGCTATTCCCTTTTCTCAGTTCCTTTGTTCCTGCCGCATCCGTTCCCAGAATGAGGCGTTCCTTTCCAGGACGTCAGAGGTGTCCTCTTCCTTCAAAGAACAATTGCAGTTGATGTTTTAAAATGATGAGCACTGCTGCTTCTATTTATGATCAAAGACAAAAGTGCCGTTTGCGTTACCAACCAATGCATGTGCTGGGAGCAGCCTGCAAGTGGTGTCACACTTTCCAGCAACAACGTAGCTTGTCTGCAATGCTTGATAGACCAACACAGAACATAAGCTGCAAACAACAAGACCAAAACCAGCCCCACTCACTCACTCACTCACTCACGGACAAGACTCTAGTCTCCATCCATAGTCCAGTGAGGGAATTCTATGATTTCGATCCAGTGATGCCAAAGGGACACTTGTCAGAGTTTGAATGGTTTGAAATTTAAAAGGAACTTGTAGATTAGGGTACTCCCATAAAACTGCTTCCCTTCTCCATAGAGATTGTTTATTTTCACTGGGTGTCCAAAAAAAAATGTCATAGCAGGTTATAGTCAAAGATTATTAGTCGTGGAAGCCAGTGAGTTGGTTGCCAGATGAGCAGATGCCTAAGTGGTAAGTTCTGAATTGTATTTGCTATAAGTTCAAGGAGAATAGGAGCTGGTGGACTTGCCATGGAACATCCAGATGTGATAACAGGAGCCACAGCTTTTGTGTAGGTGAGTTCAGTTGTTAGCCGAATTATTGTTGCCCACTTGAATTTCTTGTCCTGGATGGTCTTTTCTTTAATTAATAGCAAAACAGCATTTCCAGTGTTAGTCAGTGACACTCCATCACGCTAAAGATTTTTTAAATGGTGCCCATGTATATTTCACTGGGTAGTGCTCTTGATTTTATGGAGGCAAAGGAGTTCTGGGAATCTGGTTCCTACCATAACCATCTGAATCATAAGCAAAAGTCGGCCACTTGGCCTCTCAAACCTATTGGATCAGGCAGTAGAATCATATCTGATCTGGTTATAGCTTCCCCACATTTCTCTCTATCCCTGTTTCACCTCCTGGTTGATCAGGAAAATACCTTTCCCTAAAAGACTACTATTTTTACTGTTCGAGGCTCATGATCCTCAGCTGAACCAAAACTTTGTCTTGGCTCTGGATTCTGTGATATGGTAATTGTGCTCTCCACATCCATTCTGACAAGACTCCCCTGCATCAATCCCCCCCTCCAACTCAAATGGATACAAGCCTAGTCTGACCAACTTTTCCTCATAAAACACACAGGCTGTTCCAGCTACTAGGCAGGCAAATGTTTTCTCTAAATACTCCAAAGGCATTTGGATGAGTACTGCACCCAGTGCTTGCGATATGGTCTAATCAGTATCCAATACAATTGATTCATGACCTTTTTTTTTACAGTTCCATGAAAAATTAAACGATAGTTAGGTTTCCTAACTGCTTCATATCCTTTCTCCAAATGTACGTTTGCTGCCCGATTCTCTGCATCTCAGACCCCTGTATTCTCAGGCCACTTCATTAGTTTTCACGTTTGCTGCCAACCGTTTCACATTTTCCATTTGCCGGACTGTTGGAGACTTGTATTCTTTCTTTATAGCCTCCCAGTTTCCTTTTCACAAACTACTTGCTTATCTGTCATTGTGTCATAACAAATCATTGGTACTTCCATCCAAGAAATTGAGAGGCTGAGATCCCAGTGTACTGCTCAGAACCCCCTGACAACCAGTGGGTGAGCCAGTTATACTGGGGCAAAATAAGGGCATGCAATGGAATTTGGGAGCTCAATGGAGAGAGAGTTGATGCCTAGTGTACTGGGCAGGTTGTGCCACTGGTATGCACCCTGTATGCTTGTAATGTTTAGATTCAACTATCACAGTTGAATCTAAATCTAATTGATTACTTGCCCTCAAATGAAGATTATTTACACATCTTTTTTTTGCACACCAACCCCTAGCCTACAAGACAAATGTACACAAAATGCTACAGGAACTCGGCAGGTCAGGCAGCATCTATGGAGGGAAATGAATTGTCGAGATTTCAGGCTGAGATGCTTCATCAGAACTGAAGCTTGACTTCCAGTGGTTGCAGAATCTCTTGAACCTCCAAGGCAAATAGTTTGCTGTACCAAATCTTGTCCTAGTTGTGAATTTTTCCCCATCCTTATCCTCTACACAATGTTCAACACCAGAGCTAGATGTTACAGGTTTTTATGCAACTCTTAAGTTTATCTCTGGTAGAAAGCTGAAGTAAATTGTGTGGGGGCGGGGGGGGGGAGTGATTTACAATTCTCTAATACAGCTGAAGCTTTAAGGCTAGCTTGTGTTAGAGAAAACACTGGAATTGAGTTCAGGCTGCTGTTTTGTAATAGGAATCCATTTTTTTTGCTTGCAGCTCTGAGATTTAAAGCAACAATCCATTTCCAGCTAAGCGATGAACATGAATTTTGTTCGGTGTTTCACGTGATAGATGTGAGGTACTTGGTGATAGTCATTCATCCCAGAGGAACTTAGCTTTGTAGCAACAAGCTGAGTTGCCAAAACATGTTTTGTTTCAGAACTGACCTGTTATGCAAACTGCTTTTGACCAGGTGTTTAAACTTTTGTTTTGGGTTTTATTTCTAAACCTATTACCTTTGTTGCCAAGACAGTAAATGGGAGTTCTGTTCTCAAGATATCTCTCATTAGATGTTGGCTTCAGGAGATTAGCGTGAATGCAAAATTATATTGTCACCTGACACCAGCACCTTGTAACTTCAGAATTTAATGGTGCTGCCATCTTTGGAAGAGTTAGAGAAAATCAGCTTTCCTTGTTTTATAAAATAGTTCAACACATACCAGCAAATGTGATGTTTAATCTATGCATTGCAATTGGTAGTTGTTTAAAATATTTAATGAACTGTTTACCCTCCCCTTGGAATATTGTGATTGGTTCTGGGTGCCACAGCTTAGGGGTTTTCTGAAGGCTTTGGAGAGGGTGCAGGAGGGATTTATTTAAGTTATTCCAGGGATGCGGAATTTTAGTTGTGTGGGTAAACTGAACAAGCTGAAGGAATTCTGATGGCAGCAGTAGTTGTAAGGTGAGTGAGATCTCCGTCAGTCAGGGTCAACCATGGATGTTATGCCCCAGCTGTCTGGATACCCAAGCCTGGGCAGTACAACATGGAGAGCAAGCTATTGCCCATGTAGCAAGCTCCCCCACCTCCCCACCATCTGATGAACCCAAAAGAACGGCAAAGACCGATACAATTTGGCACAAGCAGCACCACAGGAGTGGCCAGTCAGCATTGAATTCAACGTAGGACTGCCTAGAGACTCCCGCTTCAGATTTTACCTTCGGGGTTCACTCCCAAAGCCTTCCCCATGAGTGGGTGTAGTCACAAGGCAGCAGAGGTTTGAGATCAGAGTTTTCCTTCTCCTGGATGAACTGCAAACCACAGCTGATGAGCCCCATCTGCCCGAAGCGACCGGTTTTAAAACGCCAGTAACTCCTCCTTCTGTCAGCGGAAACGGCTCCAACAGGCTTGGTAGCTAAGCCACACATGAAGGCCGGGGGCGTGCTATTGAGAGCATTTAATAGGTAGTGGGAACTTGTCCTCGTTACCACCCCTGACTTTAACAAACTTAAGGAACTGGTGATCTGAAAGAGACCATAAAAATAGTGAAAGTTATTGGGGGGTGGGGGGGAATTGCTGGCTTTGGCAGAAAGCTGAGGAATCAGGCAATGATGGGAGATCACTGACAAACTGGTGTGACGATTACTGTTTTGCTGCAGGTATTTAGGGCCTGGAATGATATGCCTGGGTAGTAGAGGCAGATTTGATAGAACATTTAAAAGAGGCCGGTGGGGTGGGGGGGGTGCTGAATATTTATCTGGAAGCCAATTACATGGCCTATGTGAAAAGGGTGGGGTTAGACTGTCTGGATTGCTTTGAAATTTACTTGTATAGACTTGATAGGCCAAATGTCCTCATTGTGTGTCTTGGAATTGTGTGCATTTATGTTCAGTGGGTTATACAGGACTACCATTGCAGCATTTCTTTAAAATTGAGAGCTGTAAGCATTAAATCCTGTTCTTGAGCAGCACAGACAACATGCTGGAGGAACTCAGCAGTCAGGCAGCGTCCATGGAGGGGAATAAACAGTTAACATTTTGAGCTGAGACTCTTCATCAGTCAAAGCCTGGTAGCTTTAATAGGACAGATTGGAATTGGTTTCTCTAAAGCCTGAGTTAATAAAATGCAGCGGCAATATTTGTCCAGCCATGATCAATGCACAACACCCACCAGAGATTGCAGGGTGCTTGTGGAATGGTGATATTGTGTACATAGTATGAGAGGACTAGCAAAAAAACTGATTTTAAAATGCAATATTTGAACGTTGATCCTTGCTTGAACTCCAGTTTAGGGCCTTTGTTTTATTTCTCAGCGTTTAGTGATTAGGGACACGCTGCAAAGGCACGAAGGCCTTCAAACACAACAGTGAGAATTTAATGGGACGGTGGTGGGAGATCAATTAGGGCACGAATGGCAGACCTTGTGATAACCTCAAGCCTGCAAAGGATGGAGCAAATGTGCTGGAACAGTTGGGTCAGGGGAAAGCATAGCCAAAGGTAGGGGAAATCTAGCACTTACAGAGAAAATGCCTCATCTTGGTTAAAACCTGAATGTGTGGTCGGAAGCTCATCTTTCATCAGATACGATACCAAGGGTGTAAATAATGATTCTGTCTCTGTGCTCTAAAGAGATCAATGGGGTCCGTGGTTCAGGGGACAATTTGCGCTGGGACTGTAGGCATAGTTTGCATATTAGTGCTTGACATTCCACATTAAGGAAAAGTAGTGACCAGAGTCGTTAGTCTGCATCTAAAGCAGTGTTTTGCTGAGTAATGCTGTATGTTTGGGAGAAAAAGGCTTGGGGACAAAACTCTCTTTGAACAGTGTTCTCTGTTTGGGATTGTGAATCATTGGTTACCTCCCTAGCCGTGCCTTCCTTTACTCATCTGTGTATTTGTGATTATGGCTTGCTCAAATATATTCAGTCAATAATACACCCAGTGATTCAATCTTTGATTAAAACAAAGATTGGAAATGAGACTGCAGACACCAGAATCTAGATGAAAAGCTGAGTTACTGGAGGTGGTTGTGAGGGCATTGAGCAGCATCTGTGGAGGGAAGTGGGTAAACGGCTGGTTGGGTTAAAATTCCATCCTGACTTGGGAGTAAAACAGACAAGGCCAGAATAGAGGTGAGGTGGGATGGTGGGTGGATCTGGGTGAAGAGGGTTTGATTGACAGACAGTTAAGTGGGGGAGCAAAAGAGTGGAGTTGACAACGGGGCCTAGTTTCTGGAATCTGAAGGTGAAGGGTGAGAGTGAATAAAGAGCAGCGTGGGTGATGGGGAGGTGGGGAGGGGAGGGAGTTGGGTATTAGGGTTGGAGGGACGTGTTTGAGAATTAGGAGAAGGGTAGGAGCTGGTTAGCTGAAACAGAGCCTGGGAGGGTAAATCCCTTTACAAATTGGATAATGATTACTCTATTGGCAGGGATCTATTATGATTCCAAATACAAGCAGATATTTTAAAGTTCAAGCTGAGCTGCTAGGTCAATAAAGCAACGATCAAACATGATTTATCTCATTTGCCTTTCCTTCAGAACTGGGTTCAGAACATCAAGTTGAAAGGAATGTGGAACTTGGACTGATCCAGTTTGGTATACCTGAGTCCTTCCTCCTTGGCACAAGATCACGGAATGCCAATTGATATGTGTAGCTATTAGGTCTGAGATTTTCCTCTCTTAGTTGAAGGTTAGAAAATTCAGGCTTCTTACTGAATACCGGTTGGTATGTTTTCAAGTCTGAAGGCTAACTTAGAGTGCAGGATGTGTATCTAGCAAACTGCTCATCATTTGTCTTGTTCTAATTTAGGTGAGAACACAAGTAGGAGTGAGAGTGGACTGTCCAGCTGCACAGACTCTGTCTCTTGAATGTGTTTCTGGTTACTCTTTTCCTGGCATTGGCTGCACTTTCCACATAGTTTTCAGCTCCCTTATAGATCAAACATACGAAAGTTGGCCTAAATCTGTAAAGTGATTCACAGCTCAGGTAGAGATTTGCCAAGGATTCACACCCCTCTGAGAGAAGCTATTTCTAAATGCTCCATTTCTCTTCCTTGCGTAACTTTTTTGCTGCTTAGAAAACAGACCTTGCCTTGGGGCAAGAGTTCAAGTGAAATTTAGAAAGTTAATGAAGTGTACTGATAAGCAGAGTGAGGGATAGAACATAAAGTAGCAATGTGCAGCAGAAAATGGGGTCAAAGTAGCAATAACAATGCTTAAGGCAAAACATTAGTCCACCTTTTTAAAACAAATTTACAAATTTAATAGTAGGTAGGAAAGTTTGGATTAGAGTGCGTAGTTTGTGTTCCTGAAATACATTTGAGGTGGAACTTGGAAATTCGTGTATAAGGGGTCATAGTTGAGGATATTTTTGCAATGGGCAGCATTAATTAACAAATGTATACCGTAGCAATAGGCCAATTACAGGAAAGCTGAGTTGAAAGGGCCTGTGCTGACTGGAGTTTAACAAGAGTTTCAAAGCGCTTGACTGACAGCATGAATATATTTTCCTTTGTGGTATAATTATAAAATTAAAGGTTATTAGTTTGAGATAAGGACTCAACTTTGTGAAGACTGATATTCTTCCTCTGGCATCCTCCAACGACATTCCTCTCCACTTGAAAGCAAATCAAGGAACAATTCTAAACGTATTGCCCTTATCACTTGTCAGTAATAACAGAAATTCAAATAAAAGCTTATTTAGGTGCACTCTTACTTGGGTTGATTGCTATAAATTTCAGAGTTCATTGTTACTGAATCTTGCCATTTTCTAGTTTGGATTTAAGGCTGCAGTACTGAATTGTTCTGGTTACTCAAAATTTAACGATAGAGTCTTTACTTGAAGTATTAAACCAGCATCTGTCAAGTTAATAGTTATACATTTCAAATGGAGTTTAATCTGCTGAGGTGATGTACAAGGCTGCTGTTCCAAAGGATCATTTTGTTTGTTGGTTACTGTCTCTGGCCTTGGTCTCACATTTCTGACTTTGAATTATTTGCAAGAAGATATTTTTTTAAATTAACCCTGTGTCTTAATATTATGGCAATGGCACTAACTATGGACCAGTTCTGTGCCCTGAAATGGAATAGTGTTGGATTTGAATGAACTTGCAGGAGATACAAGTACTTGGTAACTAGTTACAACAGAAGCCTTGGTTTTATGTCTTGCCTGTTCCCAGAAAGCAATAGAACTTAGCAGAGACTGGTGTTGTAGAGGATGAATTATAGATATTCCTAATTCATTGAAATACAGATATTCAATATCCTTTGACTATTAGAATGCCTGTACAGTATCATCAGGGTCAAGATTGAGGTTTTTTTTTTCCAATGTGTCCTTTTTATTCACTTTAGGAACAAATTCCGTGCACTGGTTTTGTTCACTTGGTTGTTGTTTGTATCAGGTTGTATTATTTATTTGGCAATACGGTGTGGAGTAGGGTAGGCCCTTGCGGTCCTTCGAGCCACGCCACAAACCCGAATTGACCCAACCTAATCACGGGACAATTTACAGTGACCAGTTAACCTGCCTAGTACGTCTTTGGACTGTGGGAGGAAACCAGGGGACGTGGAAAAAATCCAGGCATTCCATGGGGAGGCCGTGCAGAGGCTCCTTTCAGAACGGTCCCAGAACTGAACTCCAGAAACGTCCCGGGCTGTAATAGCGTCACACTAACCACTACACTACTGTGGCGCCCTGTAATTAAATTCCTTCCTTTTCCTTTCAGTTATTTTATCTTTGTTAGCGGATGAATTTCTCAGTTACTCCAATCCCGTTACCATGGTGATTTGGCCTACCAGCCAACATTTGGATTTTTACCTTTTGAGATGCATCTGCAGTAGGAACTGTTAAACTTTGTGGAACAGCAATCAAGCTCCCATTTCTACATGTTTCTGATCTTCAGTGCCTACGGGCCTCGAGTTCTACTTTAACTCCCCCCCCCCCCCCCCCCCCCAATTTACGAGATTACAAGATTCCTTGTAAACATTTTTCAGTGTTTAACCTGTCACGGACAATAAATGGATGAGTCATTCACTTCCGCGTAGGAACAGAATGATCTCCAGTGTTGACAAGGTGGGTAAATACTGGATACAAGGGGACGTTGCATTTAATGCTGCAAATGCATATTTTCATCATCCTTGCAAAACTTGTGCTGTGCTCCATTTAAACAGTTGCTTCGGGACCTGTCAAGGAATGCTTGTCACGTGAGCATGCTCATATTAAGCAGGAGTGTTTCTGCTTTTTTTTAAGCTCCTTGCCCTTGCATTGCAAATTAGCCACTTCATGCAACTGTATGCAGTAGAAGTTTACATTTCTGTTGCAAGTTAAATTGTTGCTGACATGCTCATTGATAACAAAGGGTTGTACCTGTCAGCACATTGAGGATAAAGTTCAGTTCTGCCTTATTTTCCCCTGCATTTTTATGATCAAATGAGCTTTGATCAAGTCTGAATCAGTTAGAACCTGCTTTTTTGATTTTCACTTCAAATGCTATACTTATCCCCTTCCAGGAATCGTCTCTTCTTAAAGTCCAGTGGCTTGCAAAAGTTTGGGCACCCCGGTCAAAATTTCTGTTACTGTGAATAGCTAAGCGAGTAAAAGATGACCTGATTTCCAAAAGGCATAAGGTTAAGGATGACATATTTCTTTAATATTTTAAGCAAGAAAACTTTTTTATTTCCATCTTTTACAGTTTCAAAATAACAAAAAAGGAAAAGGGCCCAAAGCAAAAGTTTGGGCACCCTGCATGGTCAGTACTTAGTAACACCCCCTTTAGCAAGTATCGCAGCTTGTAAACGCTTTTTATAGCCAGCTAAGAGTCTTTCAATTCTAGTTTAGGGGATTTTCGCCCATTCTTCCTTGCAAAAGGCTTCTAGTTCTGTGAGGTTCTTGGGCCGTCTTGCATGCACTGCTCTTTTGAGGTCTATCCACAGATTTTCGATGATGTTTAGGTCGGGGGACTGTGAGGGCCATGGTAAAACCTTCAGCTTGTGCCTCTCGAGGTAGTCCATTGTGGATTTTGAGGTGTGTTCAGGATCATTATCCTGTTGTAGAAGCCATCCTCTTTTCATCTTCAGCTTTTTTTTAAACATAGTGTGATGTTTGCTTCCAGAATTTACTGGTGGTTAATTGAATTCATTCTTCCCTCTACCAGTGAAATGTTCCCCATGCCACTGGCTGCAACACAAGCCTAAAGCATGATCGATCCACCCCCCGTGTTTAACAGTTGGAGAGGTGTTCTTTTCATGAAATTTTGCACCTTTTTTCTCCAAGTATACCTTTGCTCACTGTGGCCAAAAAGTTCAATTCAAAAGGTTCAAAGGAACATCTAAACAAGCCTGATGCATTTTGGAAACAAGTCCTGTGGACCGATGAAGTTACAATAGAACTTTTTGGCCGCAATGAGTATGTTTGGAGAAAAAAGGGTGCAGAATTTCATGAAAAGAACCTCTCGCCAATTGTTAAGCACGGGGGGTACAAACGTAGATCGATCATGCTTTGGGTTTGTGTTGCAGCCAGTGGCATGGGGAACGTTTACTGGTGGAGGGAAGAATGAATTCAATTAAATAGCAGCAAATTCTGGAAGCAAACTTCACGCCGTCTGTAAAAAAGCTGAAGATGAAAAGAGGATGGCTTCTACAATAGGATAATGATCCTAAACACAACTCAAAATCCACAATGGACTACCTCAAGAGGCGCAAGCTGAAGATTTTGCCATGGTCTCCCCTGACCTAAACATCATCGAAAATCTGTGGATAGACCTCAAAAGAGCAGTGCATGCAAGACGGCCCAAGAATCTCTCAGAACTAGAAGCCTTTTGCAAGGAAGAATGGGAGAACATCCCCCCAAACTAGAATTGAAAGACTCTTAGCTGGCTACAAAAAGCATTTACAAGTTGTGATACTTGCCAAAGGGGGTGTTACTAAGTACTGCCATGCAGGGTGCCCAAACTTTTGCTTTGGGCCCTTTTCCTTTTTTTGTTATTTTGAAACTGTAAAAGATGGAAATAAAAGAAATTTTCTTAAAATATTAAAGAAATGTGTCATCTTTAAGTTTATGCCTTTTGGAAATCAGTTCATCTTTTACTCAGCTATTCACAGCAACAGAAATTTTGGCCAGGGGTGCCCAGATGTTCGCATGCCACTGTACATGGAAGGTTTAGTTTTAAAATGAAATAATAGCTAGCAAGTTACCAATATGCTTGCCAACAGAACTACCCTGTGCTCTACGTACCTGGCCCTGACGCACCTAGGAAACAAGGACACTTGTGTCAGAATGCTGTTTCTGGATTTCAGTTTGGCATTCAGCATTATTGTCCCACAGACCTTGGTGAAGAAACTCCTACTCCTCAGTCTAAATACACCACTGTGCAACTGGGCATTGGACTTCCTAACCAGCAGACTTCAGATGGTGAGAATGCACAACTGCCCCTCCTTCCCCATCATCCTCAACACAGGTGCCTCCCCACCCCAGGGCTGTGTGCTGAGCTTATTGTTGTACACACTGCTCACACATGACTACACAGCCAAACACCATAAGACTTAGGAGCAGAATTAGGCCATTTGTCCAGCAAGTCTGCTCCACCATTCAACTATGGCTGATCCTTTCTCCCTGTAACCTTCGATGCCATGGCCAATTAGGAGCATATCAATCTCTGCCTTAAATACACCCAATGACCTGATCTCGAGCTGCCTGTGATAACAAATTCCACAATCTGGTTAAAGCAATTTCTCTGGATTGGTTTTAAATGGATGCCCCTCTATCCTGAGGCTGTGCCCTCTTGTCCAAGACTCCCACTCCATGAGAAACATCCTTTCGACACCTACCCTGTCTAGGCCTCTCAACATTCAAAATGTTCCATTGAGATTCCCCCCCCCCACCCCCAATCCTTCTAAATTCCAGTGAGTACAGGCACAGAGCTATCAAATTTTCCTCATATCATAACCCTTTCATTTCTAGAATCATCCTTGTGAACCTCCTCTGAGCGCTCGCCAATGCCAGCACATCTTTTCTGAGATAAGAATCCCAAAACTGTTCACAATACTCAAGGTGAGGCCTCACCAGTGCCTTTATAAAGCTTCAGCATCACATCCCTGCCTCTTCTATTCTAGACCTCTTGAAATGAATGCTAATATTGCATTTGCCTTCCTCACTACCGACTCAGACTGCAAGTTAACCTTCAGGGTGTCCTGCACAAGGACTCCCAAGTCCCACTGCATCTCAGATTTTTGGATTTTCTCCCCATATAGAAAATGTTCTGCACATTTATTTCTACTAAAGTGCATGACCATGCATTTTCCAAAATTATATTTCATTTACCACTTTCTTGCCCGTTCTTCTAATCTGTCTAAGTCCTTCTGCAGCCTTGTTTCCTCAACACTACCTGCCCCTCCGCCAATCTTTGTGTCATCTGCGAACTTGGCAACAAAGCCATCTATTCCATCATCTAAATCACTTATATACAGCATAAAAAGTGGTCCCAACACTGACCCCTGCAGGACACCACTAGTCACTGGCAGCCAACCAGTAAGGGTCCTCTTATTCACATTCGCTGCCTCCTACAAATCAGCCAATGCCCTAACCATGCTGGTAAATTTCCTGTAATGCTAAGGGCTCGGACTTGGTAAGTAGCCTCGTGTGGCACCTTGTCAAAGGCCTTCTGAAAATCCAAATATACAACTTCCACTGCATCCCCATTATCGATCCTACTTGTAATTTCATTAAAGAATGCCAATGGGTGTGTCAGGCAAGATTTTCCCTTAAGGAAACTATGTTATATTGGAGGGGTCGTGACTGTCACGTGACAGCACTGCCCATTTACCTGGTCGAAAGACACGCCACCTGCCAATCAAGGTTTGACCCCTCCTCGCCCATCGATGCACACCTAACCATTGGCCCCTTTAATTAACCTTGTACTTGACCTCGGGCAATTGGCCTTTGTAATCAGCTTAACCCTGCTGGCACCGAGCCCTTGGCTTCCCTGTGCATCACCTGGGCTGGACTCATCAGCCCGACCGCACTATAAAGGAGGCCCACGTGTGCTTGACCCTCTCTCCTTTTCTGCTACCTCCGAGGGACCACCCTGCCGTTGGTGAGATGTGCAGGAGTGTGGATATTGTCCCTTAGCAGAAGAACCGTGCCCGCACAGAGTCTAGGGGTGTCTGGTATCGTATTGACTTTTCCCTTGGTTGTGTGTGTGCATGCACGTACTTTGTTCCCACGCAATCTTATTAATTGTCCGCGTGTGTTTTATTGCTGATCCAGCTACTGTGAATTGTGTACGTGTTGCTTCTGTTGCCATTTTCCAACGTTTGCTTTCTGTAAATAAAATCCTTTACTACCAAGACTGTGTCCAGGGTCCTCGTCTGTGAGACCTATCAAATCTGATGTTTTCTCACTGACAACACATGCTGACTTTATCCTGTCTTGCCCTGTGTCACCAAGTACTCCATAACCTCATCCTTAACAATTGACTCCAACATCTTCCCAATCACTGAGGTCAGGTAGTCAAAACTGCCCAGCACATCACTGGTAGCAGTCTACCGCCATCAAGGACATATATACAGAAAGGTGTCGGAAAAGTGCCAGTAACATCATGAAGGATCCCACCCACCCTGCTCGCTTCCATCAGGGAGGGGGTTGTGTATCGTCCACACCAGGACCACCGGACTCAAAAACGGTTACTTTCCCCAAGCACTAAGGCTGATCAATACCTCCACCCACTAACCCACCCTTCCATACCCCCCCCCCACCACCACTGCTTTATCATTTCCTGTCACCCGATGTACAGGTGTTCCTGGGCCTAGTGCCACTTTATAGGCATTTAATCTGTGTATAAGTTGTCTTGGGTTTTATATATTTACTGTGTTCACTATCTTACTGTTTTTTTTAACGTTGCATCAGATCCAGAGTAACAATTATTTGGTTCTCCTATACACTTGTGTACTGGAAATCACATTAAACAATCTTGAATTTCAGTAACTTTGGTTGCCAGCAGTCATCAGCTTTTCAAGCATAGCATCCAATGGTTCCTCTCCTATTCACAGGACGGTTTGGTAAATCAATCATTAAAGGCTTATTTAATCACTTGCTGTCTGCTTATTACTTTCCTTCCCATCTCCAAACCTGAGCCCAGTACAACAGGCTTGTTAGTTAAAAGTAAATCAAAATGCTGTAATGTAAAATAAGAAAACAGGGTAGGAACAATCACTGGGTAATCACTGTCAGCAATAACAGACTTGGATCTTTGGAATTTTGGCCAGAGTAAAAGCAGTAGGATTTTGCTGATGCAGGCACTGTGCTAGTTATTGCTGCTACTGTAGAGGAGGAAGCTCGGGATTTTGAACTCGGGACTCTGTAGTTCAAGGAAGAGATGGTGTTTAATTTTGCATAGTGAATTAAAGTCAAAACATTGCCTCTCAAACTCAAGGTATACATATCCTTTTGTTATGGGGAGCTGCCTGACGTTCCCACATGCCCAGGATGACCACAGGTGCCGAATAATTGTCCGGTGGAGGCGCATCCAGCAACTGATTTCTTGGGTAGCACGTTACAGGAGGGCACTGCCCACTGCTGAAGTAGGGGAGCAGGTGCCTGCCAGCTAGGTGGTGCTGAGCAGAAGAATTGAGGATGTTCCCAGCTGATGGCGCATGGATTGTTGAGAAAGTGTAATCAGGACCCATATGTTGGCACCAAGGTTAATGCAAGTGTACAGTGAAGGAGCAAGAATGATCATGAGAGTATGAAGGAAAAATGCACTCCATGGGACAAATTGACCATTTGGAAATTGTCGGTGATTCCAGAATACTAAACTGTCTTCCTGATTGCAAGGTTAAGGTAGTGGAGTCTGTAGACCATTCTTTATATATAGGAGAAGTTGGCCACGTACTGATGACATTGGTATCAATACTGCATGGAGAACTTCTGGTCACTTTTGCCATCTTAAAAAAGGGATAAGCTTGAGGAAGTTTTAAGCAGTGAGGAGAAAGGTTTAAGTGGAACATCCATTACATTAGTCTGTGTATCATGCCTGAAGTGCATAGCTTTTTGTTTATAAATGGGAGAACAGTACAAATGGAGAAAGCTGGGGAAGTGACACATGGAATGCATTAGACTTTTTGGAGCATTGGAACTTGTTGGGGCGATGAGGTCACTCCTCAGAGGTGCCAGGAGTTAAATCCTCAAGTGGGTTTACTGGTGCTCTTGGGAGGGGTTTAATGTGCTTTTGTTTTGGCAGAGGGATGAAAATCTGAACATAAATATAAAGGGGAGAAAATCAAAAAAAGTAGTGGGATGAAACAAGGCAAACAGGTTTTTAAAAAGAATACACTGGTCAAACTGATTGGCACATGCTCAAGTGGAAGCTTAGTGAAGCGGGTAGAGGAGTTAAAGGCACTGAGACATGGAAGTGTGGTATTTTAGTAAATACTCAAGCATAGCTTGGGAGTCCTGATTTGCTTTTGGCTGAATCTGCTTTTTAAAAGCAGGGGTATGACTATTAAGTGAAGGAGGAACAATTGTCAAACAAGGTAGTCTGCTTCGAATTGAAGAATTAAAAATGGAAGTTTACTGTACACAGTATGTTGTAGATCTCCACACTAACCTAAAAGTCCAAGTTCAGAGGCAAGTTTCTGACAAGTGTAAAAGCAGTGAAGATGGTGCATTTCAATTACTTTAATATTACCTGGAGATGTGATGTAAAAACTTCAGAGAATTCCTAAATTGCATTCTGGAGCTTCACTTTATCCACTATCTAGTAAGCCAAACAAGACTAGGTGAGTAACTTGACAAAAGGCGATTTGAAATCATTGGTATCAAACAACAGGAAGTAAATAAACAAGAGGTTTATTGTAAATGTTTCCATTAAGTGGATGGGCCAAACATAAAGCCCCATGGCAATATGAGGCTTTTAGGGAATGATTGACTCTATTACTGCTCTCTGATTGATGTTTGATATTCTTTTCTCCCTCCTGATACACATCCCAATAAGTTCTAAATGCTGCAATAGGACATATCACCACCACTGATTCTCAGTGCATTCCTAACCCTAACCAATTGCTGTGTTAATTTACCCCTCCCAACGGAAGCAATTTATTTTCATCCATTTGATCTAAGCACTGATTTCAAATACTTCTCAGAATCGCATTCCTTGGAAACTCTGTTCCTAACAGAACAAATCAAGCTTTTGTTTCTGGAATCATTTTGGAAAGTGACTTCTGCATCCCCTCAAGCTTTGATACCTTTCTTAAATTGTGACACCCAAAACTGAACTTTTACTATACTTGAAGATGCTTTTAAAAACTTGCAATTATTTGAAAACAGATAAAAACAGAAAAAGAATGAAAATACTACATGTGTCTTTCCATTGGTGTTGCCTGACCTGTTTCCAGTGTTTTGTTTTTAATATACTTAATTTGAGACTGATACAGTTGTTTTCAAAGGTTCATGAATTTTTGATTTTTTACTGTACAATTGGAGAATTGGTTATGTACTGCCTTTTGTGAAAAGGTGTTGGGTGTTTAAAAAAAATCGATAATTACAAGCTGGTTGACTTGACTTGGAGAATAAATGATTGGAATTGGTTTTTAAGGGCTGTGTAACAGTTTGCTTAGAAATGTAGAAATTGGGACCGGTCGGTGTGGATCTATTACAGAAGTTTGTGCCTGACTAAGACTAACTTGGAGGTAATGAATGTGCCTGTGGGCAGACCATTTGATGTATTCCAAATAGATTTTAGCATGGTCTTTGATAGTTTTGCACAACAAACTGGTTAAGACATTAAAAGCCCATGGAGTCCAGATGAGAAGATAATGGGGAAAAATTGGCACATTGGCTGAAGTAAAAAGTCATGGTTGGATGTTTCTGTTACGCGTTGGGTGTTTCCACAGAGATCAGTCCCTGATCCTTTTTAAAATTTATATTATGATGTAGATTTAAATCTAGGGCCATAACATTTTATAAAATTCCCTGATGATAAACCTGTCGGGTGGTGGGGTGGAGATGTGTCTTTACCAAAGGAGGTGTAAGGCACTTCTTCCCCACCCCCCTCCCCCAGGTCACATTTGGGCAATGTGTAGCACTTGCTTATCCCTCCAATCAGGGTCATGTGAAGCCATGGCAACAGGTGCAGAATGGTCATATAAACAGCCGGTGCATATCGCAAGTCCTGGTTACTAAACCACTGATGCCAGGCAGTCTCTGAAGAGTATTGATAATGGCTGGGGTCACCCATCTTGTAAAGACACTGCCCAGAAAAAGACAATGGCAAACTGCTTCTGTGTAAGAAATTGCCTAGAACAATCATGGTCCTGAACACCTATGTGATACAACACAGCACATGATGATGATAATAATGTAGTCATAATATAGTCCATGTAGTCAACAACAAGGAGGAAAGTTTTTGGTTACATACCGATTATAGATGTTCAGGTTATTTGGGGCAAGAATTGGCAAACGGAATATAATGGGGAGATTTGGTAAGGCAGGCAATTTACAATAAATGGAAAACATATTGAGTTTCATAGGAATGAAGGCACTTTAGATGTACCACCAGATTTCATGATGAATGAAACTACCCAGTTCATAGCTGGTTCTATCAACAATGAGATGGGATTATGACTTAAATGCTGACGTTCTAAGCCAAGTATTGTAATTGATATTTTTCATCAGTATTGTAATTGAATTTGCTGTGGTCTAAAGTTCAGTTTCATTGTGTACAGGGAGGGAATATTTCTAAAGTTTTGAACCCGGCTCAGGACACAGGAATCCATTATAAGACTGTAAGACGTAGGAGCAGAATTGGGCCATTTGGCTCATCAAGTCTGGTCTGCCATTCCATCATGGCTGATTTGTTATTCCAGTCTCCTGCCTGGTAACCTTTGACTCCTTTACTTCATCTGTTCTAAAAGGGCGTCCCTCCATTCTGAGGCCGTGCCTCCAGACCCTAGACTCCCCCCTGTAGGAAATGTTCTTTCCACATCCACTCTATTTAGGCCTTTCAATATTTGATAGGTTTTGATGATATCTCGTCCAAGTCCTTCTATAGACTCCCTGCTTCCTCAGCACTACCTGCCCCAATACGTATATTCATATCATCATCTATGCAAGTAAATATGGTACACATCTACTTTAATTTTTCTTTGCCATTGTCTTTATTTACAAACAACTTTAAAACTTTTTGAAACTTAATTTGTACATTAAAGAAGGAACAAATTATTTGGATGGGGGAGTAACCTGATTTTAAATAACCAGATGCTGTCTTGCCGTCAGGAAAATGCTTAACATTTCAGAGGTGTTTGCTGTCCACATGACCATTATATTGTAATGTTCTTGTGCTTTAGAACAGGAGGAGGTTAACTTCTTGTACTAGACTCCCAAAATGAAAGCTAAAGCTTCAGACAGCAAGTGTAGCCGTTTGTTATTGCTTTTGCATTGTTTACTAAGGGAAGTCGCCAAGTTAGTGAAGTGAAAGTATTACAAACCCTGTACAAGTAAATAATTCACTGTCCAACACACTTCATCCAGTTTTACACTGAATTATGACAGATGTTTCTATTTCCTTAGGCTGTCCGAGAACGAAGAAAAAGCCATCAAGCTTCAGGTATCGTGATGGATGCAAGATGTAAGTCGGTGGATCCAGAAAATGTAAGGACATAAGTTGTAATGATTTAACCCTTAGAAACTTATCTTATTGGTTGTTCATTACATGGATTAATTTTACTGTCCTTGTTATCTGTTACATACTGAGCAATAATCAAGCTTTGTTGGTTTTTTAAAAAAAAAGAAAGAGGTGACATAGGATAGGAAGATGTCAAATCCTTGTGGGTAGAGTTGAGAAACTGCAAGGATAGAAGGACCCTAATGGGAGTTGTATACAGGCCTCTGCACAGTAGCCAAGACATGGAGTACAAATTACAGCAGGAGATAGAAAACGTATGTAAAGAGGGCAATGTTATGGGGGATTTCAAATGCAGATGTGTGTTGGGGGGGCGGGGGGGTGAATCAGGGTTAGTGCTGGATCCTAAGAGAAGGAATTTGTGGAATGCCTACAAGATGGCTTTTTAGAGCAGCTTTTGGTTGAGCCCACTAGAGAATGGTATCTCTGGATATGGTTGTGTAATGAATCAAATTTGATTAGGGAGCTGAAGGGAAAGGAACTCGTTAAGAGGCGCTGATCATAAAATGATACTTCACCCTGCAGTTTGAGAGAGAGAAGCTAAAACTGCATCTACTTGTATTACAGAGGAGTAAAGAGAATTACAGAGGCATAGGAGAGGAAGGGAACACTAGCATGCGTGACAGGAGAGCAGCAGTGGCTGCAGATTCTGGGAGTAATTCAATAGACAGAGGATCCAAAGAAGCATTCTAAGGGAAGGATGAGGCAGCTGTGGCTGACAAGGAAAATTAAAGACAGCATAAAGCAAGAGGTCACGCGTTACAACAAACAATGGGTAGCTGGAGGATTGCAAAGCTTTTAAAAACCAATGGAGGCAACTAAAAAGGCAATAAGGAGATAAAAGATGAAACATGAAGGTAAGCTCATCAATAGTGTAAAAGGATACCAAAAGTATTTTCTTACCAATTTATATAAAGAGCGAGAAGCAAGAGTAGCTCTGAAAAATGACATAGGAGAGATGGTTATGAGGAACAAAAATTGGTGGATGAACTGAGTAAGTATTTTGCAACAATCTTTATTATGGAAGACACCAACAGTATACCAGAAATTCAAGTGTTGGGCGGAAGAAGTTAGTGTCATAAGGAGAAGATACTTGGGAAGCTGAAAGGTCTGAAGGTAGATAACTCACCTGGACCTGTAGTCTATCTGGTCCAGAGTGGTGAAAGAGGTAGCTGAAGAGATTATGAAGGATAACTAGTGATTTTCAAGACTGTTTGGATTCTGGAAGGGTTCTGTAGGACTGGAAGATTGCAAATATCATTCCATTCTAAGAAGAGAGGGAAGCAAAAGAGTTTGTAGGCCTGACTTCTGTGGTTGGCAAAATGGTAGAGTCCATTACTAAGGATGAGGTTTCAAGGTGTTTCGAGGCACATGATAAAATAGTATTAGTCAGCATGACTTCCTTCAGGGGAATTCTTGTCTAGCAAATCTGGAATTCCTTGAGGAAGTAACTGGCAGGATAGCCAAAGGAGAGTCAGTTGATGTTGATTAATTCGATTTTCTGAAGGTCTTTGACAAGATGCCACACATGAGGTTGCTAAACAAGATAAGAGCCCATAAAGGTACTCTCCTGGACAGAAATTGGCTGACTGGCAGGAGCCAAACAGCTAGAATGAAAGGAACATTTTCTGGTTGGCTGCCAGTGACAACTAATGGTGTTCCGTTGGAGTTGGGTATGCTATTTTCCATGTTATATATGAATAATCTGGGAGACAGAATTGGTGTGTTTGTGGCCAGGTTTGCAAATGATATAAAGATCAGTGGAGGGGCAGCCAGTGTTAAGAAAGCAGGGATTGCAGAAGCAAACGAGGAGAATCTGCAGATGCTGGAAATTCGAGCAACACACAACATGCTGGAGGAACTCAGCAGGCCAGCAGCATCTATGGAAAAGAACACAGTCGACATTTTGGGCTGAGACCCTTCCACAGGACTGGGGGAAAAAAAATGCTGACGGAATAGATTTAAAAGGTGGAGGGAGAGGAGAGAGAAACACAAGGCGATAGGTGAAATCTGAGGGGGAAAGGATGAAGTAAAGAGCTGGGAGGTTGATTGGTGAAAGAGACAGAAGGCCATGGAAGAAAGAAAAGTTGGGGGAAGCACCAGAGGGAATCAATGGGCAGGCAAGGAGATAAGGTGAGAGGGGGGAAAAGGGGATGGGAAATGGTGAAGGAGGGGGAGTGGGGCATTACCAGAAGTTTGAGAAATTGATGTTCATGCCATCAGTTTGGAGGCTACCCAAACAGAATTTAAGCTGTTGTTCCTCCAACCTAAGTATGGCCTCATCATAACAGTAGAGGAGGCCATGGACAGACATATGGGAATGGGATGTGGAATTAAAATGGGTGGCCACTGGGAGATCCTGCTTTTTCTGGCGGACAGAGCATAGATGCTCGGCAAGGCGGTCTCCCAGTCTACATCGGGTCTCACCGATGTACAGGAGGCCACACCTGGAACACCAGACACAGTATATAGCCCCAACAGACTCGCAGGTGAAGTGTCGCCTCACCTGGAAGGACTGTTTAGGGCCCTGAATAGTCGTGAGGGAGGAGGTTTAGGGGCAGGTGTAGCACTTGTTCCACTTGCAAGGATAAGTCCCAGGAGGGAGGGACAAATGGACAAGGGAGTCATGTAGAGTGCGATTCCTGCGGAAAGCAGAAAGTTGGATGGCGGGAGGGAAAGGTGTGTTTGGTGGTGGGATCCCATTAGAGATAGCAGAAGCTTTGGAGAATTATGTGCTGGATGCAAAGCTGGTGGGGTGGTAGGTGAGGGCAAGAGGAACCCTATCCCTGGTAGGGTGGTGGGAGGATGAGGTAAGAGCAGACGTGCGTGAAATGGAAGAGATGAGGTTGAGGGCAGTGTTGATGGTGGAGAAAGGGAAGCCCCTTTCTTTGAAAGAGGAGGACATCTCCTTTGTTCTGGAATGAAAACCCCTCGTCCTGAGAACAGATGTGGCAAAGACAGAGGAATTGAGAGAAGGGGATGGCATTTTTACAAGTAACAGGGTGGGAAGAGGTATAGTCCAGGTAGCTGTGAGAGTCTGTGGATTTGTAATAGATATCGGTGGATAAGCTGTCTCCAAAGATAGAGACAGTGCGATCGAGAAAGGGGAGGGAGGTGTCAGGAATGGAGCAGGTAAATTTGATGGTGAAGTCGAGGAGTTCAGCATGGGTTCAAGAAGCAGCATCAGTGCAGTCATCGATGTAGCGTAGGAAAAATGTGGGATGGACATCAGTGTAGGCTTGGAACATAGACTGTTCCATGTAGCCGACAAACAGGCAGGCTTAGCTGGGACCCAGGTGAGTGCCCATGGCTACAAATTTGTTTGAAGGAAGTGGGAGGAGCCAAAGGAGAAATTATTGAGAGTGAGGACAAGTTCTGCTAGGCGGAGGAGAGTGGTGGTGGAGGGAAACTAGTTGGGTCCGGTGACCAGAAAGAAACAGAGAGCTTTGAGGCCTACCTGGTGGGGGATGGAGGTGTATAGGGACTGGACATCCATAGTAAAAATAAGATGATGGGGGGCCAGGTACCCTGAAATTATTTGAAAAGATCCGGAGTCTGTGAAGTGTCTCGGATGTAAGTAGAAAGGGGATAAAACAGAGTCAAGGTACGCTGATATGAATTCAGTGGAGCAGGAACAAGCTGAAACAATGGATCTACCTGGAAAAGCGGGTTTGTGGGTCTTTGGTGGGATGTAGAAATGGGAGGTACGGGGTGCGGGAACTATGAGGTTAGTGGCAGTGCATGGGAGATTCCCAGAGTCAATAAAGTTGCAGAAGGACTTGGGCACATTGGGAGAATGGACCAACAAGTGGCAGATGGAATATACTGTAAGGAAGTACATGCCCATGAGTAGACTATTTTCTAAATGGGGAGAAAATTCAGACATCAGAGGGAATTGGGAATCTTCATGCAGGATTTCTTGAAGATTTGAGTTAGTGGTAAAGAAGGCAATGCAATGTCAGCTTTCATTTCCAGGGGTCTAGAATATAAAATCAAAGATGTAATGCTGAGGCTTTATAAGGCATTGGTCAGACCGCACTTGAAATCATAAATCCATTTGTGTATAAGAGAGGATGTGCTGGGATTGAGAGAGTTGATGTGTAACTGTTTGATAGCACTGGACCTGCAGTCACTGGAGTTTAGAAATGCAGAGGGATCCCATTCAACTTGACCAAATATTGGAAGAACTAGATAGAGCTGATGTGGACAGGATGTTCTCTGTAGTGGGATTGTCTAGGACCAGAAGGCACATTCTCGGAATTGAAATACACCCTTTTAGATCCAATGAGGGATTTCTTTTACCTTCCTCATTGTGCGAGGTGAATCTGTGGAGTTCATTGCTACAGATGGCCGTGGAGTTGAAGTCGCTGAGTATATTTAACATGGACGTTGATGTGTTTTTGATTAGTAAGGTCGTCAAAGGTTACGAGGAAAAGGTGGAATAATGGCAGTGAGAAGGAAAATAAATCAACCGTGATTCAAAGGTAGAGCAGAATTAGGCTAATCAGCTCAAACTTTGTACGAAATGAGGAAAAATCTTCAAAATGTTGAGTTTAAAAAGTAGCATCATGCATAGCTGTTCCTTTTTTCTCCAAAACCTGTTTGCTGAATGCTAATTCTAAATTTTGCAGTTAAGGTTAAATAGAGACATTAAAGTTGGTACAGAATATTACTGGCCTAATGCAAAATAACTTGAGTCAGCCTATATCTGAAAGGCCTGTATTGTACTGTAGGTTTTTCTATGTTTCTATATCATTAAATGATTCATTAGCTACCTTTACACTTAAGTTCCATTTAAACTATTTGCAAACTGGAATAGTCTATTGTCCTGTATGTCTGCCTCATTAACTTCAATGATCCTTGACTTTTCTATGTTTGATTTTTTTTAAAAGATAATTGTTTGGCAGTCCACAAAAAAACTTATCCGATTTGTAATTGGGGAAATTCCAGTCTATACTACATCGTGTGCGAAGTAGCAGCAAGTCCTTAAATTACAAGTGTCTGTTCTGGGGTGTCTGCAATTACTGCTGGATGCCGATTCATGGGTCATGATCTCCCCACAGTCTTTTATCTGAGATAGTTGTTTCATCCACTGTGTACAAGTGTGTATTTAATCTCAAGATGAAATAGAGGTTGTGTATTACAAATGTTGAATTGAGATCTATAGACAGATTACAAAAGAATCCGAAACAGAAGTGGAAGTTGAATGTAAGAGCAGGGATCGTCAGATGACAAATGTTTAGCTGCCAATATAATAGGAATCTAAAGATAGTAAAGGCAAATAAATGTTGAGTGGTAGTGCATCCATTAGGGATGGTTTAAAAAATCAAAGTAAAGAAAATTGGGGGAATATTGAAGTTAATCAATGATGCAGGCATACAAAATAATTGATTATTCTAGTTTGCAAACAGTTTAATGTAATTTAATTACAAAGATGGTTAAATAATCATTCACTAGCAGAGGCTAACATAATTTACAGAATGGGAATTGGAATGTGGGTGCATAATCAGGGAGGTAATAAGACTTTGCATCTGTTTCACCAAGGAAGAGGGTGCTTTCGGTAGTATCGAAGGAGAAAGAGGTCAAGATACTGATTTGCATTAGGCTCAGACAGCTTTTCTAATACTTCCCTTACTATCAGTCTTCGAAGGAGGTAAGTTACCAGGACCAGATTTTGAAGGAGCCGAGGAGGAAATTGGAAGCAGTGACCATAGCCTTCCAGCGCTATTAGATACAACAGTGGAGGGGAGCAAATGTTATTGTCGGGTTAAGGTGCAAGGATAAGCCCAGCAACTGTGGGACGGTTACTTCAATGTGGAAAAATCTTTTAGGAGCATGATCCAGAACAGGATTGACAGGACATTGGAATGTAAATCAGAGCAAAGCTGTGGTATATTAAGAGCAATTTGATAGAATTTTTGAAGTAAGGGTTAATAAGAGAAATGCAGTCAGTGTGGGGTATACAGATTTCAGAAGGCTTTTGATATTGTGTCGTGTAACAAGCTTACAGTAGAATTGAAACTCATGGCATCAAAAGGCAGTGATTGGCTGCATACATGTTTGCTAGGGAACCGGGTTACAATGAATGGTGTTCATGAACTGGAGAAAAGGGAATAATGGAGTTTCTCAATGATTAATTTTAAAGCCATAGATTATCTAATTTAAAAAAAACAATGACCTAGATTTGAGGGTGCAAGCTGTAATATCTAAATCTGCAGATAACGTGACCAACAAAAGTAATGGTGGGTTGCAGCAGGATAAACAGCCTGAGATGGGCAGACATACAGCAAATAAAGTAAATTGTGGGGCAATGAGTTTTGTTAGGAAGAACAAAGAGGCAATGCAGAATAACAGTTATTGTAAAATGGCTGTAGGAGTGGAGGCATCTCAGAGCTTCTGCTGAATCACTGAAGGTAGAAGGACATGTGAGACAGCAGATCAAGCAGGCCCGATTCTAGACTCTATCAAAAGAGTATAAAACCAGAGACAATTCAAACCCCTGTCATGCCACAATTGATGTTCTGCCGATCGCATTACAGAAAGGATGTAAAGTCTAGAAAAAGATTCGCAAGCATAGTCTTTCAGTCTAGGACCTGCAAGTTATGATAAATTAGAGGAACTGCAACAATTTTGTTTTAGAGAAAAGGATGAAGATATATTTGGTAGGGGTGCGTGAGTTGAAGAACCTGGACAGATGGTGGGGGAAGGGAGGGTAATCTTTCTGTAAAGGCAGGATTGGGAACTGAAGATTATGGGTATAAATTAAAAGGGAACACATTTAATGAAGTGGGGGGGGGGGGTGTTGGCAGCTGAACTCTGTATATACTGCTTGCACAATGACGGTGATGATTCCAGTGGCCTCAGAGCGAATTGGATAAATATACAGTATGCTGGAGAAAAATTTGCAAAGCTACAGAGAAAGGGTTGACTTGAAGTTGGAGAGATACTCTGACAGGGTGACACTGGACTTGAGAAACTAAATGGCCCCTGTACAGTAATTGTTCTGATTCTAGAGTTCTAAACCCTAATTTTTGTTTTGAAGTTTTATCTTGATAACATTTAGAACTGTACTAAACGAATTTTAAGCCTCTCTTGGGATGTTCTGAAGTTCTGGGTTGGAAATTCCCCTGATGCACATATTTTGGAGATTTTGTTTAATAATTATTTGTTTGGAGATACAGCGTGGAATAGGCTATCTATCCCTCAAAGGAACAAAGTCCCAATTTACCCATAATCTCCTTTTATCTCATGCCCTCAAGTCCTGACAGCATTCTCCTAAATCTTCTGCAGCTTAATGACATCCTCCTTGTACAAGAGTGACAATACTCCAGGTGTGGTTTCTCAACATCTTGTACAAAGACACCATTACTTCCTGACTCCTGTGCTTATTGAATATTAATTTTTCCCATTCATATTTCAAAGTTTCATGCTATGTGGTTTTGTCCTCTACTGAGAAACGGAATTGATCAAGGAAAAGCAAAAATTTGCAGATTTAACTTGACAGCTTAATTGGTGGTCTCCAGAGTTGTGTTTCCACAGATGTGATGTTGGTGCCTGTGTAACAAAGCAGTACAGAGCAGTCAGTGGTGAGAAAGTGAGACAGTATCAAGCTGGCAATTTATCCAGAGCATTAGTTTGTGTAGATGAATGCTATCTTTGCTACTTGTTCAGGATTGGAGATATTTAGTAACTTCAAACATTTGTATTCAATCTATTCTGTGCAGCATTTGTGATGACTGTTAGAGTTAATAGGGATGGAACCTGCCAAGCCAGGCGAGGTGGGTTCTTATGACCCTTCTATCCTCGAATTCAAAAGCCCCAATACATTAGCTTCTAAGCAATTGATGGATTAGCCTGTTTAAATGTTCATGTCCACTGTCATTCAGTCCATTTCTCCCCCTGCTCTGCTGGGGGAGAAGCTGACAGCGATGCAGGTGGATGCTTACCTGGTGTCATGGATTCTTGATTACCTGACTGGCAGACCACAGTACGTGTGCTTGCAACACTGTGTGTCCGACAGAGTGACCAGCAGCACTGGGGCTCCACAGGGGATTATCTTGTCTCCCTTTCTCTTCACCATTTACACCTTGGACTTCAACTACTGCAGAGAGTCTTGTCATCTTCAGAAGTTTTCTGATGACTCTGCCATAGTTGGATGCATCAGCAAGGGAGATGAGGCTGAGTACAGGGCTACAGTAGGAAACTTTGTCACATGGTGTGAGCAGAATTATCTGCAGCTTAATGTGAAAAAGACTAAGGAGCTGGTGTAGACCTGAGGAGAGCTAAGGTACCAGTGACCCCTGTTTCCATCCAGGTGGTCAGTGTGGACATGGTGGAGGATTACAAATACCTGGGGATACGAATTGACAATAAACTGGACTGGTCAAAGAACACTGAGGCTGTCTACAAGAAGGGTTAGAGCTGTCTCTATTTCCTGAGGAGACTGAGGTCCTTTAACATCTGCCAAATGATGCTGAGGATGTTCTACGAGTCTATGGTGGCCAGTGTGATCACGGTTGCTATTGTATGCTGAGACAGCAGACTGAGGGTAGCAGACACCAACAGAATCAACAAACTCATTTGGAAGGCCAGTGATGTTGTGGGGATGGAACTGGACTCTCTGACAGTGGTGTCTGAAAAGAGGATGCTGTCCAAGTTGCATGCCATCTTGGTCAATGTCTCCCATCCATTACATAATGTACTGGGTGGGCACAGGAGTACATTCAGCCAGAGACTCATTCCACCGAGGTGCAACACTGAGCATCATAGGAAGTCATTCCTGCCTGTGGCCATCAAACTTTACAACTCCTCCCTTGGAGGGTCAGACATCCTGAGCCAATAGGCTGGTCCTGGACTTATTTCCTGGCATAATTTATATATTACTACTTAACTATTTATGGTGCAACTGTAATGAAAACCAATTTCCCCCGGGATCAATAAAGTATGACTATGACTATTTACTAGTTAATGTCTTGCAGATTTATCATACTCTGGATATTCCCTATGTCAAATGCTCATTACATTTCTTGTAGCCTTTGATCCCTCTCCTCTTCTGATTATGGTGTTTTGGGGTTCACAGTGAGTATAGTTGAGTATGATACTGAAGGTGTTAACCTACCAGAGAATTCTGTGGAGACAGTGTTTGAAGTTGTGTCAGGATGCTATTGGAACCAGGGGTGGAGATAGCCGGGGCTCTTAAATTTTCTGCCTCTTCATTAGTTGCATGTGAAGTTCTAAAAGACTTGAGGATAGTGAATGTTCCCTTAAGAAGGGTGGCAGGGATAAGTCATAGTCATACTTTATTGATCCTGGGGGAAATTGGTTTTCGTTACAGTTGCACCATAAATAATAAATAGCAATAAAACCATAAATAATTAAATAATAATATGTAAATTATGTCAGGAAATAAGTCCAGGACCAGCCTATTGGCTCAGGGTGTCTGACCCACCAAGGGAGGAGTTGTAAAGTTTGATGGCCACAGGCAGGAATGACTTCCTATGACGCTCTGTGTTGCATCTCGGTGGAATGAGTCTCTGGCTGAATGTACTCCTATGCCCACCCAGTACATTATGTAGTGGATGGGAGACATTGTCCAAGATGGCATGCAACTTAGACAGCATCCTCTTTTCAGACAACAAAGTAATTCCAGGCTGGGGAGTCATGTCACTGTGTTATTGAAGATGGTTGTGAAGATTTTTATTTGGAGAGGCAGGGGCTGATCGAGGCTGGTCAGCATGGCTTTATGTTGGGAGGGGGAATTAATTAGACTCTAAATTCACTGATTAGACTCTATAAGGAGTCAACTAAGCAAAGAGATGAAGGCAGGGCAGTAGACAAAGCCTGAATGGATTTTATTGATAAGGTGCTTCAGGAAAGATTGACCCAGAATGTTAAGGGGCATGGCGTGCAATCCATGAGGAGTTGTCATAAACCATCTGAGGATCCAGAGGGTGGTAGTAAAGAATGCTGAAGTCTGTAACCATGCCTTGGCAGAACGCGGAGCAGATGGATAGAGGATGGAGTTTAGTCCTGACAATGGATTTTAAGAAGTCAAATATCGGTAGGACACTAAGGAGTGTTGATGAACAGAGGCACCTTGGTGTTCAATCCATAATTCCCTGAAAGTAGCAATGCTAGTAGATGGAATGGTGAAGAAGACAATATATATATATATAACACTGAGTAGCTCTTATGGAATATCGTGTGCAGTTCAGTTGCCACACAGTAGCAAGAATGTGACTCTGCTGGAGCGAGTACAATCACCAGAATTCATCAGTTTTGAGGAAAGATTGTATGGGCTGGGCTTGTTTGCCCTGACTGACCTGATAGAAGTATATAAAATCTGAAGAAGCATTCAGAGGGTCAATGCTAAGAATTTTTTTTTCCTGTGGTAGAGGTACCAGAAATGAGGGCAGAAGTTTTGGGTGAAGAGTTTTAAAAGGGATCTGAGATGAAAGCTTTTGGAACAAGCTGCCACAGGAGGTGGAAAATTAGATTCAATTACTACATTTGAGGCATTTTGATAGCTGTTTTGAGTAAGCAAGGCACAGGGGTAAAGAACTGAGGTGGACAAATGGGAATAATGGAGACGAGCAAAATGATTGGAATGTAAACAGTGGACTGAGTCTACATCTATGCTGTATCTCTTTTAGGTGTCACCCTCCTGGAGCATCTAGTGATTAGTGCTGACTGTCCTAATTACCAATAGAGTTTTGCTGTTTGATCCTGACTGCAGTGTACATACTAGCAAAGACTGATGTTAAGCAGGCACTTGAGGTATTGAGTGCCGTCATCAGCAAACAAGAAACAGCCTATCCCAATGCCTTTCAAATCGTTGTCAGAGATTTCAGTCAGGCTTGTTTGAACAATCTCTGCCCAATTACCATCAACGTATCACCTGCAGCACCTGGGGTCCCAATGCACTTGAGCACAGCGATTCAGCGATTAGACATATCTACCATTCCATGCCTAGACCACATTTCGGGAAATCTGATCACTTGCCTGCCATCCTACCTGAATACAGGCAGAGCCTAAAGAGCAAGGCTCAAGAGATGAGGACAATAAGGAGGTGGTTGTGTGAGGGTGAGATGCAGCTACAGGACTACTTTGAGGTGGTGGACAGGACCATGTTCAAGGACTCGTGAGAGGATCCGAACGAATACACCTTTGTTATAACGGACTTTATAAAAACAGTCGTAGATGAGTGTGTCCCCTCAAAATCATTTAGAATCAGAAGCCCTGGATGAGCCATGAGATCCACAGTCTGTTAAGGGGCAGATCAGAGGCATTCAAGTCTGGCGACCAAGTGAAATTTGGGAGGTCCGGGTACGATCTCCAGAAAGCCATCTCACCTGCAAAGTAGTAATTCCAGACCAAACTTGAATCGCTAAAGGATGCTCAACAGGTGTGACAGGGCTCCTACAAAGTGCAACCAAGCGACATAGGTGACAACAAGGTTTCACTCCCAGATGAGCACAATGCCTTTTATGCTCAACTTGACTGTCAAAACATGGAGGCGCCTTCACAAACTCCCACAGCCCCCGATAACCCTGTGATTTTAGTCTCTGAGGCTGACGTGAGATCGTCCTTTAGGAGAGTGAAACCACGGAAAGCATCCAGCCTCGATAAGGGTACCTGGCCAAGTTCTAAAGATCTTTGCTGATCCACTGGCTAGTGTTCACCAACGTCTTTAACCTCTCACTTTGGCAGTCTGAGGTACCCACCTGATTCAAGCAGACTTCGAACCAGTGCCTCAGAAGACTGTGATAACCTGCCTCTGACTATTGTCCAGAAGTACTTGCCTTCACTATGATGAAGTGCTTTAGAGACTGGTGATGAAGCATATAAAGTCCTGCCTGAGCAGTGAAGATGCATACATCAGGATGCTCTTCATGGACTACAGCTGGGCGTTCAAGTTGAATTATCATTCAGTCATACATGAACAGCCAAACTACAGGCTTCCTCAGGGGCTAGGGGATCCCTAGAGTGGAAGCAAGTCTCCCTCAATCCCGAGAGATCGGGTGAAGACTGTCTTCTATCTTGATGTGAGTCTTCATTTCTTAACTTTAAGTGGATTTGTTCCTTGTTTATACGGAAGCCTGTACAGCAGCTGGTACTTTCATCACCTTGTTCAGCTCCTCATTTACCTGGATCACAGCACTAGGTGGAGACCGATTATATTCTGCAGTTTTAACACCACAATTCTGTAAAAGTAGCTCCATTTAAAAACAAAAAAGTTCCTTTTGCACTAACTTAATCAGCTTGATTATTTATTAGCCTATCTTTGCAATGTGATCACTGATCTCACATAAAAAATAACACTATTAGGCAGTTCATTTAATTCTTGATGACCCAAGCTTCAAAATTCTCTCAATTGTGTGTCATTTGGGAGGGAAATCTTTTTCGCCCTAGATTGCTGTTCCTGAATCGCAAAATTGCTGGTTTTTTTTCCCCTTGGAGTTCTACTGAAGCCTCTGAATAAGCCAGTTCTATTCCTGCTTAAAAAGACAAACTGTATTTGCTGAGTACATGAACGTGTTGATTTTAGTAACCTATGGTTAAACAAATCCAGAAATCCCACTAAACCAACTTTTACTGGTAACATTCTCAGGATATTTAAATATGTAGCCAAATTAATGGCATTTGTAAACATGTTTTCATGGAGGAGGAAAGGAATCTTCAAGCTAAAAATGTTTGGAAATGCTGGTCTCTATTATTTATTGTGTACTTCTGTAGCAAGTGACCCAAACACATCAGTTTCTTTGTGTGTGATGAGAAATTAACATTCTTGAATATAAACTTTGTTGATAAATGGGTAAAATAAATGCTTTATTTGGTTAAGAAAGTAAAAACAATATAAATTAGTAGAGAGGGTTTTTTTTAATGGCCCAAGCACACTGCTAATACAGAATTCTGATTTTCTGATCCTCAGGACTTAGTAGACTGGAATAAGCCTTTGTTGTGGCAAGTTGGCCACTTGCGTGAGAAATATGATGAATGGGTGCATCAGCCAATAGATCGGCCAATACGCCTCTTCTATTCGGATTTTGTAGAAGCTTGTTCAAAAACAGCATGGTAAGGAACTGAAATCACTAAATTCTTTAAAGAACTTCACAATTACAGTATAATTTTGTTGATTTTTTTTTTTAGATTGTTTTGGTGATTTTTCTTGAATAGGTTGCCAATGTATCCGGTACAATGTAATTCACTTGAGCAAATTTAAAAAATCTATAGTTTTCTCTTCTTGATTCCTTTTTGTAACACGAGTGAAAGCCAGGAAGTCACTGGACTTGTTCTGGCTCTTTTCAATGCAATCCTGAAATATTCCCACTACTTTGTGTCTTTAAATGTCTTCCTAATACTTAGTCCCATATTGAAGCCAGAACCAGTGATGTTGTTTTATTTCAATGAAAAAGTTTCTCAAACGAAACAGTTGCAAATGTTTTTTGGTTACTCCTTGTTACGGTGAGTGGTGAACTACTGTGGACAGAGGGCATAAGCCATTGCTGCCAGCAATGGTTGCAATTTGAGTGTGGGTTTTATGAAATGGCACTGAGCAGACTGAAGTTAATATTTTCTCATTTTGTTTTAGCACCACAGCGCACTGGTTGGCCTACGGTAAATGAGCAATGATAGATTCATGATGTGTAATTTATGATCATTTCAAAAAATGTTATGACTTGTATTCTTTTTGATCTTTTGGTTCTATAAAGAAATATACTTTATTTATTAGAAATTAAAATAGGAGAAAATTGTAACTGCCTCAGGTGTTAATTTCTGGCATGGAAAATTCCCAAACATTTGGTTAATATAGAATGGTGAGGGTATTTGATGAATATTAATTCCTTGGAGTTAGATTTATTGCTGCATCATAGCTTCAAACATTCCTTGAACTTCCAATTGTATCCAGAGATTAGTCCATTCATGTAATCTCCGGTGAACTCTATTTCGTGCTGTGACCTAAACTAGCCAACAGGTTTCTTTAACTTGATAAAGTGTTATCCATGTATTCCATTACCAATGTTCTTTACTGACTTCAGGGTTCCCAAACAATTTCATGGATATAACTTTGTAGTTGACAATAGATCTGTGGTGTAGCTTACCAAAATCTTTGCAAAGTTTCCCATCTTGGATACCCCTGCAGTAGAAAGTTCCCAGTTTTACTTCCTCTCACAAAGATAGATGCAAGATTTATGTTCTCAGTTTGAATTGAAGTACTAAGTTCTTAAGGAATGTTCTGCTTGGATTTAAATGCTTGTTTAAAGGCATACAGTTTCTTGTTTATTTGCATGCTGCCATTACTCAAGGTATGTTTCTAAAACATTTTTGGACTACAGTGTGTACAGTGGTGTAAGTTATTATCTGGCCACAATTTTATATTGTGCTTAAAGGGCCACTGAAGCAAGAGGAAAGTGATGGCTCAGATCAAGTAAGCATTTAAGATTGTGCAGTGGAATGAGAGTAGTTATCTAGACTGCTCTGGGCAATCTTTATGCAGCTGCATGAGTTGGCCAAACAGCCTACACTTTCTTACACTTTACCTGTTGAAAAATCCAGATGAAGTAAAAGTTACCGGGCAAAATTAAAAGTTCAGCCTGGCTGACCAAGACCCTTCCTTTCTCACCCCCTCCTCAAAGGTTAGTTGCGTCTTGCTGAGGTACTGGGAGTTAGTATGAAGGATTTTTTCAAAAAAACTGTATTCTTACATACTCAAGTTGAAGAACAGTGGTTACAGGTTTAACTAGTAGGAAGCCACCTTTGTTAGTAAACAGTGCAATAAAACTGTACCTCATCTTGATTGCCTTAAACATTGTGTACAAAATTTAATGTACCATTGTCAGCTGCTGCTGAGGTGAACAAGGAGTGAACTATTACCATGGTTAGACTTCAGTGTCTCAGATATCCTGTCATCCAAAATGTGAGCAGTATGTAATATTAGTGTACCACTGTTTGTTGTCACGTGGGGCATCTTGGTCAGATGGCTGTCTTTATTATCATTTGAGCACGTTTGATTCCACTTTTATCTGAGGCTAAAAGCTGTCTCAGATTAGCCCTCAACCCATGGTTTAATCATTTGTTGAAAACATGGGCAAAGCCTTCCCAAACTGTTGGTGCAACTTTTCAGAGAGCCGTAGTTTGTTTCCGTTTATTGGTCAGTCGTGTGCCCCTGTTTCACGATCTGTATTGAATCCTTGTGATTTTCAGATATTGGGTTGCATCTCACCAATGTGATTATTTTCAAGCACTGCCTCTGATCTGCTGAAGAATGCTGTGGCACTTTTATCTCTGTAGGGAGTGTTAGTCAGACAATGAAGCGGTCCGGAATTCTAGTTTTTGTAACCTGTATGAGAGTAGTTTCACTGAGGCAAGGGTTAGCAGAGAATTATCTATTTACTGTTAGTTTGAGGTATTAAATATGGCTTTATCTGTACAAGTGTTTGAAAAGTGGGTACGATCTGCAACTATGACAGGTGCATGGAAGTACTGTCTTGTGACAGAATCAGATCAAGTGCTCCACACTCATTAAACATTTAGATGGGGAGGAAGAAAAATCTTATATTCAATATCTCCTGACTTAGCCTGTCTAAATATCAGGCTTTTGGTGTTGGTAAAATTCAAAAGCCAAATCTTCTTAATTTAAAGAAAATACTTCTGCACATGTAAACACTAAAATTAATTTTAAAACAAACTATATAACTAGACTCAAGCCCTCGCAGCCATGCACCTCTGTAGTAAGTGGAGAATTTAATGGACCAAGTCTGTCCTGTTCTCCGAGCTTTGTAATTGCTGCAAAATTGCCCAGTTTCCTTTTTGCCGCTCGCGTCAGAGCAGAGTTGTGAATTTACTTGTTAAGGACTTGCTGCACACACATGGCACGTCTGAAACTGGTCACTTTTAAAGAAATCTTGGCTTATTCATACAAAGTTTAGCCTGAACAGTGGGCTGAAAGGGAAAAGGGAGCAAGATTCTCGCTGCCTGGGACATGTACTGTAAAAGGAGGATAGAAGTTTGGGTAGATTTCTTTCCAACCTTTGCAAAGGTCAATCAGTGACATGAAGGGTTACGTGGAGAAAGCAGGAGAATGGGGTTGAGAGGAATAGTAAATTAGCCACGATGGAAAAACAGAGCAGACCCAATGGGCTGAGTGGTCTGATTCTGCTCCTTTATCTTATACCACCTGGGTCATTTGTCCAATTCCAATGGTGAGTTGAAGCTGGGAGCAAAATGCTTAACAGGGAATCATTCACCATCACCAGTCACAGAAGTTGTAAAGCTGATCATCAGATAGTGCGGTAGGTTTAAGGTGCTAGTATAGGGAGAAAATATTAGGTTTCAGTGATAGAAATGGGTTAGAATTTTTAGGCTTAAACTCTGTTTAAAGGTATTCATGTCCAAATTGTACAAGATTTCAACCATCTTGCATCATGGCAATTTCAGTGCCTTTTGTATACAATGGCTGCACAAATAATAACTTCTGAGACTTAGGCATTGTTATTTTTTGGGAGGAGGTGAGCAACATTTAATGTTCTCTCCCTCTGATTTGCAGTTGGGATTGCTGGTATATGTGCTTGTATACAGGCACGCATTCCACTCCCCCCTTGCGTTCCTAGCTCCAACTTTTTTGTGGTGTGGCTCAAATTGTGTTCTTGAATACTACATGAATAGGGGAAAAAAAACACCTGACCAAGTTAGCTCCTCTTGTTGTGAATCTGTACCATGTCCTTGATGTTATGCCTTGTGTTGTATGGGGGTGGGGAGATAAGTATGTTGCTTATGGAATATTGCCTGCACCAGGATCATTCCCCTTTCACAGTCAATCAGTTGAGCCACTTGTAAAGCCTTTTACTCTGTACTCTCTCTGCAGGTATGTGGTGCCATTAGTTTGGGTTCCCATTGTGATTATCTTTAGCTGGTATTGCTACAGCGAGCTGGCGGAGGGCAAGACTCGGCTTTTCACATCTTTCACGACAGGTATTGTAATAGTTTTCCGATAGCAAGTGCTTCTGTAACAAACAGTTGTAATTGATGTTCAGTTGGCTGCTAATGCAATTGTAAGACAATTGGTTATTAAAGCAATACTGTTGTATAGCTATTTATAAATCCATGCATTGTTATCATCCATAGAAAGGCAGGTGCTTGAATTTATCTTCACTACATTAACTTCGTCAAGTTTGAGGCAATGTGCTAGCATTTAAATGGTTCCTCCTAAAGACTGTTAAATGCTTGTGTACACTAGGTGGGAGAAAGGAAAATAGCTTGTTCTTGAATGCATCACAACTGCAAGGGAAACCGTAATTTAGAGCACTTGAAGTTTCTAGCTTGTAATAGACTTTGATTTGTCCAGTGGCGCATATATACTGATTACAAAGATGTTCATGTTTAGGGATGCATGCCTGTCCAGCTGCAGCCACCCACAGTGCTTCTGGTCTCCATATGGTAACTGGGATATCCTGGGCTGTTCATTAAGGGCTTGACACAGTCTTGAGCATCCCTGCACCCTGGGGCAAGTTGCTTCTATGTGGCAAAAGACCAGACCTGAGAGACAAACAAGACAAAATCTGCAAGATGCTGGAAATCTGAGAGAAGCCGGTCTGTGAGGATGGCAAACACCAGTCAGATATGCCCATCCCACAAGCTTGGTGTGTCAACTATGGATTTACCAATTCTATGCTTGTATATGTGATCCTGAGTTCAAGAATGGATTATTGTGTCTGATGGCTATTGGATAAGGAACAATGATTCACTAATTGTTTCTCTTTTTATGTAGAATATTCCATCCCCGTCCACAAGTACTGCTTCCCTCTATTATTCCTGATTGGAATGTTCCTGTGGTCCTTGGTTGAGTATCTGATCCATCGGTATGTTTTCCATATGAATCCACCAGCTAGCAATTACTACCTCATCACTCTTCACTTCATGCTTCATGGACAGCATCACAAGGTGATTGGCAGAAGGGATAGACTACTGCTTGATATTCTGTGATAGGGCTCCTGTCTGTGCTTTAGACTAATGAAATGTCAGTTAAGCATAACATCTTAAATTTATCTCTGAGTAAAAGCACAGGAATTTACTGTATAAATTACTGAAATAGTGTGTGTGTGTGTATATACATGAGTACAATATTGATGATGAGCTTTAATTTAGAGTAAAGGCACCTTTTCTAACAAGTCTATTGTCCTGAAGGGTTTGAATTCTTGGTGAATTGCGTGTGCAGCCCTCTTCATAAATGTTGTGCAATGTTCTCATCCGACACTGAGAGCCACTTCCATTATGTGGGAGGGACGGAATTGTGTGTGTATGTAATTTAGCTCATAGAATTCTTTTCTGTAGCTATGTCGCAGTGAGATTGAGCAGGTTTTTAGGATACACAATTTTTTTTCCCAGAAAGAGATACAGAGAGTAACCAACTCATCCAATCACTTATTATGTGTATGAGTTAACATTGGGTTTGAAAAGTTGCCACGTTAAAACCAGAAGACAGGAGCAGAATTAGGCCATTCAGCCCATTGAGTTTGCCCCACCATTCCATCATGGCCAATCCCAGATCCAACTCAACTTCATACATCTCCCCTCTCACCATGTCCCTTGATGCTCCAACCAATCAGGAAACTGTCAGCTTCACCTTTAAATATACCCATGGATTTGGCTTCCACTGCGGTCTGTGGCAGAGCATTCCACAGATTTACTACTCTCAGGCTAAAAATTTCCTCCTTACCTCTGTTCTCAAAGGTTGCCCCTCAATTTTGAGGCTGTCCCCTCTAGCTCTGGATACCCCCCACCAGAGGAAACATCTTCTCTACAGTCACCTTAATCCTGTTCAACATTCAGTAGGTTTCAATGAGATCCCCACACATTCTTCTAAATTCCAGTCAGTACAGGCCCAAAGCTGCCAAAGGCTTCTCATGTGTTAACCCCTTCATTCCCATAATCATCCTTGTGAACCACCTCTGGACACTCTCTAAAGACGATACATCCTTTGAGATAAGGGCCCAAAACTATTGACAATACTTCAGGTGTGGCCTGACTAGTGTCTTGTAAAGCTTCAGCATTTTCTCTTTGTTTTTATATTTTATTCCTCTTGAAATAAATGCCAACATTGCATTTGCTTTCTTTACCACAGACTCAACCTGTGAATTAACCTTCTGGCGACTTGCACAAGGAGTCATAAGTTCCTTTGCACCTTGAACTTTCTCCCCATTCAGATAATAGTCCGGACTATTGTTCCTTTTACGAAAATGCATTATCATTCATTCCCCAACACTGTATTCCATCTGCCACATTTTTGCCCAGTTTTCCAATTTGTCTAAATCCTGCTGCAATCGCATTGCCTCCTCAACACTACCTACTGCTCCACTTATTTTCATATCATCTGCAAATGTTGCCACAGGACCATCAATTCCACTATCTAAATCATTGACAAACAACGTGAAAAGTAGCAGTCCCAATACTGACCCCTGAGAAACATCACAAATCACTGGCAGCCAACCAGAAAAGACCCCCTTTATTCCCACTCACTGACTCCTGCCTGTCAGCCATTTCTCTATCCATGCCAGTATATTTCCTGGAACACCATAGGATCTTACCTTGTTAAGCAGCCCCATGTGAGGCGCCTTATCAAATGCCTTCTGAAAATCTAAGTAAATGACATCCACTGCCTCTCCTTTGTCCACCCTGCTTGGTACTTCGAAGGTTCCAATAGATTTGTCATGCAAGATTTCCCTTTACAGAAACCATGCTGACTTTGACTGACTTCCATTAGTCTCCAGGTACCCTGAAACTTCATCCTTAATAATGGACTTCAACACTTTCCCAACTACTGAGGTTAGGCTAACTGGCCTAATGTCTTCCATCCTTCTTAAAGAGCAGGGTGACATTTGCATTTTCCAGTCCTCCGGGACTATGCCAGAATCAAGTGATTCTTGACAGATCATGACTAATGCATCCGTTATCTCTTCAGCAACCTCTTTCAGGACTGTGGGATGTAGTCCATCTGGTCTAGGTGACTTATCCACCTTAAGATCTTTGAGCTTGCCTATCACTTTCTCCCTTTGTAATCGCAATGGCATTTATGCTCCTTGGCAGTAACAGACCTCTGGCACACTGCTGGTGTGTTCCACAGTAAAGACTGAAGCAAAGTACCCATTAAGTTCACCTGCCATACCTTTACCCCACCGCCCCCCCACCCCATTAGTACCTCACCAGCATTCCAGTGATCCCATATAAACTCCCACCTCCCTTTTACTCTTTATATAACTGGAAAAACTTTTATTATCCTGCATTATATTATCAGCTAGTCTGCCCTCATATTTCATCTTTTCCCTTATAGCTTTTTTAGTTGCCTTTTGTTGGTTTTTAAAAACTTCCCAATCATCCAACTTCCCACTCACTTTTGCTACATTATGTCCTTCCCTTCGCTTTTCTGCAGTCCTTTTCTTTTTCCAATATTTTATTAATTTCTACATAGAAGAATACAGAGTCTAAGAAAATACATTATAAAACAAAAGGAAAAATATAATAATACCAGATACATTATACTGAATCACATTAACAAACTCCTTACCCTATATTCATATGGGTTAGATTTATTCGTATGTTAGAATATGAACAATTTTATATAAAAAAAAGCTATACCCAATACCAAAGTCAAAGCTGTTTGGTAAAGGAAAAAAAGGGGAAAAAAAAGCCTTATCAGATAATGAAATATGCTGTTAACCAGCTTCTGTACTTTTTAACGGGAAATCAAAGATTATGAAAATAATTTTAAAACGGTCCCCACAAATTTTGAAAATCTTGGTTAGATTCAGAAATTGAACAGCGAATCCCTTCTAAATTTAGGCGTACCATGACATCCTGTAACCACTGAGCACGATTAGGCGGATCAGCATCCTTCCATTTAAGCAAGATCGCCCTTCTAGCAGTAAGAGAGATAAAAGCTGGAATGTGCAAATCAGATGTCTTCAAAATGATATCTTTCCTTCCAACGATACCAAATAGGGCCGTCAAAGGATTAGGCTTAAAACTTACTTTAAAGAGTACAGAAAAAGTTTGGAATACTTCCTTCCAATATTTTTCTAGACTTGGGCATGTCCAGAACATATGAACAAATGAAGCTTCTCCATTGTTACTCCTATCACAGTAGGGAGATATATCCTTATAAAAACGAGATAACTTATCCTTGGTCATATAAGCCCTATGGACCACTTTAAATTCTAGAAGGGATTATGCAGTCCTTAACTACTTGTGTCAGCTACGGTTGCCTACCCCTGCCATTTGAGAACTTCTTCCTCTGTGGGATATATCTATCCTGCACCCTGTGAACTATTCCTAGAAACTTAAACCATCTCTGTTCTACCTTCATCCCCACCCGTATCCCTCTCCAATCCACCTGGGCAAGCTCCTCTCTTGTGCCTCTGCAATTCATTTTATTCTATTGTGATGCTCATACGCGTGACTTGTGCTTCTCCCTCTCAAACTGCAGTATGAATTCAATCATATTATGATCACTGTCTCCTAATGGTTCCTTTACATTAAGCTCCCTAATAAGATATGGGTTATTACACAACACCCAATCTAAGATAGCCTTTCCCTGAGTAAGCTCAAGCACAAGCTGCTCTAAAAAGTCATCTAAATAGCATTCAACAAATTCTCCCTCTTACAATCTGTCACCAACCTGATTTTCCCAATCCCCTTGCATATTGAAGACCCCATTACAATTGCAACATTACGCTTATGACATGCTCTTTCCCAGCTCCCTTTGCATCTCAACCCCACATCTTGGCTGCTATTTGGAGGCTTCTAGAAAATTTCCATTCCTCTAAATGTTTGTCTAAATGAAGAGATGGGATGCATTTCAAGAGAGCACCCCTGCTTGCATGTTCTACTTCTGAGATGTTTCATCTTGTGCAACAGCAAAGCCTGTTGAATTATATGTAACATAATTTGTGATATAGCTTTTGTGCAAGTGTTCTGCATATTTTTGTTGTATCTTTAAAAACTAATATAAGTGATCATTATATTTTGATCAGTTTTTTGATTGGAGTGGATTTTATATTTGATGTTACAAGTAACTGCTTCTAAGGATTGTTCTTGCACTTCTGGACTTTATTCAAAAATTGATCAGCTCCACCCCACTACCATGTATCTCCAATGCGCAGAATTTTAAGAATTCTGCTCTAACCAAATTATTTCCTCATTTTTGCCTATCATCCTCTCTTTTGTTATTTATTCTGTGTTCCCCTAAGGATGTAAAAATGCAGTTGGGAAGGAGAAGAGTGTAAGAGAAGGTGGCTTGGAGATTTATTGTCAATCATGCAGTAGACTTCATTCCATTAACTTGAGTAGTTGCAGGAGTGTCCTCTGTTGCTATTCTCATATTTGGCTCCATCATAGAACATTATTTTGGGAGTAGGAGTTGTATATCTGTTCTGTCATTTGCTTAGCCTGCAATTAATTCTATACTTAAGACAACTTTTGAGACTGAGGTATGTGGTTTATTGTTCTGTAGTATAAAATTTTGCCCCAGAAAAATTGACTTTTTTTTTTCCCCTCATTAGTAGCAATTTTTTTTAAGATGCTAAAGAGGGGTTTTAATTTGTCCCCCCTCCCCTTTTTGAGCATTAGCCTGCTAATATATTTGCTGTTTGCACTGGGTAAAGATGTGATTTTGGATCTGTTAATGGCATTCTGATTTTTGTTAGAGGGAGAAGCTTGGTGGGCACTTGCTCTGTTGCCTAATTTTGTAACAGGCAAAAGTTAAAATTGCCTTTGAGGAATATTGCTACTTTGAGTTAAAATGGTGATCTCTGAGAGGCTCTAAAGCTAGGGTTCCATGGACCCTTACCATTAACTGAGAAATCTGTGGACCCCAGGTTGGAAACCCCTCCTCTAAACAAAGTTGTACTAGCTGCCTGGGTTTCAGTATCGTGTATGCTCTGCAGCGTCATGATTAATGGGATCTTCTGAAACTAATTTTGCGGTACAGAAGGATTTGCAGGTCCGTGTGCATGAAACAGGCTGGCATGCAAGTAATTTGGAAGGTTAATGTAAATGCGAGGGGTGTGAAGTATGGAAGTGGAGATTTTGGTGCAACGGTGCAGGATGCTGGTGAAATTGCACCTGGAGCACTGCAAACAGTTTTAATTTCCGTGTTAAAGGACAGAATACTTGACTTGGAGCCAATGAAGATGAGGGTCACCCAATTTATTCGTGGTTGAGGCGGCTGATTTATGAAAAGAGTTGGATGTGTGCTTGAGGGTTAGAAGAGTAAGACAATCTAAATAAAATGTAATGTCATGAGGAAGATTGACAGCATGGATGTGAAGAAGATGTTGTTCCTTATGGGAGTATTTGGATCTAGGAACTTACAATTTCAGAATAAATTAATACTGAGGTGAGGAGGGCAATTGTATTTTCAGTCCATTTCATCCAGTGTGAAGTTTGATTTTTTAGTACATGGAATCCAAGCATCACCAGCTTGAATATGAACATGGAATAGGTTAGGCCAATTGACAATGCTGCACAGTCTACTGTTCATGATCATGCCGATCCAATCTTGGTCTTACTGCTTATCCATTCTCCCCCATACTGTTCAACTCCCTCCCTGCCATCAATAGATTCGTTCCACCTCTCTATCTGTGGGAGGTAGAGAATTCTATTCATGATCATGACCATCCAATCTTGGACTGGCTACTCTCCCATTCTGTTCACCTCCTTCCCTGCCATCAACAGATTCATTCCACCTCTGTACCTGTGAGATGTAGAGAATTCTATCGAGTTGCAATTGTCTCCACACCACAGTCTCTTTGAAATTTCACCATGATTCATAACATGGATATGTACTTTTTGTTATTAAAGTTAGTTACCAGTTGGTTTGGTAGATTTGGGAAATTCTGAAACAGAATTGTTCTTCCATGTACACCAGAATTATGAGAACTCAGTTTAAATTGGACAAGGTTGTGCAGCATCATACCTTGCAGAATCTCCTTGCTTTCTTTTGTCTGCCCATGATCATGAATCATTCATGGTAAATATCATCCAATCAGAATTAAATAACAGTTTCCCTGACACCCAACGGATAGATCATTTTGTAATAAAGCAAAAGATTTACCATACTTCCTCAGATTTTGGCACAGTATTTCATCCGGAATACTTACAAATCGCACATTATAAGGACTTTTTAACAGAAGCTGTATTACAGTTGTCTGTACGTTAACTGGAAACTGAGCAGAGTATAAGCAAGTGAGACTGCTATTCCTATGTGATTCACAAAACACAATTTTAGCTTTTTTTTGTCAATCCATGCTAAACTCTGAAAGGGAAATTAGGTTTCAAAGCATAGCTGAATCTTACCTGAATGTTGACTGAGAAAACAGAAGGCAGCATTAGTGTGAAATGATGTGGCTATTTGTTTTTTTTTCTCAAATAAATTCAATGTGCTGATGTCTGCTTCTTGTGATGGTTGATTAAAATTTGAGCAGTATTGACCACGTAATGTACAATGCACCAACGAGACGACTTGGACAGCCAGGCACCGATTCAGACATACCCAAGCTCAGATACATCAGCTTAGCATTAAAATCACCATTTTATCATTTTTTGCATAAAGAAATGGACAAGGGTTGTAAAATCTCTTTCATATTTACACTTTTTGGTTGTAAATTGTTATTTTGTAAGCTTTGCTCATGCTCGCTGCAGTTCTCTCCTTATGCAATATCAAGTAAATAACAATTGTATTTTGAATTTTAGCAAGTAATAAATAAAAGATATTAGCTTCAAAAGAAAGCAATATATCAGAATTTCACTCCCTGTCCAAAGGTGTAAAATTTGAATACATTGCTTGTTTTTGAAGCTGAATACTGACTTTGCAGTGTAGTTCCGTTGCTGTTGGCTATGCACAAATTGGCGCTGTTGCATGTTTGTAGGAAAATGCGTTCCGTGACCTTTGCGCGTTTGAGCATGGAGTACTTACATGTGTCCTCTCTCTTCTCTGTAGTCTCCATTCGATGGTTCCCGATTGGTCTTTCCTCCTGTTCCAGCATCGCTTGTTGTGGGCTTATTCTTTGCTGCTTTTCACCTGCTTGCTCCGGGAGCAGTAGGCAATTCCATCTTTGTTGGAGGTCTCGGTGGATATGTCGTTTATGATATGATACATTATTATCTGCATTATGGATGTCCAAAGAAGGGCAGCTACCTCTACGAACTTAAAGCATACCATGTAAAACATCATTTTGAACATCAAAAATTAGGTGATTTGTTTTATATATTTCATTTAAGACTAAAAGATTCTAGACCTTGCAAATTACTGCTTTTCCTTCATGTTTTAGGTGGAATTCAGTAACTTTAAAACCATAAGATTAATTTACAATCTTTCCCTAGTTTGTTGGGTAAACTACTAAACACAGCACCACTTGTTTGTGAGGAACCAGTGCTGATGAGACATTGGCATGTATGGCTGTATTTTGTTTAGCCATCAAACAAAAGTCTTTCACACATTGAAGAGGGAATTGAAGGTCTCAGTGTGTTCTTTCATTTCCCCCTGCCACCCCGCCACCTGTTCCTCTGTTTCTACTCTAGCTTCAGCCTACGTACACTGCCAAAACTAATTAATTCTCCAGGTCTGAAGCAGTGAATGGAATGGCCCTCCCTCTGGAGAATACCAGAAAACAGAATTTTGGAACCTGCATCCATACCTATTATCAGCAATCAGTTTGGCATGTCAGACTGCAACGTTGCTGTATTATTCTGATAGTTTGCCTTAATTCCAATTTTGGATGATCCCATATTCAACTAGTTTGGAGAAACTTGCACGCAAGAATGTCCCTTTAGAACAGATGAATATTTTTAGCCAGAGGGTGGTGCATCTGTGGAACTCGTTGCCACAGGAGTCCATATCCTCGGGTATACTTAAAGCAGAGATTGGTAGGTTCTTGATTAACCAGGGTGTTAAAGGTTATGTGGGGAAGGCAGGAGGAAGGGGTTTAGAGGGATAATAAAACAGCCATGATGAGCAGACTAGATGGGCTGACTGGCCTAATTCCACTCAGTCTTAAGGTAAGTCATTATGATTTTAAAGCAAGCCTCCCTTTGCTGAACAGGGTTTAATATATCTTGTACTGTTAATCCATACTCTGATGAGATACGTAGATTTTTTTTGGTTTGTTATGTATTACTTCAGGGGGAAAAACCTATTTTGGATGATCTTTTTGAGTAGATATTTCACAAGTTGATTTTCCCTGTGAAGTTGTCTTTGACCTGCACTCTTTTGCAGAGTACTTGATTTTCTATGTAATGGTGATGATTATAACTCGTCTAAAAGAGCACATTACTGCTGTCTGAAAAGAAGTCTCCCCTTTGAATCCTTATTGAAATATGGTGGATTGCAGTTAATTGGGTCATCGGTTAATCAGGGGCAGTCACTTAATTGGGACAACTCTTAACAAAAACTAATCGAGAAAACAGCCGGGGTTCTCTTCACTTATTTGGGACACTGTGCCACTTAATTGGGACAGGAGACTGTTTCCCGACAGTTTCTAACTAATGTCAGTCATGTGCACTAGACTGACACTACACCGCACTTAGAACAAACAGTTTTAAAATAGCGTCAGTTGCATGTGCTTATGTTCAAAAGCCAGCGCTCTTTTTGTCACTGAGAGTTGGCAGTAAGACAATTCAGAACTGTTTTGCTCACTGCAGTTTCAAGCATTCAGACTTGGAGGTGCCAGAAAATGTCTGGGTGTAAAAATGAATCAATTTCACTATTTCAGCAAGTTAGGAACTATGAAGAATTTGAAGTTATCAGCGGTCATCCTGAATGTTACCATGAAAGTGAAGAGTTGGAGGATGCATTTATTGAAGGCAATCCATTATCTGCACTAGATGTCTGCACTGATTTAGTTCACTTACAGTCAATCAAAAGAATGCGGTAACATAGGGTGATATGCTGGATGAATTCCTCCAATAACTGCTAGGAACTAATACAGTTTTGTAATGTTGGTAGTGTTCTAATATGTTCTCTGTTTCATTTAAATACGTAATTTGTTACTCATTTGAAATTTGTCTTTTTTATTCATTTTTAACTACTTCCATGAAACTTCGACTAATTAGGGTGGCTGCTTAATTGGGCCAAAATGCACTGGTGTTGCTTGATGTGTCTCAATTAACTGGAATCCACTGTACAAAGGAAAACGATGTCTGCCAGGAGACTGTACTGCTGCTGCAACAAAATTTACATGCAGATCTGATTCTGACAGTTTTCTATATAATACTTGGAACATTGTTGTATCTCCAATAGGATTTGTCACTCTTCAACCAATCTTAACATTTTTAAAAGGAGTAATTTTCCTCTGTCTTCTCCAAATTAAGCATCCAACTGATTTTCATAAAATTTTCTTCCATTATTCTCTTTACATCTAGCCTGAAAAGCTCTCTTTGCTGTGTCAAGGTGACAGACCTTATCTCCTGTACTTCCATAAAATGCCCTCAGTTGACCATTTTCCCCACAGCCTATTTTCTGGCTGGAGATTCCTCTAGTCTTCTGGACTTCAGAGCTTGAATACTGAAACAAAAACAGAAAGTGCTATGTATACTCAGCAGGTCAGTCTGAATCTGTGGGAGGACAAACAGATAATCTTTCAAATTGGAGACAAAAAGAAGCTTGTTAAACTGCAGGGGTTGGGGAGGGGTGGTGATGTGAAACAATTAATACTGAGTGACCAAGCGGATAAAGGTTACCTAGTCATTGAGTGAATGGGAGCAGTGAGAGGGTGAGGATATCAGCAGAAGAACCCAGGAAGAAGAGTGTGGGCGTTGAGTCAGGCTGGGCAAGTCCTCCACTCGAGGGGGAATAAAATACAAGCTGAGCCGGTGTCACAGAATGATGGCTGATGCCGTCTGAAAAATTAGATTGAGAACGCACAGTCCTCTTTTATTGTCATTTAGCAATGCATGCATTAAGAAGTGATACAATGTTCCTCCAGAATGATATCACAGAAACACAAGACAAACCAAGACTGAAAAACTGACAAAAACCACATAATTATAACATATAGTTACAACAGTGCAAAGCAACATCGTAATTTGATGAAGAACAGACCATGGGCAGGGTAAAAAAAAAAAAATCTTAGTCTCTAGAAAGTCCCATCATCTCACGCAGATGGTAGAAGGAAGGAAAAAAGCTCTCCCTACCATGAGCTTCCAGCGCTGCAAACTTGCCGATGCAGCATCCTGGAAGCACCCGACCACAGCCGACTCTTGAGTCAGTCTGAAAACTTCAAACCTCCGACCAGCCCTCCGACACCAAGCACCATCTCTGCCGAGCGCTTTGACCCCGGCAACAGGCAATAGGCAAAGCCGAGGATTTGGGGCCTTCCCCTCTGGAGATTCTCGATCGCACAGTAGCAGTGGCAGCGAAGCAGGCATTTCAGAAGTTTCTCCAGATGTTCCTCCATGCTTCTCATGTCCGTCTCCATCAAATCAGGATTGTGCACGGCCCCTGCTTAACAAATACGATATCATTTTGGAGCGGCCGTGCGCGCTGCGTCGCGCCGCCATTTCCTCCTTCCCTCCCAAATGATATGAAGTTGCAGAGTTCACTATTCAACCCAGAAGGCTGCACAGTGCTGAGATGGAAAATGAGGCGTGATTCCACACGTTTGCGTTTGGGCCTCACTGACAGTCCAGAAGGACATAAACCAATTTGGTCGCACTAGGAATCTGATGAGGAATTTAAAAGTGGCCATGTGGTTGAAAAGTGGGTGTTAGCCAAATAATTCCCAGTTTTACCCTACCAGAGACATCTCCTGCTCCACACTTCCTGCAGCTTCACAAAAAGTGAGCAACATTCAACTCTGTACCCCCGATGTCAATGACTAAACAAAGTCTCCATTTTGGTTCTGGCAGATGATGTTCCACCTGAAACATCAACTCTATTTCTCTTCCCACAGATGCCACCTGATTTCCTGAGTATTTTCACCATTTTCTGTTTTGGTTTTAGGTTTCTAGCATCTACTGTTTTTTTATTTTCAGGGCTTGTTTCTCTTCAAATGTTTGATTGAAGGCCTGTTTTACTTTGCTTAGTCATTGACATCGGGGGTATAGAATTGAATGTTGTTCACTTTTTGCTTCAAAGTGAATCCAGGTCTGTTCTTGAATTCAAACAATGATCATCAGACAGGATTACCCAGAAATGAGTGAATAAGAACTGCTCTGTGCAGACTATCCCAACACTGCCATGGGCAGCTTTGAACCCAGAGTCAAATTCAATGATTTCCTCAAGCACATTGAAAATTCCAAGAAAGTTATCACTGCAAGCAGCCATTCTTCCTAAGTTATTATTTCTAAATCTGATATTAATGAAATAATTTCAGTCCCTTCTGGCAATGTTATAAATGTTGAGGGGTTTTCATGCAGCTGCTGGTCTGTGTGATGAGGGATGTGTTGACATGATTTCCCACGCTCATGTCTGACGTGAGCATTGTGGAATAACTACTGTCTTAAGTTTAAAATGTGAGCTGGGGCCAGGGGGACTCTGCACCAGATGCTAAAGCTATTATAACAGCAAAAGTTCCAGTAAACCTGGAGTAGATATTTGGATAGGGTCCTTTAGGTATGATTTTCTGCATCTGTTACCCTGTTTGTTCCCTCATGCTGCTGACGTATTCTGATGCAGCAGGACAGGCAGCATCTGTGGAGAGGGAAAAAAACAGTCGACATTTTCGGTCTTTGTCCAGAACATCAACTGTTTATTCCTCTCCATAGATGCTGCCTGACCTGCTGAGTTTCTCCAGCATTTTGTGTGTGTGTGTGTGTGTTACTCTGGATTTCAAACAGCTGCAGAATCTTTTGTGTTTAAGATACTCTGACAAGTGTTTGAGAGATTCTGAGGGCTGACTGATTTCTACTGTACCCAGTAGTCATTCTCTGTTTGAATTTGAGCAATAAATGTTGGATTTGTCAGGCAGGGGTAGATGAAGATCACTGGCCCTCACTCAAAGGTGTAAATACTCTGGTTTAGTGTACAAAGATGGGGAGTATTTCCAACTGAATTGACCAAATATTAATTGGGGAACAAATCAACCATCAATATTAATAAACCAGGAAATTAGTCTCAAAGCTTGCATTCCATGAAACTTGATGTCATTCTTCATGAGCTAATTGGAAATTTCTCAAGTGTGCTGCAGCATCTAATCTGTCCATTTATCCTTTCCCATTTAGGATTTGGAATTACTAGTAGGATGTGGGACTACCCATTTAAAACTGTAATTCCTGAAGAAAACTTTGAGAAGAGTCACTGATATCTACAATGAACCTTCAGATCCACACAATTAATGCCTCGTCAATCAGCCAGCCTCTCGAGAATCTCTATCCAATACATTCCTACAAATGGCCAGAACCTAGTCTTCAGCTGCATGTAGGAGTCCTCTGCATCTGGAAAAGGCTACAAGCTTCAATGCTTACTGATTTGTCCAAATATTATGTCCCTTCTTTTCTTACAAAAGTGCCTGATCTCAGAGAGCTGTATTGCCTGTTGATCAATATTTATTAATTAATTGTTAAATATATTTTTGGACATTGATATCAATAAATCTTGTCGAAGCATTTGTGTATTGTAGGAAGTATTAACACTAATGTTTAGGCTTTGAATTTTTAGCTGTCTTGGGTTAGTAAGCATTTTGAAAAAGGGAAAAAAAATCTATCTGCACAAATTAATTATCATGTTTTACTTAGTGTTAATTCCCATGTTTGTGGATTTGAGGAACAGTGAAACCCGCATTCCAAAGTTATAACTGGTTTAATTGCCTAATTTCTGTAAAAGTACCTATGGTCTTCTCACTTGAAAGTCTGACTGGGTTTTCAGCTATGTTGTTCTTTTGCCAGTGGTGTAGATTCCCCATTGTTTTTTCTCTTCTGTAAACTCATTGCTGAAGGTTTTCTGGTAGTTTTCATTCAAGTTACTGAACAGATCCCTACATCACCTGGAAGACAGTTGGCAAATACTGTGCATTTATTTCTCTTTAAATATCAGGCCCCTGTGGCGCTCTGACTAGCTGCTTTATATTCGCCAGTATTTAATAAAAGCTTAGGCTGTAAAGAACTTGCCCCATGTCCACTTTTTTGCATTGAATTAGTTCTGTGTTTTCCCCTTTGCAAGGGGAATTGCCTTGTCTACAGGTAAGAGGTTTATTTTGCACTAACATAAAATTGATGGGTTTACATCAGTGGGTCCACAGACAGCATATACAGTTGGAAATTCAACTGGAAGGTGCTGCAATGCAAGTTAGTGGGAAGATGTTTCAATTAAGAATCGGCTTATAGGTGCCGAAGACATTAAGTCTGTTGCTATATTGCTTAAGAGAGATTTGGTATCTTAGTGGTTTTGTTTGTATAGCCCAATCCCCAGAAAGTTCTTTACTTTGAATTCCTGTTATCACTAGGGTCTCGTATGTTTTGGACTCTGATAGTATAGTAAAAGAAATTGTAACCCTGGATAGACGAGTTCCAGTACTTGATATGTACGCTGGCTTAACTATGCAGATGAAGAAATTAACTTTCTACTGTTTTATTGCAAAATATTGACTCATTGTGAATGCTGAAGAGAATCTATATAAAGGAGAAATGTAATTGTAAATAAAGGTCAGTATATTTTGAAAGTAGTCTTTTGTGCAAATTCTCTTCCCAAGCAATATATTTGTAATTTCTCATGTTAGAGCATTCGAATCAGGTTGTGGTTCTCTCATCAAATTCTAGAATCAAACGACATTACTGTTTCAAGCTTCCCTAGCTGGTGAATCAGCACGATTGGTCAGTCAGTCACTAGAACCACTGAGTGATGCCTGTTGATCAAAATGCAGTAGGAGATTTCAGTCCAGGGATTTGAATGTATGGCATTATTTTTATACTCTGCTGAATCATCAGTTTATCTTGCATATTTTTGTGCAGTGATTTTTTTTTAAGTTTATAAGTTAAAGTCATGTTGATTCTTAGAATCAGTGGTATGATTTTAAAGTTTTTCTTCCGAACTTGAACCAGACCCCAGATATATCAGTTGATATCCTTTACAAAGGAGTTGTTAGTTTTGGTGGCCCAATGTCTGTTAATGGTTTCCTGGACTTGTGCTATGGTTATGAAACACTAAATGAAGGAAAAATTGAACTTGGCCGTTTAAACCAGACTGTCTGTTTTATCCATCTCTTCTCAATGCTGAACTTGGGAATAATATTCCTTATGTACAGTACCGTATAACATGTAATCTTAAACCTCAGTCTGACTGGGCATTAATGAAATGTTTACTAAGCCTGTTATTTTGAGAAAATTTGATCTTTTATTGACAAGCAATTATGAACTCAGTAACTGAGGGATATTGTAATATTGTCTTTCTCAAATGCAACTACTGGGGTCCTGTGAAACTACAGTTTACTTTGCAGAGTGGAATGTGCCCCTTGTACAGCATTGCCCAGGCAGTAGAATCTCATGTAGTGTTAATAAATTTATATCTGCTGCACTGTATCAACTTGCTTTTGATTGACTAATTGTTAATACATTTCTAGTTTATATAATGAGCCAAGTTGAGATCTATAAAGAATTTTGTTCCAGAATGCGAACTTGTAACGGTAAAATTAATGTTTGATCTACCAAGCACTTTTTAAGTTGTCAAATTGCAATTTATTTCTATTTAATAAAACTTGCTTTTTCAAATTATAGTGATAACTGGAAGTTGTGGTCTGTGGCTGTCAATTTTGTTGAGATACTATTCCACTTAGGAGAATTGGTCACAATAATTCTGTGCTATTCTTAAAATGAATATTGAATGTTTGCCTATTTGTTGTAGCAAGCTAGTGGAAAGGATGAGAAGGTTTGGTGAAAGTTGTGTTAAAAATTGAATTTGCCTTGTATGGAAAGCTATAGGTATTATAGCATGTTCTAGAAAGCTTTATGTCACAACCCAGTAGGAATTAGTGTCATTCTTGTGATGCCATGTGTAGAACAACCTCAAAGTTTAAGGTTTTTCCTTGTTGGGTATCCTGCTGAAGAACTGCAGAGTGCAGTAAATTGGAGCTGAAGGAGAGTCATTTCACTGATGAGTGAAATCTGTGCTCCAGAATACACGTTGCTTAAAGCTCCATCAATCTAGTTACAGATTAGGATGAGATTAGTTTCAATTGATATGAAACTGGTTTGGTTTCACTTTTGAACTATATCCCATTTGCTTCCTGCACTCCTACTCAGATACGTCCAGTATTTTCCAGTCTTTCCCTTAACTTACATAAACTTGTAGATATAGCATGTTAAGATTTTTCTTTATGTCCCAATGAGAGAGTGTACGATACAGGATCTGCTATTGGGGAATGGGACTGGGCAGGTGACAGAATTTTGTGTAGGGGAACACTTTGCATCTAGTGATCACAATGCCATTAATTTTAAAGTAAATAGGCAAAAAGATAGGCCTCATCGGTGGGTTGGGATTCTAGATTGGAGAAAGACCAATTTTTGATATCAGAATTGATCTGACAAGTGTGAATTGGGGCAGGCTGGTTTTTGGCAAAGGTGTACTTGGTAAGTGGGAGGCCTTCAGAAGTGAAATTTTGAGAGTACAAAGCTTGTATGTGTCTGTCAGAATAAAAGGTAAAGATAATGAGTGTAGTCATAGTCATACTTTATTGATCCCGAGGGAAATTGGTTTTCATTACAGTTGCACCATAAATAATTAAATAGTAGTAAAACCATAAATAATTAAATAGTAATATGTAAATTATGCCAGGAAATAAGTCCAGGACCAGCCTATTGGCTCAGGGTGTCTGACCCTCCCAAGGGAGGAGTTGTAAAGTTTGATGGCCACAGGCAGGAATGACTTCCTATGACGCTCAGTGTTGCATCTCGGAGGAATGAGTCTCTGGCTGAACATACTCCTGTGCCCACCCAGTACATTATGTAGTGGATGGGAGACATTGTCCAAGATGGCATGCAACTTGGACAGCATCCTCTTTTCAGACACCACCGTGAGAGAGTCTAGTTCCATCCCCACAACATCACTGGCCTTACGAATGAGTTTGCTGATTCTGTTGGTGTCTGCTACCCTCAGCCTGCTGCCCCAGCACACAACAGCAAACACGATAGCACTGGCCCCCACAGACTTGTAGAGCATCCTCAGCAGGACCTCAGTCTCCTCAGGAAATAGAGGTGGCTCTGACTCTTCTTGTAGACAGCCTCAGTGTTCTTTGACCAGTCCAGTTTATTGTCAGTTTATAGGAACCTAGGTTTTCAAGAGGTACTGAGGCCCTGGTTTAAAAAAAGGTGTTTGCAAGTAGGAACAAATGAGGTGCTTATGGAGTACAAGATACGCAAGAGATCACCTAAGAAGGGAATCAGGAGAGCTAAACAAAGGCACGAAGTTGCTCTGGCAGACAAGGTGAAGGACAATCCTAAGAAATTCTACAGTTAAGAGCAAAAGGATTGCAGGGTAAGAAATGAGTCCACTGGAAGATCAGAATGGTAATTTACATGAGGAGCCAAAACAGGTGGGAGAGATCTTGAATGCATTCTTTGCATCTGTATTTACTCAGAAGACTGATACAGAGTCTATAGAAGTGAGGCAAAGCAGCATCAACTTCATGGACCCTGCACAGATTACAGAGGAGGAAGTGTTTGCTATCATGATGCAAATCAGGGTGGATAAATCCCCAGAGTTTTCCCTCAGACCCTGCGGGAGGCAAGTGCAGAAATTACCAGGGTCCTAGCAGAGATATTTAAATCATCCTTAGTGACAGGAGAGGTATCAGAGGATTGGAGGACATCCAATTTTGTTTCACTGTTAAAGGCTGTAAACATAAACTATGAATCACAGGCCAGTGAGTCTGACATCAGTTGTGGGAAAGTTATCAGAAGGTATTCTAAAAGACCAGCTATGTAATGTAAGTATTTGGATAGACATGTCCTCATTAAGGACAATTAGCATAGCTTCATGTGTGGTAGGTCATCTCTAACCAATCTTGGTGTTTTGAGGAAGTTACCAGGAAAGTGGATGATGTCTACATGGACTTAAGGCTTTTGACTAGGACTCTCATTGGGAACAGGTCGTGAAGGTTCAGTCATTCAGCATTCAAGGTGAGGTAGTAAATTGGATTGGACATTGGCCTTGAGGGAGAAGCCAGAGAGTGATAGTAAATGGTTGTCTCTCTGGAGACCTGTGACTAGTGGTGTGCTGTAGGGATCAGTGCTGGGGCCCTTTGTTTGTCATCTTTATCAATGATCTGGATGATAATGTGGTTAACTAGATCAACAAATTTGTGGATGACACCAAGAATGGGTGTGTAGTTGACAGCAAGGAAGGCTATCATAGCTATCGGGGATCTGCATTAGCTGGAAAAATGGCAGATTGAATTTAATGCAGACAAATGCGATGTGTTGCACTTCAGTAGGACCGACTGAGTAGGTCTTGCACAGTAAATGGTAGGGTACTGAGAAGTGTGGTAGAACAAAGAGAGCTGAGAAGCCAGGTCCATATTTCATTGTAAGTGGCATCACAGGTTCATAAAGAAAGCTTTTGGTACAATGGCCTTCATAAGTCAATGTACTGTATTGAATATATGAGATGGAATGTTACATTGAAGTTGTATAAGATGTTGGTGAGGCCTAATTTGGAGTATTGTGTGCAGTTTTGGTCACCTATGTACAGGAAAGATGTAAATAAAGTTGAAAGAGTACAGAGAAAATTTACAAGGATGTTGCCAGGTCTGGAGGACCTGAGTTATAAGGAAAGATTGAATAGGTTAGGACTGTATTCCTTAGTATGTAGAAGATTGAGAGGAAATTTGATAGAGGTATACAAAATTGAGGGTTATAGATGGGGCTTTTTCCACGGAGGTTGGGTGGGACTACAACCAGAGGTTGTGGGCTAAGGGTGAAAAGTTTAAGGGGAACATGAAGAGAAATTTCTTCACTCAGAGGGTCTTGAGAGTGTGGAATGACCTGCTAGCACAAGTGGTGCATGCGAGCTCGACTTCAACATTTAAGCGAAGTTGCATGGATGGTAGGGGTATGGGGCAATGTTCCTGGTGGAGGTCGATGAGTGGAGGCAGTTTATGTTTTCAGTGTGGACTTAATGGGCCGAAGGGCCTGTTTCTGTGCTGTACTTCTCTATGACTAAGAGTAAAGCATTCAAAAGGAACTCAGCAGATCAGGCAGCACCCATGGATTTTTTTTTTGTGTTGCAATATATTTCCAACATATGCAGAATCTCTTGTGCCTTTTTGAATTAGGTATTCTTTTCCCAATTTATAAACAGTAATACTGAATACACTTAAACGGGCAACAGAGAAATGGCTATATTCCACGTCTGGAATCTTCAATAAAACTGATGCTGCCTTGACTCACTGAGTACTTCTAGTATTGTCTGATTTCATTTCAGATTTTCCAATAACTTCAGTTTAATTATTTTAATATCTGGGTATTATTTCCAAGTTCAATATTTACAACCCCCACATTCCGATTTGTTGAAAACAGGAGTGGGCGATTTGAAGTCATTTCTTCATTCATTTCGATCCTGTGTGCTCTGCCATTCAAAAACTGTTCAATGAGAACAGATCCATTGGTGCTTTCCACGACTTCAGCCATTACCTTTGGACAGCACGCTCTTTTACTGTGGTGCAAATTTAGCAGCAGAGGTGGACGTCATTGCCAAAAGAAGTAGTTGCTGTGAATCTAGTGGTTGCAGAATCAAGATTTGCTGGGTTGAGAAGGCTAGGTTAATTCGAGATGCCAGTCTGAAGGGGTTGAGCACTCTGTGCCAAACCATTTAAAAAAAAAAATTCACAACCATACTGTGCATAAATCTAGTTGGATGCTTTAGCCTGAGAAATCCAGGGAAAGTTAAATTGAAAGTCCATGCTTTTAAATTAAAGTATTAGTTTTTGTTTGATTTGGCCTAGTGTAACATTTATCAAACCCTTGATTCAGACCACCAGTATTCCATTCCTCACGTTGGAAATACTAGTGTAGATAAATATTAGCAACTGGCTGAACAACATGAGATGTAAGCAACAAAGGTAAGATCTTTTCTTCAGAGGTTCCAGCACTGTTCATGCCTGCCAAGAATGGATAAGTAGGAATCCTGGCATACATGTGGCCGAGCGACAATGGAGGCAGATGGCACATCACAAATGCTGCAACAAACATTTGCAAATTCCTGTCTGTGATCTTCTTTCTCCTTGCTAACTGCATCAGTACAGTCTTGTGACAGAGGAACTGAATGCACAGATACTGGCACAAGTGTATGAACCAAATCTAGGTGCCCATGAAGTGGATTAATAAAGATAATTTATGACAGTCAGCACTAAGTGATGGCCAGTTTCCAAGCTATATGATTAATATATAATGAGTCTCTTGGTCCATGGACCATTGACAGCCTATAGAGTTGGTACAACACACCAACAAAAATATTTTGAACAACGAGTTTGTTTCTAATTCACCCAACCCATGGCCTACATCATCCAACTCTACCAACGTCGCAAATTTACTGTTGCTGGAAATCCAAGGCAACACATGCAAAATGTTGGATGAACTCAGCAGACCAGGCAGCATCTATGGAGAGGAATAAACTGTTGACGTTTCGGGCCAAGACCCTTCATCAGTCCTGATGAATCTGAAACACTGACTGGTTTATCCCTCTCCATAGATGCTGCCTGGCCTGTTGAGTTCCTCCAGTATTTTGTGTGCGCTTCTCTTGCATAATCTGCACATTGAGCACCTTTTTCATTTCAAAATCATCGTCACCCATTTGGGAGAAAGGCAAGGGACAGATGTGTCAGCAAAGGTGGGTGTAAATCTCGAACACAACATTCAGGCAGAAACATCTGATGTGAACTGTTGGTCTCTTGTGGTTCAATTTATGTCCCTAAAGAGATGTTTTTTTTAATAAATTTCTATTCTTAAAGTACTCATGGATGTGTTTAACATCAAGATTTATTTTTCTTGGTTCTGATTGTGACAAGGTTTTTTTTGAGATAACGTTGGTGTTCTTTTGATGTTTCTTAGTACTCTATGCAAAGATTCTGTGCATATAGATAATTAATCTATAGAGTCGGTCATGTTTTCATTCGAGAAAAGATGATGAAATTCCCATTGGAAGTCACAGCAGATGACGTGATGTCTTAAGTAAGCAAGATGACGGTTATGAAAACGTTTGAGAGGAGGGAACCGGAGGGGGCGGTGATGAACGAGATCATGTTGCCATGGAGGCTAATTGTGCTTTCAACTTTCCCACTCCTTTATAGTAACATCTGAGCCACCGCTTTTGTGAAGTGCTTCCAGCACACTGCAAACAAATCAGTCCAACGTCCAACTGAGCCTCATCCCAGCCGCAGCCTTAAACCGTTCAACCTCGTCTGCTAGCAAAGTTTTTAACATTCGTGTACAGACGACTTCTGCTCTTTAACCAAGTGCCAACAAGGTGTTTTTTTCCCCTTTCTGCACTGCTGGTGTAATTGCAAATTTAAAAGCATCTGCTCTGAGCTGTACAGGATACAAGCCAGAAGTAGGCCCTTCAGCCCACCTACTGAGTGTGTGCTGGCCCATCAGCCACGGCAGTTTTGTGCAGTCCCTTTGGCACAATGTGTTGTGCCAGCCTTTTAAACTACTCCAAGATCGATCCAACCGTTCCCTCCTGCATAGCCCTCTATCATCCATGTGCCTTTCTAGGAATTTTTTAAATGTCCCGAATGCATCTGCCTCTACCACTGTCCCTGGTAGGTTGTCCCATACACCCTCTGTGTTTACCCATGAGATTTACTGTGAATGCCCACAAGAAAATGAATATCAGGATAGTATATACACACGTTGATCATATATTTATCTTGACACTGCTCTGTGTGTGGGGGGGGGGGAGAGAATGTCAGAAGTAAATCCCCCCCCCCCCATACTTTCCTCTGATCACATACAAAATTATGCCCTGTCATATTAACCATTTCTGCCCTGGGAGAAAGTCTCTGGCTACCTACACTATGTAAGCCTCTTGTACAGCTGTATCAAGTCACCTCTCATCCTCCTGCACTGCTAAGAGGAAAAACCCTCAGTCACTTCAGCTACCCTCATAAGACACGCTCCCTAATCCAGGCAGCATCCCGGTAAAATCTCCTCGGCACCCTCTCTAAAGCTTCAGCATCCTTGCTGTAATGGAACGACCAGAACAGAGCACAATGGTTGAACCAGGATTGTCCTCCATCTGGCATTCTACCTCCTCACCGTACAGCCTGCCAACCTGCATGTCTCTGGCGAGTGCGAGGAGACCGAGCAGCTGGGGGGAAGCACACACAGTAACGGGGCAACGTGCAAACTCCGTATAGACAGCACCCGAGGTCAGCATTGAACTTGGGTCTCTGGGGCTGTGAGGCAGCACCTCCACCCACTGTGTCCCCGCCGTGCTTGTGACGGTCGGTTAGCAATGCACTGACTATTGCTTGGGGAATCCTGGGCATGATCTGCAGACCCTGACACTGATGAATTATGTACATTTCCAGCAGGTACAATACCCCACGGGGGAGTGAGTCAAAAGTGACTCAAAACGCTGTCTCCGCATTGATGACTGGCCTGTGATGTGAACCCCGGTCTGTACTGGGATCCGGCCTGTGACGTGAACCCCGGTCTGCACTGGGATCCGGCCTGTGACGTGAACCCCGGTCTGTACTGGGATCCGGCCTGTGACGTGAACCTCAGTCTGTACTGGGATCCGGCCTGTGACGTGAACCCTGGTCTGTACTGGGATCCGGCCTGTGACGTGAACCCCGGTCTGTACTGGGATCTGGCCTATGATGGACCTGTCAAAAATCATAACTTGTAGGCATAAAAATAGAGACATTTCTTAGGGCAGCAAAATCTCAGCAGGATTCTCCATCATCCCTCTTGACTGAAGGAGCTGAAGATCTTTGTGAAATTACAAATTTATAGTGATTGGTACCGCTCATGATTTTTATTCAGGTTGTTACCAGGTGACCACATCTGTTGCAGCTGCTGATGGACATTGGCCACATTGACTTTGGAAGGAACTCTTCATCCAGTGGGGGGACGGGAGGATGGGCGTGGGGGCAAGGAGTGATTGTGAGGAATCCCCGTGGCAACCTGGAGCAAAGCTACCCCCTGATTACTGCAGTTGAACTTGATATCAGCTTGAGGATAGTCACAATTGCAGTATGCAAGGTCCTTGCCAAACTCGTCCCAGCCAGATGGAGATGAGGTCGTCCATTTATGGTTTTGAAGAACTTTTATCCCAAATGACAGAACTTGAGCAAGCATTGCGTCACTGGCCTTATTTCCCATTGTTGAACAGCTTTTTCCACATACGGAGCTGGTGAGGTATCGACGAGTAGCAAAAAGTGTTCTGCAGGATGGAATTGAGGACAGTTACTCTTGATTGAGGAGACCTTTGAAGTGATCTCTCCCAAACCCCCATGGCTACTTAAACCACTGCCACTATAGAGACAGAGGTAACATGGGTGATCTATGAACGGCAGTGTGATCAATGGTGCCCTCATTTCTGGTGATGGTGTCCATTGGGTCTATACTGAATCCCAGGAGCTGCCCATTGGGTCCATTTTGAATCCCTGGGGCACAATCCCAGGAGTCCCATTACGTACCCTGCAACGTATTCTCATTCATATTTCTACCAACTTACCTTTTTTCTGCCGTAAACCTACATTGAGGTAACATAGAGCAGACAGTGCAAATACTGGCAGAGAACAGGAGCACTTGACATAAACTTGTGTTCGTAGGGAGGACATGTGGTATTTGCGTAGACGTTATCCGAGGCGGGGATTGAACTAGTGTCCTTGGAGCTGAGAGGCTGCAGCACTAACTGCTGCACTCCCGTGTGGCTCCTCATCTAAAGAGCTCTGCCTCCTGCAGCATTAACTAGATTGGAGAAGAGAATGTTTGAGCTAGCGATGTGATCTTCCATACATCGGAGAGATCAAATACGGATTGGACACCTTTACCCTGGGAGTTTGTTTGTAGTGCACCTTTAGAGTGTAAGGATGACCAAGCTTCCAGTTTGCCTCTCACTTTAATCCCCACCCTAATGTATTGGTCTGTGACCTCCTGTGCTGTTGCAACAAACCCTCAGCAAACTCAAAACAACACCTGGAATTCAATGTTAAAGTCAACAGTTTCAGATGACCAGTTTTGTGTTGGAAGTGGCCAGTCCTGAGGTAACGTCAGTACAGAAGCTGTACAACTTGATGAGTATTTCCGGTGTCTGACGTGTTCTGCATCTTGTGGGCTCAGCCTGGTGATTTATTTATTTTATTTGCAGGCCCTTCCGGCCCAATGAATCCGTGCGGCCCACGTGGCGGATTAATCTGCAAACCCGTCTGTACATCTTTGGAACGTGGGAGGAAACCCATGCAGTCACGGGGAAAACGAACAAACTCCTTACCTACTGCGGAGGGAATTGAACCCAGGTTGCTGATGCTGTGATGGTGTTGTTCTAACCACTGTGCTACCGCTACCCCCCCCCACTTCCCTTCCAACTCCCTCTACGCTCCACATTGATCAACAAGTATTGCTCAGCCCTCCTGAGACTGAAATAGTAACATTTGTTCTGAAGAAGGCTCTCAGCCCTTCTTTTCCTTAGCTGCTGCCTGGCCTGCTGAGTTCCTCCAGTGTTTTGTGTGTGTTGTGTTGGATCTCCAGCATCTGCAAGCTTTCTCATGCTTGTTCTACCTTGATCTCCATCTCATCGCAGGCATTCACCTGTTATCATCAACACAATGTGGGCAAAGGCATAATTCCCCTCTAACTACCAGTTGATTCATCCCCATGGCAACCCTGGCCTTGCCAAATCACAGAAATTCCCTCTGCCTTATACTTCCTTTCTGCAACTTAAAGCTACTTTTAGTGATCTCTTTCCCTATTCTGATGAAAGGTCCGTGACCTGCAAAGTTAATCTGTTTCTAACCCTACAAGTACTACCTGACCTGCATTTTATTTTTATTTCAGACTTCTGACATCTGCAACGTAAAGTGCAAAATTTTCCTTCTCCCAGTTCAGAACACTAAGCTGAAACACTGGCTGTTTCCTCACCACAGATGCACCTGGCCATGTAGATCTTCTACAGCAGACTTTCTGCCTTTTATTTAAACCCAGATTGTGTTCATGAACTGTGAATAACTCTTTAACCCACTTTCTCTGACACAGATGGAGAAGTGAGTTAGGCAGGCACTAATGTGAATGTGAAAATTAAGGAATAGGCAATTTGATTGATGGATCATTTGTTTTTTTTTTACAAATTTTCAACCTATGAGAATCAAAGGATTCCAGTTGATTTTAAGCGTGTGTCCAGGATATCAAGGTTCCACTGGACAGTAAAGATGGCCACACCCAGATGCTCTTCATTGACTACAGCTCTGCATTCAATACGATCATTCCCACTGTTGCTGGCCCAGTCAAAAATGATGATGAATCAGCACATAGGAGGGAGATTGAAAATCTTGCTAAATGGTGTCACTACCACAAACTCTCAGTCAACTTCAGCAAAACCAAGGAGCTAATCATTGACTGCAGGAGAAGAAAACCAGAGCCCTCATCAGGGGAACAGAGGTGAGAAGGTCAGCGACTTTAAATTCCTCTGTAAAACACACAAAATGCTGGAGAGACTCTGCAGGCCAGGCAGCATTTATGGAAAAGAGTACAGTCAATGTTTCAGGCTGAAACCCTTCGGAAGGACTGGACAAAAAAAAGCTGAGGAGTAGATTTAAAAGGTGGGGTGAGGGGAGAGAGAAACACAAGGTGATGGGTGAAACCTGGAGGTAGAGGGATGAAGCGAAGAGCTGGGAAGTTGATTGGAAAGAGACAGACAAAGAAAAGGGGGGAGGAGCACCAGAGGGAGGCTTTGGGCGGGCAAGGAGATAAGGTGAGAGAGGGAAAAGGGGATGGAAAATGGTGAAGGGGGAGGGCACTACCGAAAGCTTGAGAAATCGATGTTCATACCATCAGGTTGGAGGCTGACCAGACGGAATATAAGGTAACACACATAAAAGTTGCTGGTGAACGCAGCAGGCCAGGCAGCACCTCTTCCTACAGATGCTGCCTGGCCTGCTGCGTTCACCAGCAACTTTTATGTGTGTTGCTTGAATTTCCAGCATCTGCAGAATTCCTGTTGTTTGCGGAATATAAGGTGTTGCTCTTCTAACTTAAGTGTGGCCTCATTATGACAGTGGAGGAGGCCATGGATGGACATATTGGAATGGGAATGGGAAGTGGAATTAAAATGGGTGGCCATTGGGACATCTTGCTTATTCTGGCAGATGGAGCATAGATGCTAGGCCAAACGGTCTCCCAATCTACACCAGGTCTCACCGATATACAAGGGACCACACCAAGAGCACCGAACATGTTATATGACCCCAACAGACTCGCAGGTGAAGTGTCGCCTCACCTGGAAGGACTGTTTGTGCCCTGGATGGTAGTGAGGGAGGAGGTGTAGGGGCAGGTGTAGCAGTTGTTCCACTTGCAAGGATAATGCCAGGAGGGAGATCAATGAGGAGGGACGAATGGACAAGGAATTCACGTAGGGAGTGATGCCTGCGGAAAGCAGGGAGTTGGGGGGGGAGGGAAAGATGTGCTTAGTACTGGGATCCTGTTGGAGATGGCAGAAGTTCCAGAGAATTATGTGCTGGACATGAAGTCTGGTGGGGTGGTAGGTGAGGACAAGAGGAATCCTATCCCTGCCAGGGTGGTGGGAGGATGGGGTAAGAGCAGACGTGTGTGAAATGGAAGAGATGTGGTTGAGGGCAGTGTTGATGGTGGAAGAAGGGAAGCCCCTTTATTTGAAAAAGGAGGACATCTCCTTCACTCTAGAATGGAAAGCCTCATCCTGAGAGCAGATGCAGAGGAGACGGAGGAATTCTGAGAAGGGGATGGTGTTTTTACAAGTAGCAGGGTGGGATGCGGTGTAGTCCAGGTACCTGTGAGAGTCCGTGGGTTTGTAATAGACATCGGTAGATAAGCTATCTCCGGAGACAGAGACAGTGAGATCAAGAAAGGAAAGGAAGGTGTCAAAATGGACCAGGTGACTCTGAGGGCAGAGTAGAAGTTGGAGGCAAAGTGGGTGAAGTCGAGGAGTTCAGCATGGGTCAGGAAGCAGCACCAATGCCATTGTCGATGTAGCAGAGGAAAAGTGTGGGACAGTCACCAGTGTAGGCTTGCAACATGGACTGCTCCACGTAGCCGACAAACAGGCTCGACCCATGCGAGTGCCCACGGCTACACCTTTTGTTTGAAGGAAGTGGGAGCAGCAAAAGGAGAAATTATTTTGAGTGAGGTCAGGTTCCGCTAGGCAGGAGAGAGTGGTGCTGGAGGGGAACTGGTTAGGTCTGGTGTCCATAATTAAAAGCTTTGAGGTCTTCTTGGGTGGGGGATGGAGGTATATAGGGACTGCACATCTGTAGTAAAAATAAGATGACGGGGGTCAGGGAAAGATCAAGTGTGCGTGAAGTGTCCATTCAGGGCCCCAAACAGTTCTTCCAGGTGAGACGACACTTGACCTGTGAGTCTGTTGTGTTCACCCTGTGTGGCCTCCTGTGTATGTCAGAACCACAGATTCAGCAGCACAGCAGATTCGGCAATCGTGCTCGTGAATATGCATGTGTCAACTGATTATCATTTTATTGTGATAGTATTTAACCCATTCATTCCGTCATAGTTTTAGTTGAGACTTGTTCATGGACACAGCAATGCTTCACTGCCTGCATTCGGCCTGAGAAATTGGACTGTCCAGTCAACTGACTCGGAAGACTAGCAGTATTTGTCTTATATTTAGTTGTTCTTTTCAGCCGCAGTGTAAGCTTCGTTTTCCATTTAAGAGCTTTAGTTAACAGCCCTGTTTGGCCGAGGGTTTATTGTTTTCTTTTCCCTGTAACCCTGTTCATATTAATGCCTGTGAACTATTGACCCCTGTCAGTGTCTCTCATTCCAAACTTGGGCCACGTTCGCATCGGGTGACAGTATACCAGTGAGACCCGATATAGATTGGGAGGCCACTTGGTCAAAAATCTACACTCTGTCCACCAGAACAAGTGAGGTCTCCCAGTGGCCACCCATTTTAATTCCACTTCCCATTCCCATTCCGACATATCCATCCATCGCCTCTTCCACTGTATTGATGAGACCACACTTAGGTTGGAGGAACAAAACCTTATATTCCCTGTTTGGGTAGCTTCCAACCTGATGGCATGAACATTGATTTCTCAAAATTCTGGTAATGCCCCCCACTTCATCATTTCCCATCCGCTTTTCCCTCTCTCACCTTCTCTCCTTGCCTGCCCATCGCCTCCCTATGGTGCCCCCCCTTTTACTTTCTTCCATGGCCTTCTGTCTCTTTCACCAATCAACTTCCTAGCTCTTTTCTTCATTCCTCCCCCTCCACCTATTACCTGGTGTTTCTCTCTCCTGTCCGCCTCCTCACCTTTTAAATCTACTCCTCAGCCCTTTTTTTTTCCAGTCCTGCTGAAGGGTTTCGGCCCAAGATGTCAGCAGTACTTTTTTCCATAGATGCTGCCTGGCCTGCTGAGCTCCTCCCGCACTTTGTGTGTGTTGCTCAGACTTCCGGCATCTGCAGATTTTCTCGTTTTACATAAGAAGGTAAGAACTTAAGAAATAGGAGCAGGAGTCGGCCATCTGTCCCATTGAGCCTGCTCCGTCATTCAATAAAATCATGGCTAATCTGGCCATGGTCTCACCTCCACCTACCAGCCTTAATTCCCCTACTGTGCAAAACTCTAACCAATCTTGTCTTAAATATATTTACTGAAGTAGCCTCCACTGCTTCATTGGGCACAGAACTCCACAGATTCACCACTCTTTGGGAAAAACAGTTCCTCCTCATCTCTGTCTTAAATCTATTTCCCCGAATCTTGAGGCAATGTCCCTGAGTTCCAGTCTCAACTACAAGTGGAAACAACTTTCCTGCCTCTATCTTCTCTATCCCTTTCATAATTTTATATGTTTCTATAAGATCTCCTCTCATTATTCTGAATTCCAGTGAGTACAGTCCCAGGCAACTCAATCTCTCCACACAGTCTAACCCCTTCATCACCGGAATCAACCTGGTGAACCTCCTCTGCACCACCTCCAAAGCCAGTATATCCTTCCTCAAGTAAGGAGACCAGAAATGCACTCAGTACTCCAGGTGTGGTCTCACCAGTACCCTGTACAGTTGCAGCATAACCTCCCCACTCTTCAATTCAATCTCTCTAGCAATGAAGGCCAACATTCCATTTGCCCTCTTGATAGCCTGCAGCTCCTGAAAACCAACCTTCTGTGATTCATATACAAGCACTCCCAAGTCCCTCTATGCAGCAGATTTAAATAATAGTCTGCTCTTCCATTTTTCCTTCCCAAGTGGATGAACTCGCATTTACCAACGTTGTACTCCATCTCCCAGACCCTTGCCCACTCACATAACCAATCTATATCTCTCTGCAGACTCTCCGTATCTTCTATACAATTTGCTTTTCCACTCAATTTAGTGTCATCAGCAAACTTAGATACACTACACTCAACCCTCTCTTCTAGATCGTTAATGTATATCATGAACAGTTGCAGGGCCAGCACTGACCTCTGTGACACACCACGCACCACTCACCACTGATCGCCAACCAGAGTAACACCCATGTATCCCAACTCTCTGATTTCTATTAGTTAACCCATCCTCTGTCCATGCTAATACATCACCCCCAACTCTATGCATCCTTATCTTATGGATAAATCTTTCATGTGGCACCTTATCGAATGCCTTCTGGAAACCCAAGTATATAACTATCATCTGTTCCCCTCTATCCACTGCACTCATTATATCCTCAAAGAACTCCAGTCAGTTTGTCAAACAGCACCTGCCTTTGCTGAATCCATTCTGCATCTGCCTGATGGATCCATTTCATTCCAGATGCCTTACTATTTCTTTAATGATAGCCTCAAGATTTTCCCAACTACAGATAGAAACCATAGAAACCATAGAAAACTACAGCACAGAAACAGGCCTTTTGGCCCTTCTTGGCTGTGCCGAACCATTTTCTGCCTAGTCCCACTGACCTGCACACGGACCATATCCCTCCATACACCTCCCATCCATGTATCTGTCCAAGTTATTCTTAAATGTTAAAAAAGAACCCGTATTTACCACCTCATCTGGCAGCTCATTCCATACTCCCACCACTCTCTGTGTGAAGAAGCACCCCCTAATGTTCCCTTTAAACTTTTCCCCCCTCACCCTTAACCCATGTCCTCTGGTTTCTTTCTCTCCTTGCCTCAGTGGAAAAAGCCTGCTTGCATTCACTCTATCTATACCCATCATAATTTTATATACCTCTATCAAATCTCCCCTCATTCTTCTACGCTCCAGGGAATAAAGTCCTAACCTATTCAACCTTTCTCTGTAACTGAGTTTCTCAAGTCCTGGCAATATCCTTGTAAACCTTCTCTACACTCTTTCAACCTTATTTATACCCTTCCTGTAATTTGGTGACCAAAACTGAACACAATACTCCAGATTCGGCCTCACCAATGCCTTATACAACCTTATCATAACATTCCAGCTCTTCTACTCAATACTTTGATTAATAAAGGCCAATGTACCAAAAGCTCTCTTTATGACCCTATCTACCTGTGACTCCACTTTTAGGGAATCTTGTATCTGTATTCCCAGATCCCTCTGTTCCACTGCAATCCTCAGTGCCTTACCATTAACCCTGTATGTTCTACCTTGGTTTGTCCTTCCAACGTGCAATATCTCACACTTGTCTGTATTAATCTCCATCTGCCATTTTTCAGCCCATTTTTCCAGATGGTCCAAGTCCCTCTGCAGGCTCTGAAAACCTTCCTCACTGTCTACTACACCTCCAATCTTTGTATCATCAGCAAATTTGCTGATCCAATTTACCAAATTATCATCCAGATTATTGATATAGGTGACAAATAATAATGGACCCAGCACTGATCCCTGTGGCACACCACTAGTCACAGGCCTCCACTCAGAGAAGCAATTCTCTACTACCACTCTTTGGCTTCTTCCATTGAGCCAATGTCTAATCCAATTTACCACCTCTCCATGTCTACCTAGCGACTGAATTTTCCTAACTAACCTCCCATGCGGGACCTTGTCAAAGGCCTTACTGAAGTCCATGTAGACAATATCCACTGCCTTCCCTTCATCCACTTTCCTGGTAACCTCCTGGAAAAACTCCAATAGATTGGTCAAACATGACCTACCACGTACAAAGCCATGTTGACTCTCCCTAATAAGTCTCTGTCTATCCAAATGCTTGTAGATTCTGTCTCTTAGTACTCCCTCCAATAATTTACCTACTACCGACGTTAAACTTACCGGCCTATAATTTCCCAGATTACTTTTCGATCCTTTTTTAAACAACGGAACAACATGAGCCACTCTCCAATCCTCCGGCACCTCACCCGTAGACAGCGACACTTTAAACATTTCTGCCAGAGCCCCTGTAATTTCAACACTAGTCTCCTTCAAGGTCCAAGGGAACACCCTGTCAGGTCCCGGGGATTTATCCACTTTAATTTTCCTCAAGACAGCAAGCACCTCCTCCCTTTCAATCTGTACAGTTTCCATGATCTCACTACTTGATTCCCTTAATTCCATAGACTTTATGCCAGTTTCTTTAGTAAATACAGACGCAAAAAACCTATTTAAGATCTCCCCCACTTCCTTTGGTTCTGCACATAGCCGACCACTCTGATCTTCAAGAGGACCAATTTTATCCCTTACAATCCTTTTGCTCTTGATATACCTGTAAAAGCTCTTTGGATTATCCTTCACTTTGACTGCCAAGGCAACCTCATGTCTTCTTTTAGCCCTCCTGATTACTTTCTTAAGTATTTTCTTGCACTTCCTATACTCCTCAATCACCTGATTTACTCTCTGTTTCCTATACATTTCATACAACTCCCTCTTCTTCTTTATCAGAGTTGCAATATCCCTTGAGAACCAAGGTTCCTTATTCCTATTCACTTTGCCTTTAATCCTGACAGGAACATACAAATTCTACACTCTCAAAATTTCCCCTTTGAGGGCTTCCCACCTACCAATCACATCTTTGCCAGAGAACAACCTGTCCCAATCCATGCTTTTTAGATCCTTTCTCATTTCTTCAAATTAGGCCTTCTTCCAGTTCAGAACCTCAAACCTAGGACCAGATCTATCCTTGTCCATGATCAAATTGAAACTAATGGTGTTATGATCACTGGAGCCAAAGTGCTCCCCTACAAAGACTTCCGTCACTTGTCCTAACTCGTTTCCTAACAGGAGATCCAATATTGCATCCCCTCTAATTGGTCCCTCTATATATTGATGGTAAACTAACTGGCCTATAGTTACCTGCCTTTTGCCTACATTCTTTTTAGAACAATGGCGTGATATTTGCCCTCTTCCAATCCACCGGGACCTGCCCAGAGTCCAGAGAATTTTGGTAAATCATCAGGAAAGCCTCTACCGTAACTTCTTCCATTTCTTTCAGTACCCTGGGATGCATTCCAACAGGACCAGGGGACTTATCTATCTTTAGGCCCACAATTTTGCTCAGCACTACCTCTTTAGTGATATCTATTGTATCGAGGTCCTCACCTCCCATCACATCCATAACATCTCTCTTTGGTATGTTAGATGCGTCCTCCACCATGAAGACCAACACAAAGTCGTCATTCAGAGCCTTGGCCATTTCCTCATTACCCAATATCAATTCCCCCTTCTTGTCCTCCAAGGGACCTACATTCACTTTAGCCACCCTTTTCACCTTTATATAATTATTAAAACTTTTACTACCCATTTCTATATTTCGTGCTAGTTTATTTTCATAACCTCTCTTTCCTTTCTTTATTGCTCACTTAGTGGTACTTTGTTGCTTTTTAAAGTTTTCCCAGTCTTGCAATTTCCCACTACTCTTGGTGCCTTTGTATGCATGAGCTTTTCGTTTGATGCCTTCCTTTATTTCCTTAGTTATCCAAGGCTGGCTGTCTCCACATTTACTGTCTTTACTTTTAACTGGAATATACTTTTGTTGAGCACCATGAAAAACCCCTTTGAAAGTCTTCCACTATTCCTCAACTGTTCCACCATATAGCCTGTGTTCCCAGTCTACACTAGCCAAATCCTCCCTCATCCCATTTAGTCTACATTGTTTAGGCATAATACACTGGTTTTAGATTGAACTATTGCACCCTCCATTTGTACGAGAAACTCAGTCATACTGTGATCACTCTTTCCAAGGGGATCACTAACAACAAGATGACTAATTTTACCTGTCTCATTGCACAGGACCAGATCTAGATAGCACGTTCCCTCGTAGGTTCAGGAACACGCTGTTCAGGAAAGCTATCATGTATGCATTCTATGAAGTCTTCCTCAAGACTGCCTCGATCAACTTGATTCACCCAATCTATGTGCAAGTTAAAGTCCCCCACAATAACTGCTGTTCCATTCTTACATGCCTCAGATATTTCTCTGTTTATTGCCTGTGCCACTGTAATGTTATTATTCGGTAGCCGATAGACAACTCTCACCAACATTTTTTTTCACTTTTATTATTCCTAATCTCTACCCAGATGTATTCAACATTCTGCTCATTAGATCTTATATCATCTCTCACTATCACCCTGATCTCATTCTTAATTAAGAACGCTTCCCCACCTGCCTTACCTTCCCGCCTATCCTTCCATATTACCTGATATCCTTGGATATTTAATTACCAATCCTCTCTACCCTGCAACCAAATTTCTGTAATGGTCACTAAATCATACCTCTTTGTACTGATTTGAGCCACAAGTTCACTGACCTTATTTCGATTACTACAAGCATTCAGACAAAGTGCCCTTACACTCATTGTGCTTTTAAAATCTTGTAACCTTTTACTCTTTTGCACTTGATTTTTCTCCACTTCACTCTTATTTTTCTCTTTTTTACCTTTTGATTTTTTCTTTATCTTTATGCACACTTTTCTCTTTTGCTTTTCCAATACTTCTCCAATCTGTTGAACCCACCCCCCTGCTATTTAGTTTAAAGTCCTATCCACAGCCCTAGTTATGCGATTCGCTAGGATCCAGGTCCCATCACGGTCCGCCCCATTGGTACAGCTCCCTCCTTCCTCAATACTGGTGCCAATTTCCTGTGAATTGAAACCAGTTTCTCCCACATTTAACTCTCTAATCTTCTTGACTCTATGCCAATTTGCATGTGGCTCAGGTAGTAATACGGAGATTACCACTTTTTTGGTTCAGCTTTTTAATTTAGTCCCTAGGTGATCAAATTCCCTCAGCAGAACATCTTTCTTTGTTCTACCTACGTTGTTGGTACCCGCATGGACCACGACAACTGGATCTTTCCCCTCCCACTGCAAATTCCTCTGCAGGTCAGATAAGATGTCCCAAACCCAGCACCAGGCAGACAACACAGCCTTCAGGATGCTCTATCCTTGCGAAAGAAAATTGTCTATTCCCCTGACTATACTATCCCCTATTACCACTACATTTCTCTACTCTCCCCCCTCTTGAATGGCTCCTTGAACCATGGTGCCACAGTTAGATTGCTTATCCTTCCTATGGCCCCCACTCTCATCCACACAGGGACCAAGAATCTCAGACCTGTTGGACAAGCTCAAGGGCTGATGCTCCTCCAGCACTGTCTCTTGGATCCCACTACCCAAGTAGTGGTCCAGGGTCTGGGACGTTTCTGGTCGCGTCCAAAATATCCTGAAGTGGGAGGGTGGGGAGCCAGAGGTCGTGGTACATATAGGTACCAATGACATAGGTAGGAAATGGGAAGAGGTCCTGAAAGGAGAATATAGGGAGTTGGGAAGGTAGTTGAGAAAAAGGACTGCAAAGATAGTAATCTCGGGATTACTGCCTGTGCCACGCGACAGTGAGAGTAGGAATGGAATGAGGTGGAGGATAAGTGTGTGGCTGAGGGATTGGAGCAGGGGGCAGGGATTCAAGTTTCTGGATCATTGGGACCTCTTTTGGCGCAGGTGTGACCTGTACAAAAAGGACGGGTTACACTTGAATCCTAGGGGGACCAATATCCTGGCAGGGAGATTTGCAAAGGCTACTAGGGAGACTTTAAACTAGAATGGTTAGGGGGTGGGAATCAAATTGAAGAGACTAGGAGAGAGGAGGTTAGTTCACAAATAGAGAAAGCTAGTAGGCAGTGTGTGAGGGAGGATAGGCAGGGGACAGAGAACGAGAGCACTCAGACGGAAGATGTAGAGGAGAAGGAAGAAAAAGATAACAAAGTTGTTTGCACCATCAGAGATAAACAGAGAGTAAGAGGTGGAAAGTTTCTTAAATGCATCTATTTTAATGCTAGGAGCATTGTAAGAAAGGTGGATGAGCTTAGAGCATGGATTGATACCTGGAAATATGATGTTGTAGCTATTAGTGAAACGTGGTTGCAGGAGGGGTGTGATTGGCAACTAAATATTCCTGGATTTCGTTGCTTCAGGTGTGATAAAATCAGAGGGGCAAGAGGGGGAGGTGTTGCATTGCTTGTCAGAGAAAATATTACAGCGGTGCTTTGGCAGGATAGATTAGAGGGCTCGTCTAGGGAGGCTATTTGGGTGGAATTGAGGAATCGGAAAGGTGTAGTAACACTTATAGGGGTATATTATAGACCACCAGATGGGGAGCTAGAATTGGAGGAGCAAATTTGTAAGGAAATAGCAGATATTTGTAGTAAGCACAAGGTTATGATTGTGGAAGATTTTAATTTTCCACATATAGACTGGGAAACCCATTCTGTAAAAGGGCTGGATGGTTTGGAGTTTGTAAAATGTGTGCAAGATAGTTTTTTGCAGCAATACATAGAAGTACCAAAAAGAGAAGGGGTAGTGTTGGATCTCCTTTTAGGGAATGAGATAGGGCAGGTGACAGAGGTATGTGTTGGGTAGCACTTCAGGTCCAGTGATCACAATGCCATTAGTTTCAATATAATTATGGAGAAGGATAGGACTCGACCCAGGGTTGAGATTTTTGATTGGAAACAGGCTAACTTTGAGGAGATGCAAAAGGATTTAGGAGGAATTGGATTGGGACAATTTGTTTTATGGGAAGGATGTAATAGAGAAATGGAGGTCATTTAAAGGTGGAATTTTGAGGGTACAGAATCTTTATGTTCCTGTTAGGTGGAAAGGAAAGGTTAAAAGTTTGAGAGAGCCATGGTTTTCAAGGGATATTGGAAAATTGGTTCGGAAAAAGAGAGAGAGATCTACAATAAATATAGGCAGCTTGGACTAAATGAGGTGCTCGAGGAATATAAAGAATGTAAAAAGAATCTTAAGAAAGAAATTAGAAAAGCTGAAAGAAGATATGAGGTTGCTTTGGCAAGTAAGGTGAAAATAAATCCAAAGGGTTTCTACAGTTATATTAATAGCAAAAGGATAGCGAGGGATAAAATTGGTCCCTTAGAGAACCAGAGTGGACGGCTATGTGCGGAGACAAAAAAGATGGGGGAGATTTTGAACAATTTATTTTCTTCGGTATTCATTAAGGAGAAGGATATTGAATTGTGTAAGGTAAGGGAAACAAGAAGGGTAGTTATGGAAACTATGATGATTAAAGAAGAGATTACTGGCACTTTTAAAGAATATAAAAGTGGATAAGTCTCCAGATCCTGACAAGATATTCCCTAGGACCTTGAGGGAAATTAGTGTGGAAATAGCAGGGGCTCTGACAGAAATATTTCAAATGTCATTAGAAACGGGGATGGTGCCGGGGGATTGGCGTACTGCTCATGTTGTTCCATTGTTTAAAAAGGGTCCTAAGAGTAAACCTAACAATTATTGGCCTGTGAGTTTGGCGTCAATGGTGGATAAATTGATGGAAAGTATTCTTAGAGACGGTATATATAATTACCTGGATAGACGGTCTGATTAGGAACAGTCAACATCGATTTGTGCGTGAAAGGTCATGTTTGACAAATCTTATTGAATCTTTTGATGAGGTTACTAGGAAAGTTGACGAGGGTGAAGCAGTGGATGTTGTCTATATGGACTTCAGTAAGGCCTTTGACAAGGTTCCACACAGAAGGTTAGTTAGCTTGGTTCAATCGTTAGGTATTAATATTGAAGTAGTAAAATGGATTCAGCAGTGGCTGGATGGGAGACGCCAGAGAGTAGTGATGGATAACTGTGTGTCAGATTGGAGGCCAGTGACTAGTGGTGTGCCTCAGAGATCTGTACTGGGTCCAATGTTGTTTGTCATATATATTAATGATCTGGAGGATGGGGTGGTAAATTGGATTAGTATGTAGATGATACTAAGATAGGTGGAGTTGTGGATAATGAAGTAGGTTTTCAAAGCTTGCAGAGAGATTTAGGCCAGTTAGAAGAGTGGGCTGAAAGATGGCAGATGGAGTTTAACGCTGATAAATGTGAGGTGCTACATTTTGGTAGGACTAATCAAAATAGGACATACATGGTAAATGGTAGGGCCTTTATAAATCAGAGCATTGAGTATAAGAGTGTGAATGTAATGTTGAAATTGTACAAGGCATTGGTAAGGCCAAATTTGAAGTATTGTGTACAGTTCTGGTCACCGAATTATAGGAAAGATGTCAACAAAATTAAGAAAGTACGGAGAAGATTGACTGGAATGTTAACACGAAGGGTCTCGGCCCGAAACATCGACTGTACCTCTTCTTAGAGATGCTGCCCAGCCTGCTGCGTTCACCAGCAACTTTGATGTGTGTTACTAGAATGTTACCTGGGTTTCATCTCCTAAGCTACAGAGGAAGGTTGAACAGGTTGGGTCTTTATTCTTTGGAGCGTAGAAGGTTGAGAGGGGACTTGATAGACGTATTTAAAATTATGAGGGGGATAGATCGAGTTGACGTGGATAGGCTTTTTCCATTGAGAGTGGAGGAGATTCAAACAAGAGGACATGAGTTGAGAGTTAAAGGGCAAAATTTTAGGGGTAACATGAGGGAGAATTTCTTTACTCAGAGAGTGGTAGCTGTGCGGAACGAGCTTCCAGCAGAAGTGGTTGAGGCAGGCTCAATGTTGTCGTGTAAAGTTAAATTGGATAGATATATGGACAGGAAAGGAATGGAAGGTTATGGGCTGAGTGCAGGTCGGTGGGACTGGGTGAGGGTAAGAGTTTGGCACGGACTAGAAGGGCCAAGATGGCCCGTTTCCGTGCTGTAATTGTTATATGGTTATATGGTTATCCACTTCACTCACAGTCACAATCTCTTGCCCCTGAGGCAGCTAATTTAATTGGTGTGACTATCTCCTGAAACAGAGAGTCCAGGTAGCTCTCCCCCTCTCTGATGTGCCGTAGTGTTTGAAGCTCCAGGTCATCCAACTTTGAGCCCGAGTTCCTTGAGCAGCCAACACTGGCTGCAGATGTGGACACCAGGAACCACAATGGGGTCCAGCAGATCCCACATCATGCAGCTACAGCACATCACATGATCCTGCATCATCCCCTTTATTTAATCAGCTGTAATTTAGTGGCTCTTTATTCAACCATTACAAAAGCCTTACTTGATACTCACCTGTGCCTCCTTGCTGAAGCCTGTTGAGCCGAAACCTCAAGTTCCCACTCCTACACTGGTCCCCTCACACAATTGTCCCCCCGCTTTGACCCTGCTTTACTTTTAGTAGCTCCTGCTAATGAATCGCGAATTGATTGTTCTGCCGCTAATGTGCCGAGCCCCGCAAAATGCTCCTTTTTCAAACTCTTCTCCCCGACCTCTGCGAAGCTCCCCCTCTTCGAATCAATTGGACCACCGCTAATGCCTTGGTGTTATCACTTCAGTGGATCTGTCCTGGGTTCAGCATGTAAGTGCCGTTAGGAAGAAAGCAATGCAGCACCTTGAATTTCTTAAAAGTTCACAAAGATTCAGCATATTACCTAAAACTTTGACAAACTCCTGTAGATGTATGGTGGAGAGTATATTGACTGGTTGCATTAAGGCCTGGCATAGAAACAACAATGCCCTTGAACAGAAAAGCCTTCAAAGAGTAGTGGATACAGCCCAGTTCAGCACAGGTAAAGCCCTCACCACCCATGAGCACATCTACATGAAGCGTGTCACAGGAAGACAGCGTCCACCATCTAGGACCCCCACCATCCAGCCAATGCTCTCTTCTCACTGCTGCCATGAGGAAGAAGGTACCGGAGTCGCAGGACTCACACCAGCGAGACCCTTCTTCAGGATTGGGAGGGATGGCGGGAGATAACATAATTAAATAGCGGGCATGGGGAAAGAGACTGGCCAGAAGGTTATAGGTGAACCCAGGTGTGTGGGAAAGACAAGGGCTGGAGAAGAAAGAATCTGATAGGAGAGGGGAGTGGACAATAGGAGAAAGGGAGGGAGGAGGGGACCCGGGGGAAGTTATAGGCAAGTGAGAAGACGTGAATGGTCAAAGTGGGGAATGGGGTGGGAGATTTTTGTTCACCAGAAGGAGAAATCAACATTCTTACCATCAGGTTGGAGGGTATGCAGACAGAATATAAGGTGTTGCTCCTACAGCTCGAGGCTGGCCTCATCTTGGCTTTGCTCCTGGGTGTTTTCTGCTTGTAATCCCCCTCATGGACCACTGCCATTTGTTGTGATAAGCAGATGGTGTTTTAAACTGCCGTAGTAATTGTAGAAAGTCCCTACTCATAGAAACACATTCAAACAGTCAATCTCTGAAACTGTTGCTCACACTGTCCTTGCACTCACACTAGTATCTATGCTGTTACCTGCTCGATAAGTGGCTGCAGTTCAAGTGGTATCCCCACATTCCCATTAACTACCAACCACCCTCCATGTTCCCTCCACGTGGCAGTGCAGTGGTGCAGCCAGTAGAGCTGCTGCCTCACAACTCCACCGACCCAGGTTCGATTCTGACATCAGGCGCTGTCTGTGTGGATTTTACCCACCCTCCCTGTGATCATGTTTTCGCCCAGGTGCTCCGGTTTCCCATCGCAAAATCCTGTGGGTTGCTAACTTATCTGTCCACTGGGACTTGCTCCTAGTGTGTAAGGAAGTGGTAGAATCAAGGAGACAGGCTGGTGGGGGAGGGTGAGAGTTGATGGAAAGGTGGGGAGAATAAAATGTCTGAAGCTAACATCATGTAAAATTGGATGTTTGTTAGTCAACGCAGACTGCTGGTCTATTTCTTCTTTGTATATCTCCTCATGCTTTGTGCTGAGGTTAAAAAAAAGCACTGCCACCCATGAACTCAGTCAGGATCTGGTCCAAGGTAGCGTGGCTGATAGGCCTTCAGCAGGAAAGCTACTGTTGAGAGAACATCAGATCACCATCAGGATACAATTTACAAAGCTTTTTCTAACCGATGGGAAAGATCCATCAACACATCTATTTCAGGCAAGGTCAACAGGCAAAGGTCAGAGAAAGGAGCAACTTGCTGAAATACACACAAGATTCTGCAGATGCTGGAAATCCGGAGTAACACACAAGTTCAAGTTTAATTGTCATTCAACCATACATGGATACAGCTGAATGAAACAGTGCTACTCTGGGGCCAGGGTGCAAAATACAGTACCGACAGTCACATACAGCATAAGGCACATATAAGATACCAGTAAAATGCAGTCAGATAAAAAAATATAGCCCAGGACTATATTTTTGCATGGGATTACAATGAGAGATTATGGGTTAAGGGGGAAAGGTGAAAAGTTTAAGGAGAACATGAGGGAAACAAAGGGCATGATGGTGTGGAAGGAGCTGGCAGCACAAGTGGTGCTTGTGAGCTTGATTTCAAAGTTTAAGAGAAGTTTGGATGGGTACATGGGATGGTAGGGGTATGGAGGGCTATGGTCCCGGAGCAGGTTGATGGGAGTAAGCACCTTAAATGGTTCAGCATGGACTAGATGGGCCAAAGGGTCCGTTTCTGTGCTGTACTTATCAATAACTCTGCGACTTCATGAATGTTGCTGCAGTCTGCAGCTGAACACAATACAGCCTGTCTTCTGCTGAGTGAACACTGGGGGCAGCACTGACTCCAGCGTGGACGCCATGCCACAGTGCCTCTGGTGACTCCCAACGCCTGTGTGCTGGGCAGCTGTAAACAGGTGGCACTGCAGTCTGAGAGCTCGGCAACTGAGCAACTCTCCCACCACCTGCCAATCAAATATTAAATCAGATTAGAGTATGCCACATGAACAATGCCCAACAGGACTTTGCAACCACAAGAAAAGCAACTAAGCTGTTCGACTGCATACTGCCTCTCTAACTCAACCAGCAGCACTATCCGCTCCTTCAGTTTCTCTGCTAACGAGCAACTCACTGATGGGGTAGGCCTGCAGTACTTGAAGTTTTTAATGTCCAGCAGGGTCTTGCGATCATAAAAAAGTATGTTTAATGGAAGACAATAACACATTTGGTTGGTCTTGTAGAAGCTCCCGAGATAGAGCACACTGCCATTAGCAGCCATTTTGTCTGCTGAGTACCTCCAGCACACAAAATGCTGGAGGAATTCAACAGATCTGACGACGTCTGTGGACTGAAATAAACTTTCAATGCTTCTTTCTGAGACCCTTCATCAACTTTACATGCTGAAAGACTTTATACTATTGATCTCGTCCTGTGTATGCTCCAAAACACTTAAGAATTGACTGTAGAACTAAGACTTGGCTGCTTTTGTCAAGTCGCCATTGCTGAGTAGAAAAACTACAGCACCTTATTCTGCTCCAGTCTGAACTAAATATTTGCTCTCCCCCATAGACACACGATCTCAAATGGCTCCATAATAAGGATTTTAGCTGTTGGAAGCCAATTTAAATAAAATTTTGACATTCCCTTATTAATTTTCTAGGTAATTTCTGAATATCATTCTGTTGTAAGTATTATGCCTATGGCATTATAGGAAAGATACTGGCATGGATAGAGAAATGGCTGACAGGCAGGAGGCAGAAAATGGGAATAAAGGAGTACTTTTCTGATTGGCTGCTAGTGTTCCCCAGGGGTCAGTATTGGGACCAATACTTCTCATATTTCTGTCAATGTTTTGGATAATGGAATTGATGGCTTTGTGACAAAGTTTGCAGATGATATGAAGATAGGCGGAGGGGTAGGTAGTGCTGAGGAAGCAATGTGATTGCAGCAGGACTTAGACAAATTGGAAAAATGGGCAAAAAAGTGGCAGATAGAATACAGTGTAGGGAAATGTATTATAGTGTATTTTGGTAAAAGGAATAATAGTGGAAACTATTGTCAAAGTGGAGAGAAGGTTCAAATATTGGAAGTGCAAAGGGACTTAGGAGTCCTCATGCAAGACTCCCAGAAGGTTAATTTACAGGTTGAGTCTGTGGTAAAGAAGGTAAATGAAATGTTGGTATTTATTTCAAGGGGAATAGAATATAAAAGCAAGGAGATAATGCCGAGTCTTTATAAGACACTAGTGAGGCCACATTTGGAGTATTATCAATAGCTTTGGGCCCCACATCTCAGAAAGGATGTGTTGTCATTGGAGAGAGTCCAGAGGAGGTTTACAAAGATGGTGCTGGGAATGAAGGGGTCAACATATGAGGAATGTTTGGCAGCTTTGGGCCTGTATTCACTGGAATTTAGAAGAATGTGGGGGGATCTCACTGAAACCTACTGAATGTTGAAAGAACTAGATAAGGTGGATGCAGAGAGGATGTTTTCTGTGGTGGAGGTATCCAGAACTAGAGGGTACAGAACTGAGGGGTGTCTTTTAGGACAGAGGTAAGGAAATTTTTTTTTAGCCAGAGAGTAGTGAATCTGTGGAATGCTCTGCCACAGACTGCAGTGGAGGCCAAGTCTGTGGGAATATTTAAAGCGGAAGTTGATGGTTTCCTGATCGGTCAGGCAATCAAAGGACAAGGTGAGAAGGCAGGTGTATGGGGTTGAGTGGGATCCAGGATCAGCCGTGATGAAAGGTGGAGCAAACCTGAGGGGCTGAATGGCCTAATTCTGCTCCTATGTCTTATGGGCTTATCAAAAAAATAGCTTTCACAATGCTCCCAGAATGACGGATTTCCTCAGTCTAATTTGAGTTTCAAACATGTGACAAAATAACTTAATCTTTCAAAATGAGTCATTCTAGTTAAACTGGTTTTATTGAATGGCATTTTTGTTAGTACACATTGTTCACGCTGTGCACGTATACCCGTGAAACCTGTGCAGTCAGTTGTGATGATGCATAGAACATTCAAGTGAATTGATTTCTGAACGATGATGACCTGGGCTTTCTGATATCCAGCCCCTCGACAACGCCATGTTGAGATTTTCATCGGCTTCTCGATACCAGTCTCCTTTTTCTTGTCTTGACCCCCTTAATAATAAAATCTCTATATAAATAAATAAATATATGTCTCTGTGTGTGGATATATATGCATATGTATGTATATATGTATATATGTGTGTGTATATATATATATATGTAACTCTCAGTCCGGCTAGCAGCTTAATCTAGGGGGTGATAGCCCGGCCAAGCTTAAGAAATCTTGTTTGGGTGGATGCTGCGCGGTGTCCCCTGTAACAAATCAGTACCACGAAATAACAAACAGTACACAATATGTGATTAAATGATTGAGCTTTATAATTCTTAATTTGACTATATGGTTAGCAAAGAAACAAAAAAGAAAAGGGCCCATTCTCAGGAAGCAGTCTAATCTGCAATGTTGGAGCTCACTGATACGGCCGTTCGTCCACCATCAACTTCCTCCAATTGTCGCTGACCTTCGGACTATATCTCCGAGTCCACTCTGTCTGGCGGTCTACCAACTCTCTCCATTCATGTCTTCTCTCCTCATCTCTCCCCGGCAAAAGACCACCAATTCCCGGCTCCCAGGCACACAAGAAAGAACAACATCCCTCTCATTGGCTAGCCCCATATTCCAAAGCCCCGTTATTTCTAATCATAACCCAAACATTGCTGCTACAGAGAAACCATTACATTAGCAGTGAAACCTTACAGCATGTTACACTCTCCCCCCCACCAAATTTGGTCATGTCCTCATGACGTTGAGATATTTGCCAACCTTTCCTGCAAAACACAAAGTCCAATCCAGGTATAAAAGACAGTGACATAGCTCCCCAACTCAGTAGGGGTCACACTCTGTTCCCCAGTGCTACGTAGGCCAGCCTATAAGGTGGTCTCCTAGTTCTCTGAGACCTCCGTACCCCCTCACCTAACTCTTCAGGTACAGACACTACTGGGGATACTTCCGGTCTACCTGGTGAGGCCTCCCCTGACTTGTCATTCGTGCCCAACCGCAACTCGGATCCCTCGGTCCCATGGCCAAGCCATGCATCATCCCTTGCAGGGTCCTGCTGCAGCCCAGACTGTTCACAGATAGTACCCCCCACCCCCCTCCACTTCACCTGACTCAGCGGGAGAAGGGCTGGAAGTCCCTTCCTCAATCAATGGGGAGTTAGCAAAGGCAGCATATACCACACACCCAGGTCCTCATCGTCCAAATCAGTATCCCTGTCAGGGGTGGGGGCCGGCCTAACCTCGCCTGCTGTGGGCCCTGCAGTCGCCCAGCGTTTCCGCAGAGTCCTCTTACTAGGTGTAGGCTCCAAGTCGGGCTCTGGGTCTACCTTCACCTCTTGTCCTGGGATAACAGGTGGTTCCGATGGAGAACCTAGACAGGCCCATTCCCCTCCTCTGGTTTCACCCGGAAAACTGGTAGGTTTGGCATCTGACTCTCCACCACATAGGGCTTAGCCGACCAGTGGTCAGCCAACCTGTGCTTTCCAGGTAGCCCCAATTCTCGGTCTCCTGGCAGGACTTGGGAGAACCTTACCTTTTAATCATACTTCCTCTCATTTCCTGGATTCTGCTTGGCAGCCGCGACCCCAGCTAATTCATAAACCCTTTTCAGCTCTCTTCTCATATCAGACACAGACTTCAGATAAGTGTTTGCGGGGTAAGTCACCCTGGTCAGTCCCAAAACAAAGGTCAATGAGCAACCTCGCCTCACGCCCAAACATCAAATGATACGGCGAGTACCCAGTAGCTTCATTTTGTGTACAGTTGTAACTGGGAACCAGATGCCCAATATGTTGACTCCACTTGCTCTTGCTGATCTCCAGGGTCCTGAGCATGTCTAGTGAGGTCCGATTAAACCTCTCTGGCTGGGGATCACCCAGTGGGTGATAGAGCATGGTCCTCGACTTCTCGACTCCAAGCAAGCCCAGTAACTCATAGACGAGCCTGCTCTCGAAATCCCGTCCCTGATCACTTATGTATCCACCTGGGAAGGCCATAATAGATTAAATACTTGGGAAAAGTATTTAATCTATTATGGCCTCTGGTCCTTGGTCAGGAAAGCCTGCCCATACCTAGCGTACTGGTCCGTGATGACTTAGACATTCGCCATGTTGCTGGGATCGGGTTCTATTGACAGGAAATCCATACACACCAGGTCCAGATGCCCCACACTCTGCAAGTGGGACAAGGGAGCTGCCCGCGTCAGCAGTGTCTTCCGCTGTATGCATCGAATGCATGACTTGCAGTATTCTTCGACTCCCAGTTTCATCTGGGGCCAGTAAAGCCGGTCTCTGAGCAACCCTAGGTCTTTTCCACCCCCAAATGTCCAGCATCATCATGAAGTGACTTCAACGCAATCCTCCAATACTTCTTGAGCAGGACCAGCTGGCAATGCCCGGGTCAGTCTGGGGGTGACGTGACCTGGTATAAGATCTGGTTCTTCATCTCCAACCGAGGCCATTCTCACAGTATTGGAGGCACTGACTCGTTTCATGTTCTCCGCCTGAGCCATGTCTCCTTTTTCGACCGCCGCCCAAATGGTACCAATACCCAGATCATCTCGCTGAGCAGCAGCCGCTTCCCCAGAACTCAATTCTGGCAGCTGATTTGTCTTCAGAGCAGACAGATTACAGTAAACTTGGGGAATAGCGTCATCAGAAGCTCCCAATTGATCCACTGCTCAATCCTGCCCCTACTTTCCCTCTGCCTTCATGATGATGGCAAATTGACACATGGCCTTCACCCCTGGGGCAGGAACACTCTCCCACTCCTCGTCCTTGTCTAGTCCCTCATGCGCCCGTCAGCATCAATGTTCCGGCTTCCCAGCCAGTACTTCAGGCTGAAATCATAGGCAGACAACGCCACCAACCACTGATGGCCTGTGGCATCCAATTTCACTGAGGTCAGGATATAAATTAGAGGGTTCCTTGGTATATTACTGGGAATGTGCTCCCCCAGAAACACCAGGCCGTTTCCTCACTGGGTCTCCTCTAAGTTTTCCCAACGACTCTCTCTACTTAGGTATCCCGGGGCTCACTCTCCTCCTGGCATGACACCTGTTGCCATCAGCCCTCCACATTGTTCGTCCCCTTGGGGAAACGGCCCCCCCATCAGCTCCATCATCATATGGGCGGTCACACCCGCTGATAACAGCTGACATATCTCTGTTCTCAACTCTGCCACAATCTCCTCTACCACTCCCCAGGGTGGGCTATCCTTAGCCACTTCACCGCAGGGGACTACTACCGAGGACTGTCCCCTGCTGACTGAGGCCTTCCGTGCCTCCAACACGTTCTCCTCTCCCCGCACCTCTCTGATCAGCTCAACAAAAGAGGAAGGGGGGGGGCATGTCTTATGAGACTGTCAGAGACCCCAAGCAATCAGGTCCTGGGACTGGGCACCCCTGGCTATCTGGTCCATTCCTAACCGGTCCACCTCAGCTGCCCGAATGACCCCTCTGCGCTGCAAGCAATTTAGCTGCCTCTATAGCCGAAAAATATAAGCATAAAACTACTCCCCCTTCTCCTGATGTATATTCTGAAACCCCATCATAAGCTTCACCGGGCTTCCTGCTGGGCCAAAATCATTGTCCAGTGCTTGCATGTAATTGACAGCTGTCGCTACGGGATACTGTAACCTGACAACTGTCACAACGTCAGTGGCCCGCCCACTCAAACTCTCAACTAATCTCTGTCGCTTTATGTCATCAGAGCACTGCTACTCCTCTAACCACTGAAGTCTGCTCCACCCAAGCCTCATTCTCCTCTTCCCCTTTAGGGGTGGGCGTTATTCCAGAGAATGGGTGGAGCCTGCCATAGCTGGGACTTTGAACCTGGGCATTTTTCCATTTACTCTCCAGAGAGGTAAGGGCGGATACTACCTCAGAATTCTCACTCTCCCCTGGGGGACAGGGACTAATTAGACATTCTAAATCTGACCACTCCTTCCGCTCACTCCTCAGAAACGATAGAACCCTGCCTTTGAAATCTCCACCGCCAGCTATCGTTATGTCAGCACTGGTCTGCAGTAAAATGAGAGCTGCGCCCACCATTTCATCAAACCTCCACCCTGCAATCACAACTTTAACAGTACTTAACAGGCGAATTAACAATTCATCCAGAGTACGAATATCTACCCCACTGGTTCAAGTCTTAGGGTAATCACACAGCATCCAACGAAATCAATCCCAGACGAGCCCCCACAATTGTAGATCTCGGTTCAGCTAGCAGCTTAATCTAGGGGATGATAGCTCCCAGACCAGCCAAACTTACGAAATCTTGTTTGGGTGGATGCTGTGCGATGTGTCCCCTGTTACAAATCAGTACCACGAAATAACAAACAGTACACAATATGCGATTAATCGATTGAGCTTTATAATTCTTAATTTGACTATATGGTTAGTAAAGAAACAACAAAAAAAGAAAAGGGCCCATTCTCATGAAACAGTCTAATCTGCAATGTTGGAGCTCACTGATACGGCCGTTTGTCCACCATCGACCTCCTCCGATTGTCGCTGACCTTTGGACTATCGCTCCGAGTCCACTCTGTCTGGCCGTCTACCAACTCTCTCCATTTGCATCTTCTCTCCTCATCTTTCCCCGGCAAAAGACCGCGAAATCCCTCTCCCAGACACAAGAAGAAGAACAACATCCCTCTCATTGGATAGCCCCACATTCCAAAGCCCCATTATCTCTAGTCATACCCCAAACATTGCTACTACAGAGAAACCATTGCATTAGCAGTGAAACATTACAGCGCGTTACATTATAGGCTGTGTTCAAGAACTCATCTGTGGATCTGAATGAATACACGATGGTTGTCAATGACTTTTTAAAACAGTTGTAGGTGAGTGTGCCCCACAAAATCATTCAAACTCTTCTGCAACCAGAAGCCCTGGATGAACCATGAGATCCGCAATCTGCTGATGATTAGATCAGAGGCATTCAAGTCTGGCAACCAAGAAAGTTTACAAGACGTCCAGGTATGATCTCCAAAAAGCCATATCACTGGTGAAGTAGCAATTCTGAACTAATTTTGAATCAATGAAGGATGCTGGACATTAGTGGCAGGCCTTGAATGCTATCATCTCTAAAAAAGTGAAATCAAGCAACATAGGCAAGAATAGGGCTTCACTTCGAGATGAGCTCAATGCCTTCTAAGCTCGCTGGGATAGTCAGATCATCACAAACTCCCACAGCCCCCAGTGATCTTCTGATTTCAGACTCTGAGGCAGATGTGCAAGCAACCGTCAGGAGGGTGAACCCATGAAAAACATCCAGTCCAGGTCGTGTAGCTGGCTGAGAACTAAAGACCTGTACTGATCGACTGGCTAGTGTGTTCACTGAGATCTTTAACCTCTTGCTCCGGCAGTCTGAGGTGCCCATCTGCTTCAAGCAGGCTTCAATTATACCGGTACCTGAGAAGAACGTGGGAACCTGCCTCAATTATTATTGGTGTAGCACTTGCATCCACTCCGATGAAGTGTTTTGAGAGGTTGGTGATGAAACATAGCAACTTCTGCCTGAGAAGCGACTTGGATCTGCTTCAATTTGCCTACCATCACAACAGGTCAACAGCAGATGTCATCTCATAGGTTGAACCTTGGAATAATTGAACAGCAGAGATACATACGTCAGGATGCTTTTTATCGACTATAGCTTGGCATTCAGTACTATCATCCCCAGCAACTTCAAATTCCTTGGCGTTATGATTTCAGAGGATCTGCACATAATCATTTCATAGTCCAGCACATAAGTTCAATGAATTCCTTGGGAGTTTGCAAAGATTCAGCATGGCACTTAAGACTTTGACAACCTTCTATAGGTGTGTGGTGGGGAGTATGTTGACAGGCTGCATCACAGCCTGGTATGGAAACACCAATGCCCTTGAACAGAAGATCCTATAAAAAGTAATGGATACGGCCCAGTCAGTCACAGGTAAAGCCCTCCCCATCATTGAGCACATCTACACAGAGTGTTGTCGCAGGAAAGAACCATCCATCATCCAGGACTCCCACCACCCAAGACATGCTTCCTTCTCGCTGCTGCCATCAGTAAGAAGGTACAGGCACCTCAGGACTCACAACACTGGGTTCAGGAACAATTGTTACCCCTCAGCCATCAGGATCCTGAACCAAAGGGGATAACTTCGTTCAACTTCACTTCCCTGATCACTGAAATATTCCCATATTCCATAGATTTACTTTTAAGGCCTCTGTATCTCATGTTCTTGATATTTATTGGTTATTTATTTATTTATTTTAGAACATAGCACATAGAACATAAAATAGTACAGCACATTACAGGCCCTTCGGCCCACAATGTTGTGGCGACCCTCAAACCCTGCCTCCCATATAACCCTCCACCTTAAATTCCTTTTGCGCACTAGTGGAACGCCCAGTTGGTGTGGGCTTTCATTGATTCTATTAGGGTTATTATTCTATTCTGGATTTGTTGAGTATACCCACAAAAATGAATCTCAGGGTTGTATGTGATGATGTGGATGTACTTTGATAATAAACTACTTTGAACTTTGAACCCAAGATTTCGGTGACTAAGCTGGAGGATCCAAATACAGGCAGTCAGGAGAACACCAGCTGATTCTAAGAAGGCAGGTTAGTCTTGCTGTCAGGAACAGGGAAATGTTGAAGAATAGAAATTTAGGTTGCAACAAAAAATTAGTCAGTTAACACATCTCCACCGTTTATTAGACTCAGATTATTTCGGGGACGTAGTGATACACGTGACCCTAATGGCTTTGCAGCTAATCAGGTTCTTTATAGGTTTTGCAGGAACTTAGCAACCAGAGCATCACAGACAGATCCCACAAGCAGATTACAGCAAGCTCATAATCTACTTTTTTCTTTGGTGAAACCAATTTAGTAATAACATTTGCCAAGACACTGAGGAGAACTCACATCCTTCTCTCTGAACTATGCTGGCCACCTCTCACTTAACACTTCCTCTGAAAGACAACACTTCCAACAGAGGAGTCTTCACTTCATGCTGCCTGAGTTTGTCACTGTGGACTATGTGCTAAAAACTTCTATGTTTTTTTTTAAACTTGAAAATCTGTATGTTGCCTTGTGGAACCATGGGTTGACTCCAACCTGCTGATTATTCAGGATAGATGAATAACAGTTGTTGTCTATATGCCTGACTCACAAGAAAATAAGAGCAGGACTAGACCAGCTTATTCTATGAAATCTTCCAGCCTATTCCACTATTCAGTATAATCATGTGTGATCTTCCCTAGGCTTCAGCTCCTCTCTGTTTCAATCCCCCATAAACCTCACTTCACCAAACTTTCAAACAATAGAGGTATCTAAAGACGGGCTAGATGAGTGATCTGACCTCTATAGCTCTCCGGGTTAGAGAACTCCAGAGATTCACAGTCCTCTGTGAAAAGTTCCTATCCACCTCAGTTTTAAACAATTACTCCCTTGTAGCCATGCCTTTTCATTCAAGATTGCTACTCGTGGAAATATCATAACGTCTACCCCATAACCATCATCTTTACTATAATAAGGTAACCCCCGCCCCCAAACACCAAAGAGGAGAGCTCTAACCAATTTAGCTGTCCTTAATTGGACAGCTCTCTTATCCCAGGAAACAGAGGCTGCCTTCAATGCCAGTCGATCCAGCAATACACTTGATCACCTGAGGCAGAAGAGCCCACGAGAGTGACTGAACTTGTAGTTATTCCTTCAAATGTGATAAAGTGTGTCAACGTATTTTGACACAGAGCCACGTTTGGAGATTTTTGGACAGGTTATTCAGAGATATCTTTAACAAAGAGTGTGTGGGAGTTTGAGAGGTGATGAAGAGCTTAAGGCAAGCCCACCAGCAGTGGATGATTTAAAATTCAGAATGACTGAGCTCAGAATTTGGGAGTGAGGGCGGATGCACAGGCCTTGGGGGACTGAAGAGGCTTTTGAAAATACGAATGGGGATTTTAAAACCAGAGATGTTGATGAAGCGAGAATATTGGCATCCATATCGCCAACAACTTCACCTGGTCCCTTCATGCTAATAATGTGTTCAAGGAAAAGATCAATGTAAGGGCTTTCGTAGGCACCTCGTACGATTCAGCAGTGTAGGTACGTTCGTAGGCACCTCGTACGATTCAGCAGTGTAGGTACGTTCGTAGGCACCTCGTACGATTCAGCAGTGTAGGTACGTTCGTAGGCACCTCGTACGATTCAGCAGTGTAGGTACGTTCGTAGGCACCTCGTACGATTCAGCAGTGTAGGTACGTTCGTAGGCACCTCGTACGATTCAGCAGTGTAGGTACGTTCGTAGGCACCTCGTACGATTCAGCAGTGTAGGTACGTTCGTAGGCACCTCGTACGATTCAGCAGGTTCACTAGAATTCTCTATACCCTCTACTGATGTGCTATAGGAAGTTTCCTGGTAATGGGAACTGTTCTGCTCTGGGTTGGGTCCCTGCAGAGAATGGTAAACATAGCCCAGCCCTTCCTTCCACCCAGTCAATCTTCACAGTGCATTGCTTCAGGACAGCTGGCAGTATTGTAAAGCACCACGCACAAAATGCTGGAGGAACTCAGCAGGCCAGGCAGTGTCGATGGAAAATAACACAGTCAACGGCTCGGGCTGACTGAAACCTTAACTATTTACTCTTTGCCATAGATGCTGCCTGGCCTCCTGAGATCCTCCAGCATTTTGTGCGTGTTGCTTGGATTTCCAGTATCTGCAGATTTTCTCTTGTTTGAGTATTGTGAAGGATGCCTGTCTCCCTGGCCATTCCCTTTTCTCTCTTCTACCCTCTGGGAGAGAGTACAGGAGTTTGAAAGCCCAGATGTCCAGGTTTAACAAAACATCTTCCCCACTTACAAACCCAACCCTTCTGATGGTGCTACCACATTAACATCCACTAATCTCTAACTCTCCTAGTTGTTACACTATTGTCACCTCAGTATCTCTTTTTGCCCTTCTTCAGATTGCACTAAAATCCTTACACCATCATGTGGTTTTGCACTCATTGTAATTTTTATTTCATTTATTATTAGCATGAATAATGGTCACTGAGTTTCATGTGAACACGAAGTTTTATAGCAGCCATTTTAATATAAATGTCATTGTATATGACAATTAATGAGTTTTATTAAGAAACTTCTTTGTTAGCATGCCCCACCCGAAGCGTCATAGATCAGTCAACACTAGGCTAGGGTGTGTGCCAATGGAGAATCTTTCTGTGGCAACTCCGTGTACAGAACAAAAAGATGGGATAATTCCCATTCTATCTCAGCCCATATATTACCTCAACCTCACAGGTAATAATTGTCTATGTGGCACCCTTTCAAATGCCTTTTGAAAATCCAGCTAAATCCACACCTATCGGTTTTATTTATCAACCTTACTAATCTCATCCTCAGAAAAGTCGTCAATTCATCGAACTTAACTTTTCTTCCACAAGCTGCCTAATCATGCTGTAGTTTTCAAACAATTTTGTTCAAACATTCTTAAAAATACATCCTAGCTTTTTTCAACAAAGAGCATCATTCCAGGGTCCTGACTTTTGGCCCCTTAATGCAAATTAGTTAGAACTCGGAGAGATTTTAAGGAAAAGCAAATGAAATCTACGAGCATCTGATCACTTTTTGTTGAGGGAATATTCAGAATCAGGTATATTATCACCGGCATGTGACGTGAAATTTCTTAACTTAGCAGCAGCAGTTCAATGCATTACATAATCTCACAGAGAGAGAAAAAATAATAATAAATAAAATAAATCATAATAATAAACAAACAAGTAAATCAATTACGTATATTGAATAGACTTTTTAAAATGTGCAAAAAACAGAAATACTGTATATTAAAAAAAGTGAGGTAGTGTCCAAGGGTTCAATGTCCATTTAGGAATAGAATGGCAGAGGGGAAGAAGCTGTTCCTGAATCGCTGAGTGTGTGCCTTTAGGCTTCTGTACCTCCTGCCTGAAGGTAACAGTGAGAAAAGGGTATGCCCACGTACTATGGTTAATCTTCAGAGCCCTTTTACCTCTTCGATGTCTGAAGTACCAACAGATGCCCGAAGTGGCCATTGTTAGTAGTGGGACTGACCTGATGAAAGATCCCTCAGAGTCTGAGGTCATTTGTAACAATGTGAAGATGAGGAACGTAGGGAGATATAGCACTAATGACACTTGAATTCATCTTTACAAAAGGTGTTGTATTTTGACAGGTGGCAATGGCATCTTGAGGCATACTCATCAACAGCTGGAGAAGGTAGCAGGGATCTCAAAGACCACATCAATTGCCTGCTGTTAGAAAATTGCTTGAGGGTCAACAGAAGTGCTGCTGATCACAATCTTGTGAAAGATAACAGGGTATGAAAGGAAGTTGAAGATCTCTTGCATTTGTAAACTCTGATTACACCAATCAAGGCTATGTAAATAGCAAAGGAGGAATCGCCACGGTGCACTCTCCTCTCCTATCCGATTCCTCCTTCTCTTCTTTTCCTGCCCACCTGGCTTCACCTATCATCTTCCAGTTAGGCCTCTTCCCCTCCCCTCACCATTTTATTCTGGCACATTCCCCCTTCCTCCCCTGTCCTGAAGAAGGGTCCTGGCCCAAAACACTGTTTGTTCATTTCCATTGATGCTGCTTTACCTAGAGGGCTCCTCCAGTATTTTGTGTGGTGTCGTTCTGGGTTTCCACCATCTGCAGTATCTCTTGTGTTTATGATTTGCTGCTCCACTGTGAAGTTTCTTCCAGGGATGTCTACCCTGAAGGCGTTTAAATCTCCTTGTCGTGAGTTCAGTGAGACCCTCTGTCACAGCTCTCCCTCTGTGACACTGCTGCCCTCCATCTCTTTGTGCTCACCCAGACTCACTACTACAGCCACATATCCTTCCTGGGAGCTTGTCTACACCGCCATCTTGTTCTAGTAAAAATTTCCCTTCCCCCTCCCTCTACTCCTATTCCCCACTCTAGCCTCTCATCTCTTCTCTTCCCTGGCTATCACCGTCTCCTGGAGCCCTTTCTTCTTCCCTTTCTTCCATCTTCGATCAGATTCATTCTTTTCCAGCCCTCTTGGCTTTCCCACCTACCTGGCTTCACCTATCATCTTCCAGCTATTCCTCCTCCCCTCTCCCCACCTTTTTATTCTGGCATCCCCCCTCCTTCCTTTCCAGTCCTGATGAAGGGTCTCGGTCTGAAATGGCGATTGTTTATTCATTTCCATGGACGCTGCCTGACCTGCTGAGTTCCTCCAGCATTTTGTGTGTTGCCCTGGATTTCCAGCAACTGCAGAATTTCACGTGTCTCCTGATAGGTCTGGTAACCATTGGGAAGAAGGACCCTATGTGGACCGATGTTCTGACATTGGACACATTATTGTATTTGGAATAGCACTGACTAGTTGCAGAGGGAGACCTACAAGAAAGTAACACTTGACTCTAGCTTGGACCCCCCTTACAGTGTTCTTTCTACAAGTGCTCGGATGAAATAAATGGTGAAACAAGGAAAGCAGGAAAAAGTAATGGTTGTTTTGTAAATGGCAAGGGCACCAATGCTTCAGAAAGAACAGCTATTTTATCTGCTTTGGAGATCTGTAAGGAGGTTATTATATGTAATAGGTGAGCAATGTGCTCAAAGACATCTCCCTGACATTGGGTGCCCATTTTTTGTTTCAGATACCATAGTCCACGCTTGCCCTCTAAAGACTTTTTCTTTTTAAAACATAAGTTTAATTTACTTATTTTCATTATTACCATAATTTCAACTTTCAAATTACCACATGGCCATCCTGGTCCAGGGTGCCCTGCAGCCTTGCAGTGCCCCCAGGTAGCCAGTTGTCATGGTGTGCTCTCTCTCCAGGGACATGGGCTTGTAGTTCAGTTCCTTGGAAGTAAATCCAATTTCTGACAGGAAGTTATTGAGTATCACAAGAAAACCAAAATTGAAAGACTGCATTTTGCACCAACATTTTGATCTTTTGGTCAAAGCTCCAGAAGCTTTTAATGTATACGAGTAGAAGACAAGCTCTGTGCTACCATGTGGTGCATCACGCGGCAACCTTCCCATTTCTTTAGCATCTTTTACCTGGCTGAGTTGCTAGCTGAATGCTCAATCCAGCGTAGCTGGAAAGTGTGCTTGGAGCAGTCGGATCTGAACGTAAGGTCACTCGCCACTACACCACCAGACCACCAGCTGGCTTACCATGGGGGACTCCCTCTTTAAGGTATGTCAGAAGCCTTTGTCTATATCACATCATTACTGTTCTCCAACCTGCCTAACTTGATTTCCCCTCTTAGTTAACTGCCTTTTACCATTTTACATTTTTGACTCACAAAGGACATTCCTGAATATCATCAATCACACCTCTCCTTACCCCTGGTGAAAGGTAGCACATCCTCTGAATGTAGCAGCACCCAGGGAATTTATTTCTTTATTTATTGAGATACAGCTTGGAATCGGCCGTTCCGGCCTTTTTGAGTTGCACTGCCCAGAAACCCTTGATTTAATCCCAGCCTAATCACTGGACAATTAACACTGACTAATTAACCAACAAACTGAGTCTTTGGACTCTGAGAGGAAACCATATCACATGGAGGAAACTCACATGGTAACACGGAGGATGTGAAAACTCTTTACAGACAGCAGCGGAAGTGTTCCCTGGATTCTGGTACTATACTAACCACCACTCTACCGTGCCATCTTAATTACAATATATCCTTGGCTAGTGTTTCATACAATATTTTAATGCTGTCACATTCACTACCACACTGTTGGATTCAACAATATTGGTACAATTTCATGTTTCATGTTGATATACAGTCATGAGGCCCAGAGTAATTCTGGGCACTGTGATGGTTCTGAAGTGGTGGTGGGGTGGAGCTTATAGCTGGCACATTTCTCATTGTTGGTGAGAGGCGTTCTATTGTCAGTGCAGGCGTAGTAACGCTGCACACAGCAGTCCATCTTGTGGTCTTATCTGTATTGCCTAACCCAAGATCAAAACCATATTGCAAGCGGGGGTAAGCTGTACAAAACAATATTTGTCTTAGGAAGGGGGTGTAGGGAAATGCTGTAAAATGGTGAATAGATAACTACCTGCTTGTTGGCAAGGGATAGGAATTTGAGCTGAGAGAGTAATGTATCCGATGTGCGTGGTGGGGTGATGTTCATGAAGGTCGAGGCTCGGGCTGGAGTGGACAATGTTACAGACACAAGGATATGCACACCAAAATAACAGAATCACATGCAGGATAAACTACCTTAAGTGTTTCCAGATAAGAGAGAATGTAACAAATAATAATTGAAGCTGAACAAATAGGGTAGTGTGCAATGCTCTGAGTGGTTATTGATTTTACGCTTGGATGTGATGTGTAAAAGAGCTTGTGACTTATACCTCAGGGAAGCAATTCCTCATGGTACCAGAAAGCTTATTTTCCCAAGGGTGTACGTTAAAGACTGCTTGAGGTTTCACCTATAAACCTTGCATTGGGGTGTTGGTGTAAAATATTTCACAACCAGATCTTTAGGACAGAATTTGAATATTTCTTGTACTTAGAGCTTCACTGCATCCATTACAAATCCAAAATTCTTTTGTTAGTGTGCACTGGGAATAAGTGCTGATCAAATGTTTCTGTAACAGGAAGGTTGCCTCATTGTGATCAATAAGATTTAGGTACTTTTTCATTGCGTTCAATACTATGCATCAACTGGAACTTGTACCTGTTAACAGGTATGTTTCAGCTGATCTAATTCCTAAAGAATTCACACCCGGCCACCTACACCTCCATTACCTCTGTCCCCACCCTCCACCTTGCCTGCATTCCATTCACTTGAATAGACCCGTGTAATCATTAGCTTTGGAGCTCTTTACTGTTGACTCATCATGAGCTGCAGTTTTGCATGTAGGAAGCCCAGCCCCAGCTAACTTCAACTCCCTCAAGTTACATCATTCTGTTCCGGAGAAAGTGTAAATCACATGCAAATGTTAAATCCCAAGCAGAGTGTGATGAATCTCTGGACTTCTCTACCCTGGAGAGTGCTGAAGCTGGATCATGGGGGGTAGTTAAGGAGGAGGTAGATACATCAGGGAATTTAGGACTCTGCAAAAACTGGCACAGAAAAAAAGATGAGGCCTGAGGAGAATTAGCCATGACTATCTTGAATAGTGGGACAGGTCTAATGGGCCAAATGGCCTACACCTGTTCCTATTTCTTATGTTCAAGTGAAATAAGCTGCCGAGAGTTGTAAACTTAATCAGCTTTGTCATAAGCACTAGCCTCTGTAGCATCCAGGACATCTTCAACGAGTGATGCCTCAAAAGGGCAGCGTCCATCATTAAGGACCCCCACCACCCAGGTCATGCCTTGATCCCATTGCTACCATCAGGAAGGATGTACGGAAGTCTGAAGGCACACACTCAATGATTCAGAAACAGCTTCTTCCTCTCTGCCATCCGACTTCCGAATGAAAATGGACCCATGAACACTACCTCACTACTTTTTTATTTCCATTTTTGTACTACTTATTTATTTTAACTACTTAATATATATATACTTACTCTAATTCACATTTTTTATTATCATGTATTGCATTGTCCTGCTGCCACAAAGACAACAAATTTCACAACATATGCTGGTGATATTAAACCTGATTCTGATTATGTTCTTACTTTCAAATGAGGCCTGGGTTAAAGTCATACTTCCGCTAAGAATCTGAAATTAGGAGAGTAATTTTGACAAGTCAGAATGCAAAGTGCCATGGGGCTGGTCCTCTGTGAGAATGCATTAAACCCACATATTAATCTTGACTGAAATCAATGAACCATTGATCATGTTGGAAAATTAGAATTGTTAGATGTCTGCTAACTTGACCAATTATACTACCAATGTAAAACCAGTAATGAAAATAAAGCCAATATAATGAAAACCTGACAGACAATGAAGTTTTAGCAATGTCATAGTACCCATTTAATATCAGTTTATAAAGGTCTAGAAATTAAAATCTTAAAGGTTACCGCAATGCCATCTACTGGTTGCTTAAAAATAATTACTAACGTCCTTCAATCAAGGAATCATACTAACTTTAACCTAGTCTGGCTTATATGGTGCTTCATTTACAAAGAAATGTAATTAACTGTTAAATTGCCTTTACAAGTTATTTAGCAAGCTATTTGTTAATTACAGGAGCAAAGTGCTGTATCTAGAAGAGACCTGAGGAAGAATTTCTTTGGCCAGATGATGGTGAATCTGTGGGATTCATTGCCACAACAGCTGTTGAGGCCAAGTCACTGGATGTATTTAAAGTGGAGGTTGATAAGATTTTGAATGAGTCAGGGTGTATGGTGATGGGAAGAAGGCAGGAAAATGAGGTTGAGAGGGATACCAAATCAGGCATGATTGAATGGTGCAGAAGACTCGATGGGGCCAATGGTCTAATTCTGCTCCCAAGCTATGACTTTTGGTCTATATGGTACATCTTCCATTCTTTTAGTTTTTGTAATTAGCTCATTATTGTCACATATACTGAGATACAGTTAAAAATGTTTTGTTTGCATGCCATCGAGATCAATCATTCCATTCATAAATATATCAAGTTAGTAAAAGGAAAAGAAGAATGCAGAAGATGTTGTTATAGAGGAAGGGCATTGCAGGTTGACAGATCAAATGTGGTGGCCATAACGATGTAGATCAGGAGGTCAGCCGTTCCTTTAAGGATGTCCTAAAGGAATAAAGTGCTTTGGAAGCGTTGCCACTCTTGTAATATTGGAAGGGAGACAACCATTTTTCACACAGTGGGTTCACATAAACAGCAATTGGATAGTGACCAGAGAACGTGTTTTGGTGATAAAAACGGAAAATATTGGAAACATTTTGTATTTCCGGAGAGAGAAGTAAGGCGTTAACATTTCAGTTGATGAACAGTCATTAGAACTGGCCACTTCTGTTATAAACTGGAAAAACTGGTTATCTGAAATTGTTGAATTCAGCATTGGGTTCCAAGGGCTGTAACTGGCCAATCAGAAGATGACTTGCAATCATGTGAGCATTACCTTATCTTCTAAATATTCATACTCTTCTGATGATGAATATTCAATCATTTTATATGACTGCCTTTAGTAATGGTATTAGACCAATTTGGAAGAAAGGTCACCAAACTGAAACTTTGACTCTGTTTCTTTCTGTACAGATGCCACCTGACTTGCTGGGTATCCCCGACCTTTGCTACTTTGCTACCCACCATTTTTCTGTTAGTTTTTTCTTTGTTTTAGCGTGTTTAAGAGGGGAGGAGCATCAGGATCACTGAACAGCACTGCTTTGGTATAGTGCTATGTATTCTTTCCCCTCCACTTGAAGAGCAAACTTGTCCAAAATGCAGCACTATTAACAACAGAACACCTCCGTTCTGCAGCTGAAATGTCACCTTGCTTTTCTGTGCCCAAGTCCCTAGAGCAGCCATTACTTCAGGGCAACAGAGAATGGAGAACAAATGCTGGTCTTCACAGAAACTCTTATAAAGAGAATGGATTGATGAAGACACCAAACTAGTCTAAGCCTGTTTCAGACTTCATGCTGTATTGATTTCTTTGCTGGACTTGCCAACAAGAACTAAAAAATTATCTCTAGTTATAAATAAAACCATTGCTTTTCCCAGTCTTGGCAGCCACTGTTTCTGATGATTGAGGTAATTAAGGAATATGGAACTGATGTCGAGATTAATCTTGATGTAACTGAATGATAGACAGGCTCAAAGGGCTGGACGGCCTGATTATATTCCTCTGTTATTTTCATGTCAATGGATCTGAAATAGGAGAGAAATCCACAGCAATATTTTGTCAGGATAAATGTGGAGACCTGTGAAATTTGTGCCCATCTTCTAAACTCCACAACTGAAAGCTTACACCAACCCCCCTCCCTTTCTGCCCATAGTTTTGATTTGTTTCCTAGGCTAGTATGGCGGCGTAACAGATGGTGTTGTGCCTCACATCGACAGAGACCTGGGTTCAATCCCGAACTCTGGTGCTGTCTGAATGAAGTTTTGCATGTAATCCCTGTGACCACATGCGGATCATCCAGGTTCTCGTATTCCTCAAGCATCCCAAAGACGCAATGCTAGCCTTTGTAGACTATTGTAGGTACACTGTAAAATGAATCAATGGAGGACAGATGGGTAAAGGGAGACAGTGAGTTGCAGCAGTGGAGTGAAATAAAGATGGGAAAGTGGGTCTGAAGTTATTACTTAGCCGAGAGTTGACATGGATATGATGAGTCATGTGGCCTCTTTTGGTGCCGTTGTAAGACTATCAAAGCCAATAACAGCATCCAGTGCGACTGTGACAACAGTAAACTATCTTGCCTCATTCTTAGTGATGAGCCCGCAGGCTTATCCTCCTCCTTCTTCATCACCCAGCTGGATGAGAGCTCACTACTTGATTCCATTCTCACTGATTCAGTCCTTGGCAGAGAACCACCCGGGACTGGAATAAGATGGTGGTGCCATGGTTAAGTTGCTGGATTGCAAATCTGAAGCCCCAAGTTCAAATTCCATCATAGTAGATGTGGAATTTAAACTGAGTTAATTATCTGAAATTCCAAAAAAAGGCAACTAGACTTAGCAATGATGACAAAAACCACTGGAAAGGCATCTGGTTCACCAGCTTCAGGGGAGGAAATCTGCTGCCCCTGTTTGACTCTGGATCCAGTGACTCCAAACTGGCAGAGCAAGTCCAGTGAGGGATGGGCTGTAAATGCTGACCTTGCCAGAGGAGCTGCAAAGAAATGAGTGAATAACCTCCTCTCAGAAGATGTCATTGAGAAACAAGGTGTGGAAGAGGAAAACAGAGGGGCTGAGGATGGAGCCATGAGCTAGCAAAGGGCAACGTGGGTGCTGGAGGAGGAGACATGACATTGGATCAGTGAGGTTGGAGCTGAGTTAGTCAGCTCTCCCACAGCTCCGCTAAGAAGGAGGGTGTGGAACGCCTACCCCTGCCAAAAACTGCAGTCACAACTAAGGGTGCATTAAAACAAGGTAGTACACAGTCTATCCCAGTGCGTTTTTCTGATCTCGCCTCTTGCTGCCATCCATAAATTGTCAGGCATTTCTGGATGAGGAGAAATCCATTTTCTTAGATCCTCTGTGATACTTACTGATCACATTTTCCTTCCTAGCATCTTCCAGGGACTAAATCAGGTGCTTGACAACCTTGGTGCTGTACTTGTTCCAAGCTACCTTTGAATCACATTGAGGTGGCCTGTTCTTCAGCTCTATGACACTGGTACACCTAGTTCCTGCCATGCCTATGTAACAAGCCTTGACTATTCCACTGCATTCCGGTCTGACTTCCTCATTCCCTGACATGTCAAGTTCCATTCGCCCATTCCCTGTCTGCTTCCTCCCATCAACACTACCTCACTACTTCTAGTGTATATATATATTTATATATTTACTGTGATTCACAGTTATTACTATGTATTGCACTGTACTGCCGCTGCACAAGTTTCACAACATATCTAGTGATATCAATCTGATTCTCATTCAGAGTCTCACCCACATTGCTTTGCAGGTTAGATAAAATTCTGAAACCAAGCTCTTGATCATCTGCTTCAAATGAACCCCAGTCAATTATGCCACGTGTTTATGTGAATCATGTCAAATTTTATATGATAACCCTCCTTGTCAAATTTTGTTATGATAAAGTTCCTTTGCAAACACAGGTTGTTGCAAGTGTGGCATATAGAACTATAGACGTACAACATAGAAACTGGCTGCTCAGCACACCGTGTCCATGCTGACCTGTTTGCTTATCTGTACAAATCTCATTTGCCTGCATTAGGCCCGTACCTTTCCCATTTCACCCTCTGCCTAAATACCTCTTCTTTGTCGTGATGACTTCTCATTCCCCCACCACGTAGCAGTTTAGCGGCGTGGGAGATTACTGAGGAAGTTTGCACAGTTTCTGCAGGTTCTTCCTCGGGAAATGTTCCATAAATGTTCAGGCAAGGACTGATGTATAGGATTTTGATGGAATATTTGCCTCTTGCCTGATGCTCGTAGCTGGAATATCGCAGAAGTGTGGCACATTCGGGAGGCACCCTGGCTCTCGATTCAGTATTCAGCACCATGACCAATAGCGCCCTCTAGCTGCTGTGTGTTCCAGCTACAGGTGAACTTCAGCAGCCCGCTGCCCCTATTTCCATTCAAAAAATCAATTACCTTTGCACAGCACGTTTTGTCCTAAAGGAGTCCGAAAGCACCTCCCAGCCTGTGTGAATCGCTTCTAAAGTGTAATTGTTTTTATTCTGTGTAAACCTGATGAGTAACCTACAGTTAATAACTTCCAGAGCAGAATGTTGAGAGAATAAAATGGGATTAGTCAATCACAATCGGTTTAACATCACTGGCAGATGCCGGGAAATGTATTGTTTTGCGGCAGCAGTACATTGCAATACATAATAACATAAATCGATAAATCACAATAAGAAGTATATATAAAAAAATAAATAAGTAGTGCAAAAAGGGAGGGAAAAAGTGAGGTATAGTCCGTGAGCCAGGACCCAAAATTTGGGCCACTGGTACCATCTGGGGGGAATAATTCTTATAGTGATTTTTGGCAAGGTATATACCCCCAGTGCTAGAAAGTATGTGATAGCATTGCAGCGGTGGTAGCTGTGACATGTGGTCAACATAAACCACCAAATCATCTTCTATTTCCTTATGCAGTAAAAACACTGACAGGTAATACTGAGCTCATCCAAACACTGAACGGGCTTGGGCATGGGGTGTCTTACTCCCAACCTGAAGAGAACAACACTGCTCTGTGTCTCCAAAAGTTAGCAACAGCCTCCAACCAGAGAGTTGTACTTCCAGCCTCCATCAAGCCTCATGTCTTCACTAATATTGCATGGGACAATATCGATAGACTTGAGGAAACTCTCACTGGAAAGGGTACATCACATAGAGTCAATGGCATAGTGGTACAGGCCAATGTCTATGGACCATGTCTGCCAAGAGCTGAGCTTCCACACATTGAGAAACTGAAGCAGAGATCAGTCACCATTGAGGACCAAGAACTGGAAGTAAATGTAGCAGGTGCACTTGTGGGTCCACAGCCTCTCCCAACCAGGGAAAACTTTGTCCAGGAAACCAAAGAAGCTGCTCTTCTTGCCTGCAAGAAGAACCTGGTGTGGACATCTGCAAGGCAAACAGATCCAGAGAATCAGACAATCCCAAGCTGGACTGGTTTTAATATCATCATTAGGGACCAAGAACCAATCTCACAGGATATTGTTGGGTATCTGCCAACCATTAATTCACCAGCCACAGAGTTGACCACAGTATTTGAAATCCTGAACCAATCAGAGCTAATCAGGAAGGAACTTCATCTAGAAATAATTGAGGTAATCTTGGATCAAGCACTCTATGTAAAAGCCACTGAGATTGCCTGGAAGCACAAAGGGTGCTTCTCCAACATTCTTCTCAGGATGGGGACATTGCATACCATATATAATGCCTTAGCCATCCTAGGAAAGCGATTTTGGGATGCTGATCTAAAGGACATATGCATAGAGGCTGGAATTGTCACAGAGGGGTCCATCATAGAGTCCTTGATGGTAAACACTACAATCGTGCTGTCAGGGTCCACGAGTATATCTATGAAGCACTGATGAGACTCATGTAGGCAGAGTTCACACCGTGGGTTGAAGACAACGCTCCAGAGAGGAGTGGGTTGATCAAATCATTCTTAGACCATGTGAACAACATGGCCAGTGACTTGAGCCAACAGGAGTTGAACAATCTGCTACAAAGTCCACTGAGCTGAGCTGATAACCCTGTGGACAGACTTTCTGGAACACCTCTGTTGCAACAATGGAGAGCTATCCGCATTCTGGATATCATACATTGACATGGTAGAGAGCACTTGGGCTTCAGCGCGCCTCTTGTGGGGGGACAGCGAGCCAACTACCAGGCTGGTATATGGAGAAGGACCCACAAGTGCCAAGCCCAGTTGGCAGAGGATGGAAGATGGAGAGAGGAGAGGAAGCTGAACAGTTGGTGGTGCACTGGATGTGCCCCTCAGCTATGTGGAGTACTTCGCCATGTCTTCAACCTGAGCCTGAGGCTCCAGAGGGTTCCTGTGCTGTGGAAGACGTCCTGCCTCGTCCCTGTGCCGAAGACACCACACCCCAGTGGCCTCAATGACTACAGACCGGTGGCATTGACCTCCTACATCATGAAGACCCTGGAGAGACTTGTTCTGGAGCTGCTCCAGCCTATGGTCAGGCCACACTTAGATCCCCTCCAGTTCACCTACCAGCCCCGACTAGGAGTTGAGGATGCCATCGTCTACCTGCTGAACCGTGTCTATGCCCACCTGGACAAGCCAGCGAGCACTGTGAGGGTCATGTTTTTTGACTTCTCCAGTGCGTTCAACACCATCCGCCCTGCTCTGCTGGGGGAGAAGCTGACAGCGATACAGGTGGATGCTTTCCTGGTGTCATGGATTCTTGATTACCTGACTGGCAGACCACAGTACGTGTGCTTGCAACACTGTGTGTCCGACAGAGTGACCAGCAGCACTGGGGCTCCACAGGGGACTGTCTTGTCTCCTTTTCTCTTCACCATTTACACCTTGGATTTCAATTACTGCACAGAGCCTTGTCATCTTCAGAAGTTTTCTGATGACGCTGCCATAGTTGGATGCATCGGCAAGGGAGATGAGGTTGAGTACAGGGCTACAGTACAAAACTTTGTCACATGGTGTGAGCAGAATTATCTGCAGCTTAATGTGAAAAAGACCAAGGAGCTGGTGGTAGACCTGAGGAGAGCTAAGGTACCGGTGACCCCTGTTTCCATCCAGGGGGTCAGTGTGGACATGGCGAAGGATTACAAATATCTGGGGATATGAATTGACAATAAACTGGACTGGTCAAAGAACACTGAGGTTGTCAACAAGAAGGGTCAGAGCTGTCTCTATTTCCTGAGGAGACTGAGGTCCTTTAACATCTGCCGGACGATGCTGAGGATGTTCTACGAGTCGATGGTGGCCAGTGCTATCATGTTTGCTGTTGTGTGCTGGGGCAGCAGGCTGAGAGTAGCAGACACCAACAGAATCAACAAACTCATTCGTAAAGCCAGTGATGTTGTGGGGATGGAACTGGACTCTCTCATGGTGGTGTCTGAAAAGTGGATGCTGTCTAGGTTGCATGCCATCTTGGTCAATGTCTCCCATCCACTACATAATGTACTGGGTGGGCACAGGAGTACATTCAGCCAGAGACTCATTCCACCGAGATGCAACACAGAGCGTCATAGGAAGTCATTCCTGCCTGTGGCCATCAAACTTTACAGCTCCTCCCTTGGAGGGTCAGACACCCTGAGCCAATAGGCTAGTCCTAGACTTATTTCCTGGCATAATTTACATATTACTATTTAACTATCTATGGTTTTATTACTATTTATTATTTATGGTGCAACTGTAACGAAAGCCAATTTCCCCCGGGATCAATAAAGTATGACTATGACTATGGAAGGCCAGCCAGCACCCAATGCCGTCCTGGATCTACTGGCTTGTAACTGTCCAAGAAGATGTTCACTCCCAAGATGTATGTGTGTTGCAAATGGCCTCAGGTGTACTGACATGTGTAGACTGGCAGACTGTGAGAACCAGGCACCCACCTCAGAGAGTGTGGAAAGTTCAGATGAAGATGTGGAAGGTGTGGAAGACTTGGAAAATTATTACGATTATTAATAGGTTATGAAAGTATGGAAAACAAAGTATGGAAAGCAGTCTTTGATTAAATATATTCATTTTACAACCAAATGGGGCCTAGGTTATGGCCGTGTGGAACCCCACATTTGAATTATTGTACTGTAATTCTATATGCTATGACAAAAGCTTAAGATTGTTTTGATTTGATACAGCAATATGGAAAATATCATGACATTGATAAAACTCCAGAAATCTCTCCAAATGAGGTTTTTTACCTTTTTTGGGGTGGGGGGGGGGTAACATTTTCTGTTAATATGGAATATATATAAAAAGTGATTACTTATTTGAATTCCTGAATAAATTCTCCACAAATCCATGTGATTATATGTGTCCTAGGGTTTTACTGACTTTTCCAAAATAAACAACAGACAAATATTTTTCTAAAAATGAAACGATTCACTCTGCTGAACTTGGGCACTGTACTGCGAGTGCCACCAATGACATTGTTTTCAATGTAGAATTTTATTACGACGTTTGATGAAAAGTGCTTGAACTCAGCTATCATCGTGACAAATTTCAATGTTGAGGGATCACTGATGATAAAATACCACTAGGTTGAATATATATGTTGTACTTTATATTGGCCACTTTTCAGAAATGCTTATTTTAGGGTAGAGTTATAAACTGCATGATAGCACACATAAAGCTACCACTGGTGCAATGCTATCACAGATTTTCTAACTCTAGAGATGTATACCTTGCCAAAAATCACTATGGGCATTATTCCCCTCAGATGGTACCGGCAAACCCTACTGACTCACGGACGAGTAGTGTTCGTGGATTCATTGTCCTTTCAGAAATCTAATGGCAGAGGGGAAGAAGCTGTTCCTGAAATGTTGAGTGTGTGTCTTCAGACTTCTATACTACCTCCTTGATGGTAGCAATGAGAAGAGGGCATATCCTGGATGACGGGGGACATTAATAATGGATGCTGTCTTGTTCAGCATCGCCTTTTGAAGTTGTCCTAGATGCTGGAGAGGCCAGTGGCCATGATGGAGATGGCAGAGTTTCCAACGTTCTGCAGCTTTTTCTGATCTTGTGCAGTGACCCCTCCATACCAGATGGTGATGCAACCAGTTAGAATGTTCTTCATGGTGCATTTGTGAAAATTTACCAGTATCAAATCTCCTCAAACTCCTAATGAAATGTAGCCAATGTCATGCCTTCTTTGTAATTGCATTAATATGATCCTTGATGCAGACAGTGGCCAAAGGGCTTGTTTCAATGCTATATCTCCCTTTGACTTTATGACGCTAAGATCTGTTAACCTTCGTATCCAGTTAGAAGTTTGTGATCGTGTTTCCAAGCAGACAAATAAGGAAACAGCCCAAGTTGATATAGTATCCCCATGAACTCAGAACATCGCAGTATGATTTACAGCCAATTGTACTTGTTCTCTAAAGCTTAATCACGTAGCAATGTCCCACAGATGAACTATTAGCCAGGACACAGGAGAAAACGGCATCCTTTGAATAGTGCTTGGCGTCTTTTGCATGCACTTAGGAAGGTAGATGGTGCTTCAGTCACACATTTTTGAGATACGGGAGTAAACCAGAGTACCTGTTCTTATTTTACAAAACTATAAAAGTTTATTTACACAACAAATACACAAAGTACAAGCATTAAGTATTTACAAGACAGTGAATAAATACAAATTAAAATATGATTATTACTATCTATAAAACAGTCAATTCCCTGGGGGTCCACTGCTCTCAGAAATCCCCCATTATACCTATTGTGACCGCATGCTCCCTTTCCAAGGACAGCTGGGCATGAAGAGGGGTAGGCAGTCGGCCCTGCTAGAGCCCCCGACTTTCCACCGTCTAGACCCGCGAATCTTGGCCAGCCCAGGAGCAAGCTCACCAGTAGGTCCTCCTCGCAACCTGCCCCTTCCACACTGGGTGCCTGTGTATGAGGAGCGCGGGGCTGAAGTGCAGCCAGAATCTGAGCAGCAGCCCCTTCAGATACTCAGGCAGGGGCTGCAACCTCTCACACTCCATATTCGCGTGGTATACTGACTCCTCCCAGCCACAACGAGAATGTGTAAACTCCGCACAGCCCCCGTATAACAACCTCTGACTGTAGTTCTGTGAGTCATAATACCTCACAGAAACCTTACTAGTGTTCTCAGTGAAACAAGGAACTGACAGCTCAAGAATTCTGTGCTTTTGAAAACATCTTTTTCTCCCTGATGGTAAATCAGATTCTCTTGAGATTAACCGTAGAGAACAGCTTTTCAAGCCATGCGTCAGTATCCAAAGAACTCCAAAACATCTGGGGAATGTTCACTACAGCAGTACAATGGTGAATTTATTAAGACAAATTACATCTTGAGATTTCAATCTGATTGAGAAATCCACAAAGTGTAAAGTACTGATGGTCTGTGGAGGCAGAACTAGCAGGTGATATCTTGCGTAATCCATGCACCGTAGAGCAAGAAAGACAAGAATCCACACTAATGATACTATCCCAATTAGAATAAAGCAGTTCATTGTGTAACTACCTTGGTGTAAAGTGAACACGCATTGAGAACAGGAGTAGGTCACTTAGTGTTTAGACCCACCCAGATTATCGGTGATAATCTCATTCTATACTCTTGTATGCCTGTGCAGGCCAATTGCCGCTTGCTTATGAAATACTTACCTAACTCTGCCTTACAGTTAATCAAAGTCTCTACTTCCAGCTCTCTTTAAGGAAGAGGGTTCATAAGTCTCACAAACCTCAGATAAAGAATTGTTTCATCTCTGCCTCAAACTGGCAACCTCCAATTTTTAAGTGGTGACCCCAGATTCTTAGATTCCCTCATGAAAAGGATCAGCTTCCCCACACTCACCCCATCAAACCCATCAAAATTTTACCTGTTTCAGTTATGTCCTTTCTTACACATCAGTTTAGCAAATCTTCTCTGAGTTACATTCAACACATTTATATAATTCCTCAGAAAAGGAAACTGATTTTGTATATGGTATCCCAAATGACCTGCATAACAATATGATAACATTCTTCCAACTTTCCGACTTACTTGTTGTATCTGTATACTAGCCTTTTGTGCACCATTAATGAGTCTTTCAGATCTCTCTGCATCTCGGCTTTGTATTCCTTCACAATTTAGATAAAATACTTCATTTGCCAGACTATCTATAGCCTCCTTTTGTCCTCATTATGATTTAGTTTCCTACATATCTTTGTGTCAGCAAATTTAGTAACAATACCTTTGTTCCCTTCAAGTCATTCATGTAAATTGTAAAGAAACTGAGGCCCCAGAACAAATCTCTGTGGCACACCACTCATTACTAACCAGAAAAGTCCCTACTCCATTTCCTGTTAGCCAGCTAATCTATCTATTCCAATGTTACTTCCTATACTGACTTTTTGTTTTCTGCCATGGCCTTGGAGTCAGCACCTTATCAAACTCTTCTTTTTTTAAGCCCATTTTAAGCTACTGACGTGGGCCACTTCAGCAACTCTCCAGAGTCCTCTGTCCTGGGCTACACTTTTAAGGTGTAGCCTATCAAAGATCCTTCTTCTCTCAGAAATGGGGTCTTTGGAGCCTCTGTTGGCACTTCTGTAGCACTGAGTTTTTAATGGGATGGAGTTGCTAGCCCTATGCCCAACTGTCCACCTTTTGCAGCTAGGCCTGGGTTCGTTCATGGTGGAGTTACCTTATCAAATGCCTATAAGCTCCCCTTTATTCACTTGCTTTTTTAAAGAACTCCAAAAAATTTGGTCAAACATAACCTCCTTTTGACAAAATTATCTTCAATTTTTCTAAAAACATAACACTTGTCAATAACAGATGCTGAGTTAGTATTTTCGTTTCCTGTTTGCTTCCTCTCTCCCTATTTGACTGAAGCAGTTACTTTTCCATTTTCCAGAATAATGAAACAACCCCTGATTATAAGGAACTTTCAAAATTTAATCCAATGCATCAACCATCTCACCAGCCACTCCTTGAAATTGGTAAGAAGTAGATAGGAGTTACAATTTTACCTCTGGAACAATGAATATTAACAACTGTTATCTTTAAAAGGACTCAATAAATTATTCAAGGTCTTCCCCAACCAGAAGCCCTGGATGAACCAAGAGGTTTGAAATCTGCTGAGAGCCAGTTTGGAAGTGTTCAGGGCTGGCAATCCCGGAAAGTATAAGAAGTTCAGATATGTCCTCCAGAAGACAAACTCACATGCAAAGTGGTAATTCTGGACTAAACTTGAATCAGATGGATGCTCACCAACTGTGGCAAGGTTTGAATGTGTTCACCTCCTACAAAGGAAAACCAAGCAACATAAATGACAACGAGCATTTGGTCCCAGATTAGTTTAATGCCTTTTATGCTTGCTTTGACTGACAGAACACGGGGACATTTTCACAAAACCCCTCCCCACCGCCACCAACAGGCACCGACGACCTCGTGATCTCAGTCTCTGAGGCTAATGTAAGAGCATCCTTCAGGAGGGAAAACTGGCCTAGATGTCATACCTGACCAAGTACTGAGGACCTGTGCTGGCGTGTTTGCATACATACCCACCAGCTTTAAGTAGGCTTCAATGATACCAATGCCTAAGAAGAACGTGGTAACCTAGCTCATTGACTAATAGCCAACAGCACTTACATTCACTGTGATGAAGTGCTTTGAGAGGTTGGTTCTGCCCAAGGAGTGACCTGGATCCATTTCAATTTGACTACTGTCACATCAGGTCAACAGCAGGTGCTATTTCATTAGCTCTGGAACAGATAGACATGAAGTTGTATAGATAAGGATGTTCTTGATTGACTACGGCTCAGCATTCAACACTCTGTGCCTCAATACCTCCCTGTGCAACTGGATCCTTGATTCCTCACTTGCAGATCCCATCAGTACGGATTGGCAATAACATCTCCACATTCAGCATCAGTAGCAGTGGAAGGCAGGTGGAGAACTATCAAATGCGGTGAGTTCTTTCTCCTTGCAAGGGGGTTTTTCTTATTCTTAAACCATAAAAGCGAGATAGGGTCTAGCAGAGTGGCCATCATCAGAGTGGGGTCTAGAGTCAGAATGGGAACCGAGAGGCTTTGACTCAAGATACTTCGAAGAGAAGATGCTGAGGCCAAAGAAACAGGTAAGAAGAGTAGGTTTTTCTTTGTGTTATTGCTGACTTGGTCTTGGTTGCCTATTGTACAGTGCAGGCAGGATGGCAGGTATGGCAGTGGAATGCTCCTCCTGTAGGATGTGGAAATTTGTGGAACCTGATAGTCTCCCTGATGACTAGCCCTGCAGGAAGTGCAGCCAACTCCAGCTCATGAAAGACTGTATTAAGAAGCTGGAGCTGGAGTTGGATGAACTTAGAATCATCCAGGAGGCAGAGCAGTTGATATATACGACTTTTGAGCAGTTGGTTACACTCAGGGTGCAGAATTCGGGGAGTAGATGGGTGAACACCGAAAGAGGTAAAGGGAGAAGGAAGTCAGTGCAGGGTCCCCTGTGGCCATTCCCCTTGGCCACAGATAAACCCCTTTGGATACTGCTGAGAGGGATGACCTATCTGGGCAAGGCAGCAGCAGACCAATAGTATTGCAGTCGGCTCTGAGCCTCAGAAGGGTAGGGTGAAGTCAGGTGGAGCAATAGTCATTGGGGTCTTGATAGTTAGGAGGACAGAAAGGAGATTCTGCAGCAGCAAAAGAGATGCTAGGATAGTGTGTTGCCTCCCAGGTGCTAGGGTCCAGGATGTTTCTGTGGTTGCAGAATATCCTTGAAGGGGAGGGTGAGCAGTCAGAGGCCGTGGTACATATTGGTACCAATGATATAGGCAGGAGAGGGGTAGAGGTCCTGCGCAGTAAGTTTAGGGAGTTAGGAAGGAGGCTGAAGAGCAGGACCTCCAAGATGGTAATCTCAGGATTACACCTGGTGCAATGAGCTAGGGAAGGTCAGAACAGAAAGATAGCACAGATGAATGAGTGGCTCAGGAGATGGCGCAGGGAGCAGAGTTTCAGGTTCTAATCAGATATAGTATCACAGCTGCAGAAAAGGAGAAAGCCATGGCGGGAGGGTCTACTGAGTCAGTGTGGGTAGAAGTCAGAAACAAGATGAGGGCAATAACTCTACTGGGTGTTTTTTAATAGATCCCCCCCCCCCCAATAGTAACAGAGACATCAAGGAGCAGGTAGGGAGGCAGATTCTGGAACAGTGCAATAGGGTTGTTGTGATGAGTGATTTAAACTTTCCTAATATTGACTAGTATCTCCTTAGAGCAAGAGGTTTAGATGGGGTGTGTTCTGGAAGGTTTCCTGATGCATTACATAGATAAGCCAACTAGAGGTGAGGCTGTACTTGATCTGGTATTGGGAAATGAACCTGGTCAGGTGTCAGATCTCTCAGTGGGAGAACATTTTGAAGGTAGTGATCACAAATCTATCTCCTTTATCATAGCACTGGAGAGGGATAGGAGCAGACAATTTGGGAAAACATTTAATCGAGGTAGGGGGAAGTATGATGCTATTAGGCAGAAACTTGGGAGCAGATGGTTTCAGGGAATTTCACAGCATAAATGTGGCAAATGTTCAGGGAACGTTTGCATGGCATTCTGCATAGGTATGTTCCATTGAGACAGGGAAAGGATGGTAGGGTTAAAGAACCATGATGTACAAAGGATATAGAAAATCTGGTTAAGAAGAAAAGAAAGCTTACGAAAGGTTCAGGAAACTAGTTAATGTTAGAGCTCTAGAAAATTGCCAGGAAGGAGCTTAGGAATGAAATTAGGAGAGCTAGAAGGACCCATGGGAAGGCCTTGATGAGTAAGGCATTCTATAACTATGTGAAGAGCAAAAGGACAAGCCATGTGTGAATAGGACCTATCAGGAGGTAGCAGAGGTACTTAATAAATACTTTGCTTCAGTGTTCACCAGGGAAAAGGACCTTGTCCATTGTAGGGATGACTTACAGCAGACTGAAATGCTTGAGCATATAGACATTAAGAAAGAGGATATGCTGGAGCTTTTGAAAACCATTAAGCTAGATAAGTTGCCAGGTCCAGACGAGATATACCCCAGGCTACCTTGGGAAGTGAGGGAGAAGATTGCTGAGCCTCTGGCAATGATCTTTGCACCATTAATAGGGATGGGCGAAGTACTAGAGGATTGGAAGGTTGCAAATGTTGTTCCTTTGTTCAAGAATATGAGTAGAGATAACCCAGGGAATTATAGACCAGTGAGTCTTACTTCAGTAGTGGGAAGGTTGTTGGAGAAGATCCTGAGAGGCAGGATGTAACAAACGCACTGTTGAAAGAAGAGTGGTGGATGTAGTGTATATGGATTTCAGAAAGGCATTTGATAAGGATCCCCCTGAAAGGCTCATTCAGAAAGCAAGGGCCATGGGATCCAAGGAGACCTTGCTTTGTGGATCCAAAATTGGCTTGCCTGCAGAAGGCAAAGGGTGTTTAGATGGTTCATGTTCTACATGGAAGTAAGTAACCAGTGGTGTTCTGCAGAGATCTGTTTTGGGACCCCTCCTCTTTGTTATTTTTATAAATTACCTGGATGAGGAAGTAGAAGGGTGGATTAGTAAGTTTGCTGATGACACAAAAGTTGGGGGTGTTGTGGATAGTCTGAAAGGTTGTCAGAAGTTACAATGGGACATTGATAGGATGCAGAACTGGGCTGAGAAGTGGCAGATGGAGTTCAACCCAGATAAGTGTGAAGTTGTTCATTTTGATAGAACAATTTGAAGACAGAATATAACATTTATGGTAAGACTCTTGGCAGAGTGGAGGGTCAGAGAGATCTTGGGGTCCATGTCCATAGGACACTCAAAGCTGCTGTGCAGGTTGACAGTGTTGTTAAGAAGGTGTGTGGTGTGTTGGCAATTCATCAACTGTGGGATTGAATTCAAGAGCCGTGAGGTAATGTTACAGCTATATAAGACCTTGGTCAGACCACACTTGGAGAACTGTGTTCAGTTCTGGTCACCTCACTACAGGAAGGGTGTGGAAACTACAGAAAGGGTGCAGAGGAGATTTACAAGGATGTTGCCTAGATTGGGGAGCATGCCTTATGAGAATAGGTTAAGTGAACTTGGCCTTTCCTTCTTGGAATGATGGAGGATGAGAAATGACTTGATACAGGTGTATAAGAAAATGAGAAGCATTGATTGTGTGGATAGCCAGAGGCTTTTTCCCAGGGCTGAAATGGCTAACATGAGGGGGCAGAGTTTTAAGGTGCTTGGAAGTAGATACAGGGGGGTGTCAGGTGTAAGTTTTTCACACAGAGTAGTGGTTGTGTGGAATGCACTGCCAGTGACAGTGGTAGAGGCGGATACAATAGGATCTTTTAAGAGACTCTTAGATAGGTACATGGAGCTTAGAAAAATAGAGGGCTATGTGGCCCACCTTATTGGTCAAATCTAAGATGGTGATGAATTGGCATATAGGTGGAAGATTGAAAATCTGGTTGAATAATGCCACAACAACAACCTCTCATTCAATGTCAGCGAAACTAAAGAGCTACTTATCGACTACAGGAGGAACAAGTCTGAGGTCCATGAGCCAGTCTTCACTGGAGAATAAGATGTGGAGAGAGTCAGTAATTTGAAATTCCTTGGAGTTATCATATCAGAGGATCTGTCCTGGGACCATTACAAAGAAGGCCACTTTCTTAAAAGTTTGCATGGCTTCAATATGTCACCAAAGTCTTTGATAAATTTCTACAGATGCACATTGGAGAGTACTGTATCATAAAAGGGTTGCATCACAGCCTGGTATAGGAACACCAATGCCCAGAAATGGAAAAGTCCACAAAAAGTAGTGGATACAACCCAGTCCACCACAGGCAAAGCCCTCTCCACCAATGTGCACATTTACAAGGAACGTTGCCTCAAGAAAATGGCATCTATCATCAAGGACCCCCACCATCCAGGTCACGCTTTCTTCTTGCTACTACCATCGGCCAGATTTATAGACCACAAATCTGAACTGATTTTACAACCTACATAATCACTTTTAAGGACTCTTTACAACTCACGTTCCCAGTATATTTTATTTGCCTAATTTTTCTTCTTTTGCATATTGGTTGTTTGTCAGTCTTTGCTTATGTCTAGTTTTTTGTAAATTCAAATGAATTTATTTACTTGTTTGTAAATGGCTACAAGAAAATGAATCTCAAGATAGCATATGGTAACATATACCCAGTTTGATAACAGATTTTATTTACATTTTGACAATGATTAAAAATAAAAGCACTTGCTAGAAATACTTTGAGCACAAGTACCCTGTGAAGTAGAAAAGGCATGTAGTCACCTTTGGAAGCCTATTATTCTACCCATATGAAATTGTAACATAAAAGGGGTCTATTTGGTCCAAATAGCTGTGTGCCAGCTCTCAGAGCTATCCTATTTACTCCTTAATTCTCCCTAAAAACTATTCTCACCACATTCACACCAACTCTCCCAGTTTCTACTTACACATGAAGGGAACATTTACAGCAGCCAAATAACCCAAGGAAACCACATGGCCATGGGGAAATTGTTTAAACTTCACACAGAAAACATTGCAGGTCAGAATTGAATCTGGGCCTCTGATAGTGCACCACAGAGTGTTAGCAATTTCTTTTGTTCTCTTTTCTTCATATTATTCTTTAAATATTTTGCCTTGTTTTGATTTGAATTTTCCTGTGTTGCTTGTTGCAAATCCACTGCTCTTGCTTTCCTCTAAGGCATTGTTCCTGCTTCTCTACTCCACATATATTGTCTGACTTTGAGTGTTTCCGGTATTTTCTGTTCTTGTGCCAGATTTGCTGCATCTGCATTTTTCAATTTACAGTCTGTGTTGCCTTGGAGATACTCATGAGTTCTGTTCTGAAATCACTGGCTTCAAAGTTGTGGTAATCCTGAACTCATGTCTGCTCATTGATATTTCACGCAGGCTTTCTGGCAGTTCTGTCAATGCTACAAGGATTGCATTGCTAAAATCCCAATAGCCTCTTATGAAAATTTATTTTCGGAAGTTTTGCCAAAGCCTGCATTTATTGTCCAGACATAATTGCCCTAAAGAAGATGGTGGTTGAAAGTCTTCTTGACACACTGCAGTCCTTCTGAAGATACTTACACCGTGGTATTGGGGAGGGATTTCCAGGATTTGGACCCAGCAATGATGAAGGGGTGGTGATACAATACACTTCCAAGCCAGGATGGTGCGGGACTTGGAAGATTCAGGTGGAAATACTCCTGTGCACCTGGTATCTGTGTACATAAGTGATAGAAGCTATGGGTTTGGTGCTTATATGAGTAACTGCAGCACATTTTATGGATGGCACACACTGTGCGATGATGGAGGGATTAACCATTTTGTATTGTGGATTGGTCATTGAATATTGATCTTCTTGGGTGTCGGATGTGCATTCATACTGGCAAATGCAGAGTATTCCAAGTTATAGTGGATCACCTCCCAACTTACCCTCTTACTTAGCTTTCGTGGTCCCAGAATACATCCTACGCAGTCAGGAAAGCTCACCAATGCCTCTATTTTCTGAGAAGGCTGAAGAGAGCTAATCATTGCACATTTATACTCACATTATTCTACAGATGTGTAGCCAAGAGCATCGTAACAAGTTGCATCACTGCTTAGTATGGAAGCTGCACTGCAGCAGACAGGGAGGCTATACAATGGGTAGTCCAAACTGCCCAATGAATACTGGCACCAGCCTACTCACCATCAAGGACATATATATAGAAAAGTGCCAGAAAAGGCCCAGGAACTTCATGAAGGATCTCACCTACCCTGCTCATGGACTGTTTCTCCCACTCCCATTAGGGAGGAGACTACATAGCATCCATGCCAAAACCACCATACTCAAAAACAGACACTTTCCCCAAGCAACAAGGCTGATCAAACCCCCACTCACTAACTCCACCACAAATTTATTATTTTCCATCAGTCACCTTATGTATAACCTAGTGTCACTTTATGGACATACAATCAAACTATGTTTATAAGCTACTTTATGCATTTATATTTACAGTGTGTTTTATTATTATTACTATTTGTTCTTTAGCTTTTGTGTTTTGTCTGCGTTGCATCAGATCTGGAGTAACAATTATTTCATTCTCCTTACACATGTGTACAGGAAATAACATAAAACAATCTTGAATCTGAATCAAACCTATCACAATTTTGTCAACTTCAAGGAGATCAAACCCACCTTCTCTGGTTCCTTGTAGATTTTCTTGTAGATTCCTCACCCCACAAACCATTCTTGTACACCTCTCCTGGTTCCTTCCTAAAGTGTGGTGGCCATAGATGGACAGTTTTCATTTTTGCTCTGTAATTTGTAAAAAGTTTCCTTGTGAGATACCACCTTAATGTTGTCTACAGTACTTAAAGTCAGATGATAGACTTTTGAATTATAGTTGGTGTTATACAGCAGCCAGTTTCTGCATTGCAAGCAGCCACAGACTATAATGAGATAATAGTAAAATGATTTGTTTAGCAGTAATTAATATGAATTATTCATATGTGTATAATTTTTGCACATTGTTTGGAGACTATGCATTATCTCAATTACTTGCAGATAAATGGAACTTCAAAATATTCCTGTAATCCTAATATAAACTGCATTTGACATGGAAGGATATAATTAATACACAGAGTTATGGAGGGTACATGATGTCACTTTAGTACTTCCTGTGGTAAACACAGACCGTGGCATCCTAAATTAATTTTAGGAATAAATGCTAAGGAGAAAGTGCACCTGCTTCATTAGAGGAAGTTGAACAAAAGAAATAGCTCAATTCTGAGCTGATCATTATGGTGGCTGTGAGCTTTCTATTTTTGGAATGGAGTATGTTACACTGCATGAAGTCACAAAGTTGTAGGGTGCATGCAACTGGATTCCAGCAAGATGTCAAAATTAACAAATATTCTAACATTCAGAGTAAGGAGGACCCTTTTCAGTTAAGGCCTTTCCAGCATTAATAGCACCAAAAAGAAAACTCTATTAAAACTATGGTTAAATCCAGCAGTTTGCTGGCTGGCTGCCAGTGACTAGTGGTGTCCTGCAGTGGTCAGCATCGGGACTGTTTGTTTTCACATTATATGTCAATGGTTTGGATGATGGAATTGATGGCTTTCTGGCTAAGTCTGCAGATGATACAAAGGTAGGTAGTGTTGTGGAAGCAAAAGGTCTGCAGAGGACTTAGATAGATTGGGAGAATGGGCAAAGAAGTGGCAGACGGAATATAGTGTAGGGAAGTATGTGGTTGTGCACTTTGGTAGAAAGAATAAAGGCATAGATTATTTTCTAAACAGAGAGAAAATTCAGAAATCAAAAGTGCAAAGGGACTTGGGAGTTGTCGTGCAGGATCCCTTAAAGAAAGCCAAATGCAATATTAGCATTCATTTCAATAGGACTAGAATATAAGAGCAAGGATGTGATGCTGAGGCTTTATAAGGCGTTGGCCAGATTGTATTTAGAGTTCTGTGAGTAGTTTTGGGCTCCCTATCTAAGAAAACATGTGCAAGCATTGCAGAAGGTCCAGAGAAGATTCACGAGAATGATTCTGAGAATGAAAGGGTTAACAAGCATTTGCTTGCTCTGGGCCTGTACTCGCTGGAGTTTAGAAGAATGATGGGGGATCTCATTGAAATCTATCTAATATTGAGAGAGCATGAGGTGCAGTGGCCTTCATCAATCATGGGATTGAATTTAGGAGCCAAGAGGTAATGTTACAGCTATATAGGACCATGGTCAGACCCCACTTGGAGTACTGTGCTCAGTTCTGGTCACCTCACTGCAGGAAGGATGTGGAAGCCACAGAAAGAGTGCAGAGGAGATTTACAAGGATGTTGCCTGGATTGGGGAGCATGCCTTGTGAGAATAGGTTGAGTGAACTTGGCCTTTTTTCCTTGAATCGACGGAGGTTGAGAGGTGACCTGATAGAGGTGTGTAAGATGATGAGAGGCATTGATCATGTGGATAGTCAGAGACTTTTTCCCAGGGCTGAAATGGCTAGCATGAGAGAGCACAGTTTTAAGGTGCTTGGAAGTAGGTACAGAGGAGATGTCAGGGGTATGTTCTTTACTCAGAGAGTGATGAGTGCATGGAATGGGCTGCCGGTGATGGTGGTGGAGGCGGATATGATAGGATCTTCTAAGAGACTCCTGGACAGGTAAATGGAGCTCAGAAAAATAGAGGGCTATGGGCAACCCTAGGTCATTTCTAAGGTGAGGACATGTTCAACATAGCTTTGTGGGCTGAAGGGCCTGTATTGTGCTGTGGATTTTCTATGTTTCTATATTAAAAGGCCTACTTAAAGTGGATGTGGAGAGGATTTCCTTTAGCAAGTGAGTCTGGAGCCAGAGGCCACAGCTCAGAATATAAGAGCATCTCATTAACACAGATGAAGAGGAATTTATTTAGCTAGGCATGAATCTGTGGAATTCATTGTTACAGATGGCTGTGCAGGCCAAGATGTGAGTATATTTAAAGCAGAGATTGATAGGTTATTGATTATTTATGGCATCAAAGGCTACAGGGAGAAGGTGGGAGAATGGGGTTGACAGGGATGATAAATCAGCCATGGTGGAATGGCGGAGCAGACTCCGTGGGTTGAATGGCCTGACTCTGCTCCTATACCTGACAGTCTTATTTACTAAGATATTCCTGTTGCTTTTCGTAAATTGTACAGGTCACCTCAAAGGGCCATTGTCCATGTTGCCATCTGGGAATGTTGGAAAACAAAAGCAACAGTTAAGGTTGGATGTTAGAGTCCATATTAAATTTAGTGAATATATTAAATCATCATTATTAAGCAGAATAATGAAGATTTTCTTTTGATTACTGAAGCTTTGCATTGTCATGATGTCTTTGAAAGTGAAACTGGTATTTTTTGATTCAGTAATTGCTTACCTTTGTCAGTTTATCTAAAATAAAAAGCTCAATACCTGCACAGGAAAGCACTAAAGCTTCTATTTGGATTACCATCCAAAATGGAACGTAATTACTTCAGCGCAATAAATATTATTACTAATAAATTTAACTCTGCCATGTATAGCCCCAAATCTAGCTGCAAAAGGAGTGGGGTTGGGCATAGAGTTAGAAACCCTATACCATAAAAACCCAGAGCTATAGAAATGCCAGCAGAAGCTCCAATGACTTTATCCCTGAGAGGAAAGATTTTCAAAGATGGGCTACACCTGGGAACAACTTGAAAAAACTGGCCCGGAATAGAGGACTGTGGCGAGGGGCTGTCAGCGGCCTGTGCCCAAGCAGGGGTGATTGCCTTAAGTGAGTAAATACTAATAAACTTAACAAGCAATTCTTAGCCAGGTAGAGGTGGGACGTAGGACTCACTTTCACAGGGAGTGATTAAGGTAGGAGCAGAAAATCAGTGATGAGTAAGGAGGAGCTGAGGGATATACATGACAGTTAAAAATCTTCCTGGAACTGAAAACCAATACATCCCAAGGGCCCACTGTTTTGAAGCAAGAAGCCAATGAAATGGTGGTGCACTGGTTATCATCATTTCAAATTCTAGCGAGTCTAGAACCCCTCCTGTAGATTGAATTGTAGCAAATGTAACTCCATTATGGGAGGAGAGCGGAAAAAAATAAGGGAGCAACCATTGGAAACAGTAATAAAGAATGCAATAAGAAAACACCTTGAAAAGAATAAAAGGATTATGCAGAGTCAGCATGGATTTCTGAAACAACAATTCTGTTCGACCAATATACTGTCAATGTTTGAGGATGTGAAAAGTACATAGTACATTGGATAGTCATGGCCAGATCAGAAATTCAGCATGATTTTGTGTGAGGTCATATTGACAAGCCTTTTGGAGTTTTTTTGAAAGAGGAAACTAAAGGAATAAGGTGAAGGATGCAAGGTCTTGACAAGTTCCCACATGGCAGACTGATCTGGAAGGTTAGGTCACATGGGGTTTAGGGGGAGCTAGCAAAGTGGATTCAGAATTGGCTTGAAGATGAGAAGCAGGGGGCATGAGTGAAGGTAGTTTCACCATTTGGAGGCCTACAACTAGTGGGGTGTCCCAGCAGTCAGTCTTGCGAGCTCTGTTATCCATTACTTATTCAAATGATTTGTATATGAATGGATAGGGTGGTGAAGAAAGCTTTTGGTATGCTGGCCTTTATTAATCAGAGCATTGAGTATAGGAGTTGGAATGTAATGTTGAAATTGTATAAGGTATTGGTAAGGGCAAATTTGGAGTATTGTGTACAGTTCTGGTCACGGAATTATAGGAACAATGTCAATAAAATTGAGAGAGTACAGAGGAGATTTACTAGAATGTTGCCTGGGTTTCATCTCCTAAGTTACAGAGAAAGGTTGAACAAGTTGGGTCTTTATTCTTTGGAGCGTAGAAGGTTGAGGGGGGACTTGATAGAGATATTTAAAATTATGAGGGGGATAGATCGAGTTGACGTGGATAGGCTTTTTCTATTGAGAGTGGGGGAGATTCATACAAGAGGACACGGCTTGAGAGTTAAAGGGCAAAAGTTCAGGGGTAACATGAGGGGGAACTTCTTTACTCAGAGAGTGGTAGCTGTGTGGAACGAGCTTCCAGCAGAAGTGGTTGAGGCAGGTTCGATGTTGTCATTTAAACTTAAATTGGATAGATATATGGACAGGAAAGGAATGGAGGGTTATGGGCTGAGTGCAGGTTGGTGGGACTAGGTGAGAGTAAGAGTTCGGCACAGACTAGAAGGGCCGAGATGGCCTGTTTCCGTGTTGTAATTGTTGTATGGTTATATGGTATGTGTCACTATTAGCAAGTTTAGCATTAGGGGGTCTTATTGATAGTGAAGCAGGTTATAATCAATTACAAAGAGTTGGTTAGTTTGAGAGAAGGGATGACGAATGGCTGATAGATTTAAACTTTGATAAGTGTAAGGTGATGCATTTTAGACATTCAAACTAGGAGAGGGCCATTCACTGTAAAGTGTTGTGGAGCAGAGGGACATGGGAGTGCAAGTGCACAATTTGCTGAAAGTGGCCACACAAGTAGACATGATGGTGAAGAAGACACTTAGTATGCTGACTTTTGTCAAGCTTAGGAGCAGAGACATTATGTTGCAGTTAGATAAGTCACTCTGGTGCAACCACACTTGGAGTATTGTGTACAGTTTTGTTCACTCTGTTATAAGAAAGACATTGCCAAGCTGGAGAAGGTAAAGGAGAGATTTATGATTTAGGATGCTGTCTGGACTAGAGGGCCTGACTTAGGGGTTATTTATTTGTTGAAGCACAAGAGAATGAAAGGTGATCTCACAGAAGTTTATAAAATCATGGGGGCGGGGGAGTATGGATAAGGTGGACAGTCATAGCCTTTTCCCCAGAGTAGTTAAATACTACAGAGCACAAGTACAAGATAAGAGGAGAGAGATTTAGAAGAAATCTGAGAGGTACACAGAATAGTGTAAAGTATAGTATCTGGAATAAAATGCCAAAGGAAGTGGTCAAGGTGAGTACAACTGCAAAATTTAAAGAGGTTTTTGGATAGGTTGGGGAAGGTCTTGGAGTGCTATGGGTGAAGGGCATGTTTCTATGCTGTATTACTGTAAGACTCATCGTTGATCATAGCGGTGGGGTTAATACTGTACAACAAAATTGATCATTAGACAGAAAAGAAAGAGTAAGAATAAAATGTCCTGACGAAGGGTCTCGGCCTGAAACGTCAACTGAAATCCAATAAATGCTGCCTGGCCTGCTGCTTTGATGTGTGTTGCTTGAATTTCCAGCATCTGCAGAATTCCTGTTGTTACGTGTAAGAATAAAATTCATGTTTTGCTGGTTGGGAGGCTGTCATTAGTGAGGTCAGTGTTTGTGCCTCAGCTAAAGTTCAAAGTTCCAAGTAAACTTATTATCAAAGTACATATATGCACCATACTACCCTGAGATTCATTTTCTTGTGGGTATTCAAGTAAATACAAAGAAACATAATAGAAATAATGCAAAACTACTCACAAAGATGAACAAACAACAAATGAGCAAAAGACAACAAACAGTTCAAATAGAAAACTAAAATCAAAATAATAAATAAATAAGTAATAAATAATATTGAGGGCATGGTTGTAGAGTCCTTAAAGTGAGTCCATAGGTTGTGGAATCAATTCAGTGTTGGGGTGAGTGAGGTTACCCACTCTGGTTCAGGAGCCTGATGGTTGAGGGGTAATAAATGTTCCTGAAACTGGTGGTGTGGGCCCTAAGGCTCCTGTACCTTCTTCCTGATGGCAGCAGTGAGAATAGAGCATGGCCTGGATGGTGGTGGTCCTTAATGTGGATACTGCTTTCCTGTGACTGTGCTCCTTGTTGATGTGTTCAGTGGTGGGGGAGGTGGGGGGGGGGTCACTTTACCTGTGATGGACTGGACTTTATCCACTACCTTTTCTTGGCTTTTACATTCAAAGGCTTTGATGTTTCCACACCTGGCCATGATGCGACCAATCAGTATACTTTCTAGTGTGTATCTATAGAAGTTTGTCAATGTTTTAAATGACATGCCAAATCTTCGCAAACCTCTAAGAAAGTAGAGGTGTTGCCATGCCTTCTTTGTAATTGCATTTACATGCTGAATGCAGGACAGATCTTCTGAAATGATAATGCTGAGTTATTTATTGTTAAAGACCATTTCCACCTCTGATCCCTTTGTGAGGACTGGCTCATGGATCCCTGGTTTCCTCCTCCGGTACTGAATAAACAGCTCTTTGGTTTTGATGATGTTCAGTGAGAGATTATTGTTGTGGCACCCTTCAGTCAGATGTTCGATCTCCCTCCTATATGCTAATTCTTCCCCACATTTGATTTGGTGAACAACAGTGATATTGTCAGCAAACTTAAATATGGCATTGGAGTTGTACTTAGCCTCACAGTCATATGTATAAAGCACGTAGAGTTGGGGGCTAAGCACATAGCCTTGTGGTGCACCTGTGCTGATGATGATTGTGGAGGAGATGTTGTTGCCAGTCCAAATTGACTGGGGTCTGCAACTATATTCAAGATTTGGCTGAGGGGACGATTATTGAGTTTGCTGATAATATTAAGTGTGAATGGGGAGGATGTAAAGAGACTTCATGGTGATATTAACAAGCAGAGAATATAATAGAGAAATGTTGAAACTATTCCCTTTAGTTCATGACACAGAAGCAGAATACTTTTCAAATGATCGTTAACAGCTCACTGTAAGGCCACCAGATGGCAGTGCGCAAACAAACATGAGCGTCAGGAAAATCAGATCCGTGAAACAAAACTTGTATGAGAAACCAATGAAGACAAGAAAATTATTTACATCTTTATCAATTTTATTCTTTACCAAATATAATAGTGAGTCATTTTTGATACGACTGCACTGGAAACTACTTGCACTGCACTTTCTCTGTAAGGGTAACTCATTATTCTTCATTCTGTTACTGTTTACCTTGATGCATTGTTATAATGAAATGATCTGTATGGACGACAATGCAAAGCAAAGTTATTCACTGTACCTCAATACATGTGACAATTATAAATCAAGTTACCAACTTGGGAAAATTCTTTCAAGGAGACTTGCCAGTCTCTCCAAGAAGTTTTGCTAAATCAACTCCCAATAATTTTGTTGCTGAAATCGGGTACAGTCTAATGCCTCCTCATGGTCCATATTGTATAGCTTCTCCTCATATTCCATCATAGAATCATAGAAAACTACAGCGCTGAAACGGCTCATCTAGCCTATACCGACCTGGTCTTCTGCTTAGTCACAACCACCTGCACTCCATTCTCCTCTCGTCCATGTGCCTATCCAAACTTCTTTGAAATGTTACAATTGAACCCGCATCTACCACTTGCACTGAGAGCTCGCTCCACCCTCTGAGTGAAGGAGTTCTCCCTCAGATTTCCTTTAAATATTTCACCTTTTACCCTAAATCTATGATTCACCCAATCTATTATCTCACCCAACCTGAGGGGAAAAGCTTGCGTGCAGTCACCACATCTATATCCCTCATAATTTTGTATACCTCATAAGATCTCCCCTCATTCTCCCATGCTTCATGGAAAAAGTGCTACCCTATTCAACCATTCCCTACAACTCAGATCTCCAAGCCCTGTCAACATCCTTGTCATTTTCTTTGCACCTTTTTAAGCTTCTTGATTATTTTCCTGTAGGTAGGTGAGTAGAACTGCACACAATACTCTAAATTCGGCCTCACCAAAGTCTTATAAAATTTCAACATAACATCCCAACTCCTGTACCCAATGCCCTGATTTATGAAGGCCAATATACAAAAAACTCTTTTTATGACTGTAGTACTGATTATGCTAATTTAAAGAAATTATGGTTCTGTATTGCAGCTCCCTTTATTCTAATATATATTTCAGAGCTCTAACATTCACTGTATTACCATGGTTTGTTCTTCCAAAGTACAACACCTCACACTTGTCCGCTGAAAATTATAGCTGCCATTTTGCAGCCCATTTTTCCATCTGGTTAAAATCACTTTGTTAGATTTCCTCAGTCCACTATGACTCCAATTTTGGTGTTATCTGCAAATTTATTGATCCAGTTTACCACATTTTATCTAAATTATTAATAAATTATAATAAACAGCAATGGACACAGCAACAATCCCTGCAGCACCCCACTCAGCACAGTCCTCTGGTCAGAGAGACAACTATCTACTACCACTCTCTGGCTTCTCCTGCTAAACCAATGTAGAATACAATTGGCTACTTCATCCTGAATGCCAAGCAATCTAAACTTCAGGACCAGTCTCCCATGCAGGACTTTGTCAAGGTCTTGCTAAAGTTCACTGGCTTTCCTTTATCAACTTTCTTGGTAATCTTCTCAAAAAAAAAAAGGAATTTTGGTGAGAAGTGACCTACCACACACAAAGCAGTCCATTCCAAAAATGTCACCCAAGATTTCTACAGAAAGAAAAAATCTCAGATCTTTAAAAGTGGCTTGTTGTCTGTGTGTAGGAATCCAAAATATGCAAACAACAGAATGTATATTTTGGTATTTATTCAGTTCCAGTAAGCTGAACGTTTCATGGAATTCAGGCATCTACACTGAATTTTACAATGTAGTGTAAAGCAGGACTGAGATAACTTTGGTCCTCGTGGTTATTTTTTGTTCTTTCCTGATTGTCCAAGTGATAGTGAAATATCTTCAAAGACATTCAAAAAAGACCTGAAATGCACAAACTCTTTTAGCTAAATATGCTTTCTGTACTGTCACTATAAGTATCAGTGATGAGTCCCCATAATTCAATAAGCAGCAAGTCACTCACCATGCAAGACTGCTACCATACATGAAAATCCCACTATGCAGGAGTGAATGGTGTACAATATTCCCACTGTTCGTTCCAACATCCATTTTGTGTATATCACCATCATGTGTACAAGACAACCATAAACATGAATGACCTCATTTTGTAAATGTTTACTGTGTGGGGCGTCTTCTGTCCCAACACTCTATTTTATGTAGAAGCAGAACCACACGCCTCAACCAATCAATACCTGCCACTTGACTTTCTGACCTGAGGGTGTGAGTGGCCTCGGGATGCTTACATAATATGTCTCCCTGTTGTAACTTATCACTTGCTTTTTACACGTAAAAACATTTATTATTATGTTGCTCTTTCTAAAGGCAGTCAACACAGATAGAGTTACCTATAAAATATCCTTTACTGAAGATATTTAATTGAGAACTTGTGCTTCAGTGAAAGGTTCTTGTCACATCTTTATAGGCACCGTTAGTCTCATGAGACCATGGATTTGCACCTTGGAAGGTTTCCAGGGTGCAGGCCTGGGCAAGATTGTATAGAAGACTGGCAGTTGCCCATGCTGCAAGTCTTCCCTCTCCATATCACCGATGTTGTCCAAGGGAAGGGCATTAGAACCCATACAGCTGGGCACCAGTGTCGTCGCAGAGCAATGTGTGGTTAAGTGCCTTGCTCAAGGACATACGTGCTGCCTCAGCCAAGGCTCAAACCAGCGACCTTCAAATCACTAGACAAATGCCTTAACCACTTGACCACGTGCCAACATCTAAAACCTAACTTTTTCTGGTAATCTCAGTCCTGAGATGTTAACTGAGCTTCTCCCTCCATGGATGCTACATGACTTGCTGAGTGTTTTCAGCATTTCTTGCTTTTATTTCAGACTTCCAGTACTTGCACTTTTTTTGATTTTCACTCTGAATTAGGCAAGTGCTGACAAGATTTTTTTTCTAAATGTTATATCATGATACACAGTTTTAAAAGTGTACACTTTCATATATACGTGGTGGTCAATTTATTAGGTACCTTCTATACATAATAAAATGGCCACTGAGTATGTTCACGATCTTAAGCTGCTGTAGCCCATCCACTTCAAGGGTCGATGTTTTGAGAGTTCAGAAAAGCTCTTTTGCACACCACTATTATAACACTTAATTGTTAGAGTTAGCATTGCCTCCCTGTCACCTTGAACCAGTTTGGCCATTCTTCTCTGACCTCTTTGACTAACAAGGCATTTTCGCTCACAGAACTGCCTCTCACGAGGTTTTCTTATGTCTCTTGCACCATTCTCTGCAAATCCCAGATCAACATGTTTCTGAGATTCTCAAACCACTCCGTCTGACACCAGCAATCATTCCACAAAGTAACTTAGATCACTTTGCTTCCTCATTCCAAACAACAACCAAACTTCTTGACCATGCTTGCATGCTTTTAAGCATTGAATTACTGCCATATGATTAGCTGATTAGATATTTACATTAATGAATAGGTGTACCTAATAAAGTAGCTACTGAGTGTATATTACAATGATAGTGAGCAGTTAGCCTTGCTTTACAGATGTTTGGGGATGGAACACACTGATGGGAGTGGACTTATGTGCCGTGGTTTTGAAGCTGACTGAATGACCATCATTTAAAATGAACTGAGCAAATGAGTGGAAATTTGGTGCAGTCATAACCTAAAGGAATAGACTCAAAGAAATGAATAGTTCACTCATGTTTCTATAAGTGCAATAGGATGTCTGTAATCTAAATAAATAGATAACTGTGAGGTAAGTCATTCACTGAGAGTTGCCATGAATGAATTCAGATTGCACTTGTCTCACTTGCAATTGTCTCACCATGTTCTTTTGCCATCATGGATTTTGTGTCCAAAGCACTAAGAAGACAAAGATTATCAGACAATGAGAGTTGAATATGGGAGTGTACACATCTCCCTCTGGGCTACTAATGGCTTCCACTGCTTTTCTAGCCTAGGGTCTGGTTTCTAAGGTATCCGTGTCCTCCTATTTGACTGTAATTCTATTTAGGCCAGTTAAATTATTTCAATGTAAAGCACAAGGCCAGCTTCCTTGACATATTCTTTTGAATTTGCATTTTAAATGATACAACAGATCTGTAATGCACTACTCTTTGTACAACATAAAATGCAGGGAGTTCAAGGATCACACCTACGTGACCACATTCTACGGGAGAACAATACTTAAACTTAATCTGACTCCTTAATTTTCTATTCTTTGTTTATACCATCCTGAACACATTTTAACACAAAGGCCAAGCAAGGACAATTGGTAGATTGTGGAATCCATGATAACAACAGTCTGATGTTGCTTATCTCCAGACCCTTTTACCTCAAGTGATAAATTACCTAAATTCCACGCTCACTGGACAACATTTATCTCCCAACATCCTTCACTAAAATTCCAATTCCGGGACACCATTGTGTAGACTGTGGCAGTGGGTTCCCTGCCTTATTCAATTGACTATACTTCAAAGCCACTTACTGCATAGGTAGACTTCACTCCTTTGTAAAAAGCATTATAGAAATTCAGCTTTCTTTCTTTACAGAGGGAATTGTTTTCTTGGGGCCTTTTGCAGTAAAACCTCCCGAGATATTATAAATAAAGGTGGCAACTTACTTTTGGGAATTCTGCACATACTTAAATGTACCAACAGACCTACTAATTTAAGCAGAGATGTCAATATTGAAGAATATAGGATTTTGAGGAGGGGTATTACCCACAAAGTTTCGCTTTATGCTGATGACCTTTTGCTCTACATTTCTAATGTGGAGTCTTCTTTACCTTCTGTACTTTCCTTACTCTCCTGCTTTAGTCGGTTTTCAGGATATAAACTTAACTTTCATAAGAGTGAACTTTTTCCTTTGAATAATTTTGTATTAGTTAATACTAACCTTCCTTTTAAAATTGTAAGAAATCAATTTATTTATTTGGGCATAACAATTACTAGGAATTATAAATTCCTTTTTAAAGAATTGTTTTTACATTTCTGAATTATGTTAAGAAGGCACTATCAAATTGGTCACCCATCTCTTTATCGTTGATTGGCCAAATTAATTCTATTAAAATGAATATTTTGTCTAAATTTTTATATTTATTTCAGGCCGTACCTGTTCTTATTCCTAAATCCTTTTTTGATTCTCTGGATTCTATTATATCTTCTTATATATGGAAAAATAAAATTTCTCAATTAAATAAAGTTCATCTTCAAAAAGATAAAAAGAATGGAGTTTTAGCCTTACCCAATTTTACATTTTAGTACTGGGCAGTCAATATACGGAATCTTACATTTTGGTAATATTATATTAATCCAGAGGACCGTCCAATCTGGGTTTCTTTAGAAGCTAATTCTGTTAATAAATTTTCTATCATTTCTCTTCTCGGATCCTCAATTCCTTTATCTTTAAGTACTTTAACTGATAATTTTGTAGTTAAACACACTTTGAGGATTTGAGTACAATTTAGAAAATATTTTGTTTTATAGAGTTTTTCACTTTCAAGTCCCATTTTTTTCTAACTAGTTTTTAAACCTTCTATGACTGATGCAGTTTTTAAAGAGTGAAATAGATTGGGTATTAAATGTTTTCAGGATTTGCTTGTTGGAGATAGTCTCTCTTCATTTGAACAATTGTCAGCTAAGTATAGCCTACCCAAAACCCACTTTTTTCGATATTTACAAATGAGGGACTTTTTACGTTCTCAACTACATACATTTCCTAAAGTCCAGGTAAGAATTTACTTGATACAATTTTTAATTTGAAACCCTTCCATAATGGATCTATATCTAATATTTATGGTATGTTGTTGGGAATGAGAAATATTCCTTTAGACAAAATTTAAAAATCTCTGGGAACAAGATTAACAGATTCCAATTTCTGAGAATACTTGGAATGAAATCTTTAAATTGGTTAATACCTCATCGTTATGTGCCTGTCATTCCCTTCTACAATTTAAAGTGGTTCATAGGGCCCACAGGACTAAAGATAAGCTGTCTCGTTTTTATTCAGATATATTTCTCTATTGTGATAGATGTAACAATGGAGACGCTTCACTAATTCATATGTTTTCGACTTGTCCGAGTCTTGAAAAATGTTGGAAGGAAGTATTTCAAACTTTTTTGGTGCTTTTTAAAGTAAATTTTAAACCTAATCCTTTGACTGCCTTATTTGGTATTGTTGGAGGAAATGATATTATTTTGGAGACACATGATTGTGATATTTTGGCCTTTATTTCTCTTACAGCCAGGAGGACATTGGTGCTTCAGTGGAAGGATGCCACTCCGCCTACTGATGCTCAATGGTTAAATGATGTTACGTCATGCTTAAATTTAGAGAAGATCCGCTGTTCAATCTCAGAACCTAGACAAGATTTTTTTTTAACATTGTGGGGACCTTTTTTGAAGTATTTTCAAAATCTTTGATTTGCTATTAAGCACAGATGTTGGCTAATAATATGTTTTACTATATGATAAGGATTTTTTCCCTTTTTTTTAAACCAAACAGGTTTTTTTTTCTAGTAGTGGTTTTAGATTGTTTTATATAATAAAATTATCTCTTTTCGATATTATGTTTAAATTAATTTATATAGATATGGGGTAATGAGACTATATTTGTGATTCCAATATATTGTAATCGATATATATTATATCCTTCTGTACTCTGTATTCTTTTATGTAAGAAATCAATAAAAATATTGAAAAAGAAAAGAAAGAATATAAGGTGTAAGTATATGGCATATCTGCAGATTTGCTTTTGTTTGTGTTATATGATTGATGCAGGTTTAGGATTACAGTACTGCTACTTTTGACAGGGGAATCCTTGAAAACTCAAATCACTGCTCAAGTGCTGAGAATTTAGTTTCCCCAGGAATGCCTTAAAATACATCATGTCTCTGAATAGATGCTTCCTCTCACAATTACTCAGATGTGACATATCACTCAGCTTCAAGCCACATTATAGCCCTGCTTGAAATATCTGCAATCCAAGGAAGGTTTCTGTGGTGCCACTTACCAATGCACAAAAGAAATGTTACTTTTTCCACATCATGAAATTTTGAATTCATTCAAAATAAAGCAACTGAATAGCTCCAAGTTGAATATAAAGAAGAAATATTTTGTTTTGGGCATTGAATCTTACAAGATTATTTATTTTTCCAGGCTATAGGCAATGCCTGCGTTAAATACTCATTTCCTACATTCCCTGAGAAGGTAGTGGAGAGCTGGTTTCATAAAGCATTTTAGTCCTTGAAGTGTTCTCACAATGCAAAGGGAATCCCAAAATTTAGACTTTTCAAGTTGATGGTGTGCGATGTAATTGGGAACCTACAGGTGGCAGTGTTCCACAGTTTTGTTGCTTTGTTCTGGTGGCAGAAGGTTGGAGTTACCTCCACAACAGCCACAGAGGGAACACACAGTGTATTTTGTAAATGGCACACACTACAGAAAAAGGGTAGATGATGTGGTGGGCTGCTTTGTTCCAGATAACGTCAAGCCTCAGGTGTTGTTGGTGCTGCCCTCAAAGGCAAGTGAAAAGAATTGAGTCTTGTAAATAGTGAATATTTGCACTGAGGCTGGTTCAACTGAGCTTCTAATCAATGGTGATCCCTAAGATGGAGGGGCAAATCCATTGTAATACAATTAAACAATTAAGGTGGGTGTTTTAAACTTGACTTGTGAATGATTATTTTTGTGGCATGAATACCAATGGCCTCTTATTAGTATTTATCTAGGTCTTACTGCACGTGGGCATGGACTGTTTGTTTGCTGAGTTGTGAATGGAATTGAACTCCATGTGGTCATTAGAGAATGTCCCCACTTCTGACCTCAAGGTGCATGGAAGATCAATGGTTGGGCATGGTACAATAATCTGAGGAACTCTTGCAGTGAGGTCCTGGGACTGCGATGACTGATATTGAATAATCATAATCACTTTGCACAGCATACAACTTCAAAAGCTTAGGTGTTTTTCCTTTGATTTTGGTTTTCCTTGGGTTCCTCAACCTCACACTCAGTTAAATGCCATCAGGAAACCAAGGCAGTCACATACTTTACACTGCATTGTCTTTAAATTTGCATCTTTGTAACACCTTTAAAAAAACTTTCATCTTCCACTCAAATTTTGCCTTACCATTATGGAATGACTTACCATTAAATCAAGTTTCAATCACAGAGCTAAGGATTCTCAGCTGTAAATTATTCTTAATGTACCATGCACTTCAAGCAGACAAAATAATTAAATTGCTTAACATTCTGTTCTACATGATGTAAAAACACTGCAATATCTAACATTGCAAAAGGATGACTCATTAATATATACTATTAAAATCTCACACCTTTCTGTCTATAATATTTAGTTTCCTGTGTCAAATTTTGCATAATCTCTCCCACATTATGAATTATTTACTTTAAAAAAAAGTAAGCAAACCTCATCCCAAATAGCTTCCGTCAGAGTAGATAGAGTCTGTTGACATTAATCCCAGATGTGTTTCTCCATTGCTCCTGGGACCTTTGTTATAGGCTCAGTAAAACCAGATCCCAAGTATTGAAAGAGATTTCTCTACTTCTAATAAATTTCCCTGCATCATCATGTGCAATTCCATCCATAAGAAATATTCTTGCATATTTACAAAGGATATTAAATTGTTGCATAAAAGCTCAGCCTCTCAGATGATACTGTTGAGAACCAGTGCTTTAAAATGAGGGCTTTGAGACAATTTGGATCACTTCCCCATACTAGTTAAATAAATTGTATTATTTCCATCTCAGTAATGTCACTGAAGGAGTTCCTCATGTTTCACCTTCATAATCGACTTAACACTACAACACTAAATTGAACAAAGCCATTGTAATAATGAATGCTAACAGGAGTAGTATAACCAAGCAGTTTGCCATTGTACTTTGACTCAGTCTTTTTCCAAGATTTGTGTGTCTCCACCTTCAGCTGAATCTCTTTTCAATTTGTTTAATGTAATATTTTGTAGTTTCTTGTTCGTAGTTTCTATTTTAATGCATAATTGCCTTACTGTCAATTCTTTGAGATTTGGTACAGTGACTGCATGCTAAATTGTCTTCATCTTCAGTGTGTGACTGTAGCTTTCTGTTGGCAAGTCATCAGGCAATGCTGCCAATTTCACTAATCATGTGCGAGAAGGATTCTTGGCCACCAGCGCAAGGAAGTCCACATGCATGAGCTCATATGGTCTGCTGTTGCTTTCTCCATACTCTTCCAATTGCCTCCTAACTCAGATAGCTGTGACAGTACCAATGAAATACTCAACACTGTTCTGGTTTACAAATGGTTTAGAATGCAATAAACGTCAGATCCATGAAAACATCCACAGCCCAAAAACATCAAAATCATTCACTGCCAACTGCACTTTTGCTATACCAGGTTCTTCAACCCCCATTACTGACTCATCACTGACTGGGGAACTTCAAGGTGTCAATAAAACATGCTTTTTATTGCTTAGAAGTCCTTCCACAAAATTCATATTTTACAAGCAAAATGGATAGCAAACAATATTAGCATCAATGGTTTCTTTTAATTGAATAAAAGCTATTAGGTGTATTTTTTAAAATATCTGTTTGAAAAAGACAGGAATAATTTTGAAACTGAGGAGTCCATGAACATACACATGAAAATGGCACAAACAAAGAAAACTGTTACATCAAGCCTTTCCTTTATCACAGAGCACCTAATGCATCACAGCTTGGTCTCAGTTTCCATTCTTCAAACTCACAGAGCTACATGCTGTACTCCATGAAGACAAGAAAATGCAGATGTTGGAATATGGAGCAACAAACAATCTGATGGAAGAAAAAAAATAAACTGATGGAGGAAACTTGAAATAATGGGGTCATGGTGGAGAGTTTTCTTGTTAAAACTCTCCACCATGACCCCATCATTTCAAATTCCACCATAAGATTGATTGTCGTACCACTCGCTTCACTTCTGAAATTCCTTGTTCATTGTCCCCAGAACACTTTTGCCCAGTTTGAACCCAGGGGAAGGTTCAGCATCCCAATTTAAAACTGATTTGTACTTCTTTTTCCTCAAATATTTGTATTGCAGTTGGAAAATGTAAAATAATTAAAGCTGCCATTTTCTATACAATCATGCTCCAATATTCTTTCAAAGCTACATTTACCATAGCATAGAATTAACATTGTGTGCTGTATTCTGCATGAAGTCAAGCATTTACAAGTTACTTCGTAACTCATTACCAGTCAAAACAATATTTCCCCATCACTAGCAAAATCCAATGCTGTCTGAGAGCTGATAGAAATAAAGAGTGCAGCAAGTTCAAGTACAATGACTAAGCAGTGAGTAACATTCAATTCTTGAAAGGGTGACTGAATTCTCCTAGAACCAGACGAAATTTCAAATTTGGTACTATTTTTCCAAGAAATGTCATGATTCAGAAGATCATTTCCTGAAGCTGAACGCAAATGAATTTCACCTCTGCACCAAGCATCATTCAGTGTAAATGCTGGGTTATCAGCTTCACCGAGAAACAGAGGTCTGGCCTCTATCTTCTGAATGTCTCTGCTCAAAACGATAATTTGACACACATCTTCACGGATGCTCGTTTATTTCCAACATTTCTGATTTTTGTTAAGAAGCTATAAAAGCATAATTTGTTTTGCAATGGCTGATGTACAGCTGAATAATGAAGAAAAAATAGCTTGCATTTCCTTACAAAAGTTGGAAGTTAAATTCTCACCTTATGCCTATTAGGGGATCTCTTTCACAATCTATGTTGTAAACCGTGTCCTTCCTGAAGTAAAACAATGTAAAGGGGATCGTAACGATGTGGTCAACTGAGAACAAATGTGAAATGCCTCAGGAGGATTCTGAATTATAATAATAGACAGAAGTGTTTCTAGTGACAGGAGAAAGGGTAAAGATGGGTTACTGGTGCCTTAAAACCAGTCACTTTGGATTGATGGGGCTTGTCAGCTGTGGATGGCAACTCACTTAGGAAAAGGTCTCAAACCTCCACTATCTTGCAGCTATACCTACTCAAGGGGAAGGTTTTGGGAGTAAATCCAGAGAAAAACTCCAGAACTGGAGTCCCTAAGGCAGTCCTACGTTGATTTCAATGCTGACTAGCAATTCCAGCAACACGGCTGGTGCCAAACTCTATCAGCCTCTGCTGTTTTTTTGGATTCATCAGCTACATGGAGAGGGAAAGCCTGCTACATGAGCAACAGTTTGATCTCCATATCATACTGCCCTGGCTCATGTACTAACTGATGGTAACAATTAGGATGCAACATCCAAGATCGACCCTGACCAAAGGAGACCTCATGAGGTTGGGGGGGGGGAGGGGGAAGGTCTTGTGAAACAAGAGTACCATAAAAAGTGCTACTCCCTTAGCACCCAACAGAAAATTCCAATGCCTATGGTTTGCATGTGCATACATCTATTACTCATACAACAATTGTTTCCTGGCTGAGAGGTGCTACAACAGCAATCTTTTACTCAATGTCAGTAAGACCAAAGAGCTGTTTATTGATTTTAGGAGGAGGAAACTGTAAGTCCATGAGCCAGTTCTCATCGGGGGCTCAGAGGTGGAGAGGGTCAGCAACTTTAAATTCTTCAGTGTTATCATTTCAAAGGGTCTGACCCAAATCCACCATGCAAGTGCCATTATGAACAAGGCGCGGCAGCACCTCCACTTTTTAAAAAGTTTGCAAAGCTAAGGCACTTCATCTAAAACTTTGATGTATTTCTATAGATGTGTGGTGCAATGTATTTTATCTGGTTGTATCACAGCCTGGTATGGAAATAACAGTGCTGTTGAACAGAAAAACCTATGAAAATAGAGGATACGGCCCAGTCCATCACAGGTAAATCCCCTCTCACCACTGAGCACACCTGCATGAAGCACTGTCACAGGAAAGAAGCATTCACATTAAGGGCCTCCAACATCCAACCCATGCTCTCTTCTCATTGCTGCCATCAGGAAGAAGATACAGGAGTCTCAGGACCAACAACTCCAGATTTAGGAACGGGTATTACCCTCAACCATCAGGCTCTTGAACCAGAGAAGATAACTTCACTTGTCCCATCCATGAACTGTTTCCACAACCCATGGACTCACTTTCAATGACTCTTCATGTCATGTCCTCAGTATTTATTATTATTTCTTTTTTTAGTTTTTGTATTTGCACAGCTTGTAGTCTTTTGCACATTGATTATTTGTTCTGTTGGGGGCAGTCTTTCAATGAATCTATTGTTTCTGGTATTTACTGTGAATGCCTACAAGAAAGTGAATCTCAGGTTTGTATATGGTGACTTTTTTACTTTAATAACAATTTTACTTTGAACTTTGGTAGTCTGACATTCCTGTGACAGGAACTGTCCAAATCAGCGAGCAAAGCTATTCATCCAGAGGAACAGAAGGTGACTGCAGTTACATTTGCAAACTGGAGTAGTGTCACATAATCAGCTAGCCTGTGAACAGGTCTCCAAGACTACATCCATCCATGGATGGCAATTTGAAAGAGAAAAAAACTGCAAATACTAGAAATCTGGAATAAAAACAGGAGAAATACTCAAAGTCAGATAGCATCTGTGGCAAGAAAAACAGGTAACAGTTCAGATTGATAAACATAATAGGAAAATTGAATATATTTTAAGATGTAAGAAGTGGAAGAATAGAGCAAATAAAGACAAGTGTCTGTAATAAGGTGAAGACCGAATGACAGCTGCTGGTGAAGCTGCCCGACTCTGACATTCTAAGTTCTGTCACGGGAAAAGTTACTGGGTGGTCAAAGGAAAGCATTTAAAGATGTGCTTGAAAAGTTCTTTGAATACATCACCTTACTAACTTCCGTGATCCTCTGACTCATGACCACACAAAAAGGACAAGGAGCATTTGGGAAGGTAGAAGAACAAACGTTTTGCATTTTCGAGCACACGAAAACCCAGCGTAATTGACAGAAGGAATACCCTCCTCAAACTCCCCATCTTGGAACATAAAAAACTGCACTAAAAATCAGTGAAGAACTGCCAAAGGACGATTTCACCAAGAGGAGGTGAAAATTCATTAACTGTAGAAAGTTGTATCGGAGGATACGTAAATGAGAAAGAAAAAACCTTCTGGAATTGACAGAAAATACTGCAGCTTCAGGAAATCAGAAATAAAAAAATATGGAAATGCCTGGGAAGAATAAAATCAGGCAGCATCTGTGGAGAGGGAAAAATGGGAGTTTAAATTAATGGTTAATGTCTTTTTATCTGAACTGGCCAGATTCTGACAAATTGGAAAGAATAGTTAACAGGGATTACTGAATTCTGTTAAAGTTACATGGACTGTAAATATGTACAAATCAACTAACCACCCCTGTCAATCATCAGATAGCAGGAAATGCTAGACTACAGTGTCAGCTTCTGCCGAAAACTGGCTGGCCACACTCCAGTAAGCAAGTCTCTACCCTATTACACTCATTTCCTGTGTTCTTTCCATCCCTCCACCACCCAATAACATTTTAACCAACATTTCCAAGTTCTTAGTTATTAACTCAAAATAATTAACTGCTTCTCTCTCCACAGATGTTGCCTGACTTGTGAAGTAGCTTCAGCATTTCCTGTTATCAGCAACTCCCAAAATTGATTGAGCTATGGTCCTATATTTGTCCTGGTAACAAACCACCAACCTATTTTTCACCAATGCACTTCAGCGGGCCTGTTTCGTTTAAGTCAGCCTGTCTGGTTTTTTTTAAACTAAGGCATCATACAACCCGAATGATTGAAACATATATATTTTGTCGGTATTTATTCATTAGAGACAGGTTACTGGGTAAATTCATTATTTCAAAAATACATACTTTTTCCACTGGGAAATTGTGTAAAAGAATTGTGGAAGATAGTGCAGTATTTAAAATGAAAAACTAGCCCACATTGATAAACTGTAAATTATTACAGCTATTTTCTTTAAATATATTGCCCGGTTTTATTAGTTTTTGACTCCAATATCAAAGCAACGTGATATTTCGAGCGACTTGCTTTGGGCACTGGCTTAATATAAAATACTTAGACGATCCTTTTTGAATCACCTTAACATTTCGAAAAACGGACAGCAGTCATTAATAAGGGAGACGGTCTCCCATACAAAGTTGGTAACAGATTCATTTGGGTGATGCACACCTTAAGCCTTGGGAAATACCTGCAACTAGAGGAAAGAGATAAAGGGGGAAATGCATTCTTTAAGAAAGCAACTGAAAAAATGCGTTGCTTCCTGAAAAACACTTCCTCCTTTCTTGATAATAATAATAATAATAAAAAGAGAAGTAATAGAAACAGAGGGAGCCGGCTAGCGCTCTGGGCTCGGGCTTTGTTCGCAGCTGCAACTCGCGCGCTTTTGTGCGCGCTCCCGGGACTAGAGCCGCTAACGGGAGTGGGCGGACGATCACGGCGCTCCGGGCGGGCGGAGAGAAGCGGCGAGCGATGGCTGAGAGGAAGGGGGCGAGAGACCGCCTGGTTTAAACCATCCTAAGCGGGCTTACCCCTCTACCCCGGTCCGAGTGACAGTAAGGGCAGCGGCTGATATGGCAGGAGCAGCGGCGGCGGCCGCCCAATAGGCGGGGCGGGGCGGCGGCGGCGGCTGTCGGTGGATTACCCGGTCGGAACTCGCGGCCGCGGCTCCTCACCTTTCCTCTTCCCACACCCCTCCCCTCACCCACCCCTCCCTCCCCGGTGTTTATGCTGAAGCCTGTGGTGATGGGAGGGAAGCAGAGCACGGCAGCCCGCTCCAGGACGGCTTTCCCCGGCGTGTCGACGGACGACAGCGCTGTGCACGCTGCTCACTACGGCCACTACCGGAGCGGCGTCAACACCATGGGGCTGAGGACTCGCTCGGTGAGCAGCGTGGCCGGCATAGAACCGGCGCATCCTTTCGGGCTGTATGGTAGCGGAGCGAGGTCAGGAGGTGGCGGAAGCGGTGGTAGCCGAGCGGGCGACGGAGGCGAACAAGGCGGCGGTACCGGAGGTGGAGGTGGCGGAGGAGGAGGCGTCGGCGGCAGCGGCGGCCCGGCCGCTGGGCCCGACCCGGCTGGCAACGGTTACCAGGAGACGGGAGGAGGGCCGGGCACCCGCGAGCTGCAGCTCTATCTGGGGTCGCGTGCGGCGGCGCTGTCCGACTCTCTGCCGCTGCACTTGGCGCCGCGCTGGTTCAGCGCGCACAGCGGTGAGTAAAGCGGAGCATTAACCTGCACACCGGGAGGGAGCGTCAGGTCCCCCGGCCCGGCCCGGCCCGGCCCGCCTTCGGTATCCACCCCACTCTCATGTCCGTAACAAGTCCTAATGATCTCCGGCACCACCTTATTGCCAATGACTAATCTTGTTTCATATTTTTGAGCATGATTGGCATCGGTCAAATTTTAAAAATTGTCCTTGTCTGTTTTTTATTAAATGGGAAAAGCAACTAGATAATTACTAGTACTAGTTTATAACAAAACACGGTCTGTCTTTTGCTTTAATTAATACAACTATCATGGTAATATTCATTACAATATACATTTTTCGCCAGTTCACTCAGCCCTTCTTAATTTCTGCCCTTATTAGGCATAATGTTAGTGCAGCTAATTATTTCATCTTTTGGATAAATACTGTACATTTTGGAAGAATGAACATTAGTTTCAATCATGCTGGTTTTTTAATAGTATGGGGTTACAGTGTTGGCTCTGGCAAATAGGCACTATTGATTCTAGCTTATATATAGTCATGGAAATTTCAAGATAAAAATACCTGTCTCAGGCTACCTTAGTATGGGCTCATTGTAACATACAGTTAATAACTGTTCTGCTCTGCTTAGTACCATTATAATTCCACCAATCGATATTATTCTTGATTACATTAGTACTTATGTGGCACTCAAAGTAATAATAGACAAGATTTCTTAATCTAAATTATCCATTTCTTGTAAACTTTTACCACTGACAAAATTTAGATGCTCCTTCATTTTTCCATGACCCACCCCCAGTGTAAAAATTTAATTTTAATTGCTCATTACATGAGTGCTTTAAATTAGAATAATTGTTTACAGATGATAAAGTGATCATGGCCTGTATCCCATCAGAATTGAGGACAGTAGCAGTTTCTTTTGAGTAATGGTCCAGGAGAAAGATTACTTACACTCTCAACTCTTTGTTTTTGGATGGATTGAGAACCAAAACCTGGTTGGTCTCCGCTTAGGATGGACAAACCACATGGTTTATATCTTTAGGGCGATGTGAAATATATGTAACTATCTTTCTAAAAGTGCTGCCTGATGGTGGTATATTACAAGTTTGCAAAATATTTAGAACAAATAGATAGAGTTAACTCTGAAAATATCTCACATACATGCGTAGGGAAAAAGGTATTTCATACCTGTGTTCAGTAGCTTTAACAAATTACTTGAAAATGTTTTAATATTAATTAGTAAAGTGGTCAATATTTGTCTTTGAAACCTTACAGTATCAGAGACCCAAGATCAATCCTCACCTTTCTCTGTGTGGAATTTGCACATTCTACCAGTGATAGCATAGGTTTCCATCGGATACTACTGTTTCATCCAACATCCCAAAGATGTGTTGGTTGGTAGGTAGGTTGGTATGTGTCTTTCTAGAATATGAATGTGTTACGGAGGCAGTTGATGAGTCATAGAGCACAGAAGCAGTCTCTTTGGCCCATCTAGTCTGCACCGTAATGTTATTCTGCCTACTCCCATCAACTTGCAGCTGGACCCCAGCGTTCTGTACCCCTCCATTCATATGCTTTTACAAACTTCACTCAAATGTTGCACTCAAACCCACATTGACCACTTCTGTTGGCAGCTTGAACTACCCTCCGAGTGAAGAAGTTACCCCTCAGGTTCCCCTTAAATATTTCATCTTTCACCCTTAACCTATGACCTCTAGTTTTAGTCACAAACAAGAGAAAATCTGCAAATGCTAGAAATCTAAGCAACACACAAAATGTTGGAGAAACTCAGCAGGCCAGGCAGCATCTATGGAAAAGAGTATAGTACTCTTTTCCATAGATGCTGCCTGGCCTGCTGAGTTTCTCTAGCATTTTGTGTATGTTGTTTGGACCTCTAGTTCTAGTCTTATTCAGTTGAAAGGCATTCTTGCATTTATCCTATCTATACCTCTCATAATTTGTAAAGCTCTATCAAATTTCCCCTCATTCTGCTAAATTCTAGGGGAGATAAAATCCTAACCTATTTCAGGTTGTCAAGTCCCGGTAACATCCTTATAAATTTTCTTTGCACTTTTTCAGCCTTATATATTTCCTGCAGGTAGGTGACCAGAACTGTACACAATACTCCACATTTGGCCCCTGCAATGTCTTGTACAGGTTCAACATAACATTTCAGCTTCTGTGCTCAGTTCTCTGATTTATGAGTGTCAATGTACCAAAAGCTCTTTTTATGACTTGTCTATCTGTGATGCCACATTCAAGTAATTATGGATCTATATTCCCAGATCCCTTTGTTCTAGCACATTCCTCAGTGTTTTATTGTCCACTGTGTAAGTCTTCCTGTGGTTTGTCCTCTGAAAGTACAATGCCTAACACTTTTCTGCATTAATTCCATCTGCATTTGTCAGCCTATCTTTCTAGCTGGTCCAGATTCGGCTGCAAGCTCTGATCTTCCTCACTGTCCACTACACCCCAATCTTGGTGTTATCCCCAAATATCCTGATCCATTTTTACCACTTTATCATCCAGATTATTGAAATAGATAATAAATAACAATGGACCCATCACCAATCCCTGCAGCACATCACTAGTCACAGAGAGAGAACAGTCTACTACCACTCTGGCTTCTCCTGCTAAAGCAATGTTGAATCCAATTTACTACCTCATCATGAATGCCAAGCAACTGAACCTTCTTGACTAGCTTCCCATGCTGTACTGTGTCAAAGGCTTTGCTAAAGTCTTTTGTAGACAATGTCTGCTGCCTTTCTTCTGAAAGCTCTTGTAACCTCCCTGAAAAAACTGTATAAGATCGGTTAGACATGGGGGTGGGGGTTAGAATAAAAAAGATGGCATTTAGTATTACTGTGAATGAGTTGATGGTCAGCTTGAACTTTTGGAGCAGCAAATTGGCCTGTTTCCATGCTGTGCCCTTGTCTTTGAACATACAATGTTTACATTTAGGATGGTGATGAATATTTGATGTTGTGGTGTTTGCTGAGCTCTCTGGGAGTGCTCATGTTTTTCATAGGCAACCCCCTCCCCCAATCCTGTTTACTTGGTCCTGATTGGCTACCCTATTCATTTGACCTCTGAAGGTGTATTCAAAGTGAATTGTTTTGAAGGTAGAGAATTTGGTGGCAAGTGTTAGAGAAGAGGTCAGGAATTTGTCATTGTCAAGCTACATGAATTCAATCTGCATCTCTAGATTAAGTCAGGGGTGGAATACAGGGAGATTGGTTTGATTGGAGTGAACCATGAATAGATTAGCGGTAAAATGGCATTGGAAGTAGCAAAAGGCTGGTTTGATTATTCTAGCTTTAAGAGGATAAGAAGGGTTTGTTTGTATTGGATAAACAATTACTGAACAATTCCAAAAACGGTGTGATATTTTGCTGTGCTATAAGAAAGAAATGGAGAAATGATCTTGCTGTCTCTGGAGTAATTGCTGGACATTACTGTGTTTTCGTTTCACAATGCTTTTGACATTGTCTGGGAAACATTCTTGAAAATAACTACAGTATGCCATAGCATTTAGTTTTTATTGCCTTAATGCAAATAACATTTTCTTGAAATAACATATTCCAGCATCTGCAGATTTCCTCATGTTAACATTTTCTTGGTTGAGTTGTATGTTAATAATTAAAACTTTTAGCAGTTTTTTTATAATTTAGTTGTTTACTGAAAAGCTATCTAACTGGTTTAGCCTTTGCAATTGAAATCTTGTGCGCAGCCCAGTGGTGGTAGTTAATATACAGCTTGTTCTCTTGCACATGGAACTTCAGCTGGTTAGTCCCAGATCTGTGGTTTCTGAGGTAGCTATCAAGTCCTCTGCAGAACCTTAAAATGGAAAGTAGTGCTTAAAGGAGGAAGTTGATGGACTTTCTGTAACTGGATCTTGGACTTTTTGACAGAAGGACCCCAGTCCGTCCCAGTTAGTAGCAATATCTCAAGTTCCATTGTGCTGAACACTGGTGCTTCCCAGGGCTATGTGCTCAGCCCTCTGCTTCGTGCTGCTGACTTATGACTCCATTGCCAGATTCAGCTCAAATTGCATCATCAGGTTCGATGAGACCAACAACTTGTATCATCGGCAACAATGATGAGTTGGCATACAGAGAGGAGGTAGAGAGGCTTGCAAATGGTGTGAGAACAACAACCTGAGTCTCAACATGGGCAAGGCAAAAGCAATGATTGTGGACTTAAGGAAGGTGCAGGTCGACCACTCTCCTTTGCACATGAATGACTCTGTTGTGGAGAGAGTGAAGAACCCAAAGATCCTTTGTGTACACCTAACGATTGATCTAACCTGGATCCACAAAACCTCATTAGTCAAGAAGGTACAACAGTGTCTACTCTTCCTGAGGAGATTGTGGTGTGCCAGGCTTCCCGACCCCATTCTCACAACTTTGTACAGTAGCATCATCGAGAGTGTTCTGTCTGCCTGCATCATTGTGTGTTATGTAAGCTGCATGGCATCGGACCGCAAGACCCTAAAGTGGATATTAAAAACTGCCAAGAGGAGTACCAGGAACTCCCTCTCCCCCTATTAATGACATTTAGTGGGAGCATTGTAGTCAAAGGGCCTGAAGCATTGTTGACGATCCTTACCACCCATCCCACAATTTCTTTGAGCCACTATCATCAGGAAGAAGATTCAGGAGCATCAGAGCTAGGACTGCCTGAATGGGTAACAGTGCCTTCCCTCAGGCTCTGAGACTAATAAATACTCTGCCACTACCGAGTTCTAGTCACTGGGACAGTGACCTGTTTTCTATATTTACTGTTTATTTGTGCTGCTTTCTACATACATGAGTTGTATTTTATGAACTTGTTTCAGGTAATATGGGTTTTGCATCCATTATCTGAAATTCCAAAATCCAAAATTTTTTTGAGTGCTGACATGACGTCACAAATGAAAAATTCCACAAGGCATTGGAAAGGTTCCCAGGTAATGCGCAGGTCCCTGCGTGTCACAGACACTTCTGAGAAGTAATCTCACATATGTAATGAACAGAAGTTAATGAAAAATAGAAAAACAGAACATTAAGCGAAAAATGAAGATCTGGATGTGTATTGAAAGAGTGGATTCGTCAACATCGTAGTGAACGTATACCACTTAACAGTATGTTGATCATGAAACAAGCAAATATCTATTACAGCAAACTGAAAATTGAAAGTAATTGTGAATATTCAGCAGGCTAGTTCCAGAAATTTAAGAAAAGGCACAGCATTAAATTTTGAAATATTTTTGTTGAGAAAATGTTTGCTGATCATGAAGCAGCAGAGAAAATTGTTGCTGATGAAAATCTAACCATCAGTTCATATGTGTGATGTACAAGTGTAAGACGAAGACTGCATAACAGAAGCACATAAATTCAGAGTCAGGAATGATAGTGATTCCAAACAACCACTGATTCTCCACCCGGGTGGCCAAGGTAGTGATAGTTTATATTTTTGCTGGTTCAATGTACATATTAATGTTTCATGCACAAAATTGTTAAAAGTACTATATAAAATTCCCTTTAGGCTATATGTATAAGCTGTATGTGTAATGTAAATGGAATTTGTGTTCAGACTTGGGCCCTATCCTAAGGCATCTCATTACATAGATGCAAATGTAGATGTACTTGTATAGATGCACTTCTGGCCCCAAAGCACTTTGGATAAGAGGTGCTCAACCTATTCTTTGTTTTATGAGCTGTGTGTGATATCTGTATTGAGGGTGCACTGTGATCTGGAGGAATGTTTTGTTTGGTTGTATATATGGGTAGTCAGATAACATTGAACTTGACTAGTTGTGTAATTTCTCCTCTGTGTCTGGCTTTTATGCACATTTTATAGCAGAAACTTAAAGTGCTCCCTCCCTTGTCATTTTGATTGGTCATGGGCCAGAAATTCCAATGTGTTGCTAAGCACGTTACATGTTTTCAAGCAGAATTTGAGAATGTCCTCGAAATATTTTCTCTGTGCTCGTGGTAGTTTTTCATTGTGTTGAAATTGGGAGTTGATCACTGTTGTTCTGAAGACCAGGAACTTGGTGCCAGGTTTGAGGTTTGATCTTTGAATATTTTTTTCTCTCTCTTCCCCCCTCCCTTTCTAGGCTCAGGTAATCTAGTAGTGGAGAAGAATTTTGTCTTTTTGATGTTTAGTCCAGTCCAGCAATCAACAATGATTTGGAGCTGGGTCTGTAGATCTTGTGTGCTGTATTGGTGACAACCTTGGGTGGCTTTGGTTCTCTAATGGAAGTGATGAAGTGAAATCCTTTTTATATAGTTCCACTTTGGAGGATTAAATGGTTTGGCATGACTCTATGGTCTTATGGGTATGGAGGGCCATGGTCCCAATGCAGATTGATGGGAGTAGGCAGCTTAAATGGTTTGGCATGACTAAATGGGCCAAAGGGCCCGTTTCTGTGTTGTACTTCTTTATGACTCTATGATTGCTTGTGGATGGTGAAGGGAAGTATTGCAGTGTGGAAAAGAGTTGATGCAATGACACAGCCTTGTTAATTCCAGTCTGCATTGGGATAGGGCGGGTGAGGAACCAGATGGCTAAAATGATGGCTTATGATAATCATTTAGCAGATTTACATTGGTTTTGAATTTCTAAGAACAGCCAAAATTGAAATGAATACAGGTCCACAATCCCTTATCCGAAATCCTTGGGGCCAGTTGCATTTTGGGATTCAGAATTTTTTGGAATTCAGACCCTCCCCTCCCGGATACCAAAAAACACGTATGCTCAAGTCCCTTATTTAAACCTGTCTCAGTGCGGTGGACTTTAGGACCCGGCGGTGCACCAAACCTACACACATCCTCCCGTATACTTTAAATCATCTCCAGATTACTTATAATACCTAATACAATGTAAATGCTATGTAAATAATTGTTATACTGTTTGTTTAGGGAATAATGACAGGAAGAAATTTTATTTCCAACAAAAACATTCAATAAAACATAAAAATATACAGCTTCAAATGAACTGAATCAAGCACATGGTAAATGACTTATTGGAATAAATGTAGAATGTCATTGTCACTGTCACTATAAAACTTCAGTAACTTGTCTTTCTGTTTATTTAAATCATATACAGTGGTCGTTCCAACACTATTTTCTTCAGTAAGATGCTGCACAGACACACCACGATCAAGCTTCTGCAATAACTATGCTTTCTGCGTTATTGATAATGATAGAGGCTTCCCTCCCTTTTTCTCATTGTTACACATAGGGATATCTGCAGCTCTTTTTGACATTTTCACAGTGAAATTAAACACAAAATCAACAGTGAACACAAAATATCAGCGAACAGCAAATGCATGTGTAACCAGCACAAGCGCTGAGCCACAACTGACGTCTGGCGGCCTCTGCTAGTGCTGCCACGTTACACCTGAGTGACGTCAGCTGTTGGCGAAATAAACTTCCGTTTTCGGAGCTTTTTGGATTTCAGAATTTCGGATAAAGGAATTTGCACCTGTACTTCGTGATGAACGTATGAAAGTCACGGTGCTACTCTAATTTTTTTTATTCTGAAGTTATCCACTACTGAAGATCATATCCATTTTACCGCTTGATGGATAAAAACTGTGTTGTGAATCTTGAAGAAACTCCTTGGCACTAGAACGAGGCAGATGAGGAACATTTTTGCAGGATCTATTCCTGATGCACACTTTGTAGTCAGTGCTTTCTTGAAATTAGAATGTGTTGAGACCCCTGTTGCCTTACTCTTACTAGATGAGGCATATTTTAACACTATGATTTAGTATTTTAACAAGCATTTTGTCCTCTTCAGAAGCTTGTGTTTTAGTTGTTCCAGCTCACTCCAGGCCTTGGTAGTGTGTGATTACCATGGATAGTGTTTACGGGTTTGATTCGAGGACATTCATGTCAAATACAGAGACTCAGTTGAAAGTTTTAATGGTGCTCCTTTTACCTATCAGCTGTCATTGATAAAATTTCCTTTGTTCTTTGCTTGCAGTGAATGATCTTGACAGTGGAATCTTTGCATCTTACAGTTATCGGCTAGTTGTGGATATCCTACACACTTCTCATCCACAATTTGTTCTTTAGGTCATGAGCTTTTGTTTATTGGATTTCAACCTTCAGATATATTTTGGTGTTTATTCCCTTGCGCATTATAGAATTTCTAGCCTAAGAATATCATGTGTTTACAATTAACCCTCAGTTTTCTCGGTTGATCTCATCAGATCATCTCTGTGCTTTCTACTGGAGAAATTAAAGATCTAAATGCATTGACAAGACTGGATGGATACTCTGTGATGGTTGGGAGCCCATCGCAGACTATCATTGAGGCATTGATGATACACTGCTTAATATTCTTTGTTCACACGGTCAGGCACAATCTCATTGGACCCTGGACTTCAGAGGAAGGTGCCTGCTAGTTGTTTCTTCAACTAAAAGGTGATTTAACTGAAATGGCCAGTCAAGAAACTACTGATAACAATCTCATAGCTATTGTCATATTCGTTTCCAAACAATCTGAAGTCTGTTTTATCAATCAGAGAATAGTGCATAACTTGGCAAGCTGGAAAGGAAAGATAGTTACAAAAATAGAACAAGGAAAAGTAGAATTAATGTAAGAATCTCGAAAGCTAATATGCAGTTAAATGATTTGCTATCTAGTTGTGCAGCTTCAAGGGAGTAAATAGTTGAAATTGTCAATTTTGATGCTTAAATGTGATAGCTAATGAAAAGTGTCTGCCACTGAACCATTTGTTGAAGATGGATAAAGGCTGATTTATACTTGTACGTCAAATGGGCGCCGTAACCTACGCAAGTGGCCTATGTGTGTTGTGAACATTTATACTTGTGCGTTTGTGTGTCTGCATCGCGCTGCAATTCACGAACGTCACGCATGCGCACATACCTGTCCGTGCAAGGCTTCATGGTCATGGTAGTCTTTCTCGGGGTAAACAAGAAGCGAGCGTCTTTTTTTGTAAAAGCAAAATGTATCCTCCGTAACTTTGGAGGTCTGTAAAGCTTTATGGAAAGCATTGCAGCCAGAGTCCCTTCCCTGCCCTTCAGTCGCCCAATGGGAAGCTATTACAGCGGAGGAGGAAAAGCAATGCTACCAAGCGGACCAATCACAGCTCTTGCGGTCTGCGTTGCCACGACGCGTAGTTACATTTTGGGAGAGGTGTGCATCAGGCTACGGCGTAGGGATCCGCATAGGCACTGTTTAGGGTTCGTGGCTACGCTGTACCTATGGTGTCGAGTTGACGCAGAAGTATAAATCAGCTTTAAGACTTAAGGAATGCCAGACTTGTTGCTTTGTTGGTATTGTTGCAGATGTTTTGGCTCTCAAATCTTTTAAACTAAATGTCCTTCATTTGGATAAAGAATAAATGGGACAAACCTTGAATTAGTTTTAAGTTTGCAGCTGGTGGATTAAGATCATTTGATCCAATGATGACCATTATGTTTGCATTGTATCAAACTATTAATAGTCATATGATATATGTTGTAGTGAAGTTTGATATTGTATAATTGCAAAATTTAATTGCTGATTGTGAAAATAACTAAATAAAGTGCAATTGCTTTTGATTTAGTGCAACAGCAGGAACATCTCACTTCCAGTTATTGTGGATATATGAATATTTTATATTGTATATAACCAAAACAACATATTGAGTAAATACTGGATTCTGTTTTTAATTTGTTTTCAATAATTTTGGAAACTAAAACTATTGGAAAGGATAATGACAAAGCAATTAAAGACATTGATAAAGATCCAAGAAAGAATAAAACTGCAGTGAAAACCTAGAGCAATAATTAAATGCCACTTAAGTTGCTAAGTGTGATTTTCTCATAGTGCAGTTCCAATATAATGAAAAAATAATTGCCATGATTGATTTCTGAAATTAGTGAATGTCATGTAAATAGTTTGAACACTATTGTGTATCATGGTGATCAAGTAGAAAATTCTTTGGCTGATCAGACCAATAGAACCTTAAAGAATGAAAACATTTTTTGCTAATATTTTAAGTTAATCCAGTATCTACCAATTCTTGACTTTGATCCCCATGTTCATGTCAGTTTTGTCTATTGATGTTTATATGTGCATTATTCATAATGTCTTCAATAAAGCCTTAACATTCCCTTTATTGAAGCTGTTCGCAAAGCATTGTTTCTATTTTCTGTGCACCATTCATTTGCTGTTCAATAACTTAACATGTGGTAATGTCCATTCTTAGTTCAAAATGTTAACAGAGATTCTGCTGGAAAGACTGACCCAGCAGACTATCCCTAAGCAGAAAATGGGAAGAAGGTTGACACCTGATGGAAAATTCCTCTCTGCGGACTTTTTGCTTCTTTCGTATATTCTGTCTCTTGTTTGCTTACTACCTTTCACCTTTTTTGTCTTATTTTTCAATACTTCTGTTGAATATGCTTCTGAATTATTTTTATTTGCTTTTTATCTGCATCCTTATCCCAGGTACCTTCATAGTTTATGAATTAATTCTTCTGCCAGCCAGGCCTTGAATTAGTTCAACAACACAAAAGATTCTACAGATGCTAGAAATCCAGAGGAACAAGCACAAAATGCTGGAAGAACTCGTCAGGACTGATGAAGGATTTCAGCCTGCAATGTTGACTGTTCATTGCTCTCAATTGATGCTGCTTGACCTGCTGAGTTCCTCCACCATTTTGTGTTCAAATTAGTTCAGATTTGCAGCATTTGAATAATGTTTTCATTGTATGAACATATTAGAAATTATTTTGTATGATACAATGAAGTTTGATAATGGGAAATATAATAGGTGATTCTTTTGTTTAAGCCTCTTTTTCCTGTGTTGCTTTAAGACTTTTTGGGTCTTCTTTCCCTATAAGGAAGAAAGAGCATTTTGGATGGTATTTTTGTTGGGAGTGCAAAGAAGCCCATTTTAAATGTTCGAGCACACCACTCCACAAACTCCACATACCCATCAAGTCTGGCAGAGGGTGCAGTTTTCACATTGATCTTTTCAGCCACTTCAGAACTAGTGTGGGAGCCAATGAACCTCAATCTTGAGCAATAACTTAAGAGGACGAGGTGGTGCATGAATTTAATGCATTTATTATGTGATTCTTGACTTAAGTTTTGTACTGTTCTTCTGTTACTGACAAAGGCTTTAAGAAGGCATTAACAGTAACATGGGAGAGAAATAGTTTGCTACTTCTCTTAAAAGGGCAGAAGAGATGGTTAGAAAATCCCTTTCGGAATGGAGCTTTTGTCATACTCCATTGCTAGCCATAAATGAGTATTATTTATAACAAAATCTTTGTTTACAATAGAAAAAATGTGACTATTTACTTTATGTATTTTAAAATCAAATTATATTAATTACACTTAATGGAAACTAAAATTAAGGTATTATGATCTAGTATTGATGCAGTGACTCTGTTTCAATTGCCTGTTAAGCTTTCAACTTCCAACTCTGATATTATCATTTTGTTTCCTGAAATTTAAATTTATCATCTTGTTCACGTTGCGGTTGGTTTATCACACCAAACCTGGGCTTAGTTCCTTCCTGTGACCTGAATCTTTTTTAATAAAGAGGTGATGTATTGGCAGTACCAATGAGTTATACAAATAGAAGTTAAGGCCAGCATTGAATCAAGTTATTAAATAACAGTATTTATAATCTAGTAACTGAATTCTTTTTGTGGTTTCTGTGAAGTATAGAAAATCCTGTTGGTGCTGTAGAATAATATAACTTAAATTCTTACAATGTATATGCAAATTTTAAGCACGCTTCTTCTATCAGTTTTGCTTTTCTAATGCCTGTAGCATTCAAGGTTGTCTAAGTTGATGCGATGTAGATTGGAATTTGAATAACAGCAGGCTATTTTTATTCTTTACCCTATTTTCTCCATTATTCCTCTCTCTCAAGTGCATTATCTTCTGTCAGGGTAGGTCACCTGCCATGCTGTAGTACAAGTTCAGTGGTATCTCTGCTGTTTTTCTGTTAACTGTGGCAGCATACCAATGGGAGAATTGCTACCAAAATCTTTCTGGTGAAACATTAGTGGACTAGTTTAAAAAGGGTATGGAGCCGCCAAATATATCTTGTTTTTTCTAAGCCAGTTGTTCCTTTTTCAGTCTTTCAGCAGGATCGGTGCTGATTTTGCATGGTTCCTCAATCCCTTCCAGTGCATGATTCAGTAACACAGAAGTGCCCAACCATTGACTGACTAGATATCAGATTGTAACAGTTACAAGTTAATTGGGCAATTAAAAGAAAACGACATAGAGTGGGTGCAAATCCTTAGTTATTATTTAACATTAAAATAATCAAATTAGAGATTTTTAAAAGGTCGGTAAAGGAGTGAAGGATTAATTGGAACATCCCAGTAGTTCATAGTTTGGATAACTTGCTTTATTTTCTGTGCCATTCTGTATAAGTACAAGAGAATTACTGTATTGTGTCCTTTTGTAAAGCCCATGGTAGAGAAACATTGCAAGGCTTTTAGAATCATACACATGCGCAACAATTGGTCTGTTATGTTCCGGTCAGCAGAAAAAGCGCAATTGAGACATGTATCTATTCCCAACTTGCATTTTCTAGCTGTGAAGATTATTGCACATCATGTGCTTATTCATATCTGTACAGATGTGATGAAAATTTCTGCCCCCAACCATTATTTAGGTAATAAGATACCATCACCACACTTTGGGTGAGAAAAATCCTCATTTGGATACTAATTCTCGTACCCATTACTTTAATTAGTGTTCCTTAGTTATTGAGTTGGGGAATAAAATGGATCTACTTCCCTTAGTTATGTTCCATAATTTTATATACCTCTTAAAATTTATATTAGCTGCTTTATTCCAATAAACCAAAGCTTACAAACCATTCCCCCCCCCCCCATAACCCATCCTTTCCTGAAGTTGTGACGAGAGGTTGTGGGCCAAAGGGTCTGAATTGTGCTGTAGGTTTTTCTATGTAGAGTATAGAGCTCTGAGGTGTAAAGGGATTCAGTCCATAATTTACAAGAGGTTAATATGTAGGTAGAGCAAATAATTAGAATGGTTAGTAGAATGTGTTTATTACTTGAATACAAAAGTAGGGAGATTATGCTTCAATCACATCAGAATCCAAATCTGGAGTATTATGTACAGAATTGGTCTCCACAGAAATGTGTTTTGATAAGGTAAGCTTTGTATCTTAAGTTTTGAAGAGTGAGATGAGACTCAATTGAAATGTAAGATCATAAGGGGACTAAGCAAAGTCTTTGTTGGGGAGGGGAATGTTGCCTCTTGTTGGGGGATCTTGAACGGGGGTTACTGTTTAAAAGAAGGACTTGTCCATTTAAGGTTACAGTTTAGAAAAAAATATTATTTAAAATGTGTTGAAAGGAGGTAAAAATTATTAAACACATTTACTACTATTCTTGAAACTTAGTTTCTCTTTAATTCTTGACAAGCAAATGGCTTCTTGGAAAGGCAATAATCTTTAATGCTACTTAATGTTTACTGCGATAGCAATATGAATCTTTGTTTAAAATGCTGTTTGTTCTACTGTGGTTATAATCTGCTGAATGAAGTAAATTACAGTTGGTTGATTGGGTTGGTACTTTACTATCTCAACTGAGAAGGGACCTTGACTTTAAAATGTATTAATTTTCAAGGATTTGTAATGTTTTGGAATCTATGCCAACAATTTCAAGTATTTTTCTGGGCCTGATATGTGATAGATTAATTATGTCAAATGTTTTTTTTTTGTAATTTCATGTTTATCGGTCAGAGTTTGGTAAAATATCTGGTATGACATGATGTGCATGCATGGCTACTTGAGATTTATGAGGTAAAATTAGCAACAAAAATTGCAACTCATCCACATTAACTTGTATGAATCTAGTAATGTCAGAACTCTGTTATGGAGGCATGTCATATGGACTGTGTGGCATGTATATGATAGGAGTCAAAAGTAAGAGCAAGTAATAAAAACAGATTAAAAGAAAGGAGTGGGGAGCCTTCTTGCAGATCATGGTCATGTGCAGTGAGGTCACAAGAATGAAAATAACTGATCATTGTTGTGCCTATGACTGCTGCAGCTGTTTTAATCTGTACTTGGTTGGCACTGTTGGTTCTAAGGGAACCCTTGTTTAGTGAATTTTTTTGATTGTTGTAGTGTGGTAAAGGAATAGATTCCAACAATTTAGTCCAAGAAAGTTGATAATTTTTTTTGTGAGGTTGCTGTCCCCTTATAAAATCAGATCTGCGGTAGGTATAAACAAAAACCAGTACTTGAGAAAATAGTTTGGTGCAAAGATGATAAATCTGTAGGGCCAAATGACCTACATCCTGGGGTTTTGGAAGAAGGTAGCTGTAGAAGTAATGGATGTACAAGGGTTATTTCTCAAAACTCCACATATTCGAAACACTTGTCTCAGATTGGAAATTGAAATGTTATTACATTATTTGCGGAAGGATAGAGAAGGAAAGAAAGAAAACTTAAATGTGGATGGAAAAACTCAGATGGCCTGACATCAATAGGGAAAATGGTGCAATCTGTTGCTGAGAAAATGTTAATGGCAGGGTAGGCTCCCTTTAATAACGATAGAATTTGGTGGGATCAACATGGATTTATGAAAAGGAAATCATGTTTGTCAATCTTTTAGAATGCTTTGATGTTGTAACTGGCAGAATAGATGAGAATTTGGTGTATATGGATTTTCAGGATGCATTTGAAAAGTTGCCATACGGGAGAATGTAAAACAAGATTAGAGTTTGTGATATTGGTGTGAGTGAGTGGAGATATATTCTTGTATGTACTGAGGATTTGCTGAGAATTATAACAGATAATTGTATTAAATGAGTCATTTTTGGGTTGAGAAGCTGTAATAAGTGGGGTGCTAAAGGGATTGTATTGGTCATCCAGTTCTTCATTGTCTTAGATTAGTGATTTGCATGAAAGAACAGGTGGAATATCTAAATTTGCTGATGATTGCAGAGCTGAGTGATTGTGTGGGCTGCAAAGAGAATGCAGGAGAGTATCAAGTAAAAAGCAAGATGCTTGAAAGTTTCAACCAGTTAGTCAGGAGCTGTGGAGAGAGTAACAATATTTTAATTTTATAACCTTTGATCAGAACTGAGTAGGCAGTATCTCTCCCTACTGATGCTTTGTATTTAGCACTTTGTCTTTATTTCACAAGTTCAGACCCAATAGTTTTTCTGCTTTGGTGAGAGGCCAGGGATGTATTCAATATAAGTGAATGGGCAAGGACTTTGCCAGATGGAATACTATGTAGAAAAATGTGAAGTTGTTCACTTCAGTGGAAAAGTATATAAAGGCAAAATATTTTTAAAACTTCAAAGTAAATTTTATTAGCAAAGTATATATGTCACAATATACAATTCATTTTCTTGCTGACATAATCAATAACTCCATAATAGAATAAAAGAAAGACTGCACCAACTTCGGTGTTCAACCGGTTTGCAAACAACAGTGTGTAAGTGCAAAAAGGAAGTAGTAATACATAAATATAAGCAAAAATATCAAGAATATGAGATGAGGCCTTGAAAATGAGTCCATAGGTTGTGGAAAGATTTCTATTAAGTTGCAAGTGAAGTTATCCCCTTTGGTTCAAGAGCCTGATGTTTGAGGGGTCATTACTGTTTCTTAACCTGGTGGTGTGAGTCCTGAGACTCTTGTATCACCTTCCTGTTGGCAGCAGCAAGGAAAGAGCATGTTCAGGGTAGTGGAGATTGCTGATGATTGAAGCTGCTTTTTGGTGACAACACTGTGTAGATGTGCTCTATGGTGAAGAAGGTTTTTCTCATGATGGACTGTGCTGTATCCACTGCTTTTTGCAGGATTTTCTGTTCAGTGGCAGTGGTGTTTCCATACCAGGCTATGAAGCAGCCAGTCAGTATACTCTCCACTAGACATCTATAGAAACTTGTTAGAGTTTCAGATGTTTTGCTGAATCTTTGCAAACTCCTAAGATAGTAGAGGCACTGCTGTGCTTTCTTCATAACTGCTTATGCAAACTGGTCCTCCAAAATAATAACACCGAGGAATTTAAAGTTGCTGGCTCTCTCCACCTCTGATCTTCTGAGGACTGGTTCATGAACTTTTGGTTTCCTTCTCCGACAGTCAATAATCAGCTCCTTGGTCTTGCTGACATGGAGTAAGAGGTTATTGTTGTGGCACCACTCAGCCAGATTTTCGATTTCCCTCCTATATGCTGATTCACCACCACCTTTGATTTGGCCTATGGCAGTGGGCCAACGGATATGGCTTTGGAGCTGTGCTTATCTACAAAGTCATAAGTATTAAGTGAGTAGAGCAGGGGGCTAAGCACACAGCCTTGTGGTGCACTTGTGCTGATAGAGATTGTCGAAGAGATATTGGCAATCCAAACTGATTGGGATCTGCAAGTGAGGAAATTGAGAATCCAATTGCAAAAGGGGGTATTGAGGCTAAGGTTTTGGAGCTTATTGATTAGTTTTGAGATGATGATGGTGTTGAATGCTAAGCTGCATTTGATAAAGAGCTTCCTCATGTATGCACCTTTGCTGTCCAGATGTTCCTCGGTCGAGTGAAGAGCCGATGAGATGGTATCTGCTGCTTGTGCATGGGAGGGGGGAAGAAGTGGGCTTTAGGGTAGTCTTCACTTTTCATGGATGTCTGTGAAGTCCAAGAATTAAAGGTTGTTTATTGTACACATTCTCTGATAATAAGTGGAACTATTGAGAATTGCACATAGTACTCCAAGTGCGGCCAAGCAACTATATGTGAAAATAGTAATTTTTGTACTTAAGCTAGCATTAAGGTAGCCTGCCTACCTATGTTCCCATTTTCAGGGAGCTATGTGCTTGCACTAGCGGGTTGTTGGGGGTTGCTGGGCGGTGTGGCTTGAAGTGTCAGAAAGGCCTACTCAAAATCAGAATCAGGTTTATTATCACCGGCATGTGACTTGAAATTTGTTAACTTAGCAGCAGCAGTTCAATGCAATACATAATCTAGCAGAGAGAGAGAAAAAAATAAATACAATAAAACGTAATAAATAAACAAGTAATCAATTATGTATATTGAATAGATTATTAAAAATGTGCCAAAACAGAAATACTGCATATTTAAAAAAACTGAGGTAGTGTCCAAAGCTTCAAAGTCCATTTGGGAATCGGATGGCAAAGGGGGAGAAGCTGTTTCTGAATCGCTGAGTGTGTGCCTTCAAGCTTCTGTATCTCCTACCTGATGGTAACAGTGAGAAATGTGCATGCCCTGGGTGTTGGAGGTCTTTAATAATGGTCACTGCCTTTCTGAGATGTCGCTTCCTAAAGATGTCCTGGGTACTTTGTAGGCTAGTGCCCAAGGTGGAGCTGACTAGATTAACAACCTTCTGCAGCTTCTTTCAGTCCGATACAGTAGCCCCTCCATACCAGGCAGTGATGCAGCCTGTCAGAATGCTCTCCACGGTACAACTATAGAAGTTTTTGAGTGTATTCCACTCTGTATCTCTTTTTAAAAAAAATGTACTTCCATGTCTGGGAAGGTGGGAGTATGCCAGGAGACATCTGATGTCTTAGTTGTTACCACCTTCAAAATGAAATAATCTTAATGCACTGCCAGATGCATTTATAGTAATCTGTTTCGAATTGTTCAATATGTACATTACACAGTGATGTTATGCCTTCTAGAGTAGGTTTGATCTTGGTCACTTTTGCAGAACCTGGATGAAGTTCTTGCAAAAGAGCAACAAGCAAGAATTTAGTGGGTGATGTGAAAGCTGTGAAGGAAAGAAATCCTTGATGTCTTAGAATAGTTTTAACTCAAAACATCAACAATTTCTTTCCTCCCAAGATGCTGCATGACCCACTGAGTTCTTCCAGCATATTGTTTGTTGCTCCAGACTCCATCATCTGTAGTCTCTTGTGTTGTAAAAGCAGAAGGGAGGTCATCCAATGTGTTTACAGTCTGGTAAAATGTTTATTTGTGTCATGTGGTCAGGTAAGGGTTGGCTCAGGCTTGACTGAAGAAATGTTCAACTGCAGATAAATCTGATAACCCTCCCGTTTCAAGATTATACAAGAAAATTATTCATTTGGAAGAGTTACTGTGGGGCTGCCACTATCTTTGAAGCAATAGGAGCTATGGCACTGTTATAGCAGAGAATAGAGCCCATTTAGTCCATCAATTCTGTCAATAAATAATCAAAAAGGAATAAGCACTGTTCAAAGGCTGAATTTAATATTGACATTGATAACTGTTTGAATAATGGCAATTTAAATGTTTTAAGATTAACCAATAGAAATGCTTCCTGATTAGTTGGAATGAAGGAAGGAGATGGAGAGTCTAGTGACATGTGTCATGGCAACAATATTTCCCTCAATGTCAGTGAAACAAAAGAACTGGTCTTTGAGTTCAGGAAGCGGGTAGCTCCTTTTTATTTCAATGGTGCAGAGGTTGAGAGGGATGAGAGCTTTAAGTTCCAAGGAGTTCCTAGTCCAACCACCTTGACACCATAACAAAGAAAGCTCACCAGTGCCTTTTTTATTCTTGGGAAGTAAAAATAAATCTGGCATGGCTGCCTTGCTTTGATCTTTACAAATTTTCATCAATACACCATTGAAAGCAAACCATCTAGATGTATCACAGCTTGGTGTGGCAGCTGCTGTGCCCATGGCTGCAAGGACAGCTTCTGCACTACTGTTATAAAACTTGAATGTTTCTCTAGTAAAAAAGACTTTGCACTTTACTGTTTACCTGCACTGCACTTCCTCAATAACACTTTTTATTCTGCATTCTTCAAAGTTGCTGGTGAACGCAGCAGGCCAGGCAGCATCTCTAGGAAGAGGTACAGTCGACGTTTCAGGCCGAGACCCTTCGTCAGGACTAACTGAAGGAAGAGAACTCTTTTAGAGAACTCTAAAAGAACTCAAGAGAACTCAAAGAACTTTAAGAAAACTCAGTTAGTCCTGACGAAGGGTCTCAGCCTGAAACGTCGACTGTACCTCTTCCTAGAGATGCTGCCTGACCTGCTGCGTTCACCAGCAACTTTGGTGTGTGTTGCTTGAATTTCCAGCATCTGCAGAATTCCTGTTATTCTGCATTCTGTTTTTTTTTTAACTTTTTATTACCTCAATGCACTGTTGTAATGAATTGATCTGCTTAGATAATATGCAAGGAAAGATTTTCACTATACTATGCTATATGAAAGAGTAATTTGTTTCTGTGTTAACTGTAAAAGTATGACATTAAAACAAAATGTGTTAATACCAAACCAATGAATTTGAATGTACTGTACATTCTAACCTTTCCTCTACCCCCTACTTTCCGCCAATTAAATTTGAAGCAGCACACAGACTAAAGCAAACTTTTGTGCTATTCTGATTGGAAATGATAATCTGAAAGAGTTAGTAAAATGGATGCCCATTTCATTGTCTTTTATAAATATATAATTTTTCTGTCACTGTCTCTCAGAATTTGCTGCAGAGGTATCCCTTTAATTATTTCTTAAACACTGTTCCATTCTCTTAACCATTCCTGTGAATTATACTTGCACTATATTGTCCCATGGAAAGATTTTGTTTGTAATGTGGTTTCTGAAAGTAGATGAGGTTGCTAAATCCACCTTATTGCATTTTCACCAAACTACTTAAATTGCTTCATCTAAATGGAAATCCTATTTGAAATAGCACACTAGGAATAATAATGGTTAGTTTATGTAATTATAACATGCTTCTCTGAATACTTGCAAGATTTTATTTTTGCATGTTTTTGAATACTTTGGACTGAAGGTTATATTCTGTAATTATTAAATTGTCACATTAGTGACAAATTAGATTCCTCTCAATGTAGTCACTGATGAACATATTTGTTCTGGGGATTGCTGAAATATTGAAATGTCTCCATCTTGGGATATTAAACCTCAATCATTTGTACACTAACATATTAGAATACTTTTATCTTGTGTTGATCAAAGATGAATTTTCTTCTGTGTAAATTATCCTTCTGGGAAATAGACATTATGTCTGTGAAGAGAGTCTTATCTTTTCAAATTAAATTTCTGTGGTAATTTATAATTACCCTCTGTTGCAATTCTAGTAGGTTGCTAAGGTTGTGGTTTGTAGTGCAAAGGGGATTAGTTGACTTAACGATTTTTATGCACTTTCACTTCCAAGCAGTTTTCAAAAGCAGGAGCAAGTGATGGGAGTTCACCTCTTCTATTTTCTGTTTTCAGTAATAGTCCACTTGAAATGAGCCTGGCCAATTCAAGATATATTCCCAACAGTTGTACAGCCAGTAGACTAGACCACGCAGCTTTTGGCTGCACAATCCACTGTCATGACCTTTTGAGTAAGAGCTGCATTTAAGCTTAAGATCCAGAAACGAAACAGAATAGGTTTATCTGCTTCATCATTCAGACCTTGCTCTCAATTTTCATTTCTAACGTAATAATCATTCCAGTATCTTTTCATTAAAGACTCCTTAAAGAAATATTTGATGCAAGTCCAAACTGAGGTGAAAAATATGATTCTGAATTTTTTTAATTGTTAATGGAGTGATTGTTGGCTGAAGGGGTGGTGGAGGGAGTAAAACGTCATTTCTTTTATCATTCTCCCTGTGGGAACTTATAGAAGATGCCTATGTTAACTCAAATAGAAATTATGAGTTTGCCCATTGTGGCCATGAACCTGAACAGGAGCAAGAACTGAGCTTGGGAGTGGAAGAGATTGGACAAATTGGATTGTGAGCTGATAGTGTCAACTTTTACCTTTCCTTTTGTTTGGTGTTGGTGTTTCCATCATATTTTGAAATTCCCTCCATATGCTTTTCTCTAACTTTATCCACACTAATTAACATCTGCTTTTTATCATGCTCATCACTGCTTCTCCTTCTTTCTTTTTCTTTCTTTCTCTCTCTCTCTCTCTCTCTCTCTCTCAGACGCACACACACACACACACACACGCACACACCCAGTCAAAAATGCTGACAATCTCTGAAATCTGATCACGTGGTTCCTCATCATTCATGCTCAATTCATACTGATGACTAATTTTTTGTTTCCCATACATGCTTTTGTGTATACTGCTTATCTGCTTGTATCACTTTTAGTCCAGTCATTACATCCCCTCACTAAAGAGCTGCAGTTTGAGTCGTATGTTAGAAGCTGGTGTTTGGAGTATGGGAGAAGGCTTCCAACTGTGCACTGCTGACTGTCCGTTTATTATCGTTATTGATTTAATGATGGTGTCTGTACCATTTAATGGTCAGAACAGTCCCTACAGCACATCCTACAATGGAAAGTGAAAGCTATCATCTTTGAAAGTGAATGAGAACGTAACAAACTGTGTCAATGAATCCACTGATATGTTTGCCTGTTAAGTCAGGATAAAGTCAGAATTATTTTTGTGTGTGCTGGATGTGCTATCTTAGAACAAAGAACAGTAGGGCACAGGAACAGGCTCAGAAAATTATGTGGTGACCATGCCAATTTATTCCATCCCCCTGTATAAGGTCTGTATCACTCTCTTCCCTGCCCTTTCATGGGCCCATCCAAATGCCTCTTAAATATTACAATCATATCTGCTTCCACTACTTGCCCTGTTAGTGTGTACCAAGTACCTACCACGTTTTCCCCAAACAAACTTGCCTCATAAATCTCCTTTAAACTATCCCATCTTGCCTTATTATGCCCTCTGATATTTGACATTTTCACTCCAGGGCAGGCACCCCAACCTTTTTTGTAATGTGGACCGGTTTAATATTGTCAATATTCTTGCAGACCGGCCGACCGGGAGGGGGGTGGGGGGGTGGTGTTCAAATGGGGTTAAACTCACCTCAACATGTCTTTTACAGTTAGGGTTGCCAACTATCTCACTCCCAAATAAGGGACAAAAGTAATAATCAAATTCCGGGACATTTTGCCTCAGGAGACTACCCTGACCTTGAAGCCTTGCGCGGGCACCTGTGTGTGCATGCGTGTACGTGCCGAATTTTTTTCCCCCCGCCACCAATCGGTTTTGCCTTCATCTTCCCGCCTACACTGTACATACATTATTTCTACTTTATATAGACCGTGTATTTATCATGTCTTTCCTGCTTTTATTATATGTTAGTGTTATTTGTTTTCAGTTTTGTGTGTTATTTGGTATGATTTGTTAGGTTACTTTTTGGGCCTGGGAACAATGGTAATTGCTTCTTTGCTTCACACCATTTTGGCACAAAAGGTCTCATAGGAACGCTCTACCTTAGCGGGGGAAATACGGGACAAATCAATTTAGCCCAATGCACAGGATGCCCCGGCAAATACAGGACGGTTGGCAACCATATGTTCAAGTTCAAGTTCAACAGTGCGTGACAGGGAATGAGGAAAGGTGCAGCTGACTCATATCGTTTCCTCGTGGCCCGGTAGCACATGCTTTGCGGCCTGGTGGTTGGGGACTGCTGCTCTAGGGAAGAAAGACTCTATCTAACCTACCTATGCCTCTGTTAATTTTATAAACTTCTGTTAGATTGTCTGTTAGCCTCTGCTGCAAAGGAAGCCTCTCCTTTTAATTATACTCTCTATTTCAGACAACATCCTGGTGAAGGTCTTCTCCTCCAGAGCCTCCACATCCTTCTGTAATGTGGCTATGAGAACTTAACGCAATACTCCAAATGTTGCCTAACCAAATTCTCATATGGCTGCAACATGATTTACCTGCTATTATACTCAATGCTCAATACCCTAACTGAAGAAAAGCTGTAATCTGTCTTTACCACGCTTCTTACTTCTGTTGACACTTTAAGGTAGCAATGAACTTGGTTCCTCTGTCATTGATGTTTCGAAGGTTCGTACTGTTCACTATATAGTTTCCTTTTGTGTTTGACTACCAAGAGTGGCCTATATTCTGCTGACTCCTTAGATGACCTTCCTCACTATCCACCTCTGTTAATTTTTGTGTCGTCTGCAAACATATTCATTAGTTCACCTAGCCTTTTTTCCCCAAATCATTTAATATCACAAACAATAGAGGCCTCATCAGTGATCCTTGCAGGTTATCACTGTTCACAGACCTCCTGTAAGAGGACCCCTTCACCACTACCCTCTGTCTTCAAAGGCAAAACCAATATCGAATCCAGTCTACCAATGCAATGCAATGCAATGCTGTGCACCCCATGTGTCTTAATCTTCTGAATCAACCTACCATGAGGGACAATAAGGAAAGTTTTATGAAAATCTTTGTAGAAAACATAACATTGCCCAACCTTCTAATCATCTTTGTTGTTTCCAAAAAAATCTCAATCAAGTTCGTAAGGCATGACCTCCTTCACATAAAGTCATGCTGATTCTTCCCAAACAACAGGAATTCTGCAGATGCTTGCAAAAACGCCATCCCCTTCTCGCAATTCCTCTGTCTCCGCCGCATCTGCTCTCAGGATGAGGCTTTTCATTCTAGGACGAGGGAGATGTCCTCCTTTTTTAAAGAAAGGGGCTTCCCTTCCTCCACTACCAACTCTGCTCTTAAACGCATCTCCCCCATTTCACGTACATCTGCTCTCACTCCATCCTCCCACCACCCCACTAGGAATAGGGTTCCCCTGGTCCTCACCTACCACCCCACCAGCCTCCGGGTCCAACATATTATTCTCCGTAACTTCCGCCACCTCCAACGGGATCCCACCACTAAGCACATCTTTCCCTCCCCCCCATCCCGCAGGGATTGCTCCCTACGCAACTCCCTTGTCCATTTGTCCCCCCCATCCCTCCCCACCGATCTCCCTCCTGGCACTTATCCGTGTAAGTGGAACAAGTGCTACACATGCCCTTACACTTCCTCCCTTACCACCATTCAGGGCCCCAAACAGTCCTTCCAGGTGAGGCAACACTTCACCTGTGAGTCGACTGGGGTGATATACTGCATCCGGTGCTCCTGATGTGGCCTTTTATATATTGGCGAGACCCGACGCAGACTGGGAGACCGCTTTGCTGAACATCTACGCTCTGTCCGCCAAAGAAAGCAGAATCTCCCAGTGGCCACACACTTTAATTCCACATCCCATTCCCATTCTGACATGTCTATCCACGACCTCCTCTACTGTAAAGATAAAGCCACACTCAGGTTGGAGGAACAACACCTTATATTCCGTCTGGGTAGCCTCCAACCTGATGGCATGAACATCGACTTCTCTAACTTCCACTAAGGCCCCACCTCCCCCTCGTACCCCATCTGTTAATTATTTTTATGCACACATTCTTTCTCTCACTCTCCTTTTTCTCCCTCTGTCCCTCTGAATATACCTCTTGCCCATCCTCTGGGTCCCCCCCTCCCCCCTGTCTTTCTTCCCGGACCTCCTGTCCCATGATCCTCTCGTATCCCCTTTTGCCTATCACCTGTCCAGCTCTTGGCTCTATCCCTCCCCCTCCTGTCTTCTCTTATCATTTTGGATCTCCCCCTCCCCCTCCAACTTTCAAATCCCTTACTCACTCTTCCTTCAGTTAGTCCTGACGAAGGGTCTCGGCCTGAAACATCGACTGCACCTCTTCCTACAGATGCTGCCTGACCTGCTGCGTTCACCAGCAACTTTGATGTGTGTTGCCTGATTCTCCCCAATAAACGTATGCTTTTCCAGATGTGATTACATTCTATCTCTAAAAATCTTCTCCACGAGTATTTCTACCACTGAACGATAATTTTTGGTTTGTATTTCCCTTATTCAGTAGAGGAGCACTGGCTATTTTCGAACTGTCTAGAACTTTGCCTGTGGCTAAAAGGGATGCAAAAATCTCTGTCAAGGCCTTGGCATTACTGCACTTTTTTTCCCTCAATAACCTGGTATCAATTTTGTGAGGCTCTGTGGCCTTCTTTATATTAACTCTAATTTCTCTAACTTCAAGAGTTCCAACTGTTCTTCTCCCTTATCCTTGCATATGCTTCCTTTTTCTTTTTGATTAATTTGCAAAATCTCTCAACATCTATTTCCTGAGCCTTGCTAACTCCAATCATCTGTGGTAGGAATACCACATAGTCCTGATTGATAATGGTGATATTGTACATTTTGAAGTTAATAAGTGTTCTGCTTTCTCATCGTGTTGCAAAATTTCTTTGCTTTCTTTTCAAATAATGCCAACAATGTTTTATTTCAATTGTATAGAAAAGAGTGAATCATTCTATTCTTTCTCAATTTATTTATTGCTAAGTGTTGAACATCTTTAATGATGCAATCAATTCTAGGAGATCAGGCTGATTTTTGTAAGATTGTCTTAGATGATGCTTCATATTTAGTTTAAGAGTTAGGCCTAATAGAGAAAAATAGCATTGGGCATGTCAAAAGATGTAAAAAAAAAATGGATTGGAAGAAATAGTTTTACAGATCTATATTTCATCTGCAAGGCAGTCTACTTGTTTACCCTTTAAAGCTTGGTTCATTTACTAAAGAGAACAGTAAGCTACAAATACAAACATATGTAGTTTTATACAATGTAAAATTACTGTGGAATGCACATGACTTATTTGTATTGCATATGTTATACCTGAAGACAAGCTCTTGCTTGTTTTACATAGTGAAATGCCAGCGTAGGCATCTGGCAGGTCATGTCATATTTGTAATCTACATGCCCTGACCAGAGTCTGCTGTTTTATAAATCCTGCAGGCTGCATTCTGTCCTTATTGTTACTGTGCTGGAATATAAATGGATTTAATATCACCGGCATATGTCGTGAAACTTGTTAACTCTATGGCAGCAGTACAATGAAATACGTGATAAATAAACATAGAGGGAAAAAAACCTGAGTTACATTAAGTATATTTATGTTAATTAAATAGTTAAGTTAGAGTAAGTAGTGAAGAAATAGAAATAAAAAGAAGTAGTGTGTGCCTTCATTGAGTGTGTGCCTTCAGGCTTCTTGACTTTCTTGACCATAACTGTGTGAAGAGGGCATGTCCTGGGTGGCAGGGATCCTTAATGAAGGATACCGCTTTCCTAAGGCACCAGTCATTGAAGATGTCTTCGATACCACTGAGGCTGGTACCCAGCATAGAGCTGTGATGTCATGATAGGTACACTGACTTGTGTACCTACTTCCCCTTGTGCTGTTCAGATCTCTACAAGATCAGATTTTATAACCAGAATAATATACCCAGTATGGTGATGCTGGATTGAAGAAAATCCTTTTAAGCTTCTAGATTTGATTCAACCCCCTGTGTCATTTCTTTTCTGTAAGTGATGTTAGTTGTTTCCTTTTATTTTGTTTTGCTTATTTGTATCTAAGAGATAACTTTGCTTGGTTCCTTAGCAGAACTTTTGGGGGTAGTGGTAAAAATAGGAGGTTATTTAGCCCTTCAAGTCTATTTTGCCATTCATTAGGAATATTTATCCACTGCTGCTCCAATATCTTTGATAACATTTCCTAACAATGTTCTGTCACTGTCATGCTTGAAAACTTCAGTTGGCTTCCAGGGTTCAAGGTGTTTGCAGGAAAGTTATGATTTCCACCTTTATTTCTAGAAGTACTTTGTGATTTCAGTCTTGAATTGCCCACCTCAAATTTTAAAATACAGCTCTCTTGATATTGTAACTTCCTCACTAGGGAAGCTGGAGTTCATTTGTCTTCTCTATCAGCTCCTATTTGATCATCTTGTGTCTCTTGATTAGATCGTCCTTCAGACATATTTGAGAGAGTATAAACCACTTCATGCAAATTGTCCTCTTAATTTTATTCCTTAATTTTGGGATTGTCCTGATAAATCTGTTGCTCCATCTCTAAAGTATGATTCTTTGAAGTCTTCTGCTGAGATGAAATATGATTCCCAGGTGCAGCCTGATCAAGGTGTTGCACAAAGTTTGCTTTCCAATTCTCTTGCAATTAGGCCCATATTTAACCACATAACCATATAATATTTAACTATATAGCTGTATAACAATCACAGCACGGACAGGCCATCTCGGCCCTTCTAGTCCGTGCTGAACTTTCACCTTTGTAATTACTTCTTATACGTGCTAGAATATCAACTGATATTTGGTTATTTGTATGAGTAAACATCCAAATCTATTTGTTGCTGTGCAGATAGTACTTTATTATTTAATGAATGTTCAACTGTTGGGTTTGTGTTAAACAACCATGCGCTTTCCCGCAATGAACAGAATATGCCAGTTTTAACCATCCAGTAAGACTTCAGTAATTTCCTGCAGTTATCTACAGTTAGAGTTGTGGATGCCTGGTATGATGGTAGAGGCAAATAGATTAGAGGCTTTTAAGAGCTGTTTGGATAGGCACATAGATGTAAGGAGGACAGAGGGCTTTGGACATGGTGTAGGTAGGAGGGGTTAGTGTTTGGGTGTATTTTGATTTGCTTTTTAGCTGATTCGGCACAACATCCAGGTGCACTTACCTTTATCCAAAATTCTGAAATCCAAAAAGCTCCGAAAACGGAAGTTTTTTTCGCCATCAGCTAATGTCACTCAGGTATGACGTGGCAGCACTAGCAGAGGCCGCCAGACGTCAGTTGTGGCTCAGCGCTCGTACTGGTTACACGTGCATTTGCTGTTCGCTGATATTTTGTGTTCACTGTTGATTTTGTGTTTAATTTCACTGTGAAAATGTCAAAAAGAGCTGCAGATATCCCTATGTGGAACAGTGAGAAAAAGGGAGGGAAGCCTCTATCATTATCAATAACGCAGAAGGTGGAGTTATTGCAGAAGCTTGATCATGGTGTGTCTGTGCGGCATCTTACTGAAGAAAATAGTGTCGGAACTACCACTGTATATGATTTAAATAAACAGAAAGTTACTGAAGTTTTATAGTGACAGTGACAATGACGTTCTACATTTATTCCAATAAGTCACTTACCATGTGTTTGATTTGGTTTGTTTGAAGTTGTATATTTTTATGTTTTATTGAATGTTTTTGTTGGAAGTAAAATTTCTTCCTGTCATTATTCCCTAAACAATACAGTATAACAATTATTTACATAGCATCTACATTGTATTAGGTATTATAAGTAATCTAGAGATGACTTAAAGTATACAGAAGGATGTGCGTAGGTTTGGTGCGCCGCCGGGTCCTAAAGTCCACCGCACTGAGACAGGTTAAATAAGGGACTTGAGCATACGTGCTTTTTGGTGTCCGTAGGGGGAGGGTCTGGGTTTGAAATGGGAAAAGTTCTGAATTCCGAAATGCAACTGGCCCCAAGGATTTCGGATAAGGGATTGTGGACCCGTAGTGAGCTGAATGGCCTGTTCCTGTGCTGTACTCTTGCGTTCTATCTGCACTTAAGTATTACTTGAAAGCCTGGATAATGTTGTATTTCTTCATTCAAGTGATTGAGCAATGACATAATAAGCTGGGTACCTCCTATAGCTCTTGAGGGAATATCACTTATCTCACTATTAAATTGATAAAAGATTAAAAACAGATTAGTTGCATTTGTCACATGTACATTGAAACATGCAGTGAAATGCATCGTTTTACGTCAAATCAAATCAGTGAAGATTGTGTTGGGGAAAGCCCACAACAGTCTCCATGTTCCGCCGCCAACAAAGCATGCCCACAGTGTAATTGTATGTCTTTGGAATGTTGGAGGAAAACTATGCAGTTACTGGGAGAATGTACAAACGCCTACAGACAGCAGTGGGAATTGAACGCTGTAAAGCGATTGCGCTAATTGCTATGCTACTGTACTGCCCTTTCAGACATGAATATTGCTTAACCATCTACAGATGAATCTTGTTTCTCCCTTGCCTCTGTTGAAAAGTAATGGCACACCTGAGGTTAGCTATATATTTCTCTTTTGCCCAATGTGTCGTAACGTGTTAAGTAGTCCTCACTGTATTTAACCAGATATGGTAAGTTTACACTTACTGGTTATGTAGTTGCCCAAAAGGCTGTTATCATATTTGTTTTCATTGTTTTGCAGCATGTGATATGTGTTAGATCATTTAATGAAGAGGTTTACATTTCACTTTTGATCAAGTATCAGTATACAATGCATGTGTTATATTTCAGTTGCTGACTGTGGATTCATTTTGAAGGGAACACTCACTTGAAAAGGAAAGACTGAACTAGCTTTAGTTTTAACACAGTACAGATTTAATTCTACCTTGTGCTTGCAAAGTAGCTCCATTTTCCCTTACAGTCATTATAGAAATCGAGTGCACAGAAGCGAACACTTTGGCCCAACGTGTCTGTTTTTATAATCTACATCAGCGGTTCCAAAACTTATTTGGGTTACTGCCCACTTAGCTCCCAGACCGCATCCTGAGTGCCCCCCACTTTCCCTTTCTGGCCATTACATAAAAGCTAGAAAGACATTTGGTTTACAATGCACGGTGATAGAAAATAGAAATTGCACATTTATGGCAATAACAAATAATTGCAGCATTTATTCAAATCTAGTTAAAGCCACAAATAAAATTATTAATTTAATTAGAGCAAAATAATTTTCATCAACTATTTTAAAGTGTACATAGTCACTACTTCATTGCTTTTACACCTTTCAAAGAGATGGATGGGCATGGTGCAGTGATAATCAGCTTCTCGATATCAGGCTAAATGTCACTCATGAGTCTCAGAGCCCCACGTTCAGTAATTTGCAGTCTGTTTTGTTGCTTTGAAAGAAGTTGTGAGACTTCACTGAAACTGTGCTCCACTAGATATGATGTTGGAAAGACAATATCTTGACCTTTCTCCTCAGTGCAGCATAGCATTCAGAGATTTCTTTCAGCAACCAAAACCAATATGAGTTTTTTGAACCTCTGCTTCAGCTCTCAGTCATTTTGTAGTGAGATCAGCTCTTCCTCCATCCTTGCTGTTAATTACTCATTACAAGTGCTCAGGATGGATTTATTACCCATTCTGGAATTTGGATTGAGAGAAGATCCTGAAATCTCTTTGACATGTCTTTATGCAGCTCACCCAGGTGGCCACGGTATACTGTGTGCTCATTCCACTGCTGTTCACTCTGCTGATCCAACACACAGCTCGAATCACATCATCAAGCTCGCCGATGACACGACCGTGATGGGTCTCATCAGCAAGAACAATGAGTCAGCATAAGGAGAGGAGGTGCAGCGGCTAACGGACTGGTGCAGAGCCAACAACATGTCTCTGAATGTGAACAAAACAGAAGAGATGGTTGTTGACTTCAGGAGGACACGGAACAACCACCCTCCACTGAACATAGATGACTCCTCTGCAGAGATTGTTAAGAGCACCAAATTTCTTAGTGTTCACCTGGCAGGAAATCTCACCTGGTCCCTCAACACCAGCTCCATAGCAAAGAAAGCCCAGCAGCGTCTCTACTTTCTGCGAAGGCTGAGAAAAGTCCATCTCCCACCCCCACCCCACCCCATCCTCACCACATTCTACAGAGGTTGTATTGAGAGCATCCTAAACGGCTGCATCACTGCCTGGTTCGGAAATTGCACCATCTCAGATCGCAAGGCCCTGCAGCGGATAGTGAGGTCAGCTGAGAAGATCATCAGGGTCTCTCTTCCCGCCATTACAGACATTTATACCACACGTTGCATTCGTAAAGCAAACAGTATTATGAAGGACCCCATGCACCCCTCACACAAACTCTTCTCCCTCTTGCCACCTGGCAAAAGGCACCGAAGTATTCGGGCTCTCACGACCAGACTATATAAAAGTTTCTTCCCCCAAGCCATCAGACTTCTCAATACCCAGAGCCTGGACTGACACCAACCTACTGCCCTCTACTGTGCCTATTGTCTTGTTTATTATTTATTGTAATGCCTACACTGTTTTGTGTACTTTATGCAGTCCTGGGTAGGTCTGTAGTCTAGTGTAGTTTTGTGTTGTTTTACGTAGTTCAGTGTAGTTTTTATATTGTTCATGTAGCACCATGGTCCTGAAAAACGTCTCATTTTTACTGTGTACTGTACCAGCAGTTATGGTCGAAATGACAATTAAAAAGTGACTTGACTTGACTTGAAGATCATCATCTGGTATTCTTTCTTTCTCTTCCAACTCAAAGGCCTGAATATTGGAAAAGGTTCTGATGACCAATGTTGCACCTAAGTTAGTGTTAGCTTGTACAGAAATGTGGGGAGCACTGATTTGACTTTGAAAAGATTCACATCATTTCCTTGCAATTGAAGATTGATTTCACTAAACTTTGTGAATAATTCTGACAAATAAGCAATGTCATGCCTAAAATTCTTGAGTTGTTTACTGAATGAAGCATTTGAGTCTTAAAAAATTTTTACCAGTTTCAAAAAGCACGAAAATGTCTCTTGGGCAGTTTCCTTTTGAGAGCCATCTGACATCTGTGTGCAACAGCAAGTGTCAAACTGTTCATCATTCTCAATACAAAGCTCTCAAAATAGTCAAGAATTGAGAGCATGGGACTTGATTTTATTTACTGTTGTGTTATCAGTATTTAATCGTTTGTGCAGGCAATTTCTTAGTTTTTATTGCGACAGGATGTCTGTGAATTACAGATATCTTGTGAAGTAAAAGCATTTCAGGATATATATTGTATACACTTCTCTGACATGAAATGTACCTTTGAAAACTTTGAATAGTAAATATGTTAGGTACAGCTTTTTCAAGAAAATAATAACCCCTCTGTGGTATCCTGTCATTGATGAAGCCCCATATGTTGCACAAGCAAGATTGTTGGTGAGCAGAATGTCAACAACCCAAAATATTGACTCCACCTTTAAGTGTTTCTAGTCCCCTTGCAAATAACTCTTGAACCTTGCATTCATATGTTAAGCAGCGAAAATAACCAAGAAGCAAAGATTTGTTGCCTGGCAAAGTTGACTCATCCAACTGCAGAGCAAATTCTGTTGTCTTAAGTATGTTGGCGCAATGTATCTTTCACATTCTCAGATATTTCATCTTTTTGTCTTTGAACAGAGTTGTCACTGAGCGGAATCACTTCAATTATTTGGGCTGGTGACATGCAAAACCATACTCAAAACCTTCCTTACTGGCAGAATTAGTTCTTCAGTTGTATGGGGCTTTTCAGCTTTAGCAATGAGCATTGAAATGTTGTATGAAGCAGGCAAACCATCACTGTTTTGTTGTGAAGTGCTGGCAAACAGGTTTTGAAATAGAAACATAGAAAATAGGTGCAGGAGTAGGCCATTCGAGCCTGCACCGCCATTTATTATGATCATGGCTGATCATCCAACTCAGAACACTGCCCCAGTCTTCCCTCCATACCCCCTGACCCCCGTAGCCACAAGGGCCATATCTAACTTCCTCTTAAATATAGCCAATGAACTGGCCTCAACTGTTTCCTGTGGCAGAGAATTCCACAGATTCACCACTCTCTGTGTGAAGAAGTTTTTCCTAATCTCGGTCCTAAAAGGCTTCCCCTCTATCCTCAAACTGTGACCCCTCGTTCTGGACTTCCCCAACATCGGGAACAATCTTCCTGCATCTAGCCTGTCCAATCCCTTTAGGATCTTATACGTTTCAATCAGATCCCCCCTGAATGTTCTAAATTCCAACGAGTACAAGCCCAGTTCATCCATTCTTTCTTCATATGAAAGTCCTGCCATCCCAGGAATCAATCTGGTGAACCTTCTCTGTACTCCCTCTATGGCAAGGATCTGGTGAACCTTCTCTGTACTCCCTCTATGGCAATGTTATCCATTTCTGAAAGTTTTCATAAAGTGACTGAAAATGAGCAAATTCTTGTTTGCTTTATCACAGTATACTCTCTTCAAATGTTCAAGAAGCCTGGATAGTCTCATTACCTCATTAGAAAAAAACTTTTTCAGATATCAGGCACTTTGGCTGCTGTTGGCTGCTATAAATCCATATTTCAGATACTCCACACTATACTGTCTACATTTTTTTGTTTAATCTGCTTCTGCCATTTTTGTTATGTGTTAACAACCACGATAAATCACCTGTTGTTTAAGTCTAACTTTAAGCACTGTGATCTACAAAGGGAAAAGTTAAGATGTCATCAGAGCTGAGGCAAAACCTGACTCTCTGCCTGAAGGTGCATAAACTAGGGTAGCGATATCTCGGTTGGGCCATGGGCTAGAGAAATTCAGTTAAGACCATTATAAATGGGACTGGTATTAGCTAACACTGTACGACAGCAGTGAATTCAAATGCTTATAATATGTAACTAATTTCTTAAATTAAGTCTGTAAAATTCCTCAGCTGTCCTCCTTGCTACCGAGCACCCACCACCACCCCCTTTATCTTTATTGCCCTCACTTGACCTGCGTCAATCCTATGCTAATCCCATTTTTCCTCTTTCAACCCCATCAACCTTCATCCCCCTCCGCCAATTCTCCTGTAGTTCCAACTCAAGGACCAATTTACTATACCACCCATCTTTACATCATAAGGCACAGGAGCAGAATTAGGCCATTTTGCCCATCGATGCTTCTCTGCCATTTAATCATGGCTGATCCTTTTTTTCTCCTCCTCAATCCCACTTCCCGGCTTGTCCCCATAACCTTTGATGCCATGTCCAATCAAGAACCTATCAATCTCTGCCTTAAATACACCCAATGACCTAGCCTCCACAAGTGCACATGGCAATAAATTTGACAAATTCACCACCCTCTGGATAAAGAAACTTCTCTGCATCTATGTTTTGAATGAATGCCCCTCCATCCTGAGGCTGTGCCCTCTTGTCTGAGACTGTCCCACCATGGGAAATATCCTTTCCACATCTACTCTGTCTAGTCCTTCCAACATTCAAAAGGATTCCTCCCCCCCCCCCCATCCTTCTAAATTTCAGCGAGTACAGACCCAGAGCCACCAAATGTTCCTCGTATGATAACCCTTTCATTCCTGGAAACATCCTTGTGAACCTCCTCTGGACCCTCTCCAATGCCAGCACATCTTTTCAAAGATGAGGAGCCCATAAGAGTACACAGTACTCAAGGTGAGCCCTCAGCAGTGTCTTATAAAGCCTCAGCATCACATCACTGTGCTTGTATTCTAGACCTCTTGAAATGAATGCTAACATTGCATTTGCCTTCCTCAGCATCGACTCAACCTGCAAGTTAACCTTTAGGGTGTTCTGCATAAGGACTCCCAAGTCCCTTTGCATCTCAGATTTTTTTAAAAGATCTTTAGGAGGGATTCTCAACATGGGGTCCATGGATTGCTTGGTTGATGGTAGGAGTCCATGGCATAAAAAAAGTTGAGAATCCCTTGTGAGTGGAGAGTGCACAATTCCATAAACGTGCATTTTCATGCAGGTCTGAAATTCAAGTCTCTAGTGTTGTGATGCAGGAGCACTAACTATGTCTCTCAGTTAGCTAGAATAATTGAGAAATTGAAGCTGTGGGAACATTTTTAGCTTGAACTATTTAGCATTTTTATATAAATTTCTATAAAATGCAGGCTATTTCAATAGGATGAATTAAAATTAATAGTTAATTTTAATCCCTATTCCATCTCCAGTACCACCTAATTTTAAAAAGAAACACTTCCTGTCATTTTGTACCTAAGCTTTCTCATCATGCATGTTGAAGGTAATATTTGACATTATGCACTATTTTGGCTTTGCATTCAAAATGCATACTCTTTTTTTTTACAACAGACACGAATTCCTGGAGGAAAATGTATTTCTGAACACCAGTATTACTGCAACATTTTACACATTTGGTCAAACCCAGTGTATGTGCTAAGCTAGTGGGTTTGGTGCACTATGATGATTTGTTGCCTTTCATATGTGGCAGTTCTTACAGCTGTGATTTGCTTAAGGATATTTACACAATTACACGGGCACTTAGTGGCTCTAATCTGGAAAATGAACTCATCCTACACAATGTACTACTTTTTTCTAATACTGTTAATGACTACTTTTCAAAAGTACTTGGTTGTGCTTAAAAGTAGTCAAAGACAATGGTTTTGTTTTAGGCCACATATAATGCTTTTCAGTTTAAGTAAGAATTTCCCAGCATTAAAGGGTCAAATTTTTCCGAATCCCTTGGGAATAAATGGTCAAATCTGCAAGTCTTGGCTCTAACAGTTTTGATGTTTTTGTGCTATTACACTTAAAGGTATCTTCTTTCATGCGATTTTGTTGATGCGAAATTAATGCCACTTGGTTTCCTGGAGAACATCAGTGAAATGGAGGCAACCTTGAGTGGCTGTTTATATAGATAGTTAAATACCAGGAGAGCTGTCCAGAATAAAAACTTAGTAATTGTGGCTGGATTTTGGAATCCTGCTGGAAATTAATCTTTGTTTGTTGTTGAAGGCTTGAGAGAACATGAAGGTGGTTGGCACCTTGGCTGCCTTTGTTGTTGCTGTTTAATCACTGTGTTCTTCTTTCAATATCTAATCAAAAGTGTTGGGGTGGGAAGGTAATAGGCTGCTGAGAGAGAGATCTCAGATGGCACTATTGATATAATTGTGTTTGTTGACTTGGCTGACCTTCCTTGACTGCTGGAAAGTGCAGGGCAGGAAGATTAGCACATTAAGTATTGCCAGATATCTTCAGCCTCCTGGTAAATGATGTTGCCCAGTAGCCATGCTTTACAGACTAGGAAGAGTATTGGTGCTATATCTAATCATCAGATAGTTCACACCACACCATTTTTAGTGAACTCTTAGTGATGCTTTTTCAAAAATGTATTTCACCAATCATTTTGCTCTCCACTCCTGTGATTGCTAACATTTGCTAAATGCAGCCAATTGATGGATTGTTTGCTGGGGTTGGGACTTAAAATAACAAAACATCTCAAGATGTAATAAAATAAAATTTGACACCAGTAGGAAAATTAGAACAGGTCCCCGAAAGCTTGGTCAAAGAAGTAAATTTTCAGCAGTGTGTGAAAGGAGGAGAGTTTCCAAAATTTAGAACCAATTAAAAGAATGGCAGCTTATGTGGCATTATTGAAATAGAGGGTGTACCTGCAGCTGGAAATGGGGATAAGCAATGATCTTAGGAATTATGAGAATGGAGATGGATGTGATCAAGAAATAATTTAAAAGAAAGATGAAAACAGGAGTTCATTGTGAGGAGAGCAAAGTGAGCCATAAAATAACCAAGTATGTCATTGGAACAAGCATGACACTTTGATTGCCTGTATAGCTCAAGAGAGGGCTTTCAATGCTCAACATTGATAATATTACATAACAACCTAGGATAATGTTTGTGCCTCATATCTGAGACATCCCATTTTCTTAGTTCCACTGTTTGTGACTTAATAGAAAAAATATCCAGGCACTTGTCTGCATTGTTCATTGTTGAATGGACTTGAATTACATGCTTTTAATTACCATTTCTATGAATGTTGAGTAAATGCATTAATTTGATGCCAATGTTATAAAGTCAGTGCTATGCATGCTTAAATGGTTAAGTGAATATCGTTGGTGTATTAGTGGTCTTCTATTTTTGCTTTTGGAAATTTCTGATTTTTACCTATCAAGTTACCTCTAGTGCAAGGTGAATTAGAAGTTGAGTGCAGTTGTGGGTTAGAAAATGGAAATGGCAAATAACCAGGAACTTGATGCTTATAGACTGAATGTAGTTGTTCAACAGTACGGTCATCATAGCTTTTCCTTGGTAACCCTATTGTACAGGGTTGCTGCATGATTTATGAGGAATGTACACTCATTGGCTACTTTATCTACACCTGTACATCTGTCAATGCTGATATCTAATCAGTTAATCATGTGGCAAAAACTCAGTGCATGAAAAGATGTAGACATGGTCAAGAGGTTCAGTTACTGTTCAAATCAAACATCAGAATGGGGAAGAAACATGACCGAAATGACCAGTGTTGGTGCCAGTCAGGGTGGTTTAAATATCTTAGAAACTGCTGATCTCCTGGGATTTTTACACCTAATGGTTGTTAGAGTTTACAGTGCATGATGTGAAAAACAAAAAAAAATCAAGTGAGTTGCAGTTTTGTGGCTGAATATGCCTTGCTAATGAAATGAGCATTTTTGAATGCACAGTACGTTGTACCTTGAAATGGATGGGCTACAGCAGCAGAAGACCACACAGAGTTCCACTCCTGTACCTTATAAAGTGGCCACTGAGTATATATAGAATATTTATTTGAACAAAATGCATGTCAATCTCTGTTAACTTGAAGAGTTGCTTGAATACCTGGACAGTAAGAAAGAAAGCACGTCTTTACATGAGATGATACCATGAAAATTGAATAGTGTTATGAATTACAAACACAAGAGATTCTACAGATATGTTGGAAATCTTGAGGAACACACACAAAATGTTGGGGGAGCTCAGCAAGTTAAGCTGCACCTATGGAGCAAAATAACCAGTTGACATTTTGGACTGAGACCTTTCATCAGGATGAGAAAGGAAGAGATCCGAAACTGGAATGGGAAGTGTGGGAGGAGTGGAAGGAGTGCAAGCCAGTAGATGATGGGTGAAGGGGAAGGTGGGTGGATGGGCATTGAAGTAAGAAGCTGGGAGGGGATAGGCAGAAGAGATAAGAGCTGACGAAGAAGGAATTAGAGAGGAGGGGGCAGTGGAATATGTCAGAAATGGAGGAGGAAGAGAACCAGAGGGAGGTGATGAGCAGGTGAGGAGAAGGGAAGGACGAGAGGGTAACCAGAATGGGGAATAGAAAAAGAGAGGAGATTGAGAGGTGAGAATACTGGAAGTTGGAAAGCTCTATGCTCATGCCCCAAGGTTGGAGGGTACCCAGGCAATATAAAGTGTTGCTGCTCCAACCTGAGTTTGGCCTCATCATGGCAGTGGAGAAGACCATGGACAAACATGTCAAGATGAAATGGGAAGTTGAATTGAAAGTGGTGGCCACCTGGAGATCCTGCCTTCTGTTACAGCTAGAGTGAAGATACTTGACAGAGTGCTGCCTCAAAATCAGACTGAGGTTTAATATCACTAGCATATGTAATAAAATTTGTTAACTTTGCAGAAGCAGTACAATGAAATACATGATAAATATAGGAAAAATACAGTAAGTATATATATTTTAATTTAACTGTTTAATACACATAAGTAGTGAAAAACAGAACATTAAAAAAAAGTGGAGTGTTCATGGGTTCAATGTCCATTTGGAAATCAGATGGCAGAGGGGAAGAAGCTGTTACTGAATTGCTGAGTGTGTGGCTTCAAGCTTCTATACCAGGGGTAGGCAGCCTTAAGCACAAATGATTTTCTAGCATGCTTTATTCATTAATTTAAGTCAAAACATAACTAGATGTACTTAAATGGATAATTCCCATTTTTCAAGTTTTTTATGGCATTTATCTGGCCCACCGTATGCTCATTAATACACGATCGGGCCCATGGAGGCAAAAAGGTTGCCGACCCCTGTTCTATACCTTCTTCCTAATGGTAACAATGAGAAGAGAGCATGTCCTGGATGGTGGGGGAATGCTGCCCTTCTGAGGCACTGCTTCTTGCCTTCAATCTGCTTTGGGTCAAATTTGATATAGAGGAAGCTGCATATGGAGCATTGGATATAGTGCCTGGTCCTGACAAATTCACAGGTGAAGTGTTGCCTCACCTGGAAGAACTGTTTGGGGCTCTTATCACACTTGCAAGGATATGTGCCAGGAGGGAGATCAGTGGGGATGGACGTAGAGAGCAATGGGAAGGGGAGGGGATGAGGGGAAGAAGAGCTTAGTGGTAGGATCCCGTTGGAGGTGGCAACAGTTATGGAGAATGACGTGCTGGATATGGAGATTCATTGGGTGGTAGGTAAGGACAAAGGAACTCTATCCCTGCTCTGATAGCAGGAAGATGGGGTAATAGCAGATGTGCAGAAAATGAAGGAGATGTGGAAGAGGGCATCATTGATGGTGGTGGAAGGAAAACCCTGTTCTTTGAGAAAAGAAGAGGACAGCTCAGATGTTCTAGAGTAGAAAGCTTCATCCTGAGAACACATGTGGCAGAAATTACCAGTGGCGGGTGGGTAGATTTACAGTCAAGATAACTGAGAGTAAGGCTTATAAAAGGTATCAATGAATAGGTGCTTCCAGTGTTCCCCTCCTCCTTCCCTTCCTTCCATGGTCCACTGTCCTCTCCTATCTGATTTCTTCAGCCATTTATCTCTTCCATCTATTGTCTGTTAGTTTCTTCACGCGTACTGTACCTGCCTTTCCCCCTTGCTTGGTCGCATTTATCACCTGCCAGTTTATACTCCTTCCCCTCCACCCTCATTCTGCCCCTTCCTTTCCAGTCCTGATGAGAGGTCATGGCCTGAATCATAGATGCTGTCAGACTTGCTGAGTTCCTACAGCATTTTGCATGTATTATGATTCTGTAATTTATGACTCTGTGATGGAGAAATCTGTGAAATTGCTGTTTTACTACTCGAGTTTTGGGTATAATGATAGGAGTGAAACATATCTTGCCAGCTATAGAGTTGCAATAAAATTAGCATTTTAATATATTTGTTGTAAAATTTAATTGTTATGTCTTGGCTGTGTATTACTAATTAATTTCATTGCCGCTCATCTGAAAACTCTAAACCTCCAAAATATTGCACCTACCGGTGATTACCTGATCTGAGCTCTTGGTGAGATTTCAGTTTGAGAATCCTTCTATATTTTTAGAAATAAATAACCTAGTTTTTTTTTGGTCTGGATGTAGCCTTACTTTGCTGAAAGATCCCTGGTCTAAGTGTCTTCATTCCCTTATCCATTATCCCCTTCCCACCTTTATAGGAGAATGATGTATTTCACCAGAGCCACACTGGCTGGATTGATTCTTCAAGTGGAAGACACGAGGGTGCAGGGGGCTACTGATGGTGGTGACTCACCATCTTGATGATTGCATCTTCCAATTGAAGAGAGAGAGGAAAAATTAGAGTTTAGGAGCAACGAAATTTTTAAAGTACAATTGTCAAATTTTTTATGCTATAAAGATGAACTTTTCACACAAAAAAGAATTGCTTAGCTCTCAGCTATGTTATTTACTTTTGAACCATCTTATAGTTAATGATAAATTTTTAATGCTGTACGCTAGGTTCTTGTTTGATTACCCTGTTGGAAATACATTTTAAAGTACTCATTGATAATATTGATGCTGCGCATAGATTCTAGCTGGTAAAGACATCAATCACTCAATTTATTGTTTGTGACCCTTTGACTCTCTTCATTACCAGCATTTTATTTACAGTTTTAAAACTGAATTTGGATTTTCAAACTGTTATTGTGAGATTGGAACTTGTGATTTTTGTACAGGCATCAATATTAAGCTTTGAACTAACTTGCTGAATGCAAGTAAAGGTAACTAGTATATTGTATTTGCTTACAGGTTTTTGTGTATGCTTAAGAGTAAGACAGCTGAGTTTGGAAACTAGGGTTGCTTCAGTTCCAGCTGGGTAGTGTGTTCATCCCTTAAGTAGGAGTGGAGGAAATTGCCCAGAATAGATGAAATTGTGATTGTAGTCACTTTTCATATTTTGATTCTTCTGTAAGTTCTGAATGGACCTCTTCATTATGTTGCTTCTTTTGACAATTTCGTTGCACTTTCAAAGTTTCCAAGTGTTAATAATTTACAGATTACTTAACCATAAATTATTTGATGTAAAGAAACAGGTTGGCAGAATGTCAGTTAATAGAAGTGATTATGGTTGTAAAAGATTGCTCTTTGTTGTTTTTATGGCTTTTACTTCTGTGTTACTGAGGGAGACAAATCAATACATGAAGCATGAAAATGATCAGTAATTAGTATTGTACACACTTCTCCTGTCTGTTGTGGAATCAGTGTTTGCTCAGCTTCCTGTGGCACATGTGCCATATGCTTTAAGCAGCTGTGTTGGAGGTCCTTGTTAAACGACTGTGATGTAAATTAGGGGCTGACATCCACTTACTTTTCATGTCCAATTCAAAGCACAATGCAAATGCTTATGATGCTCTCAGAAATGATCTTTATAATTTAAGGTTTCTGCTCGACTGACATTATTTGACTCTTTAATATGCAGTGAACTGAAACAAACAACTGTTTGATATATTCCTGCTGGTTGAGTGGCACAGCAAGGAAGGCAACAGTTCTTGGCAGACTTTGTGGTGCATTGAATTCTATTAATCAGTGTGAGCCATTTTAGAGTAACAAGGAAGTACATTTTAACAACAAAGCCATTCAATCTTATTTGTTTACAGCTCCCTTATAATCCCGATTCTACATTTGCTGGAGGAATTCGATTTTCGACTCTGCCCCCTTCCTCTTGTACGCCAACGTATTTTAGGGGACAAGGTTTGGTAACCTAGTTTAATGTCTAGATTAAATGCAATCTTATAATGCAGACAGCTATATTAAATTTAATCTTATAGAGCAGTAGTATGAATCAAGTTGAATTTATACTGCACTGTAAGATTACATCTAATGAACCAGGTAATTTTTATGTCAATATTTTGAGTGTTTTTAAATTAATATATAGCTGTCAGTACCAAAGTGATGCATATCATGAAGCCTTGGGCATAAATGTAACTTTAGGATGATATTCCTGTTCGTTTGCATATCTTTCAAATTTGCTTTGAGGAATTTTGCAACATTGACGGAACAGTACCTTTTCAATGGACTGCATTTGAAAATCAGCCATGATTGAATCATTGATTCGTTTGGCCTAACCCTGTTCCTTTATCTTATGGCCTCAAGGACAAGAAAATAAGTAAAATTGTTGATAGTGAGGTGGGTAATAGTAGGCTACAGAATGATATCTATCAGTAGGTAAGATGGACATAGCAATGGCAAGTGGAATTTAATCCTTAAAAATACAGTATGATACATTGGGGAGGGCTGACAAGGATAAGGCATAACTAGTGAATAGTAGGGAATATTGAGGTGTGCATGTCCAACATTCCCTGTAAGTGGCAGCACAGGTAGATAAAGTAGAGAAGGCAAATCAAATACTTGCCTTCATTAGTTACATCACAGAAGATAAAAGAAGGAAGATTATGGTACAACTTGGATTCAGAATTCACTTGCCCATAGAGGCAGAGGGTGATTGTACATGGATCATGTGAGGTTGGTGACCAGTGGGATCTGTTCTGGGACTCTTGCTCTTTGCGGTTTTTATAAATAACTTGGAAGAGGAAAGGTCGGTTTGTAAGTACGCAGATGACATGAAGGTTGGGGTGGGTTCTTGTAGATTGCAACAGGACATTGACAGAATGCAGAGCTGGACTGAAGTGGAAGATGGGTGTTCAATCTGGTAAAGTAAAGTGATTCACTTTGGAAGGGCAAGTTGAAGTCAGAATACAGAGTTAATGACAGGATTCGTAGCAGTATGGAGGAACAGAGGGATCTTCTGGTCCATGTTCAGTAATCCCTCAAATACTGGACAAGTTGATAGGTTTGTTAAAGTGTCTGGTGTGTTAGCTTTCATTAGTTGTGGAGTTGGGTTCAAGAGCCACAAGGTACTCTTGCAACTCTATAAGACCCTGGTTAGATCACACTTGGTATACTGCATTCAGTTCTGGTCACCTCGTTATAAGAAGGATATGGAAGCTTTAGAGAGGATGCAGAAGAAATTTACCAGGATGCTGCTTGGATGGAGAACATATCTTAAGAGGATAGGTTGAGTGAACTTGGTTTTTTCTCTGCAGCAATGGAGAATGAGAGGAAACGTGACAGACATGTATAAGCTGATAAGAGGCATAGATTGAGTGGATAGCCAGAGACTTTTTCCCCCAGGGCAGAAATGGCTAAGATAAGAGGGCATAATTTAAGGTAGTTGGAGGGAGTATAGTTGGGGGGGGGGTATGTCAGGTAAGTTTTTTCTATACAGCGTGATAAGTCCTAGATGTGATGGTGGAGGCAGATACATGAGGGACATGTAAGAAGCACATAGGCATATGGCCACATGTATTATAGAAAAGCTGAGGGCTGTGTAGGAAGAGATGGTTTGATTGATCTTGGAGTAGGTTATCAGTTCAGCACTGCATCATAGGATGTAGGCTTGTATTGTGATTTAGTGTTCTAAGTTTATGAAACATTGGCTGCACCACAATTGGAATACTATGTGCAGTTCTGGTATCATATGATAGAAAAGACATGATTATACTGGAGAGGATGCTACGAAAAATCACCAGGATATTGCCTGGAATAGACTGTTTTACTTTTGAGGAAGACTAAATAGGCTGGGTTTATTTTCCTTTAAGTGGAGGAGGCTGACAGAGGTCCTGATGAGGTTAAAAATGATGAAGGGCATTAATAGAGTACAGAGTAGGAAACATTTTTCCATGGTAGAAGTGTAACCCTCAGGCTCGCCCAGCTTGTGTTCATTGAGGGAAAACAGCCTCTCGCCCTGCCAAATTGAGAAATCATGTTTGTGTGGATGCTGTGTAATATACTGCCCAGTTACAAACCCACGATGCAAAATACCAGACAGAACGCCATATGCAATTAAGTGATTGAACTTTATGAATCTTAATCTGAATATAGCGTTAGTAATGAAAATTTAAAAAAAAGAGCCCAATTCAAGGAAAAGTCAAAAGTGCACATTGGAGCTCACTCATTCGCCATTCTTCCACCATTTATCTCCTCCAAGCGTCGCCGACCTTCGAACCCACAGATCCCAGTCCACTCCGTCTGTGGTCTACCAGCTGTCTCCACATGTGTCTTCCCTCTTCATCTCTCCTGGACAAAGACCACGAAAAATCTCCTTCCAGATTCACAATCCAGAGCAACAATCTCTGATTGGCTAATATGCATACCAGAGTCCTTTTATCTCCGTTGCTGCTACAGAGAAACTGTTACCTCAGCAGTGAACATTACAGAGAAGCCATTACATTAGCCTTAACAGTGAAACATTACAAAGATCTACTACATTAGCAGTGAATCCCTACAGCGCGTTACAGAGTTATCTCGAGCTGGAGGACATGGTTTCAGGGTAAGGATTAAGAGGTATGGGGATCCAAAGAAGAGCCTTTACATGCAGATAATTGCAATCTGATGAATATTAAATACTGAGTGGATGGTGGAGGCAGTTACCCTTTGGATGCAATTGAATTGTTAAGGCACATAATAGGGCACAGGGGAAATTCTGGTAAATGGGATTTGTTTGATAGGTGTTTGATGGTGATGGTATATATAATAGGTCAAAGCATACGTTTCTGTGGTGTGTGTCTCAGTTTAAAATGAAGTCTTGTTCTCTTGCATTTTTGGACTGACCAACAATAGAAAATCACTGTTAAATGTTACACAACCTTCACTGGTCTGAGTTGAACAATCTTGGTTTCTCCAGGCTTTTGGAGGCCTTAGCAGTTTATACTCCATAGCTTGTGCTGGTGGGGGAGGGAAACTCACAGATAATGTTCATAAAATTGGTTATTTAATATTGAAAGTGCATTTGCATGGGTGTGCCCTTCTGTCTGCACCCTGGGGCATGATATGGAATGTTCAGGCAGATTTGCTGACAAATTCTAATGCAAGCCATGGCAGTTGTGATTCTCACCTTGCTTCTGCAGAACAATGATGGCTCTACTGTATTAGAACACATGACTGCTATGTAGAGAAAGCTAGAGTTCCAAGTTTCTTCTTGTAATCCTAGTAAAAGATGATGTCAGCAGTTCTGCAGAACAACTCCTCTATAATTACAGCACCAAGACTAAATTGCAACCAACTAGTCAGTAACTTACATGTAAGGTAGGTGTGCCAGGGGAAATGTAATAAGCATTTTGGGAAGTTTACCGTTAAAAAGAATTGGAGTGTCTGTGCTTTTGTTTTATTTAGGGGTGATGTTTGTACTGAAGCACTTGAATGCTAAATTTAATCACCCCTGTAATAGTTGGCCATGCCTTTGGCTCCATCTTTTTCAGGTGTGGGATATTTTCAATGGCACTGTTACTCCAGTGTCATTTTGAGTCGGCAATAATGACAAATTAATTCTGAGTAGTGGGGAGTAAGAATGTACGTTGTAATTAAAAAAAAACTGACAAAATAATTGGCCTTTAGTTAAGAAAGGAGGAATGAAATCAGTGAATGAGATAAATCATGAAAAATTTGTGGGAGAAGCAGCAAAAATATTTGTTAGTAGATAGCTGGAAATAGTATTAGAGTGAGGAAAACAAAGTTCTTTGCACCTTATTTTGTGGGAAAGTATATTGTTCAGATCATTAAGAAATTTAATATTACTTTGTTTTTCATGATCTGTCGCTTTAGTGTATTATAGTGATGGGTGAGGTACAGTTAAAAGATACAATAAATTTCAAATCTGCAAAGCAGATTCTGGACTACAGATGAACAACAACTCTGGAGCTTTACATCAGTTCTTCATTAACATACATCATTGTTAATTTATGCTTAAAAGCACTTGGGCATTGAACACTGAAATATATAAAGATTTAGAATGTATTGATAAAGCATGATTTTGTTGATTTACTGTTCAAAGATATCTTCATCTTTAAGCAACACACATCAAAGTTGCTGGTGAACGCAGCAGGCCAGGCAGCATCTGTAGGAAGAGGTGCAGTCGACATTTCAGGCCGAGACCCTTCGTCAGGACTAACTGAAGGAAGAGTGAGTAAAGGATTTGAAAGTTGGAGGGGGAGGAGGAGGTCCAAAATGATAGGAGAAGACAGGAGGGGGAGGGATAGAGCCAAGAGCTGGACAGGTGATAGGCAAAAGGGGATACGAGAGGATCATGGGACAGGAGGTCTGGGAAGAAAGACAAAGGGGGGGGACCCAGGGGATGGGCAAGAGGTATATTCAGAGGGACAGAGGGAGAAAAAGGAGAGTGAGAGAAAGAATGTGTGCATAAAAATAAGTAACAGATGGGGTACGAGGGGGAGGTGGGGCCTTAGCGGAAGTTAGAGAAGTCGATGTTCATGCCATCAGGTTGGAGGCCACCCAGACGGAATATAAGGTGTTGTTCCTCCAACCTGAGTGTGGCTTCATCTTTACAGTAGAGGAGGCCGTGGATAGACATGTCAGAATGGGAATGGGATGTGGAATTAAAATGTGTGGCCACTGGGAGATCCTGCTTTCTCTGGCAGACAGAGCGTAGATGTTCAGCAAAGCGGTCTTCCAGTCTGCGTCGGGTCTCGCCAATATATAAAAGGCCATATCGGGAGCACCAAATGCAGTATATCACCCCAGTCGACTCACAGGTGAAGTGTTGCCTCACCTGGAAGGACTGTTTGGGGCCCTGAATGGTGGTAAGGGAGGAAGTGTAAGGGCATGTGTAGCACTTATTCCGCTTACACGGATAAGTGCCAGGAGGGAGACCACTGGGGAGGGATGGGGGGGACGAATGGACAAGGGAGTCGCGTAGGGAGCGATCCCTGCGGAATGCAGGGGGGGGGGAGGGAAAGATGTGCTTAGTGGTGGGATCCCGTTGGAGGTGGCGGAAGTTACGGAGAGTAATATGTTGGACCTGGAGGCTGGTGGGGTGGTAGGTGAGGACCAGGGGAACCCTATTCCTAGTGGGGTGGCGGGAGGATGGAGTGAGAGCAGATGTACGTGAAATGGGGGAGATGCGTTTAAGAGCATCATCAGGATGAGGCTTTTCATTCTAGGACGAAGGAAATGTCTTCCTTTTTTAAAGAAAGGGGCTTCCCTTCCTCCACTATCAACTCTGCTCCTCTGTTGTAAAGATGAAGCCACACTCAGGTTGGAGGAACAACACCTCATATTCCGTCTGGGTAGCCTCCAATCTGATGGCATGAACGTCGACTTCTCTAACTTCCGCTAAGGCCCCACCTCCCCCTCGTACCCCATCTGTTACTTATTTTTATGCACACATTCTTTCTCTCACTCTCCTTTTTCTCCCTCTGTCCCTCTGAATATACCTCTTGCCCATCCTCTGGGTTCCCCCCCACCTTGTCTTTCTTCCCGGACCTCCTGTCCCATGATCCTCTCATATCCCCTTTACCAATCACCTGTCCAGCTCTTGGCTCTATCCCTCCCCCTCCTGTCTTCTCCTATCATTTTGTATCTCCCCCTCCCCCTCCAACTTTCAAATCCCTTACTCACTCTTCCTTCAGTTAGTCCTGACGAAGGGTCTCGGCCTGAAACGTCGACTGCACCTCTTCCTACAGATGCTGCTTGGCCTGCTGCGTTCACCAGCAACTTTGATGTGTGTTGCTTGAATTTCCAGCATCTGCAGAATTCCTGTTGTTTATCTTCATCTTTATCTGAACTCTATGCTCATTTATGACATGCAGTATAAATTCTATTAGTACAGTTAAATGTCTAGCATAAGAAGCAGTATTTCAGCCCATTTGGCCTGTACTGATACTAATGCCCAACAAAGACTTCTCTCAAACAACAGGAATTCTGCAGATGCTGGAAATTCAAGCAACACACATCAAAGTTGCTGGTGAACGCAGCAGGCCAGGCGGCATCTCTAGGAAAAGGTACAGTCGACGTTTCAGACCGAGACTGAAACATCGACTGTACCTCTTCCTAGAGATGCCGCCTGGCCTGCTGCGTTCACCAGCAACTTTGATGTGTGTTGCAAAGACTTCTCTCACCTTTGTTTATCCAACCTGTATTCATATAGTTCTTTTCTAGTCTTCCTTGTGTTTTTATTTAGATTCTGTATAAATGTTCTGCTATTTGACAGGATCGTGGATGATATTTAAATTCAATAGTTTCTTGGCCTTCACACTTTGCTCCTAACTCAATCCCCAAACCCACTTATTCCTGTCATGCCCTTGCTCACTTTTGCTCATCATATCCTTTGGGCCCCATCCCCTCTGTTCTTTCCCCACTCTCCTTTTCACTTTCCATCTCTTGCTGCCCCTATCACGCTGCAGCTGGCCCGCTTCCCTGTCATTGTCACCTCCCTTTACTCTTCTAGAGAAGGTCGCAGACAGTGATCTTTCAAGTTTACTGATTTCATTAAATTAATTTTTTATATGGTATGTGAACATTGATAAGGTAAAAGGAGGCAGGAGTTATGAGCAGCTGGGATCAAGTGAGTCCCTTGTGGTGTACAAGGAATAAACAAGAAGGAAATAAAGAGGGCAAAGATAGGGTATGATATATTCTTGACAGATGAGATGAAGGAATATCTTAAAAAAATTTAAGTGGATGAAAAGCAAAAGTTTAACCAGGAGAGAATAGTTCCCATTAAGGATCATTGTGGTCATCTGTGTGTGAAGCCATGGTAGATGGGTGAGGTTTTAAATAAATATACTCAACCGTGGAGGCGGGCAATGCTTGCTTTCATTTCTTGGGGCATTGTGTACAAGAGTTGGGATGTCATAGCTGGATGAGACTGTAGTTGGAGCATTGTCCGTAGTTCTGGTCGCTAGCTATTGGTGGGATGTGATTAAGCTAGAAAGAGCATAAAAAAGATTCACAAGGATATTGTCAGGACAAGGGCTTGCATTATAAGGAGAGACCGGATCAGCTGTGACTGTTTTTCCTGCAATGAAGGAGGCTGCGGGGTGACCTTATAGGGTTTATAAAACCAAGGGTAGAGATAACAGATACTCATGGTCTTTTTCCCAGAATACAAAAGGACATAAGTTTAAGGCGATGGAAAAAATTTAAAGGGATCATAAGGTGGAAGCTGCCAGAGGAAGTAGAGGGATGTACATTTACAACTGTCAAAGGATACTTGTCCTGCATAGATAGGGAAGGAGGGATATGGACCAAATGCAGACAAATGAGACTAGCATGTTTCGGTACCATATAACAATGACTGTGCAGAATTAATGCTTGATGTCATTGCAGTTGCTAGACAGCAGAAACCACTTTGAATTAACATCTGATGTTAGCTGACTTGGGGGAAAGGGCTAGTGCTCACCACTGAGAATGGAGAACCTTTGGTGAAAATTTCCATGAGATCATAGGCTGACAACATTGCTTTGCATTTGACTGCAAATTCTGGGTTCAATAACAATATATCAATTATTCAAGCAAGGGATTTACTTTCACTTCTATGCCGATTATGTTAAGATTTAAGTTTCCATCCCTCAGTTGTTTCCATATTTCATATTTTTCATATTTCAGAGTGTTTATCCTACATCAGAACCTAGATGAGATGCAGGTCGTGAGTGCTAAGTTGAAGGGTGTTAAGGCTGTCTTCGGGTGTTTTGCAAGCTCTGGTGTGTCAGGTCACTTTCTTGCCTGTACTGAATTTCAGATGTTGCATGCTGGCCATCACACTGGATAGCTAAGCTCTACTACTGCAGCATTTCTTGCCTTGATCTTTATCATGTTCCAATCTGTCAAAGCTCTTTTTGTAAAGTCAGAGCTGATTATACTCTCACTTTCTTTCACATCCACTGTTAACTTCCATCACCCAGCATTCAATAGAACATATTCTTTCTTGCACCTCACTTTTTTTTCGCTGGACAGTATTTCTCTGCTCCGTATTTCAGATTCCAAACTGTTGTTTTAATCTTTCTCTGGCAATCTGATAATTGAGATTTTTTTGTCATGCTTTGATTTTTGCTTTTTTTAAATTCTATTTCAAATTACACATTTTGTCTACCCATTGCTAAAAGCATAATATGGTGTTGGATTTACTAACTTCTGCAATTTCATATTTCTGCAGAAAATTGTTTCTGTGGAGTCTTCCAGTTCACAGCTGTGTAATCTTGATGTTACAAGTCAATGCTGTTCTATACACTGGTGGCCACTTTGTTCATTTAACTAAATTTCACTATTTGAGTATGATGTAAGTGACTCCTTGAGTCTGCTGCTCTTTCTCCACCTCACCAAATGGCTTTGAATGTTTACTCTCTCCCTAATGTCCATCTTTTGCAACACTATGCCCACCTCTTACCTCAGTTTATTATTGTTTCTAATGTGCTTAGCTTTTACTTTCTTTACCTTCTCTTCCCTCTTCTCCTTTCATCTCTATTTCCATGAATCTTTCTTCCTGCACACAGCAGCATAGTAGTTAGTGTAACACTATTGTAGAGTCTGCAGCCTGGATTGATTTCTGTCAGTGTCTGTAAGGAGTTTGTACATTTTCCTGGTGACCACGTGGGTTTCTTCTGGGTGCCCACATTCTAAAGATGTACCGTACCGTTCGGGTTAGAAGGTTGTAGGCATGTCACATTGGCACCAGAAGTATTGAGATATTTGTGGGCTTCCTCTAGCACATCCTCAGACTGTGATTGTTGACACAAATGATGTATTTCACTGTCTGTTTAGATATATGTGTGACAAATAAAGCTAATCTTTATGTTTATCTTTTAACTTGCATGTACAAGATATATTTTTACAACCAATAAAGCTAAACTTAAGACTTAAATCTGATAGGTGAGGGGAGGTCAACCTGACACTGGTTGTTATGAAAGTAATACTGATTTGTGTCACTCTAGTGCAAAACAACTTGCCCTCGGGCAACGTGGGAGAAAAGAAGTCTACTGTGCTTAATAAGTTGTTAAATCGGACTTGGATATGTTTTGATGAGGAGTACAGATGTTGCTTGTTGTACATTTACTGTGCATGGCTGTGAGAGAACTGTAGATCAAATATTTCAAAGAGTGATTTCTTTTCTGCTGTATTGTTGTATAGGAAATACTTTGAAATATAGGCATTTGATTGCATTATAGGAGAGTTTTCTATAATGGTGTTGATCATATTTGTTTCAGGGTATAGATCTGAGTAATGGGCATGTTAGTGTAGCAGTTAGCAGAATCACTTCACAGTGCTCGTGATCATCGATCGGGTTCTATTCCCATTGCTGTCTCTAAGGAATTTGTATGTTCTCCCTGTAATCACATGGTTTTCCTTTGGGTACTCCAGTTTCCTCCAGTGTTCCGAAGATGTATGGGTGAGGGATAGTGAGTGGTGGGAATGTTATGTTGGTGATAATTGTGGGCTGCACTCTCCCCCAGCGCAATCCCTGGACTGTGTTGGTTGTTAACCAAAAAAACATTTTACTGTATGTTTGGGTGTTGCAACTTATATGTGATTAGTAAAGCTATCTTTATCAAAAGAAAGCTTTAAAATCTTAGTGCAGTTCTTGTTGATTATTTTATTGAGGTGGCGTCATGGAATTTTAGGGTTTGCTTGGTGCTCAGAATGAATGAGGTTGTGGAGTTAATTTAAATTATTAGACTGCAGGAATTTTGTTTGATATCTCATACTTGCTGGAGCAGTTGATCTGCTTTACAAACATTTCTGTTCATGGAAGCAAGGCACAGAATTAGTTACAGATTTATCAAAAGATGTACTTGTTTTTTAAATTCTGAAAAGACATGAGCAATGGATGTTCTCTAACTATGACTATATGAGTTTTAAACTGGCAGGCCTCTTATTGGTTATTGAATAGTTAGATGATTTTTCAAAATTGAACTATTCATGCAAAATGTTTGCAAGTGTATCAAGAAGGGGTCTACTGCTCCTTTCAAACATTCTGAAATCGCTCTTGATGAAAAGTGATGGTCAAAGTAGCATTCAGGCAATGGCTATATGCAAATTAAAAATTTCTTGGTTTGTTGAAGATTAGAAGTTCTGCAATATCTTATTCTCCATGTTTTATGTGAACTCTCCCAAACTATTTGATTCATTTTATCTGAATTTAGATGAAATATTTGGATTCAGATACTGATTTAATTAGTATCCACTCACTGATCCTGTAAATGGGAATATTAGTCCTGATTTTTATTTTGGCATTGAGCATTGTTGCAGGTAATGGCTTGTATTTACTTGTAAATGTGCACTATTGTAATGGTGTATCTGTGACACAGGGGCCCTTGAATGGCGGAAAAGAAAGGCAATTTTGTATTTAGTTAATGCCACTAAGGTTTTTTTTTCTGAGTTTGTTTTACATTGCTTTGCCATTGCCCTTCTCCGCAGTGGAAATTTGTTGTGAACTATGCTCCCATTGAGTTTAATAGTCATCAGAATTTTTCTGGATTTAAGCTACTGTTTCATCTAAAGCCACTAAGCATGAAAACTAATAGTGCTGGTGGTTTGATAGCTGCCTGATTTATTGTTCATCCTGTGATTGCGTTAAAATTATTTTCATATTGGGCAATATGAGCTGTGCTAAATACACCCTATCCTCGTTATATGCGTCTTCAGACAATGCGGATTCACAGTTACGCGTCGAACCTATTTCTATCAACTTCTTATATGCGTCCAAAACTCAGTTATGTGAGGCTGTTGGGATGAGAAGCGCCGCTTTCCCGCCAGTACAAGTCACGTGCGCACGCCTCACAGTCTCACTTCCGCCAGTCTCGCGTTGGTTTTGGCAGCGTGTGGGTGTGTGATCTTGCAGTCTTAAACTTTTGTTGTTATTACCTACGGTGCACTGATTTTTCGCTTGAAATATTTAACTGTGCCTCCTCAGTGTCCTATGTCAAGTCCTGGGCCATCAGCCAAGCGGCAGAGAACCGCTTTAATTCTTGGGGGAAAAAAAGTTGGAAATTATAAACAGGGCCGCGTCAGGTGAAGATAACGTAGCTCTGGGATGCTACTTCGGCCTGGGTGAGTCCACGATCAGAAACATAAAGAAAAATGCTGAGAAAATAAAAAACGCAGTGATTGATTCATCACGGCTAAGTGCGTAACCCGATTATGGCAAAAATGGAGAAAATGTTGAGTTTGTACACTGAGCATGAAACAAAGAAAAAAACGACACTCAGTTCCGATCATCTTCGTGTGAAAGCTTTGGAAATTTATGGTCGCCTTTGTTCAGAAGCTAGTGAGGAAAGGTCAAGTGATATTGTTAGCTTTAATGCAAGTAGGGGATGGTTTTCTAAGCTTGTTAATTGTCACAGGCTTCACAACTTAGCTATGTGTGGTGAGCAAGCTAGTGCTGACCACGAAGTTAGCCTTTGCAGTTGCGGGATATGATAGCTGAGTTAGGCATCATACCAAAGCAGGTGTTTAATGCAGACGAGACCGGGCTTTTTTGGAAGCATATGCCGAAACGCAGTTACATAAGTAAGGATCGAAAGACTGCGTCAGATTTCAAGGCAGCAAGGGATAAGCTGACTCTGTTTATGTGTTCCAATGTCGAAGGAGACTGTAAGATGAAGCCCCTCTTAGTTTACCATTCACTAAACCCCCGTGCTCTTAAGGGTTTGAGTAAGAATGTGCTTCCTGTCCACTGGGCAGCTAACAAGAAAGCATGGGTCACTGGTCAAGCAACGGTGAAGCAACTGGCAGAATTTTTTTAAGGCTGCAGAACACTTGGCACAAATGGTGATGGACATGGACCCAAGTTTAGAACAGAGTCAGCATTTCCCTACAAGCTGTTGTCGTCTTGGCTATCCCTCAAGGTCGAGGATGACTGTCTTCATTCTGAAGAAGTCGCCCACAGAGTGAAGATGCCTGTGCGTGTATTTGTTTAACGCTTACTTGATGTTGCACTCCAAGGAGCACATGATGCTTCACAAATCAACCAACTGATTCCAATGGCATGGAAACCACGACGATTGGAGCCTTCATCCGCGTTCACAACAGTTGAGTTCGAAGTAACTTCGTCCACCTGTTCCACTGTTGAGGTCTTGGTTGCATTGTTCTTTGTCAGGGACCTCGCCCTCGACCTTACCGCCATGGGTGACCCCACCAGGAGCACAGCTCCAGATGGCATTGCTCTCGGGATCACAGGACCACACAATCTTCACCACCACGACAAGGTGACAAGCAAATTTATGCTGAAAGACAAAATGTTGCTAAGCAAACAACCCTCACCACTTTCTTCAAACCGATGTCATCTCCTGCTGCCAGCAGCTCTGAGAGTTCTGTGAGTCTTCCTTCACCCCTTGCTGTCCTTGGTTGATCCTGACGACACACAACCATCCACCTCATCCTTGTAAAGCTGCCCGACACCACTGCATAACCACTCATCTCCTGGAGCCAACATACCTGTCACTGTTGGTGAGTACTGTACACCCTAGTATGTTAACTTTCTATGATTTATTACATTGAATATTACCTTAAATTGATGAAATATAATACCTTGTGGTACTGCTTTTGTGTCGTATTGGTATGAAAATGTGAATAAATTACAGATAATACATATTTAGGAAGCCCTCCAGAACACATCCCTATTTTCTCAATTTAAATAATTATTCACATTATGTGTTTTCCATACTATGCGTCGACCGTGAGGAACGTATAGCCTGCATATAACGAGGATAGGGTGTATTTCATAGAACATGGACTCGATGTAAAGAGAATGTTAAATAACCTCAAAATGGATAATGTTCAGGAACTGGTAAAATCACAAGTAACTTGCAGACTGCACAATGCTTAGTAATGAGTATCTATAGCAGAGTGACTTTCCATTGATGTTCAAGTTTCATAGCATCAGCGTCTTATGGGACGCAGTTGACCAGAATCTTCCTCGGTCTAATTAAGTAAATATTCTAATTGTCAAGAGTAGGTTGGAAACTAGGTAAATTGTGAGTGAATCATCTTTTCTGATTCTCCAGAGCAGGGGTTCTCAACCTGAGGTCCATGGACCCTTCAGTTAATGGTGAGGCTCCATAGCATTAATAAAGTTGTGAACCTCCGCTCCAGAGCCCTTCCACCACTGGCAAGATGCAGTAAGGAGTAATGGAATGCTGTCCACTCACCTGAGTCCAGCTGTATCTAATGCTATATGAACTGAAGTATCCTTGATTAGTCCCTGAGTCCACCACCAGAGACATTCACTTCCTCTTGTTATGGCCTACTGTTACTAAAGTCTTTGCAAAATGTCTGCAGCTACTTGCTAAAGCCTGCTGTCTCTAGCACCTAGTTGCAGTCCCAGTTGAGAATCAAAAATATATTGCCATGCCACATTTTTACTGGATCAAAATTGAGAAATTCACCACGCAGCATGATTTTTTGAGGACCTTCACCACATAGAGTGCAGCAGCAGTTAAGTAATGCAAGTTACTGACCCCTTCTTAAGGATAATATGCTGGCTTTGCAACTAATGCTCAGACGCCCCTTGCCCCCTCCCCCCCCAACAGGAAAACAACAAAACTTATCAGTTATACAGGTGTCCCCCGCTTTTTGAATGTTCGCTTTACGAAACCTCACTGTTACGAAAGACCTACGTTAGTTCCCTGTTTTAGCTTTCAGAAGGTGTTTTCACTGTTACGAAAAAAAAGCGCGCGGGGAAAATCAGCGCGCGATAAAAGGCAGCGTGTGCCCCGAGCAGCCGCTCTCCCCCAGATTCAGAACGGCATTCTCGCCATCATTGCTTAAACCCATGCCTGTGAGCAGCTGTTTGCAAGATGAGTTCTAAGGTATTGGAAAAGCCGAAAAGAGCTCATATGGGTGTTACACTTAGCGTAAAACTAGACATAATTAAGAGTTTCGATCGCCATGAACGAAGCAAGGACAAAGTGAGTTTGGCTTGTGGAAGCTGACGAACATGATGTTGAAGAGGTTTTGGCATCCCATGACCAAGAACTGATAGATGAAGAGCTGATGCAATTGGAAGAAGAAAGGATAACAATCAAAACCGAATGCAGTAGTGAACTGAATGTGAAGCAACTGCGTGAGATTTTCGCTGCAATGATAAAGTACGACTTTAATTTTGAAAGGGTACGTAGGTTTAGGGGTTATTTGCAGGATGGTTTGAGTCCTTACAAAGAACTGTATGATAGAAAAATGCGCGAGGCTCAGCAGTCAAGCAAGCCTTCCACATTAGCCACAGCAGACGACGAACCTCGACCTTCGACATCGAGGCAGGCAGTCATAGGAGAAGATGAGCTGCCTGCTCTAATGGAAACAGATGATGAGATGACACCCCAGTGTCCCACACCCCGCGATTCGTGGAGAATGCAGCGGTAGCTGGGAGGCACACAGCACATCTTTAAGAAAAAAGCCAAAATAAGCATGCTAATTATTAGGTGCTGCCCGACACGTAATTGTCGGCCCAGATCAGAGAGGATGCAATCGGCACTGATCTGGGCCAACAATTACGTGCCGGGCGGCACCTAATTAATTAGCATGTTTATTTTGGCTTTTTTCTTAAAGATGTGCTGTTTGCCTCCTGGCTACCGCTGCACCCCTGCGTGCTTCGCGGATCAGTATCAGTCGGTGGCCTGGAGGGTGGGGGCCACTGCACCACCCAACCTGCGACGACTCAGTCTAACACACCATCATCAGTGTACTCGGTGCTGAACCAATTCCGGTAAGTGATACTACACTGTACATACATTATTTCTACTTTATATAGGCTGTGTATTTTTACGTGTTATTTGGTATGATTTGGCAGCTTCATAGCTTAAAGGTTACTGGAGAGCGCTTGCTTGAGGTTTTCTGCCGACAGTGTTTGCGTGAGATTTTTGCTACAGAGAACAGTGCAGTAATGATTGTGGAAAAGTATTTCTACTTTATATAGGCTGTGTATCATATCATCCCTGCTTTTACTATATGTTACTGTTATTTTAGGTTTTATGTGTTATTTGGCATGATTTGGTAGGTTATTTTTGGGTCTGCAAACGCTCACAAATTTTTCCCATATAAATAAATGGTAATTGGTTCTTTACGACATTTCGGCTTATGAACTGTTTCATAGGAACGCTGTACCTTCGGATGGCGGGGGAAACCTGTATATACGTACGCGCACGGGGGTGGGTGGGTGTGTCTGTGTGTGTGTGTGTGTGTGTGTGTGTGTGTCTCTCCTTACAAGCACATGACATTTATAGTGACATTGACATTTGCAATGGACCATTTGGCCCAACAGACTGATTCTATTTTTCATTTTTCATGCAGCATTTATGCTACCTTCTATCATTCAGCCTCATCCCATCTCCCTCTATTCTGTTTTCTTGTCTATCCAACTTCCTCTCAAGTAAACTTATGCTACCTCTTACTTACGTTCCACTTTATAATTCCTCTTGATAAATGTTTTTTTATTGTGAATTCCCTGTTGAATTTACTGGTTTCTATCATATTTATGGTTCCGAGTATGATATCCTCACAAGTGAAAATATTGTACCTTAGTGTTCACATTTTTATCAAATTTTGCTCCAGTGGTTTAACCAAATTCTAAATGAGTTTAATATAACTTCTCAGGCTTTCAATTGTGTCCTGTAGAAAGGAACCATAGTATGAATTACCTTTAATAAATTCATATTGCTTCATATATTAAGTGATTTCTGCATCTGTTTGACCAAGCCATTTCATTTGTCCTAATATCTTATTTAATGCCTTGAAATAATGTCATTGAAAATGTTATGAAAAAGGATGTGATACTTGGCTTTTGTAAAGGTACACTTCAGTTCAGTTGTTTCTTGTAACCTTGTTTGCCAGAAAAACAAAGTTTAAAATGACATCTATTTTGTATCACTTCATCTAAACATTTTAACCATGCGCACTTCATCAAACTGACAGTTTACTGTAGTATTTATTAAATTAGGTTAAATTACATGTGGTTATGTAATGCTATGTTCCCATTTGGGACAGGCTCATAGGATACACAGTCCTAGTAATAGGGCCACAATGTACTGCAAATATTGACAGCAGTCTCTGAGAGTGCCTTTTTCCTTAAAATGAGCTCCTTATTTATGCCTATATCATCATTCATCCAGCTTGAAAGAACCAAGCTTGAAGTCTGGCTTCATTTGATTTGAATCATGCTTGCAATTGGCATTTTCCAGTTACAAAAAAAGCAAGAATTGCAGATTATGTAAGATGCAGAATTTGAAACACTGCATTTCTGATGCCATGTAGTGTTTGATTTTCACAACATTTCAAGGAAATTTGGCACAAAGGATGACTTTGGAATGTTACTTCACCAAGGAGGAGTGATATTAGTGGTGGGAAGATCTTGGGAATATTTATACGGGTGATCGTTTTACCTCAGTTGAGTGGATAGCAGATGGTTACACAGGATATTTTGCATCCTTAAATGGTCAGTCCTTAAATGAGTGTCAGGCACAATGGAGCACTGTACCCTTCTTCCAAGATCATCAGCCCCCTCTCCCTTTCTTCCATTATCTTCTTCCCTCCAGTGTCGCATCCTCTCCCTACTGTTGCTGTTCCTCATCCCCTGGTGGACAGTATTGTAGCGAGGGGGAACAGGCCTGTTATCTTAATATCTTGCAAAGATATAGCAGTTGCTTTTGGTCCTGCAGCAGCACAGACGAAAATAAGGGTATTTACTGATCAAATTAAGAGGTGGGGGTGGCTTCTAATCATTGCTTGTGAGACTATCTGGAAGATGTTATTTAGAGTCAGATTACAGGGTAATCTGCTATCATGTGTACTGTTTTAGTATAATTGAAGGGAATCAGAATCAGGTTTATTGTTTCTGACATGTAATGGAATGTGCTGATTTGTAGCAACAGTACAGTGTAATATATATAAAAATTAGAAGTTACAATAAAAAATAAGTAGTGCGAAAAGGGAAGTTGGATTTATCGACTTTCAAAACTCTGGTGGAGGGGAAAGCAGCTGTTCTTAAGACTTCAGGCTCCTGTACCACCTCCCTGATGACGGTAATGAGAAGGAGGCATGTCCTGGATGGTGAGGGCCCTAAATGACTTGTGCTCCCTTTTTGAGGCATTGTCCTGGGCAAGTTGCTACTGCCCATGGTGGAGATGGCCGAGTTTACAACACTGTGCAGCTTTTTCCATTCCTATGTCTTGGCACCTCAATACTAGACCGTGATGCAACCAGTCAGAATACTCTCCATAGTGCATCTGTAAAGATTTGCTAGAGTCTTTATTGACCTACCAGATCTCCTCAGACTTCCAATGAAATATACCTGTAGTTGTTCTTCTTCAATATGTTGGGACCAGGATAGACCTTCGGAAATCTATGATCACGTCATTCTGCAGATGCGTATTAGAGAGCATCCTAATATGCTCTATCACTTCAGGATACAGAAAATGCACTGCAGTGATCAGGAAAGTTCTCTTTCTCTCTCTCGTTCTCCCTCTGGTTCTCGTTCTCTTGTTCTTGTGTTCTCGTGCTCTCGCTGTCTCTCGCTCTCGTTCTCTCTTGATCTTGCCCTCTCGTCCGCTCCCTCCCGCTCTCTCGTTCTGTGTCGCTCCCCCTCTTGTGCTCTGTCACATCTCTCTCTCTCTCTCTCTCTCTCTCTCTCTCGTTCTCTCTCTCTCTCTCTCTCTCTCTCGTTCTCTCTCTCTCTCTCGTTCTCTCTCTCTCTCTCTCTCGTTCTCTCTCTCTCTCTCTCTCGTTCTCTCTCTCATTCTTGTTCTTTCTTGGTCTTGCCCTCTCATCTACTCCTCCCACTCTCTCGTTCTCTGTCGCTCCTCCTCTCGCCTCTCTCTGGTTCCCGCGTGCGCTCTCTCTCTTGTTCCCCCATTAACCCTCTCCCCCTCCCCTGTTCTCATTCTCATTGCTTCGTTACCTCATTCTCTCTTGAGCCCTCATTCACTTGTTCCCTCTCTCTCATTCTTTCTCTCCCCCCCCCCATTCTGTTCCCCTCCCTGTTCCCTCCCGCATTTTCTCCCTGGCATTCTTTTCCCCGATTGTTCTCTCATGCTCTCTCTCACTCTCTCTTGTTCTTTCTCTCTCTCGTTCTCTCCTGCGCTCACCCCCTTCCCCCTCCCCCTCTCTCTCTCTCCCCCCCCCCACCTCCTTTGGTAAGTGTGCCTTTAAGGGCTGATATCTTTCCAGCACCTGAGTGTTTTCCACCATTGCTATATTGGGCATGATCCTGTTGGGAACTGTGCATGATTTTGTGTATGAAATGTCAAGCTGCATCATTGCATGTAGCTTTGCCCAATTTATTGAAATTTGCTGGGATTTGTCACAGTGCTTGTTTAGGGCACCACAAAAGGGAGAAATCCAGTTGCTAGGCAGCAGTCCTGTGCTTGACAGCTCCTGTATGGTTCAGTTTGTCTAAAATGCCCTAACTAAATACATTCATCCTTTTAAATGAGAGTAACTGTGATAAAAGCTGTAATTGCTTCTCTCTGTGGTTATCCACATCAGTCAAAGCTGTGTATCAAAGGCTAATTCCATGTGGGCATAAACACCAGATTTTCAGTCCAGTTCTTCATGATTAGCAAACACCCTGTGAAAAGCAGCCCTTAAAATAGCTAAATTGACAGCCCCTAAAATCTAGGTATGGAAGTTGTAAGGTGCATTTAATCTGCATTCATTGTTCCTGATGGATACCATTTGCCAGTTTTGTGTTATCTACAAATGTAATGGAAAGTTGCATATATCCAGTGCAGCAGGGAACCTATGTTGTCAGTGACAATCTCTACATAAACCAACCTTGGACAAGTTGAAATCAGTGTTAAAGGGAAGGTGTGCTGTGCGAGCAGTATATGATGTAAGTTGTTGATCTGGAAAGTAATATATTGACATGGGGGGGAAACAGCTTCAATATTTTCCCACACTGAGCTGGAGACCTTGATGCAGGGGCCAGAAGCAATATGATCTCTTCATTGGGTTAAGGAGACCTCTCCAGATAAACTCTGAAGGCAAGTGGACTAGCACGTGCACAATTTGAATAGAGTGCTGCAGGACCTTCAGTGGCCTTACATGTGGTCAAAGTAATTGAATGCATTTTAGATGCCAGATCACCTCTCCTGTCTCAACAACTTCTGTTATTTGAGGCCTGCGGCTTCGATGTACTAATCATTCCATTACCTCTATCAGTCTTGCATTCCAAATTCCCACCCCGCCACTTACACAGCCAGGTACTGAACTATGACAACTTTTCACTTTGCATCATTTGGACACAGCTGGTACACTTTCCTCTAGTATTGCACAATGCAATGACACAGTCCAAAGCGGTAGCTCTGCTGTCTGGAATGAGAGGTGTGATTTGTTGTCCTTAACCTCATGGAGATGGTAAAAGAGCCCAGTTGATTTCAGAAGTAGATGGCAAAGAGAAACATTGTAGATACTAAACAATGCCAGCCCAAGAATCCAGTACATGAAGGTTCATTATATGGGTCTTTTGTCGTGATCTACACCAGCTCTTTTGTTGCAGCATTGCGGCAGATTTTGGTGAGGATTCCTCAAAAGGGCAGATGTCTTGCATGTTATTCTCTACTGACAGCTGTGAGAATTTTCTCCTGTGTCTAGTAACTTCCCTTGCTGTGTGTGTCTTCTCATTGTTCTTTCATTCATGCTGCATCTCAGGGAAAATACTTACTTATGCACTGATTCTTGGAGCAACGCACTTGCGGAGAAACCTGGAGGTCAGAAGAAAGACCTTACTCTCTGCTGCATCACTTCATGGAGTCTGTAACTAATTTCCAAGCATCACACTATTACCAACTGAATTGTAGGAGCGGATACAGAGCAGTTATTGATGATGGCATGAAATAGGATTGGTGGGGGTGGCCTTCCCACTGATGAACAAGTATTCACTTTTTGAGGTGCTGCTGCTGGCTTCCTGTCCATTTCTGTCTGGATGTGAATTACTTAACATGGGTGGCTGTTGCTCACAGTTAATCTCCAGTGACATGTCACCATTACGTGTTTATTTGTGTGCCTACTCTGCATTCCTTCAGCAAGTATTTGCTGATCACCTGCTAACTCCCACAGTTCTACTCAGTCACACATTTTGGATAAATGTGTCAGATGATACTTTGCAAATTAAAGTGGCACTTGTAATACCCAAACATTTGCAGTACAGTAGTAAAGTTTGAGAACATAAACCGTAGAACTCTACAACACAGCACAGTACAGGCCCTTTGACTCACAATGTTGTGCCAGCCTTTTAATCTACTTTTAAGATCAATTTAACATTCCCTTCTACATAGTCCTCCAGTTTTCTATCATCCATGTACCGATCTAAGAGTTTCTTAAATGTCCCTCATGTATCTGCTTCTACCACCACCACTGACAGGGTATTCCACATATTCACCACTCCTTTGTAAAATAAACTTATTTCTGACATCCCCCCCCCCCCATATACTTTCTTCAATCATCTTAAAATTATGCCTCCTCATATTAGCCATTTCCACTCTAGGACAAAGTCTTTAGCCATCCACTTGATCTTTGCCTCTTTATCATCTTGCACACTTCTATCAAATTGCTTCTCACCTACCTTTGCTCTAAAGAGCTAAGGCATAGCTTGCTTAACCTATCCTCATAGGACATGCAGTTTACATGTCCCATGCTTTTTAAAAAAAAATCTGGTACTTGAAATGTTGTAAATGTTTTGCATGTTGATTAACAGAATTCTTGACTTACTAATTGGTACCCGAGTTCCAATGTCAAGGAACTGGTTTGTAATTCTACTGAGTCTAGTGTGGTGCCTGACTGAACCTGACCAGTGTTTAGAATAGTGAATGCAAGAGTAAGGTGAAAATATTATTTTATGTTACTTCTAACTTGGTATGGGTAGTAAAAATAGTCCTTTTCATAATTTAAAAGCTGCAGATTTGATACAATATGAAAAATTACTGTTGAAATAGGGATGATTTAAGGATTATCATTCAGAAAACTGCAACAACAGTAATGTTGCTTGCTTTCTGTCTTGTTTACTTGCAAGCTAGATGAATATAAATTTTAACATATAGCTGTTTGAACACTAGTGATGTATAGAACTAAACAAAAAGTTCTGGGTGAGTAAGCTATTCATTGAGTCATTTACTGTACAAATTTGTTACTGTTGGCAACCATAACAACTAATCAATGGTAACAATTTGCTATATGGGTTCAGTTATTCTGGTTTTCTATAAATGCTTATGTTAACTGTTGACTATTCATTAGAGAGCTCCCCATACAATGGCTGGAAGATGAAGACCGTAGAGAGGTTGGTTGGTAGGTGTGTTAGGTATCAGACACATCAAATAAATTACCTACATGGTGTCAAAAGTCAGTGATGCCCCAGAAAGGGTTTTAATTTCAAATTTTAAAAGCAAGTGCATTCAGTAGAGGCAATCAGAATGCTGCAGACTGTGTATACTTGAACTGTGCAGCATTTGTTTCATCTTGTGAGGAAGTATATAAGTAATATAGGTTTCCTTTGAAGTGAAAATGTCACAGTTGACAGCTTTGATGGTGAGATTGCTCCTGTCCTTCGTTTAAATGTCAAGCCATTACTGAATCAACCACTCTAACTGACATTGAATCATAGATGGGAAGTAAGTCATAGAAATTAAATTGTTTATAAATATTCAATACAATTTGAGGAAGGTAATTACTCACAGGATCTTAAAGTAAGGTTTCATCAAAAATATCAGAAAATTAAAGCAAGCATTCAATATGTACCATGTGCTGAATGTTTTGGATTTGAGTTAATTAACAATGTAATTTGTCATTTGGTATTTAGTTCTTGTTCTGTCTCTTGTGACAATACCAGTTTTACAAAATGTCATTTGGAAGGGAAAAGCTGAAACCAGTAATGTAAGACTAATATCAAAGACTCAAGCAAAGTTTGATAGGCTGAATGGCTTCCTTCCACATTGCACAGTTCTAAATTGGGTAGATTAATATATGGATTCTAGCAGTAAAAGCCTACTGGCCACATGTTGTTCTGTCTACTTGATGTCTTTGTCCGTCAACTTCAATGTGGAGAGGCAAGTGTAACCGAGTGCTGAACTTCCCTCATCCTTTCAGTGATTATGAGATCATTTAACACACTTTAAGTGAACAACGCTTCATATGTTACAGATGAGTATAAAGTTATCAGTGAACAGCCAATCAATAAGTAAATATCTGTCAAGTGGCACAAAATCAACTCATTTAGTTGCTCGATATATTTTTAAAGATTTCAACAGTGTGCTTTGCGTTGTAATCTAACTGTGTCCCTTTCTTTAAAAGCCTTAAGGTAACAAAATCTCAAATATTCCAGCAAAATTACTGTATTATTGTGTTAAGTTATCATTGTCCAACTTCAACGTAACTTGCCTGCCAGACTTTAAGGAAGATTTGTACTAGAGATCTTACCCATTCCTAAATTCTTAGAGTGTACTTTGCTCTTTGTTGTTTTTTTAGGATAGGTGTGAAATGAATCAACATTCTACATTAGTGCAATTGGCAGCCAGTTTTCTGCAACTTGCCTTTGTGCATTTGGTTGAAACTTCTAAATTCCAGTCTGCTGTTGACACCATCAGTTCAGTGTTTTTTTCCCTCACACTTATAAATGGATTTCCTGCCCCTGTTGCTGAAACAGACACTCCCAGCCCAATCTAATTAAGCAGCAGTGTTATCAAGTGGTGCAGCAATGACAGCATTGCTCTTTGCACTTGCCCTCACCAGACACAATGATTTGAATTGGATAATGGTGTCCTTTTATGCATACCTGAGGATGTTTTTCCAGTTTTTATGCAGGTAGAGGAAACAAATACACTGGCAATACTAGGCTTACCACAAATTACTAAACTGCTTTATTTATAAGTAAACGTTCAGAGCATTAGTTATGATCATTATTGTTCAACTGATGTAATGTATCTAACAAAATGCTTATTCATTCTTTAGAGAAGCAAAGCTCAATGATTAGTTCATTACCATGTCAGTCATCTTCCATCATATTTTACCTCCAAATATCTGCAAATGAACTTTTTTAAAAAGTAAAAGTACCATTTTCCTGAAATATTTTCAGTGCTGAAATTGACAGGGACAATCACAGCTTCTGTCTTTTCTACCATGGTGTGATGTTATCAGACATCCCACCCTGCTGCAAAAACTCATTTCAGGGAGGTAGCACCCCCGCCCCCGCAACCCCATATTCTCCCCACCCCCGGTCGACCTTCAAGGGTGTATGTAATACTTTGTTTAGTGATTTTGTCTAATCTGTAAACCAAGTTGGGTATATGCAGAAAATGTGACATTAAATTATGTACTTTATTATCATGTTTATTCTATTACAACTTTAAGCAAACCTACAGGGAATTTGGCCTCATCTCATAGGACATTAATAGAGTAGCTCCTTTGTAGCCAGCCAGCTAGTTTAAATAACATTAGCTATGCTAATGAATGAATGACACCTGTTAAACTCACCTCAACATGTCTTTTACATTTTAACCCACCATGGACAATAGAAATCTCACTGTTGTAAACAGTGCAGCGAGCAACACTGTCATTATTTTTGAGGTCGACTGTTAAGCCCGCCCACAGAGAAAACTGATAGGTCTACTTAGCAGGGGTCCCCAACCTTTTTTGCACCACAGACTGGTTTAATATTGACAATATTCTTGCGAGCCGACCTGGGGCGGGGGGTGTTAATCACAACTGGAATATAGGTGATAAATCAAGTATAAGTCACTTATAAGTGGCTAATACACTCAATTTCGTTTCTAAAAGGGTTTAGCTAACAAATTTAATATTAAACACACAGTGCATATTTTCCTCGTATGAACATATAAAATCATTGCAACACACCAATATCGCTGAATCAGTGGGAGCCCTGGGCTTGTTTTCCTCCAACAAGACTGTGCCATTGAGGGGTGATGGAAGACAGCGGTACTCGAAGGGGGTTCCTTATGTTCAGTCTATTCTGCAATTTTGTTTTCGTTGCATTCATTGCAGAAAACCCCATTTCGCAGAGATATGTTGGAAATGGAAGCAACGTTTTCAGTGCTTCCGTGGCTATTTCAGGATAGTCAACCTTGACTTTGATCCAGAATACCGTCAGAGATGTTATGTCAAACATAATTTTCAGCTCGCTGTCATTTGCAGGCTCGAGGAGTTGATCTTCCCACGCTGACATGGATGACGCATGCGTAATGACCTAGCGTGCGTTCAAGTTCAACAGTACGTGACAGGGAATGAGGAAAGGTGCAGCTGAATCATATCGTTTCATATTTCCAAATCATATTGTTTCCTTGCGACCCGGTGGTTGGGGACCACTCTTAGCACGTAGAGAGACCAATCAGGATGCTCGCTTTCCCTCTCCCTCTTTCCCAAAAAAATCGATTTCCGGGATATTGCATATAATTTCCAGGCATCAGGGAGCCACTATCGATATGCGGGAGACTCCCGAAACTTCCGGGAGAGGTGGGATGTCTGTGTTATTTAAGTGTGACTCCTAATCCATGCATGAACCGCGAGGTTTAATTTTTCTGCATTTAATTTCTATTACTGCCAACCAATTTGAGCTGATGTTTACTTTTATGTTATTTTAATGTCCTTCATTAGTCAGATTGGCTCATGTAAGTAAAGCTCACCTTGGTAATCTATGCTTGTGCATCATAGCTCTGCTCAGTTTCGCTGAACCTTTACTAAGATGTGGGGTTGTTTCTGTATTTTCATTTCCTTTATTTCCTGCTTAGCATTCAGTTGCTCTAAAATTATTAGATGCTTATGAATTACACAGTGTAATGTTCATGTGATGACTAGACAACCGGGTGACCCATTGGGGCACCCTTTGAGAGAAAGGTAGTGCAGTCTGATGTGACCAGAATGAACATTACATTTCCCTGAATGCTATTGCTTTGCTTTGAAAATTAAAGAAGAAAAACTCAAGTTATTAAAGAAGAAAGACGTGTTGTAAGACAAATGTAGCTCCTCCTCGTTTAACGAAGGACACTTTTGATGGCAATATTTCTGGGTGATCTGCCACCCTTCAAGAATACTCTAACATTTTCATTTCTTTTTCCCCGGCTTAAAGCCACATCCAGCTGACCATGTTGGAATAGTGGTTTCTGCAGATAAGTCAACACATTCTCCATGGTTTGGCCTTGTGCCTTATGTATAGTCATAGCAAAGCATGACTGTATCGGGGACTGGCTCCGCTGAAGAGGGACATCTTCCCCTTTTGATAAACTGAGAGTAATTCTTGGGATCATGACAATGTCATTTTTGAATGCACCGATATTTATCCTTGCTACAATGAGATTGTCATATAGTTTTTCCACCATCATTCGCGTTCCATTGCAAAGCCTTGGTGGATCCAAGTTCCTCATTGAAATGATGGGATGCTGTGATCTTGCTTCAGGTTCGGTGCTGTTCAGTATAATGACAGCGACTTAGTTGGCAGTTGTTGTCATTCTGGAGACGTGCAGCCCTTTCATCCTTCGTCTCTTCATCTCTTCTACCAATTGTTCTTTCTCTCTGAACCTGGAGTCGTGCGGCCCTGGCCTGATCCGATTCTTGTTCTCTCCTCGTGAGGCGCTGCTGATGCTGGCCGTGCACGTGTCGTGGTGTCACATTGCGGTTTCCATTAAAGCTGGAATCGGCTTGGGTTGTGGAAAGCGGAGCCTATTGATTGACAAGTGAGCAATTTTATACGAATATATAACCCTGAACCTTGAATGCATCTGTAAGTTAGTGTATTTTAAGTTGATATAGTCAAAAAAAAGTGCTGCTGTAATGCACCGTTTGGGGTAATTGGAGGTCACAAACAGACAAACAGAGCATGAGAATTTTAGTAGTATATAGACTGGGACGTCCGGAGTTATTGTTACCAACAACAAACTCTGTTCCCCTGCCACCTCCTCCATCTGCTGCCTAGCAATCACCTGAGGCTAAACTATGCTATTTGCAATCCTTGTATTATATTAACTACAAGCAGTAGTTCTAACTCCTTTGTGTAAAGTTCCAATAATCCAGTGTAGTTGAGATTTTGGTGCTATGCTAGCAGATCTTCCAGCCTGTTGGCTGTTATGTTTTTTGAAATTCACATCTTGGATGTTATCTGGTATAGTGGATTCCAGTTAATTGCGACACATTGGGACCAGTACATTTTGGCCTAATTAAGCAGCTGCCCCAATTAGATGAAGTTTCATGGAAATAGTTAAAGCAGTATAAAAAAGACAAACTACTGCTTAACTGTATTACAAATTATGTGTTTAAATGAAATACAGAACAAATTAGAACGCTATCAATACTATAAAACTGTATTAGTTCCTAAATATTTACCAGTGGAGGAATTCATCAGCTGTGTTCATTTGATGAACTGTAAATGAAAAAAAATCAGCACAGACGCCTAGTGCAGATAGTGGAGTGCCTTCATACAATGCTATTGATGACTGCATCCTCCAAATCCCCATTTTCACTGAAACATTGAAGATGGTTTTTGATACTTTCAGATTCTTTGTGGTTCTTGATTTTTTTGAAGTAGTGTAATGGTTTCATTTTCACTCGTGATTGTTTTGGGCATCTTCAGGCCTGAGTGCTGGAGACCACAGTGAGCAAAACAGTTCTGAATTGTTCTTGCACCTTACTTCTCGCCATCTATCAGTGACAAAAATCGTTGCTTTCTGAACACAAGCACATGTGCAGCTGTCGCTATTTAAAAACTGTTTGCTCCTAGTATGGTGTAGTGTCTAATGGCCACACAAGTGCACATGTCTGACACTAGTTAGAAACTGTTCGGCAACAGTCTCCTGCCACAGTTAAGCATTATAGTGTCCCAAATAAATGAAGGGAATCCTGGTTATTTTGTTGATTATTTTTTGTTCTTTAAGAGTTGTCCCAAATAAGCAGCTGCAGATTAAGTGATGATCCAATTAACTGCAATCCACCATATTATAAATAACTCATGAACCTGTTATATTTAAAGGGAGCACAGGAAATGGGACCTTTCAACAGTTTAAATGGAGCAAGAGAACAGGGACCCCAGTGAGTCGGAAGAGTTGTAGGAACTGGGGCTTTGGTGAGTTGAAAGGGAGCACAGCAAATATTACCCAATGAGCTGTTGGGTGGTGGATTATCTGAGATCTACTGTACTTCGCTTGCATACTCAAAAGACTAATAATTTCCATCTTCATGTTGCCTAACTGCATTCTCCTACCACCCAGGACATGACCTCTTCTCATTGCTACCATCAGGGGGGAGGTACAGGAGCCTGAAGACACACACTTAACATTTTAGGACCGGCTTTTCCCTCTTCTCCGTAATATTTCTGAACAGTTAATACTACTTCTCTATTTAAGCTATTTTTTAATTTCATTTTTCCTTTTTTACAATTTCGGCATAGAAAATACTTTTACTTTTAAATATATATATATATATTTCTTACTGTAATTTATAGTATATGTATTGCACTGCACTGCTGCCACAAGACAACAAATTTCTCGTCATATGTCAGTGATAATAAACCTACTACTGATTCTGATTCATCTGAAGCTTGAAACCCTTGTTCATGTCAGTGTTAATTCTAGACTCCATTCATTTAATAGAGTCCTTGTTTGCCTCTCATGTTAACTTCAATAAACTTAAAAGTTTTCTGAAACGCTGCTGCCCGTATCCCATATGACATCAAGCCCTGTTCACTTACCACATGATGCACACTGACCTATATTGGCTCTTTGCTGAGCAAGCCCTCTTTTAAATTTCTTGGATGCATTTTTTGGAGCATAGTAACTGAAATTTGGAAGCAGAGGGCCATGGATCTTCGGCTGATAGGTGTAATTAATTTTCAATGAGTTAGGATCACTTAACATTTATAGTGACTTTTGTATGCTATTCTGCAAAGTTTTTAAAAGGTAATTGGCCCAAAATCTATGATGACAAAATAATAGTACAACTACGAATGTTTTTTATTACAGGCAAAAATAAGATATAAGTTTGCATTTCTGTGGCTCAGCAATTTAGTGGATGCTATTGGTGGTTTCTTGCTTCTCCACAGGGATTTTAAGCCTCTAATCTTCACAAAGCAATGAACTCACATGAATTTTGAGGGATTTACAAACAATTCTCACTGTAAAAACAAATCTACATGAGGTAAAAGCAACCTTACAATTGGCTGCTAAGTCTTTAACTTAACAACATTTATACCTTAATTTGTTACATTTTTCATATCCTCAGAGGTTCCTTATGGTTGTCATATCTGGCGGGGGGAGATAGGGGTAGTGGGGATAAGCTCAGTCTACCTATTAAATGCTCTCAAATAACCTCTGACAACTAAGTCCAACTTCTGTGCTTCCAACTGGCAGAATAGTTTCTACTGACAGAAGTGGCAAAGGCTGGTTACTGGCGGATGGAGTTATCAGTCATGGTTGGCAGCTCATTTAGGAAAAAATAAACTCTGATCTCAAACCCCGATTCATCAGCTGCATGGAGAAGGGTAGCCTGCTGCATGGGCAAAAGCTTGCTCTCTATATCATACTGCCCTAGCTTGCATATTGCCTGACGCTGCTGCACCATCAATATAGACAGCTAGGAAGCAACATCCATGGTGAACCATGACTAATGGAGGGCCTCTCTTGTATCCTCGGATAAATATCTTGAAATACTTTTTTAAAAAATTATGAACTTTAATTTTTTGTGTTAATTTCATGAGGTTCCTTTTATTTTACATTTATAAAATGTTTTAATTTTACTTGTTTATGATGTTTTGTCAATGTGCTCCAATGCCCTAGTGATCCCTTGGACATAAAGCCTGAAAGCAGATGGAAACTTTACACTACAAAGATATCCTGCGTGTTTAAGCTTTTAGCTTAGTGGTTGGCGGCAAGTACCAAAAGCCTAAATCTTTAGCTGCGACCTGCTATAAAATTAACAAGTATACAAATGTGGACTTTTTGCACAGTGAAATTGGCAGTGTTGAAATATTTTGCAATCCTTAAAGTCAAATAATTTATTTTTTTAAATAAATGTTTGGGCCTTAGTGAAAGATGCACTGTTACAGAGCTCTAATTTTGTAGGGTAAACTGAAATGGAGCTAGTAGTGTAGCTGACCTGATAGTCCAGTACTCCTGTTGATCAATATTAGTCTTGAGTCAGTGCCTCCACCATAATGCTTTTGCTTCTATGGGTTTTCTCCCTTTACAGTTTATGATTTAACATCTGTAAAACATCTTTTCCAACATCACGAATCCCTAGAGAATTCTCATTATTTTTGATTACTCAACCTAACATTAAGCATGTATAATTGGTAAAAGATAATATTGTTCCTTGTTGTAATGAATGGAAGTGTTATTAATTTGTTATTTTCAGTTCAAGTTTTCTTAACAGCTCTAGATATAATGCTGATTTACTGCAGTGAGGTAATATGTTATTAGATCACAAGGATTAATCTATATCACTCATCCGGTTGTCTATTTAAACTCAATTTGTTAGCTTCAGAGGTCACACTTGCCCTTGTAAAACTGTACAGAATGGATTGTATGTGTTCCCAGGTTAATGGATTGAAATTTTTAAATGAAAGAATGACAATAAAACTCCAGCAAAACTGTGATGGACCGAAGTGCTACCAGTCCTCCAAGTTTAGTGTTCTATTACAAACAAAAGTAAATCTGCATTTGCTGGAAATTCAGACAACACACACACAATGCTGGAAGGACTCAGCAGGCCAGGCAGCATGTGTGGAAGAGAGTAAATCATTGATGTTTCAGGCCGAGACCCTCTAGCACTTTGTGTGTCTTGCGATGTGCTCTATGTTGAGTGAATTAGTAAGTTGCTGATACTTGATCTTCTTTATCACTTGCTGGCATAACATTTGGATGAAATTGCCCAAATAGCTTTAGAAGACCTGGTTTTAATAAGAAAAATGTTATTTTTTTAAATTTCAAGTTTTAATGCTAATTTTTTCAGTGCTTGCATTTAAAGAAATACAAATTGTGCTGCATTCATCAAAAGATTCAGCAGGATCTATTTAGCTATCAAATCTTATCAATCTTTTTATCAATTTCACTCTGAAGAATGAATGTTAATTTACTATGGGCTTTCGAAATGTAGGAAAGCTATCGTAGTATTGAGTTCAGTATCTTTAACATGTATGGTCTGTATTAGGGCAGCCTTGAAGGAATTGGCATTATTCCATCTTCGGTAGTGTTTTGTAAAGCTTCAAATATATTTTCAGGTAGGATTGAAAAAAGGAAGGTTAAGTAAGGCAAGTAAACAAAGCAGACAAAATAGTTATAATTTGTTAACATCTGTATAACTTTTAGAAATAAAGTAACTAAAATAAAATAGGATTGTATGGTAACTAATCCTATTCTTATTATTTAAAACCAATATACTATATAATGAAATTCCAAATAAGTTGGACAAATACATTTTGTTCACTTACTCTTGTGTATTGTGAGAGTAGTCCGTTTTTTTAATAGTGATGCCTTGCAAAAGTTTGTCATCCCTAACTTTTGATAAACATCATAGTCAAGTATGATTAGTTTTTGCTGATTTCAATCTTAACTCAGGTCTACCAAATTTTAAAAAATTGTGAAAATGTTACTTGCTTTTGTTTGAATGTCTGTGTGCAAATGTGGAATATAAATGCAGTAAAATTCTAATCTCCGAGATAAATTGTGCCGAGTGGGAAACAATTCCTACCGTGTTCAGGAAATGTCAACAGAAGGTGTTGATTTTTAGAATGATTCAGATTAGTTAATGGTGCTGACAGCATGAATGGTGACTACAAAGTAGTACTCAAGGCTAGTCAGAAAAATATATTGGACTTATTTGAGTATTGAGTGCTTTCAAACAAGGTTTTTCTGTATTTGACCTTGTGATAAATAATTTAGCAGCGATAATTTTTGCTATTCCTTGCAATAATAGGAAACAAAATATTAGTTTTCTGATGTGATAAACAAGGTAAATTCAGGAAATAAAATTTTCTGCTGCCTATGTTTGCCTTTGAAACTCTGAAGAAACTATTTATTTCATAATTACATAATATTTGTAATATTTTATTTTTGGCTATTAATTATAATCTTTCAGGCAGTTTCACTGGATGTTGATTCCAGAGAGTTAAAATATCGCAGAAAATGAGACTAAAGCGTGTTTAAAAATAATGTGGAAAACAGCCCCAGTGAATTGCAGGGGAATATGGGAATCAGGGCCCTGGTGAGCCAGGTGCTGAACTGTTGAGATTTCTAAATAATCAGAATGCAGATTAATGAAGTTTTACAGCGTTTACTTTGTATCTTCACCAAATTTGTATAAACGGTTTCCTAAACATGAGTGATTTCTTGGCATTGGTAAACATTTAATATAATTTTAGTCCCCAATGCTGATACTTACAGATTTTTATACCTTGAGAGGGTCATAGAAGATCCAGCAAAGGTGGTGGATTCAGCCTAGTACATTACTGGTAAAGCCTCCGAACCATTGAGCACATCTACATAAAATGTTGCTGTAGAAAAACAGTGTCCATCATCAAAGGTCCTCACCACCCAGGCCTTGATCTTTTTTTCTTGCTGTCTTCAGGTAGCAGGTACAAGTAGCAGCCTCAGGACTCACACCACCAGGTTCAAGAACAATTACAACCCCTCAACCATCAAGCTCTTAAACAAAAGGGGATAATCCATTCTATTTCTAGTTCTCATAACCGATGGGCTCACTTTAAGGTCTCTTTATTTTGTTACTTTATGTCCCCGTTATTTATTGCTATTTATTTATATTTGCATTTGCAGTTTGTTGTTCACTGATCCTGTTTACAGTTACTGTTGTATAGATTGGCTAAGTATGTCCACAGGAAAAAGAATCTCAGGGTGACATGTATGTACTCTCATAATAAATTTTACTTTGAACTTTGACTTTTTTATCTTACCCTGTTGGAAATGGTCAGGTGACTTTGTTCCCTAAAACTTCCTTTAGACTTATCAAATACTCAAATTTAGATTCTCTTCCATATTGTGGTTGATTATTATTCAGTAATAGTTCGAAAATAGTGCATACAACATTGTAGATTATATAATTAAGCAGGACAGATTTCTAATTTTACTGAGTTAACAATAGCAGTACATTCAATTCAAGAGCACTTTATTGTTTGTGCTACTAGACTTGTTGCGCAGTAACATAGCGGTTAGCACATTTGCTTTAGAGCGATGATGGATCAGGGTTCAATTCCTGCTGCTGTCTGTATGGAGTTAGTACATTTTCCCCATGACCATGTAGATTTCCTCTGGGTATTCTTGTTTCCTTCCACATTCTAAATGGTTAGTGTTAGTAAATGGTGACCATGTTATTTCAGTGCCGGAAACATGACAACACCATAATTTTTGCAGACTGCCCCCAGCACAATCAATGCTGATTTGATTTGATGCAAATGATATATTTTACTTCAATGGGCTTGAATGAACGATCGTTTGAGCTATTTAATGGAAAAGTCCAACAAATCGAGAACAGCAGTTGGTAAGGACAATAGCAGTTAGTAAAGACAACAGAACCTTGAAATCCAAATAGGAAATAGTGCACAAGTATTCCAAGGTCATCAGTGCTCTATCAGACTGCACCATGTCACATTGTACTCATTAAAAAATGGGGAATGCACTCAAGGTGTAGAAACAATGGAGAAAAGACTTATAGTAATGATCCCTTTTGTGTGTAAGAGATCAGTATAAGTAAAGAGACTTGGGGTACAGTTAGGCAAAGATAGATTATTGAGGACTGAATTTAGGATGTTCTTTTACAAAGGACATCTAAATAATGAAGTGGACATCCCAGTAATGGTGAAATCCAAAAAGCAACTGCAGGTTCTAAAAATCTAAAATTAAAAGCAAAGTGTTGAAACACTCATTTTTGGCCAGCACCTGTGGAAAGAGTGAGAGATCCTTTGTCAGAACAGGGGAGGAAAGGAGACATGATGCACAGCTCTTTTTCAGTAGCTTTTACCCTTTATTCTGCATTTTTACCTTATTCTATCTCAATGCACTTAGTAATGATTTGATATGTATGTAAGACAAGCTCTTCACTGTATCTTGATATGTGACAATAATAAACCAATAGCAATGAAGCTGCCTGGCTAAAGATTTTCTTCCAAACATAGCAAAATTGGTAAAATCTTGGCATAATTTACAAAGCTATTAGATGCTGAATTGGAATGAAATGTAAAGATTATTTTTGATAGATAAACTCATTAGATGAATGGTGTATATCTAATTTCAAATACCTATTGCACTTTGAACTACTTTGCGGTATCTTCAGGTTTATTTGCATTTTCAATGTGATTTCACCTATTATTTAGTGAAAACCATCGTTGTTTCAGTCTTAATGTAATTTGTTTTACTTGCACTTGTAATTTGTAAGTTGTCAAATTTACTAAGTTTGCAACTTAGGGACGACACCATAGTTTAGCCATCGGTGTAACACTATTACAGCTCCAGCAACCGAGGTGCAATTCCGCGGGGAAAGTTTGTACATTCTGTGTGGGTTTCCTCCTGGTGCTCCGGTTTCCTCCCACATTCCAAAGACACCAAACTAAATTTTTGGATTAAATCTGAGCTGTGTAAGCAGCTACTTGTAGTCGACCCACCCCAGTGTGACATGACCTGATAAAGACGTAGACACTACTATGTGAAGAATACTTCATCGGATGGACAGTTCCTATGAAGTTAGATGTTAACTGGTAGCTGTCAGGAGTGATTGTGGATAACATACAGCTGAAAAGAGTCAGTTTCCATTTATTTGCTAATTATTGCTTCTAAACTGTTAGCTGTTTGTCTGACAGATAGACAGAAATTTCTTCTAACTCAATATTGTAAAAACTCACCATTTGATGAACTTCATTCCTTGACAATACTAAGGCCACCTCTATAACACTGTCCAGCTGTGAAATCTTGCTGCCGAAATCCTCAAGCATGTGCTTGATAAATCCTTCTGTTTCCAGGCCTATTTTAGAACTGGGTGTTGGGCTTTAATTTCCTTTTACATTTGTTTTCCCTTATCATAGCAGATAAAACTGTATCTGCTACATACTCATCCTTTCTATTACTGGTTTATTTCTTCTTGAAGGTGTGGTGAAATGTGAAAGGTGACAGATTTAGGTTTTAAACAGCTGTAATTTCCATTATTGTGCACTATTCATTCCAATTCCAAGTCTCCAATATTGTAAAGGTTGTGAGCTTATTTCAACTCCTGGACACGTCACTGTGTAGCTTACTATTCGTCACAGTAAGTTTCTTGTTTGTTAGACAATTTTGTATCCATGCTAGGACACTCAGATCCCCCTTAATGCTACCCTGCATGGTGCTGATTCATTACAACATGTGTATTTAATGCTTTATTAAAATTCTAAACAATGACAAAAATTCACGACACTTAAAACTTCTCAGGCAGCTGCCATTACAGTAAACATTCAGTCAGCCAATAAGAGTGCTTTAGATATGCTCTAAGCCACTCACGGCCAATCTTAGTCAGAATGGCCAGTTCATGCTCTGTCTCCCCTGTGTGTGTAAATGTCCTTGCTCCCTCGCCAATTTATTCTGATTTTTTCACCCATAATGTATGGAAAACCACAATGCCTGCAAGTTCAAGTAAGGGTAGTACGTTTAAATTGTCTAGGAAAAGCATGGATGTGAAAATGCAAGTAATATGGTGTTTGGAAGCTGGTGACCATCAGGCTGATGTTGGAGCCTTTTTGAAATTGACTACATCAATGATCCGAATGACCCTGTCTGGGCTTACCACTCTTTTTCACCATTTTGTAGATATTTTAGGTTTGCCTCAGAGCTGCAATACTTCCTCAGAATCAGGTTTATTATCACTGGCATGTGACGTGAAATTAGTATTTTTTGAGATTTTGCGACTTGGCCAGAAGAGCAGATGAAAAATACAAGATCTCCTAAATTTCTTTCTGCATTTAGAAGCTGACCATCTTAGTGTACAGATCAAATATTTATTTAGATCATATTTTTCATTCTTGGCAATGACCAGTTCTGATGAATTCAAAACGTTTTCATATATATTAACTCATGTAAGGGCACTTTTGTTTACAGTGTCTTTATGATGCACCTTTGGTAATTATAAACTGACTGTTTGCCCCTTCACAAACACAGTGTTAGGTTCTAGCTAGAACATTCTGTTTATATGTGGAACTAATTGTATGTGTAATTATCTAACAAAATGAAAAGACTGGCCTAAATGTTTATTCATCTTTTAAAAGCAAACACAAAACGAATGCTTCAAGTGAATTCTTCAGCAGTTTGCCTCAGTGCCACTATGCCGAGTCTTCACACATCAGCCTATGAACGGATTTCTCTGCATGGACATGCAATTTAATTTGTGGGAATTGGTGTCCTGCCTTCATCTCTGAGAAATACTGAATCTAGTTACTGATGAAATTACCCACACAAGAAATTCTGCAGATACTGGAAAACCCAAATTAACACACTCAAAATGCTGGAAGAACTCGGCAGGTCAGGCATCATCCATGGAAATGAACAAGCAGTCGACGTGTCAAGCTGAGACTCTTCTTCAGGACTGGAAAGGAGGGGGGGAAGATGACAGTATAAAAACGTTGGGATGGGGAAAGGAGGATAGCTAGAAGATGGTAGGTAAAGGGATGGAGAGGAAGAAATCTGATGGGAGAAAGGGAAGGAGGAGGGTTATCAGGGGAGGTGATAGGCAGGTGAGAAGCAATAAGAGGCTAGAGTGGGGAATAGAAGAAGAGGGGATGGGAAGGGATTTTTTAAAATCAAATGGAGAAATTGATATTCATGCCATCAGCTTGGAGGCTACCCAGATGGAATATATATAAGGTGTTGCTCCTCCACCCTGAGGGTGGCCTTATCATGCCACAAGAGGAGGCCATGGACTGATGTCAGAATGGGAAACAGAATTTAAATGTATGGCCACTGGGAAGTTCCACTTCTGTCTGATGGAACGGAGATGCTCAACAAGATGGTCCCCCAGTTTATATAGAAGAGGCCTCGGGAGCAATGGATCCAATAGACTATTCCAGCAGATTTGCATGTGAAGTGTTGCCTCACCTGGCAGGACCGTTTGGGGCCCAGACGGAGGTGAGAAAGGAGGTAATGGTCAGATGTAGCACTTTTGGCCGCTTGTCAGGGAAGTGCTTTGAGGGAGATTAGTGGGGAGGGACAAATGGATAAGGGAATCGTGGAGGGAGCAGTCCCCGTGGAAAGTGAAGAGTGGGTGGGGGGGGAAGGGGGGATGCTTTTGGAGGAGATGGAGGTTGCAGAGAATGTGCAGAGGCTCAATGGTAGGTAAGAAGAAGAGGAACTTTTCACTATTAAGATGGTGGGAAGAACGGGTGAGTGTGGTGTCTGGGAAATGGAGAAGTGAGTGAGGGCAGCTTCAATAGTGGAAGAATGGAAACTCTGTTCTTTGAAGGAAGAGGGTGTCTGATGTCCTGGAAAAGAAAGCCTCATCCTGGGAACAGATACAGCAGAGACGAAGGAAATGAGAAAAGAGAATAGCATTTTTACAGGAGATATTGGGAAGGGGTATAGTCAAGATAGTCATATGATTCACCTTGTGTGTTCAGTGAAATTTGGTAGAAAAGAGAATATATTTCATCAAGCAACAATTGCTCTGGAATACTCACATGCCTACCACAACTCTTATACACATCTCATGTTGTAAGTGCATCCACCTACTGAAAGAATGTACATCATACATACCCTTTGCAACTCCTTCTTGCCATGCCTTTAGGTTGAATTGTCTTGAAGCAAAAGTGGTGATGGTCATGGCTTCCATCACGGAAGAGCCAATGGCCATCAGAGAAATTTACAATAACTAAGAAGGCAAGCTCCAATGTAGTTCTCTCCTTGCATTCTTTTTTTGCAATTTCCCACAATTTCTTCTGCCCTGTAAGATTCAGAAAGTTTAAACATAATCTTCGTGCTTTTCCCCCCTCCCTATTTCAAGGTTATAGGCTTGTACCTTTCTTAGTCAATTTAAAATCTCAAATATGCTATACTTGCAATAAAAGATTACTGAAAGTATAATAAATACTAGCAAGTCAGTTGGACTGAGCCGTCTGCAGTCCGACAAGGAGGAGAATAATCTTATAGGCCACCTCTTCAGAATTTGGGGTAGAACACCTATCCTGTACCAAAAGACAGTGGAGAACTTCAGTGAAGCAGCCAATTGAGTTATGCACATTGTTTGAGTTATGCACGCCAGGAGTATTGTTTGGCGTGCTTGAAAGCCTGATGTTTAAGAATAAAAGGGAATGGAGCTCTACCTTTGACTGAACTGTGCAGAGAGCCCAGAGCTTTCCAGGTGAGAACACACCAGGTGTACTATTTATAGATTTTCAGTTTGTTACTTAATGTGCATGTGCTTGAGGATATGTAGAAGAGGGTCAATAATTTGCTACATGAAATAGTCCGGATTCCAAGCCTTTCCTGATAATGCTACCCAACTCTTTCTGCACTCTATTGACTACTGTATTGATGCTGCTTCATGCACCCATGCTGAGCTTGTCAATTTTATTAACTTTGCCTCCAGCTTCCACCTTCCACCTTGCCCTCAAGTTCACTTAATCCATTTCTGACACCGCTCTCCTCTTCTCAAGCTCTCTGTCTCCATCTACTGATATCTTTTATAAACCTATTGATTACCACAGCTATCATGACTATACTTTTCACCCTGTCTTCTGTAAAAATGCTTTGCCCTTTTCTCAGTTCCTTCATCTCTACCGCTAATATTCCCAGAATGAGGATTTCCTTTTCAGGAAATCAGATGTCCTTCCCCTTTAAAGAATGGAATTTCCCTTTCTCCACCATTGATGCTGCCCTCCCCACACCTTGTCCATTTCTCAAACATCTGCACTTACCCCATCTACCCACTGCATTAACAGGGATAGTTTCCTCTTCCTCTCCTAACCACCCTATTAGCTTCTGCATTCAACACATCACTTCATGCAACTTCCTCCATCTTCAATGACATCCTACTGCTAAACACATCTTTAACTCTCTCTCCCCCCGCCCCCCCGTCTGCAGTTTCCATAGTCTGTGATTCCCTTGTCCATTCATCCCTCCCCACTGATTTCTGGCACTTATCCCTGCAAGCAGACAACATTTTTCCTCATTCACCTCCTCCTTCACCTCTGTAAAGCACCCCAACTGTCCTTCCAGGTGAGGCAATGCTTTACTTGTAAACCTACTATATCATTTACTGTATGCGGTGCTCCCAATCCAGCCTGCTCTACATTGGAGAGAGATGACAGAGATTGGAGGACAACTTTGTTGTGCTCCTCAGCTCCATCTGCAAAAGGTAGAATTCCCTGGTAGCCAACCATTTCAGTTTCTATCCCCATTCCAATTCCAACATGTTGGTCCATGGTCTCCTCTTCTGCCCCAACAAGGCTTACCCCTAGTTTGGAAGAACAACGTAGCCTCCAACCTGATGACCTGAACATTGATTTTTCCAACTTCCGAAATGATTTTGTTCTTTTCTTCTTTCCCTTCCCTCTTCGTCTATTCTGTACGCTGGCCACTTATCTCTTCTCACCTGCCTATCACCTCCCCTGGTGCCCCTTCTTCCCTTTCTTCCGTGATTCACTCTCCTCTCCTATCAAATTCCTTCTTCTCCAGCCCTTTGTTTTTTTCCACTTACCACGTCCCAGCTTCGTACTTCATCCTTGCATCTCCACTCACCTGGCTTCACCGACCACCTTCTAGCTTGTCCCCCTTCCCCTGCCCCACCTTCTTTTTCTGCCTTTACCTTTCCAGTGTTGATGAAGGGTCTCAGCCTGACATGTTGACTGTTTAATCCTCTGCATAGATGCTGCTTGCCTTGCTGTGTTCTTCCAGCATTTTGTGTATGTTACACTGGATTTCCAGCATTTGTAGGATCTCTTTTGTTTTTTTCAAATTTGTGACTGCTGCCGTGCAGTTGTATACTGAAAAGAGGAAACTTGGCAAAAATCCATTGCTGTCAGCTAGAATGATCTGGGATAGGGTAAGTTTGGGATTTTACTGCCATTCACCTCTTGAACCAAGAATAGCCCTCACCCTTCACCAAAGCAGTGATTCCATGGGAGCGTGTAGCTTTGCCAGCAGACATCCATCATTACTGTCTCCAGAAGAATTGCTGCCTTGAAGTCTCCAGAAATTGAGTGATTGTTCTCATTCTCAGCAATCATCAGGAATACCTCTCCTATTCAGAGTATCCAGTCTCCATTGTTTTGATAAGTTTACTCTTGTCTTTAGGTCATGGCTTTCAACTCCTACCTGTCTTGAACGAATGTGTTTTAATGATGTACTGTATTTCAGCATAAAATCTGATTTTCAACTAAAACATCCATTTTATTTTGAAGTAAACAAGCTAATGGCTTCAAATTTGGTAATATTAAGAATACTCAGAAACTATGCACTTTATAAGATATTTATTTTACGCTGCAATTAAATATAGTAGAGTATTAAAAAACACAGATTTCAATATGGAATCTCAAGATGTTTATATCAAAGTGGTCTGTCGTTAAAGTTTCATCAATACTGGACTGCTCATGATTGCACAAGCAATTGTATGTGCCTCAGCTAGTTTCTTCCAAAAGCACTTGTACAAGAAAAGCCGCCTTCTTGTGGGATGGACCTACTTACTCTATTTTTGCTTGTTCAAATCAAATGTTTTTCCTTGATTGAATTTCTTGTTCTGAAGGAGATAATGCACTGAGATGTTATTGTAATTTAATGATTTTAATGTCTGCGTTTTGCAAGTGTTTCAGTAATTCCTCAGCCCTCACTGACTAACATGGGACAATTTTGAATATACGATTAGTCCTACAAAGCTAGTCAGTGTTGATAGATGAAATCTAGGCTACCACGGGCAAAAATAGAAACTTATGGACTGAAATCAAGGTCATTGCAGTCAAAAATAGAAATGGTTTCCCTGTATTTAGGTTGCCAAAAGCAAGTGTTGCAGTTTAAATTGAGAGGTGGATGTTAGACCCAGCAGTGGACTTTAATGCAGGAGATTATGAACTGGAAATCCAGAATGAACTGCATTTTGAATGCTCTTTCTCTGATTGATTGTCTTGGGTCATATGAGGGCTAGGCAGGGAGAATGTTACTACCAAGTTTGCTTCATCATTTGGAAGTATGCTACTTGTTATAGAGCAATATTAATAGGAGAAATCTTCAAAAATCCTGATGTGATAGTGGCAAAGCAGAAGACAATGTGGGAGGAACAGGACTTGTTTAGCTGTTGTTGTTTTGTTGCTGTTGTGTTCTGTGGTGTTCTGCCGAACATTGCATACATGCTATGTTGGTACTGGAATGTGTGGTGACACTTGCAGTCTGCCCCCAGCGCACCCTCAGATGTGTTGGTTGTTAACATAACTGATGCATTTCACTGTATGTTGTGATGTATGTTCGTATATAAACTTGGGTACTGAATTTGAGATTTTTCTCTGTATACTTGGGTAATGTGGTTTAGTAGTTCAAATATAGGAGAAAAATTATGAATTAAAGTATTCACACTATCTCTAATTGCTCTTTCTCTAAATTATTTTTGATAAAATTTGTGTTTCTAGTATTAGATGGGGTAATGCTTGCTTACTTTAAATCCAGTTTTAGAGTTTTGACTTTTGCATGAACTCATTTTCCAATATGACCTAACCCAAGTGGACCAGCAAGATCTGTATTAATTGATCTGATAAAATAATTTGGAAGAACTTTCATCGATCTCTTTTTCTTTGACCAGTAAAGTATTGTAAGCCGAATGTTAAGGCACAGGTTCTTGGAACATATTAGCGTTTTTTGAAATGTGTGTTAATATATAATTATGCTTGATTTCTTATATGTTGTTCCAATTCTCTTGGGGATCTCCTTCTCAGTTATTAGATTCAGTCCAATATCCTGCTTTGGAATTGACAGTTAAATGAGAAGACACACCTCAGAGCTACTGTTATTCCTGTGGAATCTTAACCCAATTATCAACACTTTAGTAGAAACGTACTCCATGTAGAGGCAATTTTAGTCAATGCTTTCTAACTGGTTACAATATATGTAATGAGCATCTTTACGCAGTCTGTGACCAGCAGGATTTCCCGGTGGCCAACCATTTTAATTCTATTCCCTATTCCTATTTCGGTCCATGGCCTCCTGAACTGACAAAGTGAGGCCACTCTCGGGTTGGAGGAACAACATCTCAAATTCCATCTGGGCATCCTTCAACCAGATGGCATGAACATCAATTTCTACAACTTCCATTAATTTCTTTCCTGCCCCTTTCTCTTCTTTTGCATTCCCATTCTGGCTTCCCTCTTGCCCCTTCTTTTCTCACTTGCCTATCACCACCCTCTGGTGTCCTTCCTCCTTTTTTTTCCTCCAAGTTCATTGCAATGTACTGCTGCTGCATAACAGCAAATTTCATGACATATGCCAGTGATATTAAATCTGATCCTGATTCTGAATGAGGATGTATTTTTTGCTTTTTTATATATTTATCAGTGTCTAAATATTACGTGTCTGAAATGATTTCCTGTGCTGCTGAAAGGGTAAAATGAATGTAAAAATAGTAGCACACATCCAAGTTGCTGGTGAACGCAGCAGGCCAGGCATCATCTCTAGGAAGAGGTACAGTCGACGTTTTGGGCCGAGACCCTTTGTCAGGACTAACTGGAGGAAGAGTTAGTAAGAGATTTGAAAGTGGGAGGGGGAGATCTAAAATGATAGGAGAATGCGGGGGGGTGGGGGGATGGAGCCAAGAGCTGGACAGGTGATTGGCAAAAGGGATATGAGAGGATCATGGGACAGGAGGCCCAGGGAGAAGGGTCTCGGCCCGAAATGTTGACTGTACCTCTTCCTAGAGATGCTGCCTGGCCTGCTGCGTTCACCAGCAACTTTGATGTGTGTTGTTTGAATTTCCAGCATCTGCAGAATTCCTAGTGTTTGCGTAAAAATAGTATACCTCATTGATTTAAAGATCTTGTACATTGTTTTAATCTGTTAATCTGCAATCTAATACTAGTGTTGCGATCAGAAGTCTAATACACCATGTTCAACTTCACTCAAACTTGCACTGTAAAATAATGTAGATTTGAATGGAAGAGGTGACATAGGATTGGAAGAGGTAGAATCCTTGTGGATAGGATTAAGAAACTGCAAAGGTAAAAAGGCCCTGATGGGAGTTATTACACGGCTCGGAACAGTAGCCAGGATGTGAGGTACAAGTTATAACGGGAGATTGAAAAGGCATGTAACAATGTCGGTGTTATGATAGTAATGGGAGAGTTTCAGTATGCAGTTAGATTGGGAAAATCGGGCTGCTGCTGGATCCCAAGAGAAAGAATTTGCAGACTGCCTATGAAATGGCTTTTTAAAGCAGTTTGTGGTTGAGCCAGCTAGGAGAAAGGCAGTTCTGGATTGGGTAACGTAATGAACCAGGTTTGATGAGGGAGCTTAAGGTAAAGGAACCTTTAGGAGACAGATCGAATTCACCCTGCAGCTTGAGAGGGAGAAGATAAAGTCAGATATATCATTATTACCTCGGAGTAAAGTGAATTACCGAGGCAAAAGTATATTTAAAGCGAGATTGATGGGTTTTTGATTAGTCAGGGCTCAAAGGTTACAGGAAGAAAACAAGAGACTGGAGTTGAGAGAGGTAATAAATCAGCCATGATGGAATGGCGGAGCAGACTTGATGAGCCAAGTGACCACATTTTGCTCCTACGTCTTAAGTTTTATGAGTCTCGCCCTGGCAGCAGATTAGGTTGGTGTAGGAATGGTAAGTGGTGTTAAAGTGGCATGCTGCCAGGAGCTCAGAATGGTCATTGCAATAGTGTTGGTGTTCTGGAAATTGGTCACCTGGTCTGTGGTCTCAATGATGTCGTGGCCACATTTTGAACACCACATGCTGTCATAGATTAATTTTTTTGGAGATATAAGTGGCAGGATGGATCACTACCTAAGCTATCCTCACTTTCACCTCTCCTCCCAACTGGATACAAATGTTTTTGATTGACTGCCTCCACCTGTCACCTACTTGTCTGTGTCTCTGAACTCCATCCCTACTCATTCCCCTACCTTACTCCATCTGCCTGTCATTCACCCTTCCTCATTCCCCCAATCATCTACTGGCTCATGAATTGTTGCTTCCCCTCTCCTGTATGTACTGGCTATCTCACATCTCCAGTCTCATTCCTTTTATAGGGTTTCAACTCCAAATATCAATAATTCCTTGCTCCTTCCCACTCTTCCCCCACCGCCACACACAACAGATACTGCTCAACTGCTGAGTTTCTCCAGCACATTGTTTGTTGCACCAGATTCCAACATCTGTTGTTTCTTGTGCCAGTGTTGAAGTGGAGCATACGTGTGCATTGTCTAAGTTATTTTCATCTCTATTCAAGTTATTGAGTTGTGATGTTAAAAAAAGTCTTCTGGTAAGTGTTAATTTAGTGTCAGTTTTGTTTCAAATTCTCAATAGGAAAATGAAACATTTTCTAATGAAAGCTACAATATGATGGAATATCTTAGCAATTTACTTCTCACTGCTCTGCATCATGGGCTCTTGGGAGATTGTTACAAAGAAATTCACTTTTCTATTAAATTCTTTGTTTATATTTGAAATAATTTCAGGTGCACATTCTTCTATCATCATGAAAAATCCCCCAGAGACTGTTTTTATTTAGTATCTGCTTCATTGCTTTTACACAATATATATCATCAATGTAAAATCCTGAATGAAAAATGTGGATTTTTTCCTTTCAAATGTTTATTTTACTGATCTGTTTTGGGCAGAGTGAAGATAAAAGTTGAATTGAGTATTTGCATTTTTATCTGTTACTTCAGCTGTACACCAGTTGAATCCTTTATGGATTGAGGCAGTTTAGATGCTGATATTATGCATTCCAAGCATGAAGGAGCTCTCAAGGTAGGCTAATGCTGTTAATCATGTCATAAACACCACACTACAAGTGCATTGGCAGTGAGGATCTGCATCTCTATTCTCTCTCTCTCTCTATCTCTATAACATCCTTGTGCCGTCTGCTAATCAGTTGGCGTCTTGGCAAGAACAAGCACCCATTGCCAGTTATCATGCTGCCACAAACAAATAATGTTTAAGAATAAACACAAATTGCTGGAGGAACTCGGGTCATGCAGCATCTGTGGAGAGGATTGAACCATCGATATTTCAGGCCGAGACATTCTGTGAGAACTGAATCCTTCATGAGTTCTGATGAAAGGTCTTGGATCCAAAAGGTTGACTATTTATTGCTCTCCCTCAACACAAGGACCAACAGTAGAAGTCAACTTCAGTGATATTTTCATGAAGTTTCTCTGTTTAAACCATCTTCACTATCCCCAAAACTTGGCAGTATGGGACTGGATTCTACAGTACAGTCAAGCTTCTGTCGTTGCTGATTAACTGGACTCTTAAAAACTTGCGGTCATTACTCAATCATACTTTATTTTACTTGGGCACAAGGAGAACAGCATGGCCCCTGTCACCATACGATTCTGAATTCTGAACTGAGAAATACTATCTTATGCAGAATTGATTATCAGTTATCGATATTGACCATTTGGTAAACTGTGCAAGTTTGAATTCCTTACTTGCAAGATCAATCACCATTCACAAAATAGGTGTTAAAAGTTTGTAGAAACTACAAGCTGACAACCAGTGATACTTTGAAGTTAGTGAAGTAATTGCCCCTTAGTTGGTGTGTATGTGTGTGTGTTTCAAATCCTCCTATTACATTATTATCTCCTATCCGGTAAGCGAAATAGCTAAGAATTTACTATGCTCTTCAAAGAGCTTTCTTGCCTCGGCTGTCTGTACTCTATTTGCAATCTATTATAGAGTCATAGAGTACTATAGCTCAGAGACAGGCTTTTCAGCACATCAATTCTGTGCTGAACCATTAATCTGCCTAGTCCCATCGACCTGCTCTTGGACCATCGCCCTCCATACCTTTCCCATCCATGTACCTATCCAAATTTCTCTTAAATGTTGAAATCAAAAATCCTTTGAACATTGTTAACCTGCACCTAACTGCAATTTTCACACTTCAGAGCACAATGGTTTATTTTTGTGTTAGTAGAACATTGCAATTTTAGAAAAACAAGTTGCTTTCAACATTAGCCATTGGATGGGATAGTGCAAGTGCTTTGTAGATCAGTCACCTAGTCTGTATTTGGTTTGTCTTGGTTGAGATTGAAAATTTGGCTGACTGGTGCCACAACGGCAACCACTTAATCAGTGTCAGCCAGACCAATATGCTGATTATTGATTTCAGGAAGTTGTTGAGGTTCAAGTCCTCATTGGGGGTTAAGAGATGAAGAGGGTTGCCAATTTTAAATCCTTTGGTACTATCATTTCAGGGCATCTGTCCTGGGTCCAGCATGTAAGTGCTATTATGAAGGAAGCATGGCAGTGCCTCTACTTGCTTTAGAAGTTTCTGAAGGTTTGTCATGTCATCTAAAACCTTGACCAACTTCTATAGATATGTGGCGGAGAGTATATTGACTGATTGCATCACGGCCTGCTATGGAAATGTCAACGCCCTTGAATGGAAAAACCTACAGAAAGTAGTGGATATGGCCCAGTCCATCACAGATAACACCCTCCCCACCATTCAACCACATCTACACAAAGCACTGTCGCTGGAAAGCAGCATCCATCATCAAGGACCCCCACCATCCAGCCCAAGTGTTTTACTCACTGCTGCCATTAGGAGGAAGGTACAGGAGCCTTATGACCCACACCACCAGATTCAGCAACAGTGTTCCATGCTCAAAGAGATCTGTTTTTTTTTTGTGAGAATGATGTAATGGTCTTTTGGAGGTCACCTGATGTGATTTTCCTGCCGATGTGAGGTCCCGTGTGGACATGTGCCCCATGACTATATAAGGGTCGACCCAGATGACGCAGTGGTTTTTTTTAGTTTGTAGATTTCCAGGTAGAACGTGTTGTATCTCTGTTTCTGTTGCGTGTTTGTTTTTGTGACGCGGTTTCATTTTTTAAAACGGTTTTGCGTTCTGTTGCAAGATACCATATTATTGGACTGGAAATTTTTGGCTAGATGTGTTGATTTACTCAATTCCAACATTAGAAAGGAGAGTGAAGAATTTATCGAAGTGCAGGATCGTGGGATCAAGAGGAGTCGGCATCGTTTGGCAGTTTAATAAAGGATAGACCTTATTGTGTCTTCGTTGGAGTAGCAACCTGCATCGGAGTTAACTCTTGCCAAAAAGAGCAAAGAGTTCATGCAACGGTTTGCGCTCTCTCTCTCTAAAAGAATTTAAGGTCAGTTGTTTTAGACTGTTTATTTACCTCCACGTGGGTTCTGTGGACAGAACCAGCAGGAAAGTTGTGTCTGTGAAGAAAACCTTCTCCAGAAAAGTCTATTCCCAATTGAACGTATAAATCTGTTGGACTTCCGAATTTATCGCTTTAAGAACTATATCTGACTGTATTGCTTTAAGAACTGTTTTCGCATTTAACGCTTTAAGAACCAGAGCCGAGTGTTGATTCATTGAACGGTTGCATATTGGTTAACTTCTGGTTAAAGCTTTCGGTTTTTTTTACCTTATCGTTTATCCGTGTTTAATAAATGTTTGGTTATTTTTATATAACCTGTCTTGATTGATATTCATTGTTGCCATTTACATAATAACAGTTATTACCCCTTAACCATCAACCCCTTGAATCAGAGGGGATAACTTCACTGAACCCATTACTGAACTATTTCCACAACCTAAGGACTCTTCATCTCATGTTCCTGATGGTTATATATTTGATTTTTTTTCTTTTTTAATTGGACAGTTTGCTGTCTTTTGCACATTAATTCTTTATCTGTCGTGTTGGGTGCAGATTTTCAAATTGATTCTATTTTGTTTTTTTTTGTATTTACTGTGAATACCTGCAAGAAAGTGAATCTTGGGGTTGTATATGGTGACATACAGTATTGTAAGCTCTTGGTGCATGTGGATATTAGCAGTCTCATTACCTGTGGCAGTAAAAGCAGAAAATGCTGGAGGTATCCAACAGGTAAAGCTGCCTTTATGGGGTGGGGTTTGTGGGGGAAAGGGGCTAATGTTTTGGATTGAAGATCCTTTGTCAGAACTGGGAGACAAAGGAAACTTGTTAAGCTGTAGGAAGGGTGAGGGAGGAGGTGTATCTAACAGGGTAAAACTGGGGTAACCATGGTGTTAAAGTGAACAAAGTTGTCTGGTCGATAAGTGAATGGGACTAGCTAGAGTGATAACTTTTGTCTCCGTAACAGTTCTGACAAAGATTATAATAGCAGAGTAAAGAATTTTGCTGGAAGTATAACCTTGTGTTTGGCTAGGCTGCTGTTTAAGTAGTCCTTGGCAAAAGTTCCTAGATGCTGTCAAGGCAGATTTTTGTAATAGGTGTGCATTTTCGGTTTTTTGTTTCCATGTTAATATGTTGTCCTGCTACATTTCTAGAATGCTTCGGTCTTCTGGTTTTGTGGGTCCTATCAGTATAAACTGGCAGATTTCCTTCATTAATGAACTTAATTCCCAAATGCGTTTCAGTTTCCCCACTGCCATGGGGTATTTTCAGATCACTGTATGAGACTTCCAGATTGAACACAGTATTTCACTTTCCTAGGGAAAAGCAGCAGTTAAATGTAAGTGCATTACCTTTTTATCATGTTCTTTCCTTGCTATGTCACAATCCAAACAAAATATAATGAATGAAAACCATTTCCCAGATGTTTAAAAGAGCTAGAGCTGACCTCTAAGTGATCCAGTCCCCCATCATTGTACTTTGATTCTTAACTGACCTGTGAATGATACATTAAAAGGGGACATGGTAGATGACGTGCATCTATGCTATTATATTTTACATCTTGAATATTATAAAGACCATGCCAATCAAGCTCACATGGGAAATTTGTCTTGTGCAATTGTATGGAATTTACTTATAATGAATAAGTGATATTTCACCTCTGGCTAAAGTGCAAAAGTTAACCAAAATGATATCTTTGATCATTTACATAATGTTTCCCTCTTGGGCTATTTACTGTAATGGCATTGTGAATAAGGTGCCAATACCTCACTGTTTCTTTCAGGCTGCCCACTGAATGGATTCAAGCTTTCACTCATTGAAGACCTTTTGTTGTCAGGATGGGTCATTTGAACAATTAAGCTAATGTACTGCTTCATTCAAACAATTTCAACGTACTCTAATTGTATTAAATTTGACCTTTTTTCATGTAACAAAATTACTCTAAATAGGCTGTGTGGTCATATGCACATCTTTAAATATCTCAGAGTAAGCTATCCAAAGTACTGGATTGCAAATATTATCCCAGTTTGTTTGGGTTTCCTGAGCCAAACAAGAAAGTGTGTGTGCTGGAAAACTGAAACTAAAACAGAAAATGCCTCGGAAGCAATCAGCAGGTCAGGCAGTATCCAAAGAGATGATGCTTCAGTTCATTGACTCTTCATCAGAACTCAGTGAACGGGGATGGTGTGTTCTTGAGGGATCAAGCATTTTAAGAGGTTGCTGCAGAAGAGGCTTGTTGAGTGTATGACAGGGGCAGGTGAAATGAACAGCCAGCAACAACAGGGAGGCGTTTAGTGCGATTAACACCCTCTCTAAATGAACTCTCAAGGGATGTTTTCTGGGAGTGACTGAAACACAAAAGATGCATTGAAGCGGAGAAAAACCATAAGTTCCATTAGGAAAAACTAATGAGTAAAGTTGTAGCAGGATATGAAATAGTGTGGAGGTTAGGGATGTGGATTTGAGAGGAGAATATTATGCAATGGAAAAGTTGGATGCCCATTAAGTTAAGCAAGAGAGAAAGCTTGTGCAGTGTCACTTGGCAGGTACACAGATGAATTATTTTGCATGAATGTGGCACAAAAATAATCCCTAAGAATGGAAGCTTGATGACTGAAAGATAACAGCAGAAGGCAGAAAGAGTTCCCAAGTGATCTAATAAAGTTACAGGAATATAACAATGTGCAATACAGAAATTTGCGGAACAATGAAGAGTATTTATTAGTATTCATTGTCTTTGCAGATTTACCATTGTTCAGTTTCTATGCAGTGACCAGTTTTCAGAGTAGGAACAGAAAGCAACAAAGCAGGTTGCCATAATAGCTGCAGAGCATGAATTTTTACTGTTAGTTTGGCAATGATACAGAAAACAGCTGTTTGATTCTATTCAGTGTAAATAATAACTATCACTAATTTCAAACCATACAGCTGCATTATACCTTGCAATTCTGGCCCTGGCCTTCATTTTTTTTTTAAAGCTTCTGCTTGCCGCCTCTGTTAATGTGCTACCTTTTCTTTGGAACTATGAACTGAAATCCACATAAGTAATCCAACAGAGAAATCCAAAGGGAACGCAAAGAAGATGGAAAGACATATGAAATAACAATTGCTTGGTTCATTCAAAAAAATAATCAAAAGCAAAGCTATAAAACATTAGATTCAACAGTAGGAACCTGCTTAGGTGTTACTCCTCTGTCTCTGTCTCCCAATTGCACCACTCCCTGCCCTTCTGAAAGCATACACTGTCAATGAGATGGAAGTTGACAATGTGACCCAAAAAGAATAGAACATAGAATAGTACAGCACAGTACAGGCCCTTCGGCCCACAATGTTGTGCTGACCCTTAAACCCTACCTCCCATATAAGCCCCCACCTTAAATTCCTCCATATACCTGTCTAGCAGTCTCTTAAATTTCACTAGTGTATTTTCCTCCACCACTGACTCAGGCAGTGTATTCCACGCACCAACCACTCTCTGAGTAAAAGACCTTCCTCTAATATCCCCCTTGAACTTCCCACTGCTTACCTTAAAGCCATGTCCTCTTGTATTGAGCAGTGCTGCCCTGGGGAAGAGGCGCTGGCTATCCACTCTATCTATTCTTCTTAATATCTTGCATATCTCTATCATGTCTCCTCTCATCCTCCTTCTCTCCAAAGAGTAAAGCCCTAGCTCCCTTAATCTCTGATCATAATGCATACTCTCTAAACCTGGTAAATCTCCTCTGCACCCTTTCCAATGCTTCTACACCCTTCTGATAGTGAGGTGACCAGAACTGGACACCAGTACTCCAAGTGCAGCGTAACCAGAGTTTTATAGGGCTGCATCATTATGTCGCGACTCTTAAACTCTATCCCTTGACTTATGAAAGCTAACACCCCATAAGCTTTCTTAACTACCCTATTTACCTGTGAGGCAATTTTCAGGGATCTGTGGACATGTACCCCCAGATCCCTCTGCTCCTCCACATTACCAAGTATCCTGCCATTTACTTTGTACTCTGCCTTGGAGTTTGTCCTTCCAAAGTGTACAACCTCACACTTCTCCGGGTTGAACTCCATCTGCCACTTCTCAGCCCACTTCTGCAACCTATCAATGTCTCTGCAATCTTCGACAATCCTCTACACTATCTACAACACCACCAACCTTTGTGTCATCTGCAAACTTACCAACCCACCCTTCTACACCCACTTCCAAGTCGTTAATAAAAATCACAAAAAGTAGAGGTCCCAGAACAGATCCTTGTGGGTCACCACTAGTCACAACCCTCCAATCCAAATGTACACTCTCCACCACGACCCTCTGCCTTCTGCGGGCAAGCCAATTCAATCCATCCGGCCAAACTTCCCTGGATCCCATGCCTTCTGAGTTTCTGAATAAGCCTACCGTGTGGAACCTTGTCAAATGCCTTACTAAAATCCATATAGATCACATCCACTGCACTACCCTCATCTATATGCCTGGTCACCCCCTCAAAGAACCCTATCAGGCTTGTTAGACACGATCTGCCCTTCACAAAGCTATGCTGCCTTTTCCTGATCAAACCATAATTCTCTAAATGCCCATAGATCCTATCTCTAAGAATCTTTTCCAACAGCTTTCCCATCACAGATGTAAGGCTCACTGGTCTATAGTTACCCAGACTATCCCTACTACCTTTTTTGAACAAGGGGACAACATTCGCCTCCCTCCATTCCTCCGGTACCATTCCCATAGACGACGAGGACATAAAGATCCTAGCCAGAGGCTCAGCAATCTCTTCCCTCGCCTCGTGGAGCAGCCTGGGGAATATTCCGTCAGGCCCCGGGGACTTATCCGTCCTAATGTATTTTAATAACTTCAACACCTCTGTCTTAATATCAACATGCTTCAGAACATCAACCTCACTCGTATTGTCCTCACCGTCATCAAGTTCCCTCTCATTGGTGAATACTGAAGAGAAGTATTCATTGAGGACCTCGCTCACTTCCACAGCCTCCAGGCACATCTTCCCACCTTTATCTCTAATCGGTCCAACCTTCACTCCTGTCATCCTTTTGTCTTTCACATAATTGAAGAATGCCTTGGGGTTTTCCTTTACCCTACTCACCAAGGCTTTCTCATGCCCCCTTCTTGCTCTTCTCAGCCCCTCCTTAAGCTCCTTTCTTGCTACCCTATATTCCTCAATAGACCCATCTGATCCTTGCTTCCTAAACCTCATGTATGCTGCCTTCTTCCACCTGACTAGATTTTCCACCTCACTTGTCACCCACTTCACCCTACCATTCTTTATCTTCCTCACCGGGACAAATTTATCCCTAACATCCTGCAAGAGATCTCTAAACATCGACCACATGTCCATAGTACATTTCCCCGCAAAAACATCATCCCCATTCACACCCGCAAGTTCTAGCCTTATAGCCTCATAATTTGCCCTTCCCCAATTAAAAATTTTCCTGTCCTCTCTGATTCTATCCTTTTCCATGATAATGCTAAAGGCCAGGGAGCAGTGGTCACAGTCCCCCAGATGCTCACCTACTAAGAGATATGTGACCTGGCTCGGTTCATTACCTAATACTAGATCTAGTATGGCATTCCCTCTGGTCGGCCTGTCAACATACTGTGACAGGAATCCGTCCTGGACACACTTAACAAACTCTGCTCCGTCCAAACCCTTGGAACTAATCAGGTGCCAATCAATATTAGGGAAGTTAAATTCACCCATGATGACAGCCCTGTTATTTTTGCACCTTTCCAAAATCTGCCTCCCAATCTGCTCCTCGGTATCTCTGCTGCTACCAGGGGGCCTATAGAATATCCCCAATAGAGTAACTGCTCCCTTCCTGCTTCTGACTTCCAATCATATTGACTCAAAAGAGGATCCTGCTACATTACCCACTCTTTCTGTAGCTGTAACAGTATCCCTGACCAGTAATGCCACCCCACCTCCCCTTCCCCCCCATCCCTTTTAAAGTACTGAAATGCTGAACGTTATTTAAAACCGATTAGATTAATTAAAGCTTAACTGAGGTTGAGCTAACAACTTGCAGCAATCTTTCATGCAGTACTGATTCCTGTTTTGTTAAGGCTACAATTAGGCTATTTTCAGATAAATGTACATTTGTCAATTTGAAAATTTATATGATTGACTTGGTAAGGTACTGACAGTTAAGCTTCCTTCAAAAATTTGTGTTCTTCAGTTTCTCTGTTTCACTGCCTGTAGATTTTGGAATTTCTCTTTTTTGTGCAAATTTATTGGCTTTTCGTCTTAAATGCAGTCTGGTTTAGTCAGTGTTAACAGAAAAGTTGTTGCAGCACTTGAGCTATGGACTAGGAACTAGAAAATTGATATGTATTAAAACTAGAATACTTACATAATTGTTTTTTCTCTTTATTGATGCAGTACTGTCTAGAATGATAGACAGAATGATGCCCTAGCTCGGTCAAATGAATTGCCTTAGGTTAGGCATTCGTTCAGAAAGATTTTGTTCACAGTGTAGATTTGTGGTTCATTGATGTTAACCCAGGCACAGCACTTGAATGGCAATTTCTGGTGCAGAATTAGAGCTGTTCATTGTTGTACTGTATAACATGATAGAACATCACAGAATTTGCTTACTGCTGTGCCCAAATTTACAAAACACTTCAGTTTTATAATCTCTGCAATTTTTTGGATATATTGAACTGAAATTTGCAGGAAAAAAATAGCAGTCGATGTGGAACTGCCAGCATTGCTCAGCGTAAGTGCAGCAAGTTCAGGATCTCTGAGTGAATGTAAAAATCCTGAACTTCCTGACTGTTCTTCAGTAGCAACATTCCCAATGCTTTCTTGATGGTGTTTGATTCAGAAATGCAAACTTACAGCAATTTCCTAGGCACCTTGCACAAGAACAACTAGTCCATATACTTCAAAGGCAATGGAAAATTGCAATGAACAAAAACACTATTGGTTTGATTATTGAGTGTCTTTGGATGTTTATAATAGCTTCTAAATTTTAGTAGTATGTAGCATATTTTAATTGTTACTGACATTTGAATGTTTTAATTGTTTCTGAACTTCATAGAACAGTACAGTGCAGTATGGGCCCTTTGGCCCATGGTGTTGTGACAACCTATTTAAACCTACTCTATGATCTATCTAACCCTTCCCTCCTTTCATCAAAAACATTCATAGATTTTGGCAGCCAACAAAATCATCTTTCTTCTGGGTGGGTTGCATAAGACAAATTCACGCTTACTAATACTTATCAGGCATTCCCTTGTTACTTGTTTCCCCAGTTTTATGTGTTCATTAAAAATTTGCTGTTTATTACTGGTACAAAATCCAGTTTTGTGGGTTCTGAGGTGATTGAGGCCAATGTACAAAATTGTGTCTGTACACAGACGGAGCAGGAAGTGCTCAGTGGAGCAGGTGGTCCTTCATTCTTCAGTTTCCACGGGGCTTCTGTGTGTTCTTGGTACACGTATTAAGGTTCTCAATATCATCTCCCTACTCAGTCCATTGGGTCCCCTATTACTTCCCCAAACTTTCCTGTCTGCCCACTATTCCTCCCTTTTCTAGTTCCACTGACAAGGTAGGTTTCTAGTTACCTACCTTGTCAGATTCCAACATCTGCAGCCCTTCTCCTGGCTATGTCTGTCCATCAACCCCTGTCCTCCTGGATCCAGCTCTTTTTCACCTCTACTCCCTCACCTCTTTGTATGGTTATTTCCTCTCTGCACTCTCCGTCCTGACGCAGGGTCTTGGCTTGTGACATTGACTATCCTTTATGCCCACAAAAGCGGCCTGACTGACCGATCTTCTTCAGTAGCTTGTTTTCTACTCTCAGTCTTTCTCCTTACACCACAGAGGGAGAGTCAAAGAGCTTTCTGCTGGCAGGGAAAATGAGTCAGTTTTTGAGCATTTCAAGCCTACTGCTTTATTTGTTTCAAGATTATTTTTATTTCCTTTGTCATACAGCTGACGCTAGCAAAGAATGAATGCATAGTGTCATTCTGTTCATTGTGCTACATGATCTGAGTCAACATGGTCCTATCAAAAAAAACTGCAGTGTTACCTCAATAAGGCCATCTTTTAGGTTTCCATCAACCTGTTTTAATGCATACAGTGAAAACTTGCAACGTTTAAGTGTTGACTGGCTTATTTGGATGTAGTGATAAAAGGAATTCAGTAGCTGTTTTCACAAGTAGATATAATTTGTATCTGAATGTGTCCTCCACACTGTACACTGCTTCCGCCATGTATCACAACAATATTTGTTTCTTTCATCCCCAATGTTTTGTTATAGCTATTTCCACAAATCTCTTCTGTTCACACACCCTATGTCCAAGTCACGTATCTCGTATTAGCACTATGACCCTCCGGAATTAGTCTCCTGATCTGAAATGCTTCCGTTCATCCTAATCTGTGTTTGACAAAATCATTAACTCCATCCTAATTTGCACGCAAGTTCACTGGCCTCCAGAAACCAGATACAATATTTCACACCCTGGTTGGGAGGAGAATCTGTATCTACATTTTATGAACTGAAATCTCTTTAAATATGAAGTTTCAGTTCGGTGAAAATGTACTTGCTTGTGTATGTAATTGTGTTTATCTGTTAATGGGGTATCATATGTCAATGTTTTACCAAGTTTTGAAGAGAAATTAATCACATCTGCAGTATGGTGCAGTTTTGTTCTTAATCCTTTCTTTCCATTTACTTAGATGAAGGTGAATGCTTATTAGATGGCTGACAGCCTGATATCTTTTCCAATGACAATCTCTGCCCCCAAACTATATTTTTCAAACTGGGATCCTTGGGTTATAAGAAGTCTAAGATATTAGCGAAAGCTCTTCATCTCATATTCTCTCTGTTTATTGCTTATTTATTTATTATTGTTATTGCTTTCTTTTAGTATTTGCATATTTTGTTGTCTTATGCACACTGGTGAATGCCCAAGTGGTCTTTCACTGATTCTGTTACGGTTATTATTTTATTAAGGATTTTTTGAGTACGCCCGCAAGAATCTCAGGATTGTATATGGCAACATGTATCTACAGTTGCTTAACACTGAGGATACAGTCCTTGGAGGTAGAGTGCTATGTAAATCAGCGCTATGTGCAGTCATTACAACATTACGTCAATGAATATGTCTGCCTGATTTTTAAAAAATCAAACCTGAGATGTGAGATATATTATTTTAATGTATACACAGTAATTTGTGGAGTAACAAACATGCAAAGAGGCCTAACCTGTACATCAGTGAAGCAGCAACATTGAACAGTGGAGGGAAGCGGGTGGTGGTTACATCTTAGAGGAGGCACCAGGGTGTGGGTCCTCCTCTAACTTTGGCTTCTTCTTCAAGTAGGCGTCGAGGTTTGCCTGCCTTTTCTTAAGTTTCCTCTCATGAAGCAGTTCTCGATAGAAGGAAATCATGTTGAGACCTCTGCCTTATTGCTTTGCGGCCAGTCAGGGTCATTCTGATCGTTGATGTAGCCAAATTCAAAGAGGTGCCAACATCAACTGGCGCTCACCAGCTTCCAAATGCCATACCACTTAAGTTTCACAGCCACGCTAATGCTTTTCCTAGACATCTTAGATGTACTACCCTCACTGGAAGTTGCAGGCTGTTTTTCAGACAGTATGGGTGAAACAAATTGAAAAAATTGTTGAGGGAGCTGGAACATCTACACACACAGGGGAGGCAAAGTGTGAACTAATACATGACCGGCTGTGAGCGGCTCAGAGCGTATGTAAAGCACTCTCATTGGCTGATTGAGTGTTTGCTTTAATGGTGGCCACTCTTGAGAAGTTTTAAGTGTTGTTTAGAATGAATTTTTGTCATTAAAAAAATTTCAGTAAAGAATTGAATAACTGCATTGTAACGAATCAGCGCTATGCAGGGTCTGATTATACTTTGATAGTAAATTTACTTCGAAGTTTGTTTTCAGATTGCTGCCCTCAGTTTTCTGAAAGGACAATACGAAGCATATTCCTGAGGGCATAGCATCTCAAGAGTTTTGTATGTTTTACTTTTCCACTCTTTTGGCCACAAGCTCATAGTTTTTGTCGTTGCTGCTCTGTGTTGACCACGTCTGTACATTGGTCTGAGTTGCTTCCATTAAAAAAATTCTATCTTCAGATATGATAGAAAATAACAGTAATTTGTCAGACTGCAGTGACAATTCTTGTAGGTGAAAGTGCTGCAACCCTCTCTCCTGGGAAAGGGGCATTGGCTGGGTGGCAACTTTACATAGGCAGCATCCATTCTTAATATGAAAGTGGCATTTTACAGGGTGGAAATTGATGGGAAAGGATTCAAGATTTTGACAGCAGTATCAGGTATAGTTATATCAAGTCAAATAATGATTGCACACATTTCTTCAGAGAGGTATGAATAATAAATGCAAAATCAATTTAATTCAAATGTAGACTGAATTTAGCACTTGCATCCTGAAATACCAACTTCATATTTTCTAATTTTGTTTTTGTTCAGTGATTACATTTCATGATTCCTACATGCAATAGAAAATTTATATACTTTTAAAATATTATACATTTATACTGAGATATTCTGTCTGTACTTCGTTGTATCACAGTTACATTTCAGCACTTGTCTGCTTTTTTTCTTTCTCACTCCATTGTGTTTGCCAGTTAAAATTATAATGTGAATTAGATTATGTAGAAATTAGGAAAGACTATATGGTCTTGGAAATGTGCACTGAAATTCACATTGGATCTGTGCTCGTCAGTCCAAATATTCACATTCATCTAATTTCACTTTTCTGAATTGTCCATTGACACAGGTACTGTATTTCAGGTGAGACTTGACCAACACTTCAAAAAAAAAATCTGACTATTTTGGAAACTCTCATATTTTCTGTAACAGTGACTGTGCTTTAAAAGCCCACATGTGACAGAAAATTGCCTTGTGATATCTTGAGGTCATGAAGGTGTTGAAAAGTGCAACACTTGCTTTTGCAATTCACCTTGACACTGTCTCCCACTGAAGGGTAGACTGATTACTGAAGGAAAATGTCCCTGCTTTGCTCTGAGTAGCCGAGGCTGTCATTGTGAAGATAGTGCAGGACTGTCAACAGCGTTTTACTGCAGGTCTCAAGGCTTCTATATTTGCATGAATATTTTGATCATTGATGTCAGGGAATAAAGCACGTCTGCTGATTAAATCATAGAGCCTTGTGTGCAGTGAAAATGTATTTTTGAGCTGTCTGTGGTTAATGGAATGACTTTTACTCAAAAATATAGGAAAGATAGTTTGACTTATAGGCCCATTTATGAGATAAATATAATTGTTTTCTTTAAATAATCCTGTTTAATGCATTTGTGTTTATTGAAAGTTTGCTGTTTATTGCTGGTTCTTACATCTTTGTGCAGACCAATTGAGCAGAAATATTCCAATAAACACTCCGTGCCAATGACAAAATTGACACTGAGTTTTGGAATTGAAAACCACCTAGGATATGCATAATGGGAAAGGCGTACTTGTACAGTGTTGGAGAAGCAAAAGCCTCATCCCACCAGTAGCTTGCTGGCCTGGGGTGTTATTAACTTAGCAAATACTCATAAATAATCAGGATATATTCCCAGTATTAGATTGTGTGTGGATCATTTGCTGTAAATCCTAGCACCCACTTTCTATTGCACTATGCATCACAAGCAAAAATATGATTTAGAATTAGGTTTATTGTTACTGTCTTATATGACGTGAAATTTGTATTTTTGCAGCAGCAGTACGGTGCGACATAAAATTACTATAAATTACACAATAAATAGTGCAAAAATAGAAGGAATAATGAGGCAGTGTGCATGGGATCTTGAGCCATTCAGAAACCTGATGGTGGAGAGGAATAAGCTGCTCCTTGAATCAGTGAGTGTGGGTTTTCAGGTTCCAGTACCACCACCCTGATGGTAGTAATGAGAAGAGGCCATGTTTCGAATGGTGAGAATGATTGAGGCACCACCTCTTGAGGATTTCCTCACTGGTGGGGAGGGTTGTGCCCATGGTGGATCAGGCTGAGTCTATAATCCCCACCCTACAGACTCTCGCGATCCTGTGAATTACAGCCTCCAGGCTGTGATGTAACCATACAGAATGCCCTTCACTGTACACCTGTGGAAATTTGCCAGTCTTTGGTGATATACCAAACCTCCTCAATCTCCTAATGAAGTAGAGCTGCTAATATGTTTTTTTTTATGATGTGTCGTGCATAGTACAGATTCTTGGAGATCTTAATACCCATGAACTTAAAGATGCTCACCCTTTCCACCACTGACCTCTGAATGAGGACTGGTGTGTGTTCTACCAACTTCACTTCCTGAAGTCCACAATGAGTTCCTTGGTCTTGCTTACATTGAGTGTGAGGTCATTGTTGCAATATCACTCAACCAGCCAAATCTACCTCATTCCTCTGTGATTCCTCGACACTGTCTGAGATTTTACCAACAGTGGTGTTACATATATAAATAGTACTTGAATACTTTTCTCAATAGTCAAATACAAATTCAGAACCACAAACAGTAGGTGTGATAACCAAAACTTACCATGGCAAAGTCAAAACAGAGAAATTATCACAGGATGGATTTCAAAGTGAAAGGGCTGCTTTTTGAAGAATCTATATTTCGTCTTTCAAATTTAAATGATCTGCATACATTATGATGCCTGTATTAGAAAATCAAATAATGATCAGACATTGTGAAGCATTTAAAATTTTAAAAAAAGGCCTGAGGTATACAGCAACAGCAATGGAATAGAATGCAAGGAATGCTCAATGTGCTTGTATCACTCTTGGAGTGCTAGTCCTGTGAAGAGAAATCAGTGGGATACCATGTACAACACAGACGAAGGTCTTAATAAAAGATCAGTTTCTATCGGCAAATACTTTCTAAGGGGAAGAATTTATACTGCCTGAAGATGGTTCTGCTGTTTTTGTTTTGAAAAGTTCAAAAGTATTCCAGTATTACACTGTACAAGTCAGTTTTATGTTTAAGCACCACATTACTTCAAATGGTGATCCAAACTCAATGCATTTAAGGGGAAGTGAAAGTACTGTTTAAGTTTAAAAGTTGAAATTGCTGCTGAATTTCAGCAGCAGTTAGTCTGTTTCTGCCTGTGTGTTTCATATTTTGAACAGTGATTACCAGGAAAACTATTAAAACTTAATTTTAAAAAAAAAATTAATTTCAGGATTATTTTCAGTGAGTACGCTAAATTTTGATTAATCTGAGGTGACATGTCTTTGAGTAGCTTACTTTAAGTGGGGCTTATTACTGATATAAAGTTCAGAAACTCATTTAAAGCTCTGTAAAGCAAAGGACAGAGTTTACAGGATTCCATATTGAAATTAATAGGGAACTATTCCCTGCCCCCTCCCTCTCTCCCTTTTCTGAAGTAGCTGTTAGTGTAAAACTGAAATTCACATTTAATTGCGGAGCTATAAGAGATGAAATATGATTTTTTTGCCAAATAAAATGTTTTTTCTCGTGGATGTGAATGTTGCTGTCAGAGACAGCCTTCAATCCTCATCCCCTAATTTTCCAGCTTCCCTCAAAAAGTCGGTACTGACTTGGGTTTTCCTGAACACAAATGAATTCTTAGAGCCTGTACAATTGGCAATTTGCATGATTCACTTTTGAGTCTTACTTTAGATTATCTCTGACTGCAGGGACTTTCTTGCTGAGACCAATCCCCAGCACACCTCTGAAATAACCACAGAGATGATTTGATGCTTGGAATGAGTTGTAACCCTCAGTCTTTTGCTCTGGCTCAACTCAGCATGTCATGACTAGTTTTTACTATCGAAGTTGATCTCAGCTAACTAAAGTATGTGCTGCCGGCTGTTAACAGTAGGTCTCTGTGCCCTTTGGCTAGTAGGAGCTGCTGTACTTATTGCTATCCAGTGACTCATGTTGGAAATCTGTGGCCTTTCGAAACATTTACTGCAGTCCCTTTCTAATATAATGAGGGTGGTGGTGAGAATTGGGAATGTCAGCACTAATTGCTTCAGAAATGCCAGGGCACTAAAATTTAATTTACTATTAAAATCTCTTGTCCCTTCTCCTCCAACATCAATGTAGTTTGGTTTCAAATCAGAGTAATAATAATATGCCAGTCTTGTTCTGAATTTCATTCAGGTCTTTGGCTGCTGTCAACCTATATACACTTAGGACATATAATGCTGACAATTTCATAATGAAATTCCACATATCTAATGGAGGAAGGAAAATAAAGTTCAACAAACTGGGTTGTTAGTGCTGTAGGGCAAAGATTATTCCTGGTGATGACCTACTTTGATTTGGTGATGAATTGTTGCTAGGAGACTCAAAATGAACATACTGTTGCCAAGTTATATTATGGATCACCTCTGACAACACACATACAGAAACCTAATGAAGCTCATTAAGTTCCATGTTTTTTTTAATCAAATCCAGTGCCAATTAATTGTCATCCTGCCCTTACTGTCACAGTTACCCAGTCATCCAGTGAGTGTTCACCTTTTGTGGAATAGCAGTCCTAAATGGTGTTCCAGTTACTGAAAACATCTCACCTATTTTGTACTGTACTGAATCTGTATGAACTACAGACACATTCCTGCTGCCACACCCACACAGACTCAGACACCCTTCCCCTCACAAACCCATAGGTATACTCCTCACATGGACTCAGACCCACATACACATGGATTCTTGAGGGAACACATTTCCCATTTCTTGTCCCTTTCTATATGACATTCAAAGCTACATGTATCCATTTTTAACTTTGCAATGTATTTATATTAATTTTGCTGTCTACCGTGCAAAAAGGACATTTTCCCTCTCATCCTGGGTGGCATGGTAGTGTGGTGGCTAGTGTAACGTTTTTTAGTACCAGTGATGGCGGTTTAATTCCTTCAGCTGTACATAAGGAGTTTGTACATTCTCTTTGTGATCCTGTGTGTTTCCACTGGGTGCTCCAGTTTCCCCTCTCATTCCACTAAGACGTATGGATTAATAAGGGTTAGTAAGATATGAGCATGCTACGTTGGCACCAGAAGCATGGCTACACTTGTTTACTGCCCCTAGCACATCCTGGGACTGTGTTGGTTGCTGATGCAAACTATGCATTTCACTCTGTTTTTGATGTACGTGTGACAAATAGACCATAAAACAAAGGAGCAGAAGTTGGCCATTTGGCCCGTCGAGTCTGCTCCGCCATTTTATCATGAGCTGATCTATTCTCCCATTTAGTTCCACTCCACTTGCCTTCTCACCATAACCTTTGATGACCTGGCTACTCAAATACCTATCAACCTCTGACTTAAATACACCCAATGACTGGGCCTCCGCCGCCGCCCGTGGCAACAAATTCCATAGATTCACCACCCTCTGGCTAAAAAAATTTCTTTGCATCTCTGTTCTGAATGGGCGCCCTTCAATTCTTAAGTCAGGCCCTCTTGTACTAGACTCCCCCACCGTGGGAAACAATTTTGCCACATCCACTCTGTCCATGCCTTTCAACATTCGAAATGTTTCTATGAGGTCCCCCCTCATTCTTCTAAACTCCAAGGAATACAGTCCAAGAGCGGACAAATGTTCCTCATATGTTAACCCTCTCATTCCCGGAATCATTCTAGTGAATCTTCTCTGTACTCTCTCCAACGTCAGCACATCCTTTCTTAAATAAGGAGCCCAGAACTGCCCACAGTACTCCAAGTGAGGGTTTACCAGTGCCTTATAGAGCCTCAACATCACATCCCTGCTCCTACATTTTATTCCTCTAGAAATTAATGCCGACATTGCATTCGCCTTCTTCACCACCGACTCAACCTGGAGGTTAATCTTAAGGGTATCCTGCACGAGGACTCCCAAGTCCCGTTGCATCTCAGAACTTTGAATTCTCTCCCTATTTAAGTAATAGTCTGCCCGTTTATTTTTTCTGCTAAAGTGCATAACCATACACTTTCCAACATTGTATTTCATTTGCCACTTCTTTGCCCATTCTCCCAATCTATCCAAGTCTCTCTGCAGACTATCTGTTTCCTCAGCACTACCGGCCCCTCCACCTATCTTTGTATCATCAGCAAACTTGGCCACAAAGCCATCTATTCCATAATCCAAATCATTGATGTACAACGTAAAATGAAGTGGCCCCAACACAGACCCCTGTGGGACACCACTGGTAACCAGCAGCCAACCAGAATAGGATCTCTTTATTCCCACTCTCTTTTCCTGCCAATCAACCAATGCTCTATCCACGTATGTAACTTTCCCATAATTCCATGGGCTCTTATCTTGTTAAGCAGCCTCATGTGTGGCACCTTGTCAAAGGCCTTCTGAAAATCCAAATATACAACATCCACTGCATCTCCCTTGTCTAGCCTACTTGTAATTTCCTCAAAAAATTGCTATAGGTTTGTCAGGCAGGATTTTCCTTTAAGGAAGCCATATCTTGTCATATGCCTCCAGGTACTCCATAACCTCATCCTTGACAATCGACTCCAACAACTTCCCAACCACCAATGTCAAGCTAACAGGTCCATAATTTCCTTTTTGCTTGCTTGCCTCCTTCTTAAAAAGTGGAGTGACATTTGCCTCTTTATTTTAACCTCTTTAATCTTTACTTGATAAGTTCACATATTTTGAAATAAAATTCCAGATGTCTCTGGTATTTAAACTCATGGAACAAATGTCAACTCTTCCCTTAAGTATACTGAGTTCCTGCCTTTTTACAGAAGTTAAATTTCAGTACCCATACCTGTTAATGTGATGAGAAACTTTTCCAAATCCCCTTGAATTTGCCAATCTTGCTAAGTAATGTTAAATACTGGTGTTCTGACTAGAACTGTAAATTATGGCTTTTGCTTCTTCCATTTGCACGAGAGAGATCAGTGAGGTATCTGCTCATTTTTCCCCACTAACCACTTCATTTTTCTGGGTGAATTTTTAATCCCTCATGTATCAATTAATTTATTGAAGATCAGTGCTTCTAACTTTGTCCTTGCAGGACATCACATTGTTTTCAGACTGATGGCATTGCAGTCGTTTACCATTGCACACTGCTTTCCGACCTGTGTATCTCAGCTAGCTTCAAATTTGAACCAGGTCTGATGAACGGTGCTTATAATCAGCTGATATATCTACGTTTATGAGGTATTTAGATGACATTTAAATAGAGGAGGCATGATCAATGGTTGTAATAGGGTGAATGGCATGAATGTAAATCAGCAACACGGTTGGCATAGATCTGGTGGGTTAAGAACCTATTTCTGTGCTGTGTGGCTCCATGACATCAAGTGTACCATCACTGGCAATACTGTCAGTTTCTTTATCAAAGAGCCCCATCGAGGTAATCAAAATGTGGCCTAAATGACTTTTAGTTAGCCTTCATTTACTAATCTGTGCTTTTCCAAGTGCTAATTAATTTTGTTCCCAGAATCTCACCAGTTCTCTTTTTACATCTAAGTAGAATTGGAGGATTATTAGATTAGATTAGATTCAAGTTTTTTGTCATTGTGCCGAGTACAGATACAAAGCTAATGAAAAGCAGTTCGCATCTGACCAGAAATGCAAAGAATAGTGTTATTTACAAAATAACTGCCCATAAAAAGTAAGTGCTACAGCACACAAATATAAAAGTATTGAGACACAGTAGAATATGGGTGCAATACTCCTTAGCGCTGTGGTGTGAGGTTCAGCAGGGTCACAGCCTCAGGGAAGAAGCTCTTCCTGTGCCTGCTGACCAGAGCCTTTGTAGTTGCCACACTTTTCTCTAATAGGTTACATTCCATCTGGATTGATATTGGTATTGGTTTATGTTGTCACATGTACCAAGGTCCAGTGAAAAGCTTTTCTTGGATGTGGTTTATACAGATCAAATCATTACCCAGTGCGTGGAGCTAAGATATGGTAAAACAATAACAATGCGGAATAAAGTGTAAAAGCTACTGAGAAGGTGCAGTGCAGGTAAATGATTAAGTGCAAGGTCATAATGAGGTAGTTTGAGGCCAAGAGTCCATTTTATCATATAAGTGGTTCATTTAAGAGTCTGATGATGTATGATAGAGGCTGTCTTTGAGACTGGTAGTAGGTGCTTTCAAGCTTTTGTATCTTTTGCCTGTTGGGGTAGATAGGATCTTTGATTATGCTGGCTGCTTTACCGAGGCAGTGAAAAGTGTGACCTTTCTGCTTTGGTATTTATTAAACCTGCTGAACAATGACTAATTTCTGGTGGAATATCAAATGGAATAAATTGCTTAATCAAACAGACAATCTGTTTGTTTTGATTTTATGGATATAGCTTACAATTTTGCATCATTCTGGAATCATTTGAAATAATCTATGGGTGCATACTGTTTTAGAATTGTAGCCTTAAGGAAACGCTGTGCAATCACAGCTACTAATAATTTTAAGTTGATTTTCATACTTGCATTTCAGTTTTGTAGAGTAAATTGAATTAAATAATTTTAAATAGATGAGAGTATATATTTAACATTATAAAAACATTTCAACCATAAATATTTTTCATAACTTTTCATATAACTTACACTTTATCCTACTTAAAATGTTTCTCCTGTTTGATCTCATTAATTTAAATTTATAACTAATGGTATTTTAAATATATAGGTTTGTCCTAAATATTCTAACTTAACATGTTTTTCTGTAATCATAAATACCCTCAAACTAGATTGACAAATACCTCAACAAAAAAAATGAGGGTTGTTTTAATTGTGATGAACTGTTTGTTTGAGGGTTAAGAAAATAGTAATCACCAGAACACTTTTGACCAGGAACTGAGTCTATTTGTCATTGAAACATACATTAAATAGATTATGAAAGTCTTGACTTGGAATTGTTGGTCCAGTGAGACCATTTGCAACAGGGACAAATTCAAATACTGAGAAGAAATAGATATGGACCTAAGTTTAGGATTTCCTTTCAAAATTGTGAATTAATGACTGCATAAATCTACAGATCATTGGATATTGTATTTCCGAGGTGAAAACAAGAAAATAGAAGCAAGAGTTGGGCCACTGGGCTTTTCAAACCAGCATTGCCATTCAATAAGATCAGTGTTGAATTATGTTGGCCTCATCTCCTCTTTTGTGCCTGTTTCTCATAACTCTCAATTCTTTGATTTTTATTTTCTCCAAATATTTATTTATCTTCAACTTGAAAAACTATCTTTGACCAATCCTCTTTCGTCCCTAGGTAAACTATAATAGTTTAGCAATCTCTCCATTGCCCTGGTTAATTTAAATTCTGCATGCTTAGTTATTTTAATTATTATGACCTTCAACCTTTACTGCAGCTGATTTTAATGATTTTGATGTGTGGCAAAAGAAATCTTTTTTAAAAAATTAAATGTGTTGAATTTCTAAATAAGCGGTTGTTTAATGATTAGACTATTGAAAGCATGACATTGAAAGTAAAGGTTTACTGAAATATTAATAAATTTGGCATGTTCTGTCAGCTTACGATGGCATGCTAAACTTCATTACATCAAAAAAGAACTTGCTGCTACAGAAGCTACAAGATATAATTAAAGGAATTTTTATTTATCAATTGATTTAAACATTGACAATTCCCTTTTATTTTTTTCAGGTTTCAAGTGCCCAATATGTTCAAAATCAGTAGCTTCCGACGAGATGGAGATGCACTTTATAATGTGTCTCAGCAAGCCACGACTCTCCTATAATGGTACTGTACCAATTACTCTTGTGTTTGCAGTGTATATGGCTGTTTCTTTGTAGTGTTGACAGTGAAATCATGGTATATTTTGTCAGGTGCTTTGATGCATTTCTGTTGACAATGAAAGCCAAGATAAAAAATCAAAAAATACAGGCTTGAACATGTATCAATGGTCCTAGAAATGCTAAGTTCATGAAATACGACTAAGGGAACTGCTGCATTTTTATTTCTTCCTGAGATGGTGTAAACTAACCCTTTACCTCTCCTGGCATTGTATTTCAGAAAGTTTCAACTTAATTATAAGTAAATTCAAAAGGTTTTCATAGACATCTCAGTGGTAGTTTCATAAGAGCATAGCTGGAGTTAAGAAAGCAAACTATTTGCTTCATATCTTAAAAGTGTATATTGCAGAGAAGAAGAGTCAAGATAAAGAAATATTTTAAGTGATAAATGTAAAAATAAGAGTTGCAGAAAAACAGTTGCAAAAAAAAGTACAGTCATAGAACGATGCTGTAACTTTTTATTGTATTTTGTAGTGCATTAGTGTTTTGATAGTTGAACTGTTGATATGTATGCATTTGTGCATGCCCATCAATTCTGAAATAAATTTTTATCAAATTCCAGCACATCAAAATAAGGAGCCTATGGCATAGTGATATTGTGGCCCCACCTACATTCCCGGTCTAGTCCTCCTCTTTGACTTGAGCATTCCAAGCTGATCCATCTATCAGTGAGATAGAAACACATTGATTCTACTCTTGATTATGCACAGAACATTGGTGTGCTAAATCTTGTTTTATTGATCTCTACATTTTTTTTATGTGATAACGACATAGCTTATAGTCACTGCATTAAAAGTGTAAGGTTGAGTAACTATAGTCTAGAATTGTATCAAGGATAACAGTCTTCCGAATCTGTAGCTTTGATAACGGGAGGGAATAGAGCAAATATAAAGGCATTTATGTTTGGTACGTGAAATGTAGGTACTATATACATGGATCAGCATGTTTATTTATTAATTTAGAGATGCATAAGTAATAGGTCCTTTGAACCGCACTGCCCAACAACCCTCAAGTTTAACTCTAGCCTCATCAGGGGACAATTGACAATGAACAATTAACCTACTAACCGGTAGGTTTTTGCACTATGAGAGGAAACCAAAGGACCCAGGGAAAACCCACAAGTTCCACAGGGAAAACATACAGACTCTTTGATACAGATGACTTTGGAATTGAACCCCGAACTACAACACCCCAAGCTATAATAGCATTGTGTAACCGCTGTGCTACCATGGCATGTGCTGTGTTGTGTTGGAATAGTTCTGACTGGTTTGGGTACAAAAAAATACTTTGTTTATTATGCTTATTTATATGATTATTATTGTTTTATTATATGTTTATTATGCTTTTTATTCTTCCTTGGAGTTTGATAAGAGATACAGTTGCTGACTTGGGGATGCTTGAACTGTTTTTCATGGAGTGTACGTAACAGGGAGTGTTAACTTTAGCTGATCAGTTTTTTTCTGGTATGATATTCTGAAATGCAATGCATATATATGATGCATAAAAGTTGTATTGACAGAAAGAATCACAGGGGATCAGAGGGTTAGCAGCTTTAGATTCCTCAATGTTATCATTTCAAAGGATATATCCTGAGACCAGCACATAAGTGCCATTACAAAGATGATACGGAACTGCCTCAACTTTCTTAGAGGTTTGCAAAGGTTTGGCATGTCATCTAAAACTTTGACAAACTTCTATAGATGCACACTAGAAAGTATACTGACTGGTTGCAGCACACCCTGGTACGGAAAGATAAAATCTCCTTAAATGGAAAATCCTACAAAAGTAGTGGATACAACCCAGTCCCTCATGGGTAAAACCTTCCCCAACATTGAACACATCAAGGACCCTCACCATCCAGGCCATGCTGCCATCAGGAAGGAGGGACAGAAACCTCAGGACTCACATCACCAGGTTCAGGAACAATTATTACACTCAACTATCAGGCTCTTGAACAAGAGGAGATGAATATTCAAATTCATCCCCCCACCCCCCCAACATTGAACAGTTCCCACAACCTATGGATGACTCACTTTCAGGGACCCTTCATCTCATGTTCTCTATATTTAATGCTTATTTATTTTTAATATATTTGTATTTGTACAGTTTGTCTTTTACAGATTGATTATCTGCCTTGTGTGCAGTTTTTCCTTGATTCTATTGTGTTTCTTTTTATTTAGTATGAAAGCCCACAAGAAAATGAATCTCAAGGTTGTACATAAGACCAGAAGATACAGGAGCAGAATGAGGCCATTTGGCTCATTGAGTCCACTGGGCCATTTCAAATGGCTGATCCATTTCCCTCTCAGCCCCAGTCTCTTGCTTTCTCCCCATGTCCTTTCATGCCCTGACCAATCAAGAATCGATCAACCTCTGCCTTAAATATATGTAAAAACTTGGCCTCCACAGCTGCCTGTGGCAATGGTTTCCACAGATTCACCACTCTGGCTAAAGAAATTCCTCTTCATCTCCATTCTAAAAGGACAGCCTGCTATTCTGAGTCTGTGTCCTCTGGTTTAGACTCTCCCACCATAGGAAATATCCTTTCCACATCTATTCTGTCGAGACCTTTCAACATTTGATAGGTTTTAATGAGGTCACCCCTCATTTTTCTGAATTCCAGTGAATACAGGCCCAGAGCCATCAAATGCTCTTCAGATGACAAGCCATTCAATCCTGGAATCATTTTTATGAACCTCCTTTGAACCTTCTCCAGTGTCATCACATCCTTTCTTAGATAAGGGGCCCAAAACTGTTTATAATACTCCAGGTGAGGCCTCACCAATGCTTTATAAAGCTTTAACATTATATCCTTGCTTTTATATTCTGTTTCTCTTGAAATTAGGGCTAACATTCCATTTGCCTTTCCCACCACAGACTCAACTTGAAAATTAAGGTTAAGGGAATCCTTCACAAGGACTCTCAAGACCCTTTGCTGCTCAGATTTTGGAATATTATCTCCATTTAGAAAATAGTCTACCCTTTTATTTCTTCTACTAAAGTGCATGACCATACACTTCCTAACACTGTATTCCCTCTGCCATTACTTTGCCCATTCTCCTAATCTTTCTACATCTTTCTGTAGCCTCCCTACTTTCTTAAAGCTACTTGCCTTCCATCTATCTTCGTATCATCTGCATACAACAAAGCCATCAATTTTGTCATCGAAGTCATTGACATATAACGTAAAAAAGAGGCAGTCTCAACACTGACCCCTGTGGAACACCACTAGTCACTGGCAGCCAACCAGAAAAGGATCCCTTTATTCCCCCTCTGTCTCCTGCCAATCAACCACTGCTCTATCCATGCTAGAACCTTTCCTGTAATGCCATGGGCTCCTAACTTGTTAAGCAGCCTCATGTAATGCACCTTGTCAAAGGCCTTCTGAAAATCCACATAGACAACATCCACTGATTCTCCTTTGTCTACCCTGCTTGTTATCTCTTCAAGGAATTCCAACGGATTTGTCAGGCAAGATTTTCCCTCGAGGAAACCATGCTGACCTCAGCCTATTTTATAATGTGCCTCCAAATACCCCAAAACTACATCTTTAACAATCAATTCCAACATCTTCCCAAACACTGAGGTCAGACTGACTGGCCTATAATTTTCTTTCTTCTGCCTCTCTCCCTTCTTGAAGAATGGAGTGACATTTGCAATTTTCCAGTCTTCTGGAACCATTCCCGAATATAATGATTCTTGAAAGATGTATGGTGACGTGTATGTACTTTGATAATAAATTTACTTTGAACTTTGAGTGGTTTTGCTGCAAACCATAAATATAAGTTCATATAAGTGTCTGGACTGTTCTCAAATCAAAGTTAGGGTCATCCTCACTCTCAGATACTTGTTAGTGCATAAAGTAAGACTTTGTGATATTGTAGGTAATGTAAAATAGAAAGCATTTACTAATTAGAAAGAGATTTGGGATAAACAAGTCATTTTCAGGTTGTTCAAGGCTAAGATATATTGTTTTTCTATTAAAGGGGTGTGAAAGGTTGTGGGAATCTGGCAAGAAAGTGATGGCCATGGCCACATCACTGTGGGTAAAAAAGTAGGCTCAAAGGATGTTTGCTCTTTCTCATGTTTCTAAAGTTCTTACAAAAACTCCTATGCTGTGTTTCTTAATTTTTAAGATTATGTTGAGTATAAACAATGGAACTGTGAAAGTAGCAGTGGAAGAGTGATTCACAAATGCAGGACCTCGCATTAGTCCATCACAGCAGGTATAATGATGATATACACAAGAGATTCCACAAAAGCTGGAAATCTTGAGCAATACAAACAAAATGTTGGAGGAACTCAGCAAGTCATGCAGCAACTTTGATTTTCAAGGAATTGCAGGCATCTTTCCTTAAGATGGGAATCCGTTAATTATTGTGATAAGATACTGGTTCAATTAATTTCAGACAAAATTGTAAACCCAAGTCTACACTGAATACAGTTAAGGAAATGCAGGAGTGTTTTTGTTTCCCTTACAACAAATGTAGTCAGTTCTGTTTCTAATGCCAGCTTTTCTGCAAACAAAATTTGGAGAATCATAACTGTATTGTAAAATGAATGTTTATCATAAAGTTCCAAGAAAAAGTGAAATCAATCATGAAGCATCTTTGCTTTGGAAAAGAAAGTACCTAGAAATAGAGTTAACAAATTAATTGAGTTTTCTTTACAATGCTGAATGATTTAGGCATTTTGCTTTTTTAGAAATGAGTTTACTTGTGCTTGTCTTAAGAGTCTTCTCATAACCAGTAAGAGATATGAATAAATGAACAATTAGTCATCCTAGTAACTATTTACTGGGAGACCAGAATCTATGTGACTCTGAAGCTCTGTAAGATGCTGTCAGGATCTCTGCATATGAGATATATTCTGAGGCATATCACCTGATAGCGGGCTGTTCAGAAAGCCAAACTGACCATATCTTGTTTTGAGAAAAGCTGTTTTAGTTCACTATCCTCTTGATTTTAAAGGTCCCAGTCAGATAGTTATATGTAAGTGATTCAAATTCACTGCTTTTCCCTCTCCTGATGTTGCAGACTTCTTGTGATTGTAAGGGTTTAATTGCAAGCCCACAACAACTTGTGGAAGCAGCTTTTGTTCGTGTTAGGCTCCATGGTGCCAGACTTTTAATCACATCACTTGCTCTGAAAAATCATAACTGCAATTGTCAAGGTTCAACTTTATTCGCCATATACATTTACATGTACAGAATGAGCATTCCTTATCCAAACAGCTTGTAGCCAGAGATGTTTCAGATTACTTCTTATTTTCAGATTTTGGAATATTTACATTTATGCACTGAGATACCTTGGGGACCCAAGTCTAAACACAAAATCCATTTACATTACATATATAGCTTATGTACAGTTGGTGTTAATCTCTCAGTGAATGGCCTGCAGTCAGAGCACAGTCTGACATCATGGAGCTGGATCCTCCACAGACTGTCAATGTTGAATGATCACCTCGATAGTGTTTATTACTGAGTTCCAGTGCTATGAATGGCTTCATATCGCCATCAATTTCAAACAGCCCCCTGTTCAACAGCAACTATGATAGGAGGGGGAATGTTTGTTTCATCTAATATTTTAATAATTTTGTGCAGGAAAAAATTACCTTCAATTTTCATTTTATTGAGGTAGATCTTCACTTGTTTCATGATCAGCCTACTGTTAAGTGGCATATGTTCACTGCGACGATAAATCCCCTCTTTCAATACAGAATCGTGATCTTAATCTTTTGCTTTATGCAGTGTTTCTTTATTTTTCATTGACTTCTGTTCATTACATATGTGAGGTCACTTCCCAGAACTGTCTGTGATGCAGTGTCAGCACTCAAAAAATATCTTGGATTTCAGATTTTGGAATTTCAGATAAGGGGTAATCAACCTGCATTAGGAATTTGCTCTGGTGTGTTGCTCAGGATGTGACATGCAACTAAAAATAACAACATTCAACAATTACGAAGAATAAATATAAAAATAAAATTGGAGGTTAAAGTATGGATATGGAATAAAATGTGCATAAAATGTATAAATACCAGCATGTATTTACAATGTAAACAGCATTATAAAAAGTGTTTTTAAGTGTTTACAGTGCATTGCAGTGACAGGGGTAATAAATAGAGGGGCAGGGGGAAGCTAATTAGATTGCTGGATAGCACAAATACCAAATGGAATGAATAGTGAAATTTGAAATTTAAAAAATGGAAATGTTGTAAGCACTCAGTAGGTCAAGTTCTTCCTGGGAGAAGTCAAGTACATTAAAGCTCAGATCAATGATCTTTCATCAGAACAGGGACCTGTACCAATCCAATTGAGATCATTTAACACAAACTGAATATCTTCACAAAATTTCTTCCAGTGATAACTCAGCAACTCACCAGAAAATTTGACTGGGCCAGTAGGCTGGCTGGAGACATCACCATTGAAGTGAATAAATGCAGGATATGTCTATTCAAGTCTGGATCAGGATCTGGCATGTTGTTGCTTTTTAGCTGTTCTAACTTGTTCTTCACGATCTGTCACATTGCTCTTGAAAATTCACATGGCTTGCTTTGATGCATGAGCAATGAAGATAACAGAGATTCACTAACAGAAGCATTTGTTTGGCATTTGATTTAAACAACAGATGTTAAAGGCACAGAATGAAAATATATGGAATTCTTCTCTTTCTCAATTAAAACTCAGAAAATAGTACAGCATTGTTAGATGAGTTCTGAATCCCTTATAATGCCACAGAACTATGATGTTGTGGCCATCACTGAATTGTGGCTGAAGGATGGTTGTAGTTGGGAGCTGAATGCCCAAGGTTACACATTATATCGGAGGGATAGGAAGGTAGGCAGAGGGGGTGGTGTGTCTGTACTGGTAAAGAATGACATTAAATCAGTAGAAAGATGTGACATAGGATCAGAAGACGTTGAATCCTTGTGGGTTGAATTAATTAAGAAACAGCAAAGGTAAAAGGATCTTGATGGCAGTTACATACAGGCCTCCCAACGCTGGTTGGGAGGTGGACCGCAGATTACAATAGGAAATAGAAAAGGCATGTTAGAAGGGCAATGTTATGGTAGTCATGGAAGATTTTAACATGCAAGTCGATTGGGAAAATCAGGTTGGTAATGGATCGCAAGAGTGAGTTTGTTAAATGCCTAAGAGATGGCTTTTTAGGTCAGTTTGTCATTGACCCTACTAGGGGATCAGCTATACTGGATTGGGTGTTAGGTAATGAACTGATGGTAAAAGAACCGTTAGGAACCAGTGATCACAATATAATTGTGTTCAACTTGAAATTTGATAGGGAGAAAGTAAAGTCTGATATAACAGTATTTCAGTGGAGTAAAGAAAATTACAGTGGTATGAGAGAGACGCTGGTCAAAGTAAATAAGAAGGTGCTGCTAGCAGGGATTGGATTAGATTGAGGACACGCAGTCCTCTTTTATTGTCATTTAGTAATGCATGCATTAAGAAATGATACAATGTTCCTCCGGTGTGATATCACAGAAACACAGGACAGACCGAAACTGAAAAACTAACAAAAACCACATAATTATAACATATAGTTACAACAGTGCGACAATCCCATAACTTGATGAAGAACAGGCCGTGAGCACAGTAAAAAAAGTTCAAAGTTTCTCGGAAGTCCCATATCTCACGCAGACAGGAGAAGGAAGAAAACTCTCCCTGCCATGCCTGACTCTGAGTCGTCCGAAAACTCCGAGCTCCGATCAGCCCTCCGACACCGAGTACTGAGCGCCATCTCTGCTGAACGCTTCAACCTCAGCCTCGGTCACCAGCAGCAGGCAAAGCCGGGGATTTTGGGGCCTACCCGCCAGAGATTCTCGATTGCACAGTAGTAGCGGCAGCGAACCGGGCATTTCAGAAATTTCCAGTTGTTCCTCTGTGCCTTCTCACGTCTGTCTCCATCAAATTAGAATTGTGCACGGTACCCTATTTAACAAATACGATATCATTTCACTGGAGAGCTGTGCGTGCAGCAAAGCAGCAAAGGCATGGGTTTCTGGGAAAAATAAGGAAGGTGCAGAACTCTCCACTGACACCCCCAGTCTCCCCCCTCCCATCTCAGCTCTCAAGATTCCAGCCTTGAACTCCAGGCCGGGTCTTCACACGCTGCTATTGTGACCCCCATCTCCCCTTCCCCCACTACCACTCTGCAACCCCGTCTCCCTCACATTCCATCAGCTACTCCTGGGCCCTCGGAGGCTCCTTCTTCCTCTCACCCCAACCCTCCCCTCTCCACTAACACCCCCACCCTCCCCCCTACCCCCTCTGATCCCACTTCTCATCTGTGCCAGGTCTTTACCATCCCCTCTCACCTTCAACTATCTGAGGCAGAACGCTCTGTCCTCAGTAAGGGCCTCACCTTTGTCCCCCTTCGCTCACACCTCAGCGGGTTCCGCATTCTCCATGACGCGGAACTCTTCTTCCGCCGGCTCCGTCTTCGAGCCTACTTCTTCGGCAAGAACTCTCCCACCCCCACTGATGACCCCTTCTCCCGTCTTCAACCCTCCTCCTCTTCATGGACACCCCGCTCTGGTCTTCTGCCTGCTCTGGATCTCTTTATTGCTAGATACCGACGGGACATCAACTGTCTCGACTTCACCACACCTTGTTCCCATTCCAACCTCGCTCCTTCTGAACGCTCTGCCCTCCACTCCCTCTGCACTAATCCTAACCTTACTATGAAACCTGCTGATAAGCGGGGGGTGCTGTTGTAGTCTGGTGCACTGACCTCTACCTTGCCGAGGCACAGCGGCAACTCGCGGATACCTCCTCTTATTTACCCCTCAGTTATGACCCCACTAAGGAGCACCAGGCCATTGTCTTCCCCACCATCACTGACTTTATCCGCTTAGGGGATCTCCTATCCACTGCTACCAACCTTATAGTTCCCACACCCCACACTTCCTGTTTCTACCTCCTACCCAAGATCCACAACCCTGCCTGTCCAGGTAGACCCATTGTCTCAGCTTGCTCCTGCCCCACAGAACTCGTTTCTGCATACCTCGACACTGTTTTATCCCCCCCTTGTTCAATCCCTTCCTACCTATGTTCGTGACACTTCTCACGCTCTGAAACTTTTCAATGATTTTAACTTCCCTGGCTCCCACCGCTTTAGTTTCACTATGGATGGCCAGTCCCTATCTACTTCCATCCCCCATCAGGAAGGTCTCAAAGCTCTCCGCATCTTTTTGGATTCCAGACCTAACCAGTTCCCCTCTACCACCACTCTGCTCTGTCTAGCGGAATTAGTCCTTACTCTTAATAATTTCTCCTTTGGCTCCTCCCACTTCCTCCAAACTAAAGGTGTAGCCATGGGCACCCGTATGGGTCCCAGCTATGCCTGCCTTTTTGTTGGCTTTGTGGAACAACCTATGTTCCAAACCTATTCTGGTATCTGCCCCCCACTTTTCCTTTGCTACATCGACTGCATTGGCGCTGCTTCCTGCACGCATGCTGAACTCGTTGACTTCATTAACTTTGCGTCCAACTTTCACCCTGCCCTCAAGTTTACCTGGTCCATTTCCAACACCTCCCTCCCCTTTCTAGATCTTTCTGTCTCTATTTCTGGAGACAGCTTATCCACTGATGTCTACTATAAGTCTACTGACTCTCACAGCTATCTGGACTATTCCTCTTCTAACCCTGTCTCTTGCAAAAATGCCATCCCCTTCTCTTAATTTCTCCGTCTCTGCCACATCTGCTCTCAGGATGAGGCTTTTCATTCCAGGACAAAGGAGATATCCTTTTTTTAAAGAAAGGGGCTTCCCTTCCTCCACCATCAACTCTGCTCTCAAACGCATCTCCCCCATTTCACGCACATCTGCTCTCACTCCATCCTCCTGCCACCCCACTAGGAATAGGGCTCCCTTTGTACTCACCTACCACCCCACCAGCCTCCGGGTCCAATATATTATTCTCTATAACTTCCGCCACCTCTAACGGGATCCCACCACTAAGCACATCTTTCCCTCCCCTCCCCCCCCCCCCCCAGCTTCCCGCAGGGATCGCTCCCTACGTGACTCCCTTGTCCATTTGTCCCCCCTATCCCTATCCCTCCCCACCGATCTCCCTCCTGGCACTTATCGTTGTAAGCGGAACAAGTGCTACACTTGCCCTTACACTTCCTCCCTCACTACCATTCAGGGCCCTAGACAGTCCTTCCAGGTGAGGCAACACTTCACCTGTGAGTCGGCTGGGGTGATATACTGCGTCCGGTGCTCCCGATGTGGCCTTCTATACATTGGCGAGACCCGACACAGACTGGGAGATAGTTTTGCTGTACGCCTGCGCTCTGTCCGCCAGAGAAAGCAGGATCTCCCAGTGGCCATACATTTTAATTCCACGTCCCATTCCTATTCTGATATGTCTATCCACGGCCTCCTCTACTGTAAAGATGAAGCCACACTCAGGTTGGAGGAACAGCACCTTGTATTCCATCTGAGTAGCCTCCAATCTGATGGCACGAACATTGACTTCTCAAACTTCCGCTGATGCCTCACCTCCCCCTCGTACCCCATCCGATAGTTATTCATATACACATGTTCTTTTTCTCTCCTTTTCTCCCTCTGTCCCTCTCACTATACCCCTTGCCCATCCTCTGGGCTTCCGCCCCTCCCCCTTTTCTTTCTCCCTGGGCCTCCTGTCCCATGATCCTCTCATATCCCTTTTGCCAATCACCTGTCCAGCTCTTGGCTCCATCCCTCCCCCTCCTGTCTTCTCCTATCATTTTGTATCTCCCCCTCCCACTTTCAAATCTCTTACTAGCTCTTCCTTCAGTTAGTCCTGACGAAGGGTCTTTGCCCAAAACGTCGACTGTACCTCTTCCTGGAGATGCTGCCTGGCCTGCTGCGTTCACCAGCAACTTTTATGTGTGTTGCTTGAAATTCCAACATCTGCAGATACCCTTGTGTTTGTGAAGGTGCCGAATATATGTATTCCAAAAATGAAGAAATACTCAAATGGTAAAATAGTACAACCATAGGGGACGAGGGAAGTCAAAGCTATTGTAAAAGCAAAAGAAAGGGCATATGACAAAGCAAAAATTAGTGGGAAGATAAAGGATTGGGGTATTTTTAAAAACCTGCAGAGAACAACTAAAAAAAATCATTGGAAGGGAAAAGATGAAATATGAAAGTGAAATAGCAAATAATATCAAAATAAAAGAGAAATGAGATTGGATATAGGAGTGCTAGAAATTGAGGCAGGAGAAATAATAACGGGAGGCAAGGAGATGGCTGATGAACTAAATGAGTATTTTGTATCACTCTTCATTGTGGAAGACACTAGTGTGTAGCAAGAGAAGTGGGTGCACTTACTATTACAATAGAGAAGATGCTCAAAAAGCTGAAAGAGCTAAAGGTACCTAAGTCACCTGGATGAGATGAACTGCACCCTAGGGTTCTGAAAGAGATAGTGTTAGATATCATGGTGGCATTAGAAATGATCTTTCAAAAATCATTGGACTCTGGCGTAGTACCAGAGGACTGGAAAATTGCAAATGTCACTCCACTCTTTAAGAAAGGAGGAAGGTAGCAGAAAGGAAATTATAGACCAATCAGCCTGACCTCAGTGGATGGGAAAATATTAAGTCAATTTTTAAGGATAAGGCGATGGAGTACTAGGTGACACAGGACAAGATAGTACGAAGTCAGCATGGTTTCCTACAGGGAAAATCCTGCCTGACGAACCTGTTGGAATTCATTAAGGAGATTACAAGTAGGATAGATAAAGGGTATGCAGTGGATGTTGTATATTTGGACTTTCAGAAGGCCTTTGACAAGGTGCCACACGAGGCTGCTTACCAAGTTAAGAGCCTATGATATTACAGGAAAGTTACTAACATAGTTAGAACATTGGCTGATTGATGGGAGGCAGCGAGTGGGAATAAAACGATCCTTTTTTGGTTGGCTGCCAGTGAGTGGTGGTGTTCCACAAGAGTCGGTGTTTGGACCACTTATTTTTATGCTGTATATAAATGATTTAGATGATAGAAGGGATGGCTTTGTTGCCAATTTTGCAGATGATACGAAGATTGGTGAAGGAACAGGTAGTGTTGAGGAACAGGTAGGCTGCAGAAGGCCTTAGATAGATCAGGAGAATGGGCAAGGGAGTGGTAAATGAAATATAACAGGGGTCCCCAACCTTTTTTGCACTGCGGACCGGCCGACCTGAGGGGGAGGGTGGGGGAGGGGGTCTGGTTGCCAACGGACAAGAGTAGCAGTCAAATACGTTGTGTTTACCCCAAGAAAGATTACCATGACCATGAAGCGCATGTGTGTACATGCCGATTTTTTTTTTCTACAAATCGTTTTTGGCGATTTTGTTCGGGGGGTGGATGGTGTTAATCACGACCGGAATATAGGTGATAAGTGGCTAATACACTCAATTTTGTTTCTAAAATGATTTATCTAACGAATTTAATATTAAACACACAGCGCATATTTTCCTCGCATGAATATAGTGATAGGTCAATTATCAGGGGAGGACAGGGGAGCTTGAAGTAAGTGTTGAATGAACTTCCAGTAGAAGTGGTAGAGGCAGGTTCGATATTATCATTTAAAGAAAATTTGGATAGGTATATAGACAGGAAAAGAATGGAGGGTTATGGGCTGAGTGCAGGTCGGTGGGATTAGGTGAGAGTAAGGGTTCAGCACAGACTAGAAGGGCAGAGATGGCCTGTTTCTGTGCTGTAATTGTTATATGGTTATATAAGTCACTTATAAGTCAATAGCATCATAACATTTTAATTAATGTTTGGATATTAAACACGCAGCACATATTTTCTCCGTGTGAACATGTAAAAGCATTGCAACACACCAATATCGCTGAATCAGTGGGAGCCCTGGGTTTTTTTCCCTGCAACAAGACGGTGCCATCGAGGGGTGATGGGAGGCAGCGATACTCGAAGGGGGTTCCTTATGTCCAGTCTATTCCGCAATTTAGTTTTCGTTGCATTCATTGCAGAGATACATTGGAAATGGAAGCAACGTTTTCAGTGCTATCATGGCTATCTCAGAATATTTAGCCTTGACTTTGTTCCAGAATGCCGGCAGAGATGTTATGTCAAACATACTTTTCGGCCCATCGTCATTTGCAAGCTCGGAGTTGATCTCCTTCCCGCGCTGACATAGATGACGCGCGGGTAATGACCGTGCGTGCGTTCAAACTCAACAGTGCGTGACAGGGAATGAGGAAGGGTGCAGCTGACTCATATCGCCAAATCATATTGTTTCCTGGTGGCCCGGCAGCACATGCTTTGTGGCCCTGTACCGGTCTGCGGCCCGGTGGTTGGGGACTGCTGAAATACAATGTTGGAAAATGCATGGTCATGCACTTTGGTGGTAGAGATAAATGTGCAGTCTATTTTCTAAACGAGGAGAAAATCCAAAAATCTGAGATGCAGTGGGACTTGGGAGTCCTTGTGCAGAACACTCTAAAGGTTAACTTGCAGGTTGAGTCGGTGGTGAGGAAGGCAAATGCAATGTTAGCATTCATTTCAAAAGGTCTATACAAGAGCAAGGATGTGATGCTGAGGCTTTATAAGGCACTGCTGAAGCCTCACCTTGAGTATTGTGAACAGTTTTGGGTCTCTCATTGTAGCAGAGATGTACTGGCATTGGAGAGGGTCCAGAGGAGGTTCACAAGGATGATTCCGGGAATGAAAGGGTGATCATAGAGGAACATTTGATAGCTCTGGGTCTGTACTCACTGGAACTCAGAAGAATGAGGGGTGATCTCATTGTAACCTTTCAACTGTTGAAAGGCCTAGACAGAGTAGATGTGGAAAGGATGTTTCCCATGGTAGGAGAGTCTAGGACAAGAGGGCACAGCCTCAGCATAGAGGGGCGCCCTTTCAAAACAGAGATGCGGAGAAATTTCTTTAATCAAAGGGTGGTGAATTTGTGGAATTTGTTGCCACATGGAGCTGTGGAGGCCAGGTCATTGGGTGTATTTAAGGCAGAGATTGATAGGTTCTTGTTTGGACATGGCATCAAAGGTTATGAGGAGAAGGCCGAGAACTGGGTTTGAGGAGGAGGAAAAAAAGGATCAGCATGATTGAATGGTGGAGCAGACTCGATGGACCAGATGGCCTAATTCTGCTCCTCTGTCTATGGTCTAATCAGATTAAAGAACTTCAGACAGAATGGCTGAGAAAATATGATAAAATCATGCTTTATAAAGCCAAAGCTAGCAGTATTTTCTCTCAACCCATAGTTTAAATGTAGATATACATAGAATACCCATTCATAATAAAGTCATAATATTATTGCCTTAAGGTCAGCTGTTGCAGCCGCCAGAGAAGGGGATGCTGGAGCTAGCTATGAACCATCGGATTCCCTGCTGGTTTGGGGGTTGGCCACTTCCGTCAGTGCTGTCCTCCATTGTTCACTCGGTGGAAGGACATTTGGTTTGTGTTCGTCTGTGGTTGTACTTGCACGAGATGAGGAACTTGTTCTTGCAGAAACTTGGCTCTGTGACGGTATTTGTGCACTGTTAATCTACAGGCCATGGCAGTCAGGGACTTGGGCTATATTATTATTTTATATATATTTTTGTAACTTTTTCTGCTATTGTATTATATGTGCTATATCTGCTGTGCGTGACTATGTGCGTGTACTGTGTTCTGTACCTTGGCCCAGGAGGAATGCTGTTTTATTTGGCTGTATAGTAGCGTAGTGGTTAGCACAATGCTTTACAGTACAGGTGACCCACGTTCAATTCCCACTATCACCTGTAAGGAGTTTGTATGTTCTCCCCTTGACCGCATGGGTTTCTTCCGGGTACTCCGGTTTCCTCCCACAGTCCAAAAAACATACTGATTGATCGTTTAATTGGTTGTTGTAAATTGTCCTATGATTAGGCTAGGATTAAAATCAGGGGATTGCTGGGTCGCGTGGCTCAAAGGGCTGGAAGGGCCTTTTCTACGCTGTATCTCAGTAAATAAATATTTCGGTTTCAAAATAAATATTGCAGTTTTTGATTGCTATTGCTCGTAAAGTGGGAGGAGGGGTGTTGGTACTTTTGGTGGTGCAAGCGGGGAGGGGCTGTTGCTTGTGCGTGGGGGGAGGGGATTTTGCTGATGACATATTTCTGTCATCCATTAGTTTTTTTCTGTTTCGTGGATGTCTGCGAAGAGTAAGAATTTCAGGTTGTATTCTGTATACATTCTCTGATATTAAATTGAACAGTTTGAACCATTTGAAAAATCACTTTTAAGTAGTAAGATTTGTCAAAATGTGGAGTACATTTTCATTTCACAAAATAGCTTCGGCTATTTTAGTAAAGTAAATTGATTTATTTTTACAGATTGGTCTTGATGTTTTCTGTTTTGAAGATTTACTATTATGAGTTTTTTATGAATTGGTATTCTATATATATCTACATTTTAAACTATGGATTGAGAGGAAAATTGTAAGCAACTATTATGTTGATCTTTCAAGTCACATTGAGTAAACTGCTCATCAAAGTAAGTATGGCACAAAGTGGATAATTTATGAAGTTCCCATTAAGTTAGTTTTGTTTGACTATTCCTTTGCATCCACCTCTCCTCCATAGGTAGGTTTAGTGCTCAGATTGGACTGTTTCTTTGGGTGACTCTTCTATCTTCAAACATCAGGACCAGAATAGCTCCTTTACAAGCTTACAGGCTCACCTTGGAAAATTAATGTACATTCATTACATCTAAACATTACCCCTCTGCTGTACAGGAGGAGAATCTTGTGATTCTGTAAAGTTAATACAAACATGAGAAACTAAGATGATGGGAACAGGAGTAGGTCACATGTTCCCTCAGATCTAACCCTACCATTCAAAATGATCATGGCTGACCTGCTCCAGGCCTGATCACCTTTTCTGTGCCAGTTCCACATGGACCCCAATTCCCTAATCTTTTAAAAAATTATCTTTCCCCTCTTCAATTTCCCATAACAGTCTAGCTTTGGAGGTAGAGAATTTCAGAGTTGGATCACCTATAAATTCTTCCCACACAATTGTAATTAATGAATTAAATCCAGAAAAGGAATATTGAGGACCAAAACCAATGATGACTTAACTGGCTTACAATCTCTTTAAATATATATAGCCAGCTAACATCAAATGCCTACTTGTAGGAACCAGTTTCTTCTAGGGAATATCAGAACTGCTCCTCACTAACAGTTCAGCTGTTCTAGTTAAGCATCAGTGTGCCTTTCAGCTCCAAGATGCTTATCCCTTAGTAAAGTGCTTTCCTTGCACAGAATTGATGAATTTCACTTGTTCAGGGTAGAAGTATCTGAATGGTAAGTTGAACTGAATTTAGTCCTTTGGATCTAACTCCCAAATGAAACTAATCTTTCATTATTTGATTAATAAGTTTAAAAACCACTATTGATTTTTGTATATTTTTAATTATGAATATGTTTTTGACTTTCAAGAGAAATGATTGCAGGTTTCCTTTACAGCTTTGTTGAGTCTCAACAATAATCAAACAGTTGAATTATGCTGACTATTTGAAGAGATTGATTCTATAGACACATCACATCACTGAAGTCAGCATGGATTTTTTTTTGGTCTGCATGTTAATCTATGGCACTGCAATGTAAAATGCTTCTTCTATCTCTGTTAGAATCTGAAATTATTGTCCTTTTTAAACCTTTATTTACTGGAGCAAAGGGGTGTTTCTGTTTGTTCAATACAAATGAAAGTAGCGGAAGCTTGCTTAAACCACAGCCAGACTTGTATTATTGGCAGCTGTTACAGATGCTTGACATGGAAATTCCTGTTGCTGTTATGGCAAGTTTTGGTTGCGCTTACTGGAGTGAAACGTTAATATTCTTTCCAGATAAGTGCAAAGCCTTTATAATGTGAGCCATGCAGTACTTCTCAGATTTTATGTTTTGTCCTCCAAAATAAAAACGCATTATTCTTGACTTAGAAATACAGCACAGAATAGGCCCTTCTGGCCCTTCAAGCTCCATTGCCCAGTAACCCTGAGAACCCCAATTTAACCTTAACCTAATCACAGGACAACTTACAATGACCAGTTAACCTACCTGGTACATTTTTGGATTGTGGGAGGGACCGGTGGACCTGGAGAAACCCATAGGGAGGGTGTACAGACTCCTTACAGAGGGCGCCGGATTGAATTCACATCCTGAGCTGTAATAGCCGCACTAACCGCTGAGCTACCTTGGCACCCAACTTCATTCCAACTTCACTTAGACTTCCATTTTAGTTCCATCCTAGCATTTGCATACAGATTGAAACATTGAAGCTATGATTAAAATATTTTGTGACTCAGATTATATAGGTGTATCACTTGATCAAAAGTAGCAAGAGTCAACTCACTGAACTGGATTGTGGTCTTGTTAATACTAAAGTAGATCAAATACTGAAGAGATCAGTTGCATTTGGGAGTTAAGTCGAAAGGATGAAGTTAACTCAATTTATCATTCCTATTTTCCTACCCTGAATAATACATCAAACTCATTTGAAGCTGATTGGGCTAACTTAAACAAAGCCTATTTGGTGATCATGCCAATTCGTTGCCTCAGATCAAAGATGGCACAGGTTATGTAATGTACAAACCCCATTTCCAGAGAAGTTGGGATATTTTCCAAAATGCAATAAAAACAAAAATCTGTGATGTGTTAATTCACGTGAACCTTTATTTAACTGTACAAAGAAAAGATTTTCAATAGTTTTGCTGACCAATTTAATTGTATTTTGTAAACTTACACAAATTTAGAATTTGATGGCTGCGACACACTCAACAAAAGTTGGGACAGAGTTAAACTAAGATTGAAAAGTGCACAGAATATTCAAGTAACACCGGTTTGGAAGACTCCACATTAAGCAGGCTAATTGGTAGCAGGTGAGGTATCATGACTGACATATAAAAGTAGCGTCCATCAAAGGCTCAGTCTTTGCAAGCAAGGATGGGTCGTGGCTCACCCCTTTGTGCCAAAATTTGTGAGAGATTTGTTAGTCAGTTCAAAAGGAACATTTCTCAACGCAAGATTGCAGAGAATTTAGGTCTTTCAACATCTACAGTACATAATATTGTGAAAAGATTCAGAGAAATCAGAGACATCTCAGTGCGTAAAGGGCAAGGTCAGAAACCACTGTTGAATGCACGTGATCTTTGAGCCCTCAGGCGGCACTGCCTAAGAAACCGTCATGCTACTGTGACAATTATAGCCACCTGGGCTCGGGAGTACTTTGGAAAACCATTGTCACTCAACACAGTCCATCGCTGCATCGAGAAATGCAAATTGAAACTGTATTACGCAAGGAGGAAGCCATACATCAACTCTATGCAGAACCGCCGGCGAGTTCTCTGGGCCCGAGCTCATCTCAGATGAACCAAAAGACTGTGGAACCGTGTGCTGTGGTCAGATGAGTCCACATTTCAGCTAGTTTTCAGAAAAGATGGGCGTCGAGTTCTCCGTGCCAAAGATGAAAACGACCATCCAGATTGTTATTAGCGAAAGGTGCAAAAGCCAGCATCTGTGATGGTATGGGGGTGCATCAGTGCCCACGACATGGGTGAGTTGCATGTATGTGAAGGTACCATTGACTCTGAGGCATATATTAGGACTTTAGAGAGACATATGTTGCCATCAAGGCGACGTCTCTTCCCGGGATGTCCATGCTCATTTCAGCAGGACAATGCCAGACCACATTCTGCACAGGCTACAACAACGTGGCTTTATAGACACAGAGTGCGTGTGCTTGACTGGCCTGCTGCCAGTCCAGATCTATCTCCTATTGAAAATGTATGGCGCATCATGAAGAGGAGAATCAGACAACGGAGACCACGGACTGTTGAGCAGCTGAAGTCTTATATCAAGCAAGAATGGACAAAATTTCCAATTGCAAATCTACTAACTACAATTAGTATCCTCAGTTTCAAAACGATTAAAAAGTGTTATTAAAAGGAAAGGTGATGTAACACAATGGTAAACATGCCTCTGTCCCAACTTTTGTTGAGTGTGTTGCAGCCATCAAATTCTAAATTTGTGTATGTTTACAAAATACAATTAAGTTGGTCAGTAAAACTATTGAAAATCCTTTCTTTGTACTTTTGTCAGTTAAATAAAGATTCACGTGAATTAACATATCAGAGATTTTTGTTTTTATTGCATTTTGGAAAATATCCCAACCTTTCTGGAAATGGGGTTTGTATATGGCATAGTTGTATTATAACTGTTGGCTGTATTTTGCTCAGTAAGAGGATATAATGTGATCTTTAACTTGCACACATTCACCTTATCACGCATTAGTAATGGATGTGAATTTGTTTAGCCTGAAGTGTGTTCTGCAATTGGGTTACTTCATGTGGCAGCTGTTTCACAGTATAAATATCTAGAGGTTGAACCAAATTGCAACCATTTTTAAATGGGAAATTATGTATGTAAGACAAAGTTTGTACTCAATCTGACAAAGTCCTATTTATTTGGGAACCAGTTTAGACACTTTAAGGTGCCAGTAGTCCTAAGGTCAATTTCAGATGTACATCATTTGTCCAGAGTATCATCCATGTGAGTGGATCATTTTAGTTCTTTACTGATAGAAATTTGATCAAAGGTTACAACCTTAAACTTCCATAATTAATTTGCTGCAAACTGAGGATTAAGTTATGGTCAAAGCAGTGAACTATGCATGACTCACTGTACCACCACATGATATGAAGGCTCCAATGTGCAGGTTTGTAAAAAGTTGTAGAGAATTGTAGATGCAACCAGCTCAGTCATGGGCACTAGCCTCCCCGCCATTGAGGACGTCATCAAAAAGCGGCGCCTCAAGAAGACAGCATCCATTATGAAAGACCCTCACAATCCAGGACATGCCGCCTTAATGCTACCTTCACGGATGAGGATGAGTCTGAAGACTCACCTCAAAATTTTACGAACAAATTCTTCTCCTCCGCCATCAGATTTCTGAATATCCAGGAACCATGGAACCATTAACACAACCTTCTCTATTTAGCTCTCTTTTTGCAGTATTTATGTATTCTTTTATTTCTTATTGTAACTTAGGTAAATTTTTAATGTATTGCAGTGTACTGCTGCCTCAAAACAAATTTCAGAATTGGAATCAGGTTTAATATCACTGATGTGAAATATGTTGTTTTGCAGCAGCAGTACAGTACAATACATAAACAATAGTACAAATTACAATAAGAAATATATACACTATATGCATCCTGTACCTAACAAACTGGCCAATGAGTGGATGCTCGCAGTCTTCTGCTGCTGTACCCCATCCGCTTCAAGGATCAGTGTGTTGTAAATTCAGAGATGCTGTTCTGCACACCACTTTTATAATGGTTGATTATTTAAGTTCCCATCGCCTTCCTGTCAGCTTGAACCGGTCTGAGTATTCTCCTCTGACCCCACTCATTAACAGGGTGTTTTCCCCTACAAAACTTCTGCTCACTGGATTTTTTTTTTTGTTTTTCGTACAATTCTCTTTAAACTGTAGAGACTGTGTGAAAATCCCAGGAGATCAGCAGTTTCAAAGATACTCAAATGACCCTGTCTGGCACCAACAGTCATTCCATGGTCAAAGTAATTTTGATTACATTTCTTCCCCATTCTGTTGTTTGGGCTGATTAACAACAGAACCTCTAAACCAGGTCGGTATGCTTTTATGGATTGAGTTACTACCACATGATTTGCTGATTAGATATTTGCATTAATGAGCAGGTGACTTCCTGTACCTAATAAAGTGGCTACTAAGTGTATGAAAATAGTAAATAAGTAGTGTAAAGTGAGAGTGAAAATAATGAGGTATTATTCATGGATCGGTTCATTGACCATTCAGAAATCTGATGGCGGAGGGGAAGAAGCTCTTCCTAAAATGTTGAGTGTGTGTCATCAGAATCCTGTACGTCCTGCCTAATAAGAAGAGAGCATGCCCTGAGTCCATTGGGGTCTATAATGAAGGATGCTGCCTCTTTGAGGCATCTCCTTTTGAAGGTGTCCTTTATGCTTAGGAGGCTAGTGCCTATGATGGAGCTGGCTGAGTTTACAACTTTCTGATCCTGTACAGTGGCCCCTCTGTACTAGACAGTGATGCAACCAATTCAAATACTCTCCACAGTACATCTGTAGAAATTTGACAGAGAATTTTGGGGACTTATCAAATCTCCTCAAACTCATAATGAAATATAGTCATTGGTGTGCCTTCTTCATAATTGTATCAATTTACTGGGCCCACAATAGATCTTTGGAGATGTTGACACCTAGGAATTTGAAACTGCTCACCCTTTTCATGCTGACCCCTCAATGAGGACTGATATATATTCCCTTCGACTTCCCCTTCCTGGTCCACAATCAATTCCTTGTTCTTATTAATGTTGAGTGCAACGATATTGTTGTGACATTGCTCAGCTAGATAATCTATCTCACTCCTGTGTCATGTGTCAGTATCAATAAATCTGATTCTGATTATGATAAAAAGTTTCTCTTCTCATTTATCCACCCCAGATATCATTAATATTAAAAAAAATCTCTTATGTAATTTGTATTAGAAAAATATTTAGTGCAGGTAGATGTCTCTAAAAACAGAGACATCAGTGAACCGACAAGTGTTTTCACAAACCAATAGTCACAGATTTGTGGACTCAGCTGAATGTGGGATGCATTGAGCTGACTTCATAGATGGAGGGGTGGAAGGGTGGTTTCATACTATTATCCCTCCTCCATATCCTTTCTGCTACAGAAAAATAACTCTGAAAGTGCTAGCTCACTTCCTGTGGATCACCTTGGGAATGAGATAGCAGCTGTCTGTCTCATGAAAATCTGTCATGAATGAAGTAAGCAGGTTTGGTTTTAGCACTTTCAAAAGGGGGAGAAAAGCAAAAACATGTCCCAGTTTCAGTTTTGTTTCTGTAATTTATTTGTCATCAATTCTGTTTAGTGAAGAGGAAGTTCCTAATATTTAATTTCTAGATTGGGATATTTTCATGTCATAATAAACACATCAGTTTCTCACATTTTATTATTAGGATAATTCCTGATTGTACATTGTTTCACACAACAAAATCAAAATGACCTTCAATATGTGAATGGTTGGATATGCAGTGGCATTCAAAAGTTTGGGCACCCCTGGTAAAAATTCCTGTTACTGTGAATAGCTAAGCGAGTAAAAGATGACCTGATTTCCAAAAGGCATAAAATTAAAGATGACACATTTTTTCAATATTTTAAGCAAGATTACATTTTTATTTCCATCTTCTACAGTTTCAAAATAACAAAAAAGGAAAGGGGCCCGAAGCAAAAGTTTGGGCACCTTGCATGGTCAGTACTTAGTAACACCCCCTTTGGCAAGTATCACAGCTTGTAGACGCTTTCTGTAGCCAGCTAACAGTCTTTCAATTTTTGTTTAGGGGACTTTTGCCCATTCTTCCTTGCAAAAGGCTTCTAGTTCTGTGAGATTCTTGGGCTGTCTTGCATGCACTGCTCTTTTGAGGTCTATCCACAGATTTCCGATGATGTTTAGGTCAGGGGACTGAGGGGGCCATGGGAAAACCTTCAGCTTGCGCCTCTTGAGGTAGTCCATTGTGGATTTTGAGTTGTGTTTAGGATCATTATCCTATTGTAGAAGCCATCCTCTTTTCATCTTCAGCTTTTTTACAGACGGTGTGAAGTTTGCTTCCAGAATTTGCTGGTATTTAATTGAATTCATTCTTCCCTCTACCAGTGAAATGTTCCCCGTGCCACTGGCTGCAACACAAGCCCAAAGCATGATCGATCCACCCCCGTGCTTAACAGTTGGAGAAGTGTTTGTTTCATGAAATTCTGCACCCTTTTTTCTCCAAATATACCTTTGCTCATTGCGGCCAAAAAGTTCTATTGTAACTTCATCAGTCCACAAGGCATGTTTCCAAAATGCATCAGGCTTGTTTAGATGTTCCTTTGCAAACTTCTGATGTGAATTTTGTGGTGAGGATGCAGGGAAGGTTTTCTTCTGATGACTCTTCCATGAAAGTCATATTTGTGCAGGTGTCGCTGCATAATAGAACAGTGCACCCCTACTCCAGAGTCTGCTAAATCTTCCTGAAGGTGTTTTGCAGTCAAATGGGGGTTTTGATTTGCCTTTCTAGCAATCTTATGAGCAGCTCTCTCGGAAAGTTTTCTTGGTCTTCCAGACCTCAACTTGACCTCCACCTTTCCTGTTAACTGCCATTTCTTAATTACATTATGAACTGAGGAAACGGCTACCTGAAAACGCTTTGCTATCTTCTTATAGCCTTCTCTTGCTTTGTCGCATCATTTATTTTAATTTTCAGAGTGCTAGGCAGCTGCTTGGAGGAGCCCGTGGCTGCTGATTGTTGGGACAAGGTTTGAGGAGTCAGGGTATTTATAAAGCTTTGAAATTTGCATCATCTGACCTTTCCTAACGATGACTGTGAACAAGCCATAGCCCTAACAAGCTAATTAAGGTCTAAGACCTTGGTAAAAATTATCTGAGAGCTCAAATCTCTTGGGGTGCCCAAACTTTTGCATTGTGCTCCTTTCCTTTTTTTCCCACTCTGAAATGGTACAAAACAAAAATAATACACTAATCTTGCTTAAAGTGTTGAAAGAATGTTTCATCTTTAACTTTATGATTTTTGGAGATCAGTTCATCTTCTATTCACTTAACTATTCACAGTAACAAAGTTTGACCAGGGGTGCCCAAACTTCTGCATGCCACTGTATGTAGTTCCCCTTGAGGAAGAAATAACTAAGGATCATAAAGCCATATCAATAATTATTATTATTCATTTTAATACATATATACTCGTCCTTGTAATATCTTGAGCAGATTATTTTATGGAAAATTTAAGTTCCTAAAAAACACTTTGTAGCAGACTGATTCTCAGTTTAGACAGTTGAGAAAACAAGCTAAAGTTAAATCTTCAAGTAAAAACGCGGTAATACTTCTAAAATAAAAGTCGACTAAGTTAAGTGTGGTTATGTATAACTTATGTGCATAAAATCAGTACCTTCCAGGTTTTAGTTTGTCACCATATACAGTTTGTTCAAGGTGATTAGAAATGTTAAATGCTACTTTACAATCAGTGAAGAATTTTCATTTCTCCTTGCAGGTAATTTATGAAAATTTTGCATATTGCAGATGAAAATTTACATGAAGCAGCTGTAGACTAATACATTGTGTTGCTCAAGTTACAAACTCACAATATACTGACTGTATTGTGTCCTGCAGAATTAATCAGGAATATCAAAAGCTTACAGAAAGATTTTAGCTTTAGAACTATATTTGTATTGGAGGCTATGCCTCTAAATTTAAAAATCCAATTTGTCAAAAATGGAAGGGGTGACACAGTTGTGCCCATGCAGACCTGCTTCTGAACAGCTCCAGTAGTCTTGTTTCTTTCCTGACCTCCAATGCTAACAACAGAATTTATATGTCCTCTTTGTGACCATAAGCATTCAACCAATTTTCTGGCTTCCTCCCAAACCCCAAAGACATGGTGGTAAGTTAATCAGCTATTTTAACATGTTCTCACTGCAGGAGGATGGCAGAATAATTGGGGAGGAGTTGATGGGCATGTGAGAGGGAATAGCTTACAAGGACACAGCACTGATACGACAGCTTAGACAGCTGGCATGTACTCAAACAGAATTTCTGTATGCAGGCAGCGTTTCTTTTCTTCTTCTTTCTTCCTCTCCTGTGCCTCTGGACAGCTGGTATCCTTGTGATTGTGAAGTTGTGTAGCATGCATTAGAATCGATGTTTGGAAATGCCAGAAATATGTTCTATCAGACTGTGGATAGCCGATATCAGGAATTAATAAATACACGTTGCCTTCATGTATATGTAGAGAGTTAAAAAGCCATGTGGTTGATAGATAGATAGATAGATGGATACTTTATTGACCCCAAAGGAAATTACAGGATCACAGTAGCATTACAAGTGCACAGTTATACAAATATTAGAAGAAAAGTAAGAAAGAATAAAGAAGTTATCTTAAAAATAAGATGTACAAGATTTACAAATCAAAGATTACAAGATTTCCAAGATTTCAAGTTCACACTGATAAGATGGTAGTGCAACGATTTCCATAATATTACACAGTAATGGATGCACATTTACACCATCCAGATAAGAAATGATGGTGGTATTGCACAGGGTGTCTGCAATAGCAGGGTTTGTTAAACAGAGCTTGAACAGAGCTCTAGTAAACCATCACTTCCTCAGCTATAGGTTAACTCATTATAGAGCTTAATGGCCGAGGGTAAGAATGACCTCGTATAGTGCTGGTTGGAGCAATGTAGGTGTCTTAGTCTATTACTGAAAGTGCTCCTCTGTTCAGCCAAGGTGGCATACAGAGGGTGAGAAACATTGTCCAGAATTGCCAGGGTTTCCCAGAGGGTCCTTTGTTCTGCCACAACCTCCAGTACGATGAATGGACCACATCGCTCAGTACCTGTTGATTGAAGTGGCTTGAATACAGACTATTACCAGTGCCATTCTACAAGGCCAAGATTCTGCTGTCTTGAGTTTTATATATTAATAACTTAAATCTGAATACAGAGAGCATGATAGAGAAGTTTGCAGATTATAGAAGAATTGGTCATTTGATTAACAGTAATGACAAAACTTCAGACTGCAGGAAGATGTGGATGGTCCTGTCAGTTGGTTAGAAAAGCAGCACATGGAATATAATCTTGGTGTAAGGTAATGCATTTGTGAAAGAGCAATGAGGCATTTAATAGGTTGAATTAGTGTGATTTGGAGGAACATGGTCATCCTTGGTATTCATTATATTGTTAGAACTTTCCTAGTTGAAAACAATTTTTATTTATAGGTTTTAGTACTTTATAGTTATTTTTAGGAATAGATTTTAATAGTTTGCTCTTTAGAATGCTACCTCTGAAACAGAATTTGATTTTAAACAGGTTGATTTGGTTATCAAGAGAGTCTCTCAATTGAATATTCCAGAGTTCAAAAATGGACAGTTCTTTGATATTAACTGACCTTCAGTAAGTTCATTTTAATAACTTTGAACAGTTTGAAAATTTTTATTGCATGCAACTCCAGTACTGTTGCTTATTCAAATTAATTTATTGTTATACAAATAGTATTCTGAGCAAAGTATTACTAGATGATACATTATAAATGGTAATTTAGTGAAAATATATTGATAGGATTAGAATAAGCAGAGAAATGTTGATCATAAATGATCAAGGATAATTGTTGATTAAAAATAAGCTTTTAATTGACTACAAATAATACAAGTCAAATTGCACTCAAATTCTTCACAAACTATTTCTAATTTAATTCAACACCAGTAATTGCTGGTGACAGATGGCGTAGGACCATGTTGAAGTCATTTCTGGGATACACTTCTGCTTATTAATTACCAGTGGTGCAGATACTACAAGCTTCATAGTTAGAGCAGACCATATTGTTGCTTGCTTGTTACATCAGCAGCAGTCTTGTTTTATATCTTTCCTTGTTCTCCTATCAGTTCCTTCTTTTCTTTATTTTCAGTTAGCTACTGCTGTTACTGCTTCATTAATTTCATTAAGCAGTTTCATGGCCCCTGTGGTGTCCTTTAAACTTAATTTAATAATTATTTCCCTTCCCACTAACACCTCTACCCACCATTACTCAATAGATGTTAAGTATTAAAAGTTTTGTCTTTAGGATGCTACTTAAGGCTCTCAGAATTTGATTTTTAAACAAGTTTGACCAACCACAGCGATACTCGGTAAATCCCAGCAACAACTTGGACACACATTTGTTAAAGTTCAGCTTTCTTTTATCCAGAAATGTTGATCATTGTATTCATGTATTATTTTGCACCAGAAGGTATAAATTTGGCACTTTTCTTGGTGCACAAGAATTGGGAGAGGTCATGTCTTCCATCTGGCATTGCATTCTACCAATATCAAACCTGTTCCATTAAAGGATTATTCATTGACATATTTATATTTAAACTCCAATTTACTGCCTGGCATTTTGGTATCAAAAGTGTGTGATTACCAATGTCCTGCAAGGATTATGCTAACTGACATTGTAGTGAGTCATGTGGCGAAGAAGTATCCAAGTTTAGTTCCTGGTGTGGTCTTCGATGATTCAGAGTTACCTTGGTGTATGTAATATTGATTCCATTGTTCCTAAACTGAAAGCCAATTGAGTTAATTTCCTGTTTGATACTACCTGGTTATTGTTGCTACATCACATTTGTATGTAAATAGGGAATATCAGTGGATTTGAGTGGAAAATGTTTGTGTGGGGAAAGCAAGGAAAGATGACCAGATCCATAAAACTGGCAGGTATCAAGTTTTAGTGCTTCAAAAACTTTTTAAAAAATCTCTAGATGCTGTAAGCGTGATATAAAAACAAATTGCTGGGAACAATTAGCTAGTTAGATAGTGGTTGAATTAATGTTTCAGGTCAACAGTTAACTTTGCACACCCGTAAAGTTTCAGGTCAATGTTATTTCTCTGTCCACAGTTGCAACTTGACTTCTTGCAAGTGTCTAGCTCTTTCTATTTTCATTTCTGTCTTCAATGATCAGGATAATTTCTAATTGGGGATGGTTGTGAAAGTGAGTACAGAAAAATATCCTTGAATATTACCCAGTATTGCAATGATGTTAAAACATATATATTTTGTTGAATGCATGGCATCAGTCATCATGGATTCTGCCAACAACTGATTAATAGGATAAGCTGGTGGTCAATGCACTAGTGTTGTATACTTTTACAGATACTAATGCTAGGCAAAAGCCAGGCCATGACATGTTAAAGTTTGGACATTCCATGTTGTGCAGAATTAATTAAGCTTGTAACTAAATGCCTAACTGAACTGGTCCCTTGCTCGTATGCAAGGTCCTCTGATATACTGTTTTATTTTTTTTAAGATATCAAGCTTAGGTTTTGAATTGTAGAAATATTGATCTACTTCAAAATATTGATACATTTATTTTTTTTTAACAACTTTCCCTTTTAGTAGTGTGAACTTCAGTATCGGTACCTCCACTTGTGGCCACAATTGATTTTGATCGTTCTGCCAATATTGACCATGCTTTCATTGGAATGATCCTAAAGTCTGAAATATCAATCACAAAGTCTCTCTACTCTCAACCTCTCCTTCGGATTTTGAAGAATCCATTGGTCCAGTGTGCAGTTATCTCTGTTCTAGTGTCAGACTTTTGTTTGATAACTCTGATTGTAGTGGTGCAGGTTTCTCCCGCCATCCGAAGGTAGAGCATTCCTATGAAACGGCTGGTAAGCCAAGATGTCGTAAAGCGAAGAAGCAATTACCATTTATTTATATGGGAAAATTTTGTGAGCATTCACAGACCCAAAAATAACCTACCAAATCGTGACTAATAACACATAAAACCTAAAATAACAGTAACATATAGTAAAAGCAGGAATGATATGATAAATACACAGCCTATATAAAGTAGAAATACTTATCTACAATGATTACCTGCACAGATCTCCATAGCGAAAACCTCACGCAAGCGCTCTCAGCAGAAAATCTCACGCAAGTGTTTTTGGCATAAATGCTCTCTCCAGTAACCTTTAAGCTATGAGGCTGCCAAATCTACCAAATAACACGTAAAAATGCACAGCCTATATAAAGTAGAAATAATGTATGTACAGTGTAGTATCACTTACCGGAATCGGGAAGACAGCTTGTCAAGCAAACTGATGATGGTGTGTTAGGCTGAGTCATCGCAGGTTGGGTGGTGCAGTGGCCCCCACCCTCCGGGCCGCCGACCCGATACATTGCCGCGAAGAACGCAGCAGTAGCCGGGAGGCACACAACACATCTTTAAGAAAAAAGCCAAAATAAACATGCTAATTAATTATGTGTCGGCGACACCTAATTAATTAGCTTGTTTATTTCAGTTTTTTTCTTAAAGATGTGCTGTGTGCCTCCCAGCTACTGCTGCTTTCTCCGTGAATCAGTACAGTATCTGTCCGGGGCCCGGGTGTTGGGGTGGTGGGACACGGAGGTGTCATCTCATCGTCGATCAGGGCAGGCAGCTCATCTTCTCCTATGACTGCCTGCCTCGATGTCGAAGATCGAGGTTCGTTGTCTGCTGTGGCTGATGCGGAAGGCTTGCTTGACTGTTGAGCCTCGCGCATTTTTCTATCATACAGTTGTTTATAAGGACTCAAACCATCCTGTAAATATCCCCTAAACCTACGTACCCTTTCAAAATTAAAGTCGTACTTTATCATTGCAGCGAAAATCTCACGCAGTTGTTTCACGTTCAGTTCGCTACTGCATTCAGTTTCGATTGTTATCCTTTCCTCTTCCAATTGCATCAGCTCTTCATCTATCAGTTCTTGGTGATGGGATGCCAAAACCTCTTCAACATCATCTTCGTCAGCTTCCACAAGCCAAACTCACTTTGTCCTTGCTTCGTTCGCCACGATCGAAACGCTTAATTATGTCTAGTTTTACGCTAAGTGTAACACCTTTACAAGCTCTTTTAGGCTTTTCCAATACCTCAGAATTCATCTTGCTAACGGCTGCTCACAGGTACGTGTTAAAGCAATGCCGTTCCAAATCCGGGGAGAGTGACTGCTCGGGATGCGCGCTGCCTTTTTTCGCGCTCTGCTTTTCTTCGTAACAGTGAAAACAGGGTACTAATGTAGGTCTTTCATAACAGTGAGGTTTCGTAAAGCGAATGTTCGAAAATCGGGGGACACCTGTACATGGAAACTTCATATCTGTAAGATAAGTAAATTACTTTGGTTTAAGTTAAAATATGCTGTATAATTAAGTGTAACACACTCCAGTTGCTGCAGTATGTGCAGTGTTTGTTTTTGTCTAAGTGTGAAAGTTTTAATGGATGAGTAGTGATCATCTATATATCGAATGGTGGTCTTCCTTTGAATAAAATTCAGCCTCTATGAGTGGTATTTGTCAAGTGCTTCCTCATTCTCAAAGGTTCTGTTTGGTCTATTTATTAAAATTTAAATATTGCCCCTTTAAATCAAAAACTAAAATGTGTGGTAGGAGTATAGAATGAGGAGGTAAGTCCTGGGAAATGGTGTATTAATCCCTTAAAATGACCCAGTGCTTTGATAGCAAGGAAGGTAGACAGCAGAAATGGATCAAAAGCTTTAAAAGAGGTTGTCCTACATTGGCAGTCTGTAGAAACCATGTTTGTTTCACTGATTTATTGTTTTTTGAAAAGCAATAGTACTGAATGTTCTGGAAATTGCCTAAAAGCAATATACTGCAGATGCTTAAAATATATAAAAATTACTGGGATGGCTCAGACAGTCGCTCATCAACTTGGAAAAAGAGTGTAATGTTCTGAGTTGATTGTCTCAAAAATTTGAGAGGCTGCTTTGGAGACTTCCTCCAATCAGTTGACATGGTGACCCCGAGCTTTCAGCCATTACCACTCATGCCTCGCTGTCTTTGTCCTTCTACACTGTTCCAGCAAAGCTAAATGTAATCTCAAGAATCAGCATGTCATCTTCCAACTGGTTAGTTTATAGCTTCTGGGGCTAAGCAATGAATATAACATTTGCAAACAATTAGTTTGCTCCATCTTTGTATCTCACATTTCCAACATTGTTTTTGTCTCTCTTTCCTCTTTTCACTTCATTTCAGTCTTCCTGTATGCTTTACTTCCTGACATACCTCTGCTATTTTTTGAGCAATCAAGGAAGTGAGAGCTACAAGGAACAACACTGCATAGAAGATGAAGCTTGGCCAAATTGATCATGAGTAAATTGAATGGCTTGTGCCAAACAACCTAATCCTACCTCTGTCTTCTTGCGTTCTTCCAGTCAGTACTTGATAGTCATTCTCTCTAGGTTACCACTCTATCACTGATCCTGCCTCCTTTCTCTGCAGCTTAAAACTTCCTTCATTACTAAGTTTACCCATTTTTTGATTATGGCATTTACTATACCTAAAAATGTTGACCTTGTCTCTCCTTCCCAAATATTGCCTGACCTGCTAAGTACTTCCAGCATTTTCAGTTTATTTTTAATCACTTTGTACTCTAGGGGAACAGAAACATCAGTACATAAAACCACATAGAGAGAAGAGCAACAGGTCTAGGCAAATCCAGGAAAATACTTCTGAAAGCAGTGTTATCACTGTGACAACTCTGCTTTAAAATGGGAAGAAATGAGACATTTGTACTTCAACATCACTAAATCTCCAGTTCTTCAAAATGTCTCAACCAGCTTCCCTTTTGTAGTTCAGGGTATATTTTTAATACAATAATGAAATGCTACGATCAACACATTGCTAAATGACTATGAAAGTAATCTTGATAATCTGAAATACTTTGGGAAAGGGAACCTGGTATTTTTAAGCAATCTAACTTGTATATGGCTAGATAAGTGTCAGTATTGAAGCAGCCATTCTTTCTGTACTGGTGAGGAAGGCCAGTCATCCTACACATAAGTACATTGCTTTTCTTAATATGTTTAGCACTGAACTGAAAGACAGTATATCAAATGATTCTGTACTCCATTTAGTACCAGTGTCACGTACCCCGTGACAGGAATAAAGAACCAGCAGAGGTGGAAAACACTTTGGAGTCCAGTATTGCTATTAACTAATGATATTTATTAGTAACTACGCAATACAGTTATATAAATGTAGATAAATCAAACAGGTTAGCAATGATTATATATAAGTAAGTGTGGAAAAATATATGAAAATTAAGCTTCAAGTCTAGGGATAAGAAGTTACAGTCTTATGATGATGATGAGTAAAGTTCAGTTCATTGAGTTGAATGGTGATGGAGAGAGAGAAAGAGGGAGACATTTGAGTCCTCAGGTGAGCTGACGCTGTCGATCTTCTCATTGTTCTCTGAAATCCTTTAAAAGTCACCGACTGTGACCACAACAAAGGGGTGAGGTTTTCTGTGGTGGAGCTATCACCCAGGCAAGGGTGGACACATGAACAACTCCCCACCAGTCACTGCCTTTTTTTTTTACACTGCAAGAGCCACTGATCGATCTGCCTGATTGATCCTCCAAAAACCCACTTTTTCTGCGGGCAGAACAAAGCTCATTCAGTGTCCCAAAACATGTGTTTGAGGTCTATATGACCTCCTATTTATCTCACCATGCTGGATACCAGTTGTCATTCAAATAACTCCTCCTTCCTCTCTCTCTCTGTGTAAGAAATGCAAGCAGGCGATGTCCTTGAAGAAAGTGTGAACAGCCTGTGAGCCGTCCTCGTGTCTGTCTGTCTGTCTCTTTCTCTGTCTGTCTGTCTCTTTCTCTGTCTGTCTGTTTCTCTCTCTTTCTCTCTGTCTTTCTGTCTTTCTTCCTTTCTGTCTTTCTGTCTTTCTTTGTCTTTCTTTCTTTCTTTCTGTCTTTCTTTCCACAGTTCATAGGGGTAATTCAGGACCCTGTCACACCAGCAATTCAAATGTATGTAATTAAAGAGAGCTGTTGAAGTTCACTTTATTGTCATTGAACTACGCACATGTATACCACCAAATGGAACAACGTTCCTCTGGACCAAGGTGCACAACACAGTACAGATAACTTGCACACATAATATTGCACAACACGAATTAAAATGTAAACACTATAATGCTGCTGGCACTTCATACGTGGTGAGACCTGGGTGGTGGCAGGGAGTTCTGTAGTCCTATGACCTGGGGGAAGAAGCTGTTTCCCATGCTAATAGTTCTTGTCCTAATGCTAAGGTACTTCCTGCCAGATGGTAGGGGTTAAAAAAATTATTGGACGGATGGGAGGGATCAGTAACAATGCTATGCGCTTTGTGTACACAGTGCTCCTGATGGAAGAGAGACCCTGATGACCCTGCAGCAGTCCTCACAAACCTTAGTGGTCAGATATCTTGCAATTCCGTACCAGATGGTGTTGCAACTGGTCGGTACACTGTTGATGGTACTCCTGTAAAAATTGGTCGTAATGGTGGAGGAGCCTCATTCATCTCATCATTCTGCTCAGGAAGTGGAAATGCTGCTGTGCTTTTTCAACCAAAGAGGTGATGCTGAGGAACCAGTTGAGATCACAGCCAGAAACTTGGTGACCTGACTCTCTTCACAGAGTAGCCGTGTATTTGCAAGGAGGAGTGGTCAACCTACACCTTCCTGAAGACTACAGTCATCCCTTTGTTCTTGTCCACATTGAGATTCAAGTTGTTGAGCTCACACTATTCTACTAGCTGCTCTGCCTCCTCTCTGTATGCCGTGTCATCGTCGTTGTCGATAAGGCCAACCGTTGTTGTGTCATCAGTTAACTTGGTCATTTGGTTTGAACTGGATCTAGCAGAGTAATCATAGGTCAGCAGCGTGAACAGCAGTGCGGAGTGCTGGTGGTCAGCGTGATGGAGCTAGGAATGTTTCTGCCAACATGGATTCTACTGTTAAAATAGATGAGTATTAGCATTTCGTGTGCTGTTGTTCCTTTGCTTTCATTAACATCTCCAGCTGTCTCAGTTTGTTGCTTTACATTACCTGATATATTTTAATTAGATGTAGCTCTATAATGATGTTGACATTCTTAAAAGGAAAAAAGTTTAATGCCTAGTATTGAACAATGCTCTGGCTAAGCATTCTGCATGTGCTTACAGCTTTCCAAGCTTCCTTACCAGTCTAGGTCAATTGTCTCCAAAAGTCTCTTTCTTTGTCTTACATTTACCTCCAGTCTGACCTGTTCTTTGCTCTCTTGCTATACCTCTTTGCTCATCCTCTGTCCTTTTTAATTCTTTGTGGTGCCCATTACTACACCAAATTATTGTATACCTCCTCTGCAGGACCAGTTCATCTTCCTGAGAAGATGTTCTGCACCTCTCTGGAGCTGATTCTGAATAGGGACCTTTATAACAGAATTAAAATCAGTGCACCAAGGAGTTGAAAGAAACACATCTCCAGCCATTTACTAACACTCCTTATTTTACCTTTCCCATGGTTATTAACAATTCTTTTGGATCTTGTTGTTTTAATTGTCACGGACTTTATTTGGAAATGCACGGAGGGCTATGTGTCTCACAAGACGATCCAGGTATTCCCTAACCAGAAACCTTAGATGAATTATGAGGTCAAGTCCTTTTTTTTTTTAGATAGATAGACATACTTTATTGATCCCGAGGGAAATTGAGTTTCGTTACAGCTGCACCAATGAAGAATAGAGCATAAATATAGCAATACAAAAACCACAAACAATCAAACAACAATATGCAAACTATGCCAGATGGAAATAAGTCCAGGACCAGCCTATTGGCTCAGGGTGTCTGACCCTCCACAAGAGGAGGTGCAAAGTTCGATGGCCACAGGCAGGAACAACCTCCCATGACGCCCAGTGTTGTATCTCGGTGGAATATGGCCGGAGGCCAACAGCAAAAAGTTCAATATCCGGGCTACAAACACATTCCTTGGTCGTAATATGACCAGGATTGCACCATCCGTTGTTAACCAGAACAGCAAGCCTCCAACTCCTTTACGCTTACTGCTCTCAGTGCACTTCCGGTCAGAGCTGCGGCTTTTAGGTCCGGGGATACCAGTTGCTACACGGAATCCAGGCGTGAACTCTGGAAAGCCATTAAGGGTGCCAAGAGGCAATATTGAGCCAAGTTGGAAGCCCAAGCTAACCAGAGGGATGCCAGTAGACTATGGCAGGGTCTAAATGAGATCACTGGGTGCAAAGAAAAGGCTGGGAATATCAATAACTGTGGCACTTCTCTTCCTGACAAATTTAACGTATTCTACGAAAGATTCGAACAGAAGAAGAATGTCCCGCTCCCTCCGGATGAACCAGACCTGGTGGCATCGAGATTCATCGTCACCAAGGAGGGCGTTAGAAGGGCCTTCCTGAAGATAAATCCAAGGAAGGCGACGGGCCCAGATGGTGTCCAGGAACAGGTTCTCTGGGCCTGTGTAAGCCAGCTAGCTGGACTGTTTGCTGACATCTTCAACTGCTCCTTGCTTCAGTCTAAGATCCCCTCATGTTTTAAGAAGGCAACGATAATCCCAGTGCCGAAGAAGAGCAAGGTGGCATGCCTGAATGACCATCGACCTGTGGCTCTGACATCAATTGCTATGAAGTGCTTCGAGAGATTGGTTATGGCACCCATCAACCACAGCCTACCGGTCAATCTTGACGCTTTGCAATTCATTTACCGGAGCAACAGATCAACGGCAGATGCCACCTCTCTGGCCCTACATTCCTCCTTCGAATACCTGAAGAATAAAGACGCATATGTAAGGCTACTTTTCATTGATTACAGCTCTGCTTTTAATACCATCATTCCAATTAAACTGACTCCTAAGCTTCGGAACCTGGGCTGAGCACTCAGATCTGCAGCTGGATCTTCAACTTCCTCACCGACGGGACCCAGGCTGTAAAAATAGGTGATAAGCTCTCCTCTACAATCACTCTGAGCACCGGTGCCCCACAAGGCTGTGTACTCAGCCCCCTGCTGTACTCACTGTACACCCATGATTGTGTAGCCAAGTTTCCATCAAGCTCAATATATAAGTTTGCTGATGACACAACAATTGTAGGCCGTATCTTGGTTAATGATGTGAGTTTGAGTACAGAGAGGAAATTAAGAACCTGGTGGCATGGTGCGGAGAAAATAACCTATCCCTCAACGTCAGCAAGACGAAGGAATTGGTTGTTGACTTCAGAAGGAATAGCGGACCACACGACCCAATTTACATCGGTGGTGTGCAAGTGGAACAGGTCAGAAGCTTTAAGTTCCTCGGGGTCAATATCACAAATGACCTGACTTGGTCCAACCAAGCAGAGTTCACTGCCGAGAAGGCCCACCAGCGCCTTTACTTCCTGAGAGAAACTAAAGAAATTTGGCCTGTCCCCTAAAACCCTCACTAATTTTTATAAGTGCACTGTAGAAAGCATTCTTCTAGGGTGCATCACAACCTGGTTTGGAAGTTGTCCTGTCCAAGACCGAAAAAAGCTGCAGAAGATCATGAACACAGCGCGGTGCGGCACATCACACAAACCAATCTTCCGTCCTTGGACTCACTTTACACTGCACGCTGTCGGAGCAGTGCTGCCAGGATAATCAAGGACATGACCCACCCAGCAAACACACTTTTTGTCCCTCTTCCCTCCGGGAGAAGGCTCAGGAGCTTGAAGACTTGTATGGCCAGATTTGGGAACAGTTTCTTTCCAACTGTGATAAGACTGCTGAATGGATCCTGACCTGGATCTGGGCCGTACCCTCCAAATATCCAGACCTGCCCCTCGTTTTTTTTTTGCACTACCTTACTTCCCATTTTTCTATTTTCTATTTATGATTTATGATTTAAATGTTTAATATTTACTAATTTTTACCATTTGTAATATTTTTTAATATTTAATATTTGTAATCCAGGGAGTAGGAAGCGCAGAATCAAATATCGCTGTGATGATTGTACATTCCAGTATTAATTGTTTGGCGACAATAAAATATGAAGTATAATTTCCTCCTGTGCATTTGCTATCATATGAAATGGGACATAAGGTCTGTTTCCATGGGGATCATTACTTCTAACTACTCCCCCTACCCTCTTTCATGTTCTACAAAATATCTTTTATCCTAGCATCAGGAAACCTACAAGTCATTCAGGGTTGTCTCAGTAATTGTGAAACTGCCTATCCATTCTTCAAGTATCAAATTCACATTTTGTCTCTTGTGCAGTAATCTGTCTTGCAGTTCTGTAGATGAAATCCGGACTGCACTCCTTAATACACACTGAGAAGAAGTTTACGAGTTGCCTCTTTGTCACCTACATTGCATCTTCGCTCTCTTTGGCTGAGAGGTGACCATGTTTTACAAATTTCTTCAGTCCTCTGTTACTCTGTTAGGTATTTTTATTTGATGCAGTTCAAATCCCTTAAATGTTAGTGTTGTTCAGTTGTTTAATTTTATATTCCATTCAATCTCATGAAATGGCTTGATTATTTATGCACTATTTATTGTCATGTTGTGTTTAAATGTATCTACTTCCCTTGGCTGATTCCCACTCCAGATTTTTGTTACCACTTGTGTACATCTATCACGGAAGAAAGAGATTTGACCTGAAGTGTGATTACATTGACATTTCTTCCTTTTTACAATTCTTTTTTGTTATGCCTCAGTGCACACTGAGCCTCAAACTAATAAGCTTATTTTCTTTTTAAGATGTATTCTAGTTATACAGTTCTGTGGAGGTGACATTATCTTTTCAGTAACTGAACTTCAGTTGAAGTATTAGATGTTCAGCCACTGGTAACTTTTTAAAGTAAGAACAAGTTTCTTAGGTTCATTAATAATATGACATGGATTTCAATTATTTCATCTTTGGTAAATTTGATGTAGCAGACTATTTTCAGTGCAGTAATTTAGTTTTGTCACTTTTCTGAACTTGACTCACCAAGGGAGCTCTTACTGATTTATTTTTTCCCTAAACTTTATTTTTATTAAGCCAGAAAGTAGTATCGAAAATGATTTCACTTAATTTGTATGACTGAAACCTGTCACTCCAATGTTTAAAACACCAATTGAAATTTTTTCCATTTTCTGTAATAAAATTGTGTGTGGTTTAGCAGGTATTGGGACAGATGAGGGCCTCTTACACAGACCAGTATTTCGGACTCTGCTATTAAGAGACAAGGTAGCTGTTTGCATGCGACAGCGGCCACACCCCAGGCAACGGCTTCGACAAGCCGGCTAAACCAGGTGAGGGTAGCCGACGGGTCTCAAACCCTCGGTGAGGTAGGAAGTTGTCTATCCCAGTAGGTGAAGACAGACTCCGGTGGATTGAGCGGATGAGACCAATGGAAGGTCCAACGGTAAAGAAGGCGGTCTCTGCAAGCGTCATGGAACGCATAGAGCACAACAAGACACAGAAGCTGTCCTAGTCATCCACTGCGCCTAGTCCTGTCTTCAGCCATCTCGACTCTTGTCTTGCCACTGGATCCAGATGGGAATTGGGAAGAGAGAATGAGGCTGACGCTCCGCAACTCTCCCTCACTTAAATCCAAATCAACCGCTAGTCTCAACACCATCAAAAATAGCCGACTGGTGGCGTAGTGGCATCAACGCTGGACTTCGGGTGAGAGGTTCCGCGTTCGAATCAGGCCGGCTCCCGTGCACGCTCTCCATCTGTGCTGGGTTGAGCGTTGAGCTAGCAACTCGACCTCATAAAAAGTACTAATGGTGTCGAGGTCTTCATCAATGACGGTGGACGAACTTTAGTATGTGGAGCTCTGATTTGCTAGATGCAAAGTTGGGAAACAGTGGAAAAAGAGGGACGTGCTTTGACCTATCGTTCCAAAGCCTCCATTGACATGTAATTTTCAAAACTTTACAGCTAGCAATGAGTTGCTTAACCTTTTCCAGAAGTTGTTTGGGAAGCTGAAGATGAGATGAAATTTTCCATTCTTTTCAATACTTGTAATAAGAGCCTGTTGCATGCAATCATGTGTTTGCTGTATTTGACACTTCACTATAGATAAAGACAGCATTTAAAAGGCAACATCATGCCCCTAATATTGAAGGCAGATTTCTTTAAAAGTACATGGTCTGGCTGGAATGCAGCCAGCATCCTATACATTCTTTCTCTTTGCTATATAGGTACTTTATAGTTTGGCAATGCCAGAGATGTAATGTCTGTGTACAGTCAAGCAGCACTTGGAAGGCCCTGTTCTTGCCACAGACTTTCCACTTGCTTTGCAGAATTCATCTTATGCTTCTGATCACTTGTGACAAGTCGAATTCTGGCTGAAAGTCCACAGGGGTTTTAATTGCCTTGCCAAAGTATAAGCATTGGTATTGGCCCGTGGAAATATTGATGATTATGAAGATCCATTCATGCAGTGGAAGACTTTCTCCTACTTCACATCTTGCAACATGTATGCAGGCACTGTAGAAGACTGAAGACATGATCTAGACATTTGAAGAGTGCTTGTCAGGATGCGTCTATTCCTTATGACATAGAAGGCAGCCACTTTGGCCCATCAAGTCATTGCCAACTCACAGAGCAATTTTATTCCCCCGCTAACTTCCCTGTAAACTTTTCTCCCCATGAATTCACCCACAATTTTACCACCCACCAACATTAAAAGCAATTCACAAGAACCATGCATCCAGTAGGATACCTTGCCATCAGGAGAACTCCATGCAGTCAGATGGAGAGCACTGAAGGTCAGGACTGCATCCGGGTTGTTGGAGTTGTCAGGCACTAACTCTACTCTCTGAATCTCAGTTTCAGTAAGAGAGAAACTGGTCACCAAAGAGAAGGGCACCCCTAATTTGGTAACTGCTAAATGGATAATTATTGTCAAATGTACCAAAATATAGTGGAAAAACTTTGATTTGCATGTCATCCAAACTTCTGAAATGTAGATAATTCAAGGTAATACAAAAGGAAAGACAATCACAGAATATAGCATATAATGTTACAATTCCAGAAAAAGTACAGTGCAAATAGTCGGTGAGGTGCAAGGGCCATGATGAGCTCGTTTGTGAGATCAAGAATTCTTCTTTATTATAGATCCATTTATGTCTTATAACAGCAGAATAGAAACTGTCAATGAGCCTGGTGGTGTGTGGTTTCAAGTTATTGTTACTTCTTCCAGCTGGAAATGGAGAGAAGAGTCGATGACTGGCGTGGAAAGGATCTTTGATTATGTTTCATGTTTTCCTGAGGTGATGGGAAGTGATGAACTGAACTGTGTCCACAGTTCTGCAATTTATTGTTGTCTTGGGAAGAGCAATTCCCACACCAAGCTGTGATGCATCCTTATAGGATGCATAATGTCATTGAGAAGGCCCTCCGTTTCTTGGGATCGAGCATGGATGTTGCATCCTGGCTGTCTGCGTGATACGCAAGCCAGGACAGCATGATATGGAGAGCATGCTGTTGCCAGTGCAGCGGGCAGAGACTGACAGTTTGGCATCAGCAGTGTTGCAGGAGTTGCCAGGCAGCATCGATCTCAACGTAGGACTGTATTAAGGACTCCAGCTCCAGACTTTTCCTCAGGGTTTACTCCCAAAGTTTTCCCCATGAATGGATATAGCCGCAAGGCAGTGTAAGTTTGGGATTAAAGTTTTTCTTCTCCTAGATGAGCTGCCAATCGCAGTTAATGAGCTCCATCTGCCAGAAGTGTCTGATTTTTAAATCGCCAGCAACCCTCAGTAGAAACAGTTCCCCCGGGCTTAGTAGCTAAGCCACATGAAGGCCAGGAGCTGGACTTGGTTGTCAGAGGTTATTTGAGGTGCACACCATTGGAGCATTTAATAAATAGGAGCTTATCTATAAAGATAGGAAGGATCACGCAGGGACATTCTAATTTTTTGTTTAGCCTTCTGAAGCACTGGTGTGCTTTCTTGGCCATAGTATTTACATGTTTGGAACAACACAAGCTATTGGTGATGTTCAGATCTAGGAACATGAAGCTCTCAACCATCTCGAACTCAGCACCATTGACATATATAGGAACATGTGTTCTGCCCTGCTTCCTGAAATCAATGGCCGGCTCTTTAGTTTGCTGAAATTGATGGAAAGATTGTTGCGTTGATATCGTGTCATTAAGCTCTCTCTCTCTCCTTCCTGTACTCTGTCTTGTCAGTGACCACTCTATTATGTCTATTATTTTGGAGATTCAGCTCAACGAACCTGCACCACCCAATTACACCCTTGTGACCAATTAACCTACTAATCTATACGTCTTTGGAGCACCCAGAGGAAACCCACACAGTCACAGAGAAAATGTACAAAGTCCTTACAGTGATGGAATTGAACCTGGGTTTCTGGTACTGTAATACCATTACACTAACCACACTGCCCTACTATATATTCAGAGATACCTCTTCACCATATATGAGCTGTATGATAGCTGCAGAACCCCCTCATGTTTCTCTCATGAAGATTACATTCTTTACTGTTAAGAACAGTATATTTGTGGATGTGTATAATACCATATCTTGCAGGGTGGATGCAAGTTGAACATTTGTTGAGGTAACTATGAAGATGAGGCATGATGCTGCATAAAGCTGAGGTTGAACGTTAGCAGTGGCTGCGTAGAAAGTGACTTCAAGAACATTAATAGAGACAGATGTGAGCTCATACGAAGGAATTTAGAATGAGGGATGCAATGCATTTCGTTAGAGTTGAAAGGGAATAGTGAAAAGATTAGAGTGACAAACATATCACCTGATTTGTGAAGAAGACACTGTCTCTCCTGATTCAATGAGGTCGTCAAACTACTGGTTTCATTGACTCCAGGAACTGTTGAGTTGAAATGACTTGAGAAAAATGTTGCTTGCTTATTGTTGCACAGAAGGAGAGTTTCATGCCATCAGTTCCCAGCACAGCAATGCCATCAATCCCATTCCTTCTCCCTATTTTCCTCTACCCTTACAGCTTATTCTGTCTCATAACTCCTCATTTGAATTTTGCATCACTTACATTCAGGAATAATTTGGGGAGCATTGGAATGTGGAAGGAAACAGGAGAACACATTGGGCCCACCTTCAAAATACACTGCTGTTACTCTTGGGATACTTCAAGAGCACCACACCCATCCCAGCATCACCGGCAGCACCTCTTGCTTTTTGCAAAATAAAGTTCTGTCTTTGTCCAGATTTTTTTTAATTAACTTTGCTTGAATTGTGTGTGCTGGCATTTTTTGCAGATCTTAAATGTAGCTTTGGTAAAGATTGGTGGAATTTAAGTTGCATGGTTGCAGAAATGTATCTGTAGATAATCACACTTCTGTGTTAGAAACAAAGATGAAGGTATGAACACGAGAATTTCTAAAAATGCTGGAAATCCAAAGCAACACACACAAAATGCTGGAGGAACTCAGCAGGTCAGGCAGCATCTATGGAAATCAATAAACAGTTGACATCTAGGACCAAGACCCTTCTTTAGGACAGGAAAAGAAGGGGGAAGATGCCAGAATAAAAAGGTGAGAGAGGGAGAAAGAGGATAGCTAGAAGGTGATAGGTGAAGGCAGGTGGGTGGGAAAGGTAAAGGGCTGGAAAGGAAGAGATCTGTGATAGGAGAGGAGAGCGGATCATAGGAGAAAGGGAAAGAGTGGGGGGTGGGATCCAGGGGTTGGTGAGAAAGGTAAGAGGCCAGAGTGGGGAATGGAAGAAGAGGGGAGGGGGAAGGATTTTTTTTTTTTAACTGGGAGGAGAAATTGATATTCATGCTATCAGGTTGGAGGGTACCTGGACGGAATATAAAGTGTTGTTCCTCCACACTGAAGGTGGCCTCATTGTGGCGCAGGAGGAGGCCATGGACCAAAATGTCAGAACGGGAATGGGAATAGGAATTAAGATGTTTGGCCACCAGGAAGTTCCACTTTTGGTGGATGGAGCGGAGGTGCTTAATTTACGATGGGTCTCACCAATGTAGAGAAGGCTGCGTCGGGAGCACCAGACACAACAGATGACTCCAACAGATTCACAGGTGAGGTGTTGCCTCACCTGGAAGGACTGTTTGAGGCCTTGAATGCAGGTGAATGGGAAGGTGTAGCACTTGCCATTTGTAGGGATGAGTACCGGAAGGGACAAATGGGCAAGGGAATCATGGAGGCTGTGGAGGGGGGAGGAAAGGATCCCTTTGGTGATGGTGGAGTTTGTGGAGACTGAAGTGTTTGATGCGGAGGCTCATGGGGTGTTAGATGAGAAGAGAGAGATCAAGGCAGTAGTATTGCTTCCCGTGCTCTTTGTACGTTCACTCAATACCTAATAAAGTGGCCACTGACTGTATATTCATGGTCTTTTGCTGCTGTAGCCCGTCCACTTTAAAGTTTGACGTTGTGCATTCAGAGTTGCTCTTCTGCACACCTATGTGTGATTTATTTGAGCGATCGTTAGTTCGCTGTCACCTCGAACCAGTCTATCCATTCTCCTCTAACTTCTCTCATTAGCAGACATTTTCATCCACAGAACTATCTACACAGGTTGATAGGGACAGAAAGAAAACCTTTGGCACTTTGGCTTTCATAAATCAATGTACAGGTGGCCCCTGTTTTCCGAATGTTTGCTTTACGACACTTCGCCGTTATGAAAGACCTACATTAGTTGCCTGTTTTCGCTAACAGTAGGTGTTTTCACTGTTACGAAAATAGGCAGCATGTGCTCCGAGCAGCCAAGCTCCTCCCCCGGAACTGCATTCTAGCCGGCATTGCTTAAACGCGTGCTTTATCTCGATTTATTTTGTGCATCCGTTAGCAAGATGAGTTCTAAGGTATTGGAAAAGCCTCAAAGAGCTTGTAAGGTTGTTACACTTAGTGTAAAACTAGACATAATTAACCGTTTCGATCGTGGTGAACGAAGTAAGGACATTGTCCACGCGTTGAACTTGCCCGCGTCCACCATTCACACTATTTATACGCAGAGAGACAGTATTTTGAAAGCTGCCGATGTTACTGTTAGTTCTGCTTGTAGCAAAGTGGTCTCTCTTAATCGGCATCCAATAAGGGATAAAATGGAAAGTTTATTGCTTGAGTGGATTGATGGGTGTACAAAGCGTGGTGTTCCGTTAAATTTTCTTATACTTAAGGAGAAATCAGTCGGTCTTTTTAATAAGCTGAAACAGAAAGCACTGGACGATAGTGATGGTGATGGTCGTGAAAGTGGAATTTAAAGGTAGTCATGGGTGGTTTGATCGTTTTCTGAGGCGAGGGCAGCTTCATAGTTTAAGCAGTGGTCCCCAACCTCCGGGCCGCGGACCAATACATTGCCGCGAAGCACGCAGCAATAGTTGGAATGCACCCAGCAGATCTTTAAGAAAAGAGCCAAAATAGACAAGCTAATTAATTAGGTGCCGACTGGCATGTAAATGTCAGCCCAGATCAGAGGCGATTGCCGATTGTGTCAGGTGGTTATTCGTATAAGCAAATGTTTAACTGTGACAAAACTGCAATTTATTGGAGTCTTCCCAATTCCAGTAAGTGAAACTATACTGTACATACATTATTTCTACTTTATATAGGCTGTGTATTTTCATGTGTTGTTTGGTATGACTTGGCAGCTTCATAGCTTAAAGGTTACTGGAGAGAGTGTTTCTGCCGGGAGTGCTTCCGCGAGATTTTCACTGCATCGCTGCATGCTTTGCTACAGAAAAGTATTTCTACTTTTTATAGGTTGTGTATTTATCATATCATTCCTGCTTTGACTATATGTTACTGTTATTTTAGGTTTTATGTGTTATTTGGCATGATTTTGTAGGTTATTTTTTGGGTTTGGGAACGCTCAAAAATTTTTCCCATATTAATAGATGGTAATTGCTTATTCACTTTACGACATTCTGGCTTACGAGCCATTTCATAGGAACGCTGTACCTTCAGATAGCAGGGGAAACCTGTATTGAGAACAGAAGATAGAATGTTACATTGAAGTTGTATAAGATGTTGGTGAGGCCTAATTTGGAGTATTGTGTGCAGTTTTTGTATCCTACCTATCATCATCAGCAATCACGTAGTCAAGAATGTTTCTTCTGCTGGTTCATCTGGTCACTTGTGGGTCTTCAGTTCACGGAAGGGGCCGATCCATGATCAACAAGTCCATTTGCAGTGTTGGCAGGTGACCTGCGTACAGGAAAGATGTAAACAAGGTTGAAAGAGTGCAGAGAAAACTTACAAGGATGTTGTTGGGTCTGGAGGACCCGAGTTATAGGAAAACATTGAGTAGGTTAGGAATGTATTCTTTAGAACATAGAAGATTGAGAGGAGATTTGATAGAAGTACAGAAAATTGAGGGGTATAGAAAGGGTAAATGCAAGCAGGCTTTTTTCCACTGAGGCTGGGTGGGACTACATGGTTTAAGGGTGAAAAGTGAGTTTTAAGGGGAACATGAGGGAAAACGTATTCACTCCGAGTTGTGAGAGTGTGGAATGAGCTGCCAGCACAGATGGTGCATGAAAGCTCAACTTCAACATTTAAGAGAAGTTTGGATAGGGACGTGGATAATAGGGATATGGAGGGCTCTGTTCCTGGTGCAGGTCAATGGATCCACTGCAGTTTGCCTATCACCACAATAGGTCAACAGCAGATGCAACCTCAATGTCTCTTCACACGGCCTTAGACCACCTGAACAATACAAATAGCTATGTCAGGATGCTGTTCATCAGCTATAGCTCAGTACAGGTATGCGTTGCTTAACGTCCGTGATACGTTCTGTGAAATCGGACGTTATGTGATTCGGACGTTGTGCAAGCACCATATTATATACTTTGCAAACCTATATGGAGCACTGCAATGTATCTGTATTGACTAAGTAGCCAAGAACTTACACTAAAACTGTATACTGAATGCTATACACGTAACACTACTACACGAGATTGGTTATGTCGGCTACTTCACATTCTCCGATCGGGAGTACGGACGTATATGCGATCGGATGTTGTCTGAATGGACATTAAGCGGCACACACCTGTATTTAACATCATAATTCCCACAATCCTGATTGGTAAATTGCAGAACCTGGGCCTCTGTAATTCCCTCTGCGATTGGATCCTCGACTTCCTAACTGGAAGACCACAATCTGTGCAGATTGGTGATAATACCTCCTCCTTGCTAACAATCAACACTGGTGTACCTCAGGGGTATGTGCTTAGTCCACTGCTGATGAACTAAATGAGTATTTTGTATCACTCTTCATTGTGGAAGACACTACTGTATAGTAAGAGAAGTGGGTGCAGTTACTATTACAATAGAGAAGATGCTCAAAAAGCTGAAAGAGCTAAAGGTACCTAAGTCACCCGGACGAGATGAACTGCACCCTAGGGTTCTGAAAGAGATAGTGTTAGATATCGTGGTGGCATTAGAAATGATCTTTCAAAAATCATTGGACTCTGGCGTAGTACCAGAGGACTGGAAAATTGCAAATGTCACTCTACTCTTTAAGAAAGGAGGAAGGTAGTAGAAAGGAAATTATAGACCAATCAGCCTGACCTCAGTGGATCGGAAAATGTTAAGTCAATTTTTAAGGATGAGGCGATGGAGTACTAGGTGACACAGGACAAGATAGTACGAAGTCAGCATGGTTTCCTACAGGGAAAATCCTGCCTGACAAACCTGTTGGAATTCATTAAGGAGATTACAAGTAGGATAGATAAAGGGTATGCAGTGGATGTTGTATATTTGGACTTTCAGAAGGCCTTTGACAAGGTGCCACGCAAGGCTGCTTACCAAGTTAAGAGCCCATGGTATTACAGGAAAGTTACTAATATAGTTAGAACATTGGCTGATTGATGGGAGGCAGCGAGTGGGAATAAAACGATCCTTTTTTGGTTGGCTGCCAGTGAGTGGTGGTGTTCCACAAGAGTCGGTGTTTGGACCACTTATTTTTATGCTGTATATAAATGATTTAGATGATAGAAGGGATGGCTTTGTTGCCAATTTTGCAGATGATACGAAGATTGGTGAAGAAACAGGTAGTGTTGAGGAACAGGTAGGCTGCAGAAGGCCTTAGACAGATCAGGAGAATGGGCAAGGGAGTGGTAAATGAAATACAACAGGGGTCCCCAACCTTTTTTGCACTGCGGACCGGCCGACCTGAGGGGGAGGGTGGGGGAGGGGGTCTGGTTGCCAACGGACAACAGTAGCAGTCAAATACATTGTGTTTACCCCAAGAAAGATTACCATGACCATGAAGCGCCTGTGTGCGCATGTGTGTACATGCTGATTTTTTTCTACAAATCGTTTTTGGCGATTTTGTTCGGGGAGTGGATGGTGTTAATCACGACCAGAATATAGGTGATAAGTGGCTAATACACTCAATTTTGTTTCTAAAATGATTTATCTAACGAATTTAATATTAAACACACAGCGCGTATTTTCCTCGCATGAATATAGTGATAGGTCAATTATCAGGGGAGGACAGGGGAGCTTGAAGTAAGTGTTGAACGAACTTCCAGTAGAAGTGGTAGAGGCAGGTTCGATATTATCATTTAAAGAAAATTTGGATAGGTATATAGACAGGAAAAGAATGGAGGGTTATGGGCTGAGTGCAGGTCGGTGGGACTAGGTGAGAGTAAGGGTTCAGCACAGACTAGAAGGGCAGAGATGGCCTGTTTCTGTGCTGTAATTGTTATATGGTTATATAAGTCACTTATAAGTCAATAGCATCATAACATTTGGATATTAAACACGCAGCACATATTTTCTCCGTATGAACATGTTAAAGCATTGCAACACACCAATATCGCTGAATCAGTGGGAGCCCTGGGTTTTTTTCCCTGCAACAAGACGGTGCCATCGAGGGGTGATGGGAGACAGCGATACTCGAAGGGGATTCCTTATGTCCAGTCTATTTCGCAATTTAGTTTTCGTTGCATTCATTGCAGAGATACATTGGAAATGGAAGCAACGTTTTCAGTGCTTTCGTGGCTACCTCAGGATATTTAGCCTTGACTTTGTTCCAGAATGCCGGCAGAGATGTTATGTCAAACATACTTTTCGGCCCGTCGTCATTTGCAAGCTCGAAGTTGATCTCCTTCCCGCGCTGACATAGATGACGCGCGGGTAATGACCGTGCGTGCGTTCAAACTCAACAGTGGGTGTGACAGGGAATGAAGAAAGGTGCAGCTGACTCATATCGCCAAATCATATTGTTTCCTGGTGGCCCGGCAGCACATGCTTTGCGGCCCTGTACCGGTCTGCGGCCCGGTGGTTGGGGACTGCTGAAATACAATGTTGGAAAATGCATGGTCATGCACTTTGGTGGTAGAGATAAATGTGCAGTCTATTTTCTAAACGAGGAGAAAATCCAAAAATCTGAGATGCAGTGGGACTTGGGAGTCCTTGTGCAGAACACTCTAAAGGTTAACTTGCAGGTTGAGTCGGTGGTGAGGAAGGCAAATGCAATGTTAGCATTCATTTCAAAAGGTCTATACAAGAGCAAGGATGTGATGCTGAGGCTTTATAAGGCACTGCTGAAGCCTCACCTTGAGTATTGTGAACAGTTTTGGGTCTCTCATTGTAGAAAAGATGTACTGGCATTGGAGAGGGTCCAGAGGTGGTTCACAAGGATGATTCTGGGAATGAAAGGGTGATCATACGAGGAACATTTGATAGCTCTGGGTCTGTACTCACTGGAATTCAGAAGGATGAGGGGTGATCTCATTGAAACCTTTTAAATGTTGAAAGGCCTAGACAGAGTAGATGTGGAAAGGATGTTTCCCATGGTAGGAGAGTCTAGGACAAGAGGGCACAGCCTCAGCATAGAGGGGCGCCCTTTCAAAACAGAGATGCGGAGAAATTTCTTTAACCAAAGGGTGGTGAATTTGTGGAAGTTGTTGCCACATGCAGCTGTGGAGGCCAGGTCATTGGGTGTATTTAAGGCAGAGATTGATAGGTTCTTGTTTGAACATGGCATCAAAGGTTATGAGGAGAAGACTGAGAACTGGGTTTGAGGAGGAGGAAAAAAAGGATCAGCTATGATTGAATGGTGGAGCAGACTCGATGGACCAGATGGCCTAATTCTGCTCCTATGTCTATGGTCTATGGTCTCTACTCTCTCAATACCCATGATTGATCAAATGCCATCTATAAATTTTCTGATGATACAACTATTGTTGGTAGAATCTCATATGGAGAGGGCGTACAGGAGCAAGATATACCAACTAATGGAGTGGTGCCGCAGCAGCAACCTTGCATTCAGTGTCAGTAAGATGAAAGAGCTGATTGTGGACTTCAGGAAGGGTAAGACGAAGGAACACGTACCAATCCTCATTGAGGGATCAGAAGTGGAGAGTGTGAGCAGTTTCAAGTTTCTGGGTGTCAAGATCTCTGAGGGCTAACCTGGTTCCAACATATCGATGCAGCTTAAAGAAGGCAAGACAGTGACTGTACTTCATTAGGAGTTTAAAGAGATTTGGTATGTCAACAAAAACACTCAAAAACTTCTATAGTTGTATCATGGAGAGCATTTTGACAGGCTGCATCACTCTCTGGTATAGGGGGGCTAATGCACAGGACCGAAAGAAGCTGCAGAGGGTTATAAATTTAATCATCTCCATCTTGGGTACTAGCCTTCAAGAAGCGGTGTCTCAGAAAGGCAGTGTCCATTACTAAGGACCTCCTACACCCAGGGCATGCCCTTTTCTCATTGTTACCATCAGGTAGGAGGTACAGAAGCCTGAAGACACACACTCAGCAATTCAGGACCAGCTTCTTCCCCTCTGCCATCCGATCCCTAAATGGGCATTGAACCCGTGAACAGTACCTTACTTTTTAAATATATATTATTACTGTTTTTTGATGATGTTTAATCTATTCAGTATACATGTACTTATTACTTTTATCTTCTATATTACGTATTGTATTGAACTGCTGCTGCTAAGTTAACAAGTTTCACGACACATGCCAGTGATAATAAACCTGATTCTGAGTAGGCAGTTTAATTGGTTTCGTGGGTTAGATGAGCTGACGGGTCTGTTTCTGTTCTGTACTTCTCTATGACTCTAACTGTTGCTCATTATGATTTTTTTTTGCCTTTTGCACCATTTTCTGGAAACCCTATAAACTTATTTGTGAAAATCTTGGTAGATCAGCAGCTTCAGAGATTCTCAAACCACCCTGTCTGGCACTAACAATCATTCCGCAATTAAAGTCACTTAGATCACAATTTTTCGTCATTCTGATGCTTGGTCTGAACAACAACTGAACTTCTTGACCATGTCTGCTTGTTTTTATGCATTGAGTTACTGCTGCATGATTGGCTGATTAGATATTTGCATTGTTATGTTGTCTCCTGGACTTGTTTCTGACTACAGACCGGTGGCATTGACCTCCCACATTATGAAGACCCTGGAGAGACTTGTTCTGGAGCAGCTCCGGCCTATGGTTAGGCCACACTTAGACCCCCTTCAGTTTGCCTACCAGCCCCGACTAGGAATTGAGGATGCCATCGTCTATCTGCTGAACCGTGTCTACGACCACCTGGACAAGCCAGCAAGCGCTGTGAGGGTCGTGTTTTTTGACTTCAGTGCGTTCAACACCATCCGCCCTGCTCTGCTGGGGGAGAAGCTGACAGCGATGCAGGTGGATGCTTCCCTGGTATCATGGATTCTTGATTACCTGACTGGCAGACCACTGTATGTGTGCTTGCAACACTGTTTGTCCGACAGAGTGGTCAGCAGCACTGGGGCTCCACAGCGGACTGTCTTGTCTCCCTTTCTCTTCACCATTTACAGCTCGGACTTCAACTACTGCACAGAGTCTTGTCATCTTCAGAAGTTTGCTGATGACTCTGCCATAGTTGGATGCATCAGCAAGGGAGATGAGGCTGAGTACAGGGCTACAGTGGGAAACCTTGTCACATGGTGTGAGCAGAATTATCTGCAGCTTAATGTGAAAAAGACTAAGGAGCTGGTGGTGGACCTGAGGAGGGCTAAGGCACCAGTGACCCCTGTTTCCATCCAGGGGGTCAGTGTGGACATGGTGGAGGATTACAAATACCTGGGAATATGAATTGACAATAAACTGGACTGGTCCAAGAACACTGAGGCTGTCTACAAGAAGGGTCAGAGCTGTCTCTATTTCTTGAGGAGACTGAGGTCCTTTAACATCTGCCGGACGATGCTGAGGATATTCTACGAGTCTGTGGTGACCAGTGCTATCATGTTTGCTGTTGTGTGCTGGGGCAGCAGGCGGAGAGTAGCAGACACCAACAGAATCAACGAACTCATTTGTAAGGCCAGTGATGTTGTGGGGATGGAACTGGACTCTCTGATGGTGGTGTCTGAAAAGAGGATGCTGTGCAAGTTGCATGCCATCTTGGACAATGTCTCCCATCCACTACATAGTGTACTGGTTGGGCACAGGAGTACACTTAGCCAGAGACTCATTCTACCAAGATGCAACACTGAGCGTCATAGGAAGTCATTCCTGCCTGTGGCTATCAAACTTTACAACTCCTCCCTTGGAGTGTCAGACACCCTGAGCCAATAGGCTGGTCCTGGACTTATTTCCATCTGGCATAATTTACATATTATTATTTAATTATTTATGGTTTTATATTGCTATATTTATACTCTATTCTTGGTTGGTGCAATTGTAACGAAACCCAGTTTCCCTTGGGATCAATAAAGTATGTCTGTCTGTCTATCATGTGTCCAACAGTCAGTGTGTGTGATTGGGACATTTATATTGGGATCGCAAGACTCTGTTGGACATTGGGAATGTAGAAAGCTGCGAGTCTGGTTCATTGATGAGACCAGCAGTGGGGAAGCTGCATTGCTTTGGTTGTGGTGAGGACTAGGCTCAGGCTGAAGGGTTGCCTGTCACAGCTGCCTCGGAGAGGATGCTGAGGAGGTGTGGGAGAGCCTCTGTGGCGTGCACTTGAACTGCCAACTGTTAGAGCTGGCCCCTCCTGTTGGTGCTGCCCTCCAGTGTTTGCGCAGTTGAAGAGCAAGCTGGACTTGGATAACATCCCATAAATCTGCAGTCATGCCACTCAGGGACTTGGGCTATATTATTTTTCTCCCCTCTTTGTGACTGTGCTTTTCTGAAATCCGAATCAAATGTGCTGTTTGTGCTATGTACTATGTGCTGTTGGTAACGTGTTTGCATCTTGGCCTAGAGGAAAGCTGTTTCGTTTGGCTATATTCATGTATGATTGAATGATAATTAAATTTGAACGATGAACAAGCAGGTGTATAAGTGTACCTAATAAAATGGCCACTGAGTTTATGTACCAAGCACATTTGTTGTTGTTAGGAGAGGAGTTTGTTATTTGACTGGGAGGTGACAGCCCTCAGCTAGCAATAAGTTGTTTTACTCAATCACTTCAGGTCACCTCTGCTCCCATAGGTATCATTCTGCTACATTTGGTCTATTTCTCCCTCAAACAACACCCACACACAATCTCATTCATGTGCTCTTTTTGTAAAATAGATTTGTGTGACACACACCATAACTGTGACATCTGAGATTCTAACTAGTTAACATTGCTGAATTCCTCCTAACCATCGAGGTATTCGAGGTGTACTTAGGTAAGTTCAAATTGCATTCTCTTCATTCACTTTGATTAAAGAATATGCTGTTTTTAATTATGATGTTCAGCTGTTGTGCAAGGTAAATTAGTGTTATCAACCAAAATGACAAAGAGCAGAAATAAAACCAAATGCTGGAAGGGCTCAGAGATCATAGCACATCACAATTAATGCCCCAATGACCTTAGAACAAAACGGAGATCAGCTCCAGTTAGGTCAGAGGATGTGACTACAATGATTGCTTTACACTTGTGCCACATACAAGGAGAACATCAATTGTGTGTGGTCATGTTCCTTTTGTCACAGTTGGTCATTGAGAGAATGGAATGGAATTGTTCCCTGTGGTCATAGGCTATAGGATCAGTTAGAGATCAGCAGCTTGCTGTATGTTGTACACATTACCAGAAACATCAGAAACATGAACCAATAAGTTGCAGGTATATGCTAGGTAAATATGGTTTAAATTGAAGTCCTTCCATAAGATGCCACATAACAGTGCAGTGAATTTTCACCAGTGTAATTAATTATTTATTGTAAAGAATAAAGCAGTAATGGAATTTATACTGTTATCACAAAACTAAAATGTTTGGAACAATCAGTTTGATGTAGATCAACTCACTTGGATAGCAAACAACAGGAATTCTGCAGATGCTGGAAATTCAAGCAACACACATCAAAGTTGCTGGTGAACGCAGCAGGCCAGGCAGCAACTTTGATGTGTGTCACTTGGATGGCATTCAATTTTGATTGCTGTGGGTTACTGTGTACTACTCTAAGGTGAACAGCTTTAATTTTATTTCAGTTGTTGCCAGGATAAGTAGAGTTAATGTTACTACATCCCCATGGGAGCGGATTGATATTAGAGTTGAGTTGCCTGGCTACTTAATCTGTGCATTCTACCTTGCTGTACAAGAGCTGAAACTAGGTCATCTTTATCAATAACAAAAGAACTTGCCTTGACTCTATTGTTACAAGTCTGTAGATTTCTGACTATTTATCTAAAATGCACAGTACCTGTAAAAGGCTGCAACCTAACTCCCTTACTGCTGGTAGAAAGAAAAGTCTTAACGGAAAGGGGTGGTGGTAAGAGAAGTTTGCTTCCAGTCATTTGAGCTTACATCTATTGTATTATGAGCTGCAAATAGCACTGATTTTCATAAGTTGACTTCTCAGAATTGCACCTGCAGGGTGAGTACAAACTCTTGTACAGGGTATGCAGTAACATTTTCTCCCCATTAATTTGTTGGAGATGGTGCACAAATCCATTGTGGGTATTTTTGCATGATATTGTTGCCTTGAAATAAACATACAAGTTGAATATCTTTGAGTTTAATTGATGTCGTGATTCATGCAGCATTGTATTATATATTTGTTTCTTCCTGATGCTAGTGTTCTTTTATGTCAGGTGGAAAAAGAATAAGTCCTTCTAGATTAAATTACATAATAATTGTGTACTTGTCATATAAAAGTCTTAAAAGGATTTGAGTATTAATAAGACAAGTCATTTTTCACCTGGCAATTTCAAACCAACTTTTACAACTACAGGTTGACCACAACAAATCTGGAATGATTGGTACCTGTGCAGTGTTGGATTAGTGACTTTGCTGAATCACAGGGGGTTACATTAGATTAAATAAATAAGCACATCCCTAACCCACTTGATGATCACATCACCCTTGTATGGAAAAGAAAGGTACGTCGCATCCGGAGTTTCTCTGGTTAGCGGACGATTTCCTTCCACGCCTCTCTGACGTAGTGGGGAACCGCGTATGAGGCAAGTTACAGCAGTGGTCAGCCATTGCCTTCTGCCGGGTGAGTTTCCAAAGAGATCACCAGTTCGTAACCCAGCAGGGATGGAAAGCGTGTAGGGGAGCTGGCTGGATTCGAACTCGGAACCTTTCATCCCAAAGTCCGGCACTGATGTCACTACGCCACCAGCTGGGTCCACCCTTGTATAATAAAGAAAAAGACACAACAAATGAAAAGCAAGTGAAATTTATTGAAGTACACTACAGGCAAAATACCATACAATGTATAGAAACATAGAAAATAGGTGCAGGAGTAGGCCATTCGGCCCTTCGAGCCTGCACCGCCATTTATTATGATCATGGCTGATCATCCAACTCAGAACACCGCCCCAGCCTTCCCTCCATACCCCCTGACCCCCGTAGCCACAAGGGCCATATCTAACTCCCTCTTAAATATAGCCAATGAACTGGCCTCAACTGTTTCCTGTGGCAGAGAATTCCACAGATTCACCACTCTCTGTGTGAAGAAGTTTTTCCTAATCTCGGTCCTAAAAGGCTTCCCCTCTATCCTCAAACTGTGACCCCTCGTTCTGGACTTCCCCAACATTGGGAACAATCTTCCTACATCTAGCCTGTCCAATCCCTTTAGGATCTTATACGTTTCAATCAGATCCCCCCTCAATCTTCTAAATTCCAACGAGTACAAGCCCAGTTCATCCATTCTTTCTTCATATGAAAGTCCTGCCATCCCAAGAATCAATCTGGTGAACCTTCTCTGTACTCCCTCTATGGCAAGGATGTCTTTTCTCAGATTAGGGGACCAAAACTGCACACAATACTCCAGGTGCGGTCTCACCAAGGCCTTGTACAACTGCAGTAGTACCTCCCTGCTCCTGTACTCCAATCCTCTCGCTATAAATGCCAGCATACCATTCGCCTTTTTCACCGCCTGCTGTACCTGCATGCCCACTTTCAATGACTGGTATATAATGACACCCAGGTCACGTTGCACCTCCCCTTTTCCTAATCGGCCACCATTCAGATAATAATCTGTTTTCCTATTTTTGCCACCAAAGTGGATAACGTCACATTTATCCACATTAAATTGCATCTGCCATGAATTTGCCCACTCACCCAACCTATCCAAGTCACCCTGCATCCTCTTAGCATCCTCCTCACAGCTAACACTGCCACCCAGCTTCGTGTCATCCGCAAACTTGGAGATGCTGCATTTAATTCCCTCATCCAAGTCATTAATATATATTGTAAACAACTGGGGTCCCAGCACTGAGCCTTGCGGTACCCTACTAGTCACCGCCTGCCATTCTGAAAAGGTCCCGTTTATTCCCACTCTTTGCTTCCTGTCTGCTAACCAACTCTCCACCCACACCAATACCTTACCCCCAATACCGTGTGCTTTAAGTTTGCACACTAATCTCCTGTGTGGGACCTTGTCAAAAGCCTTCTGAAAATCCAAATATACCACATCCACTGGTTCTCCCCTATCCACTCTACTAGTTACATCCTCAAAAAATTCTATGAGATTCGTCAGACATGATTTTCCTTTCACAAATCCATGCTGACTTTGTCCGATCATTTCACCGCTTTCCAAATGTGCTGTTATCACATCCTTGATAACTGACTCCAGCAGTTTCCCCACCACCGACGTTAGGCTAACCGGTCTATAATTCCCTGGTTTCTCTCTCCCTCCTTTTTTAAAAAGGGGAGTTACATTAGCCACCCTCCAATCCTCAGGAACTAGTCCAGAATCTAACGAGTTTTGAAAAATTATCACTAATGCATCCACTATTTCTTGGGCTACTTCCTTAAGCACCCTGGGATGCAGACCATCTGGCCCTGGGGATTTATCTGCCTTCAATCCCTTCAATTTACCTAACACCACTTCCCTACTAACATGTATTTCACTCAGTTCCTCCATCTCACCGGACCCTCTGTCCCCTACTATTTCTGGAAGATTATTTATGTCCTCCTTAGTGAAGACAGAACTAAAGTAATTATTCAATTGGTCTGCCATGTCCTTGCTCCCCATAATCAACTCACCTGTTTCTGCCTGCAGGGGACCTACATTTGTCTTTACCAGTCTTTTCCTTTTTACATACCTATAAAAGCTTTACAGTCCGTTTTTATGTTTCCTGCCAGTTTTCTCTCATAATCTTTTTTCCCCTTCCTAATTAAGCCCTTTGTCCTCCTCTGCTGAACTCTGAATTTCTCCCAGTCCTCAGGTGAGCCACTTTCTCTGGCTAATTTGTATACTGCTTCTTTGGAATTGATACTATCCCTAATTTCTCTTGTCAGCCACGGGTGCACTACCTTCCTTGATTTATTCTTTTGCCAAACTGGGATGAACATTTGTTGCAGTTCATCCATGCAACCTTTAAATGCTTGCCATTGCATATCCACCGTCAATCCTTTAAGTGTCATTTGCCAGTCTATCTTAGCTAATTCACGTCTCATACCTTCAAAGTTACCCTTCTTTAAGTTCAGAACCTTTGTTTCTGAATTAACTCTGTCACTCTCCATCTTAATGAAGAATTCCACCATATTATGGTCACTCTTACCCAAGGGGCCTCTCACGACAAGATCGCTAATTAACCCTTCCTCATTGCTCAAAACCCAGTCCAGAATAGCCTGCTCTCTAGTCGGTTCCTCGACATGTTGGTTCAAAAAACCATCCTGCATACATTCCAAGAAATCCTCTTCCTCAGCACCTTTACCAATTTGGTTCACCCAATCTACATGTAGATTGAAGTCACCCATTATAACTGCTGTTCCTTTATTGCACACATTTCTAATTTCCTGTTTAATACCATTTCCGACCTCACTACTACTGTTAGGTGGCCTGTACACAACTCCCACCAGCGTCTTCTGCCCCTTAGTGTTACGCAGCTCTACCCATATCGATTCCACATCTTCCCGGCTTATGTCCTTCCTTTCTATTGCGTTAATCTCTTCTTTAACCAACAACGCCACCCCACCTCCCCTTCCTTCATGTCTATCCCTCCTGAATATTGAATATCCCTGAACGTTGAGCTCCCATCCCTGGTCACCCTGGAGCCATGTCTCTGTGATCCCAACTATATCATAATCATTAATAACAATCTGCACTTTACTGAATGTATCTGCATTTACTTACATCAAAAAGTTGGTTATAGCCACTTACAGTTCACTTGTCAGCTGAATTAACCCGTCACTGGATATTTTTTCTTGTTTTCATCACCACTTTCTCCCCCACTATTTTTTGTCTCTGGACTTGTAATCATCTGCACAGTTTCAGTGTCAGTAAAATGGTGAACAACAGATTCATTATCACCAATATCCATCCACTCATTAATAGTACCTACATCCAGCCTTAATGCAATATCCTTTACAGCAGGATTAGTTGGATGTTTAGCTTAAGAAAGAAGGTCATGTACAATCTGTTTTTGCTTTGAAATCCTAAATCCTGTAAAGTCATTTCCAATATAAGGCGGTTTCGTCTGCATTGTACATCTGCTTGAGACTTAAATATTCATCAGAAATTAACTTAGCAAACTTATCAGCAAATTCAGTAGCTGCTTCCTTGTTTGCTGACCAATTTTCACCACACACTGCATGAAATTTTATCTCTGTTTGAAACACTGAAGCCACCCTTCACTGTAATCACACTCATAATCCAGTCTTAATTCTTCATGAAATAATTTCGCTTGTTCCTTCACCATCTCTCCTGACAGTTCTGTGCCTTCGCTGACGCAGAGTTTAAACTTTGAGAACTTTCACAAACAAGAGAAAATCTGCAGATGCAGGAAATCTAAGCAACACACACAAAACGCTGGAAGAGCTCAGCAGGCCAGGCAGCATCTACGAAAGAGTATACAGTCGACATTTTGGGACGAGACTCTTCATCTTGGCCTGAAATGTCAATTGTTTACTCTTTTCTACAGATGCTGCTTGGCTTGCTAAGCTCCTCCAGCATTTTGTGTTATGAGAACTTTATCTAGTTGTAAACATCTTCCATCTTCCATTGCTTTCATTTTCTGTTTAAATCTTTTTATTAATTTTCCAAAATTATAAACAGAATAACAATATTGATACAGAGAGATTGGAATAATCTTATTGTTGATAAACATGTACAAAAAAGACTTCAAATAATACAGGTGTAATAGACTTCCAAACTCTTAATATAGTTAATCATAGAGAAAAAAGAAATGAAAAAAAATGCAAAGAACCCCCCCCCCCCAAAAAAAACAAAAGAATAAAACTAAATACTAACCCCCAAGAAAAAGCAAACTGAACAAAACAAGGCTGGACCAATATCGAATACATTTAATAATGTCATCAACTCTGCTCCTCTATTCATATATTTTAAGTTAATAAGAAGGATTCAGGAAAGGTCAAATTACATCATATGAAAATGTTGAATAAATGGTTTCCAAGTCACTCCAAATTTAACAGAAGAATCAAAAATGTCACTTCTGATTTTTTTTTCTAAACTTAAACATGATATAGTTTGGGAAAACAATTGAAATGTGGTCGGAGGGTTGGTCTCCTTCCAGTTCAATAAAATGGATCTTCTGGCCATTAAAGTGACAAATGCGATCATCCGACAGGCTGAAGAGGATAAAAATCTATGTTCCGTCATTGGCAATCCAAAAATTGCTGTAATAGGATGAGGTTGTAAGTTAAAACGCAATACTGTTGAAATAATATCAAAAATAACTTTCCAGAATTTTTTCAAAAGAGGGCAGGACCAAAACACATGAGTTAAGGAAGCCGCCTCAGAGTGACATCTGTCGCAAATAGGGTTTATAAGGGAATAAAAATGGGCTAGTTTATCTTTAGACATATGGGCCCTATGCACTACTTTAAATTGTATTAGTGTATCTTTGGCACATATAAAGGAAGCACTGACTAATTGAAAAATTTTATCCCATTTCTCTATAGGTAGGCAAAGTTGAAGTTCCCTTTTCCATTCATTTTTAATTTTATCAGATATACCTGGCTATAATTTCAAAATTATATCATAAATAGTGGCTATTAATCCCTTCTGAAAAGGGTTTAAACCTAAAATTTTATCAATGATATCAGTAGGGTGTGAAATCGGGAAGGTAGGCAGCATGGTATTTAAAAAGTTTCTTAATTGTAAATATCTTTAAAAAAAAAAGTGAGATATGGGCAAATTAAATTTATTAGATAACTGTACAAAAGACATGAAACAGTTATTCAGAAATAAGTCACGGAAACCTGTTATTCCTTTCATTTTCCATATCAAAAAGACTTTATCCATAACCGAGGGTTGAATAATTAGATACAATAGGGCTTGATAATATAAATTTGTTCAAACCAAAAAAATTGTGAAATTGAAACCAGATTTGTAGTGTATGTTTAATTATTGGATTAACCATTTGTTTATTCAATTTAGATAATACAAAATGAAGTGAAGTTCCTAAAATGAAAACTAAAGAGAACCCTTGTACAGAGTAACCTTCAAGGTTTACCCATTGTGGACTTGGAATTATATTCCAATCTTGTGTCCAAAATATTAAATATCAAATATTAATTGCCCAATAATAGAATGTTAGATTTGGCAATGCTAAACTACCATCTTTCTTGGACTAATGTAAATAATTTTTACTTAACCTGGGATTTTTATTCTGCCATATATAGGAAGAAATTTTAGAATAAATAGTATCAAAAAAAGATTTAGGAATAAAAATTGGTATCGCTTGGAGTAGATATAAAAATTCAGTCATTGCTTTCATTTTGCATGCCTGTTTTTTTTTAATTCACTGTCAGCAAAGAACGAGAGCAACTTTTCTTTTTGTTCCTTTATGTCATGTACAATATTAAACAATTGCATATGCTTTTCACAGACATACCACTGTCGAGGTTTTTCAGAACTCCTGGTCCAATTTATCTTGTGTAGATAACCTATGGTATTCGCACTTTACATCACAAGAAGCATTTCCTTTATACAATGAAGACATGACTGGGGCTAGATAAGTATAGGTTATAAAAATAAATGCAGAATAACACAGAGGAACAACTTCTTTCAAAGACTGTGACAACAGCTGATTCTGTTAAGGACACCACCAAAACAGCGATGACGGGTTGGAGCAGTGACGCAGGAAATTTGACATTAGGCTGGCGAAAATTATATTTGAACCAATGGTAAAACCAGATTACTGATTGCTGGTTTTGAGGTGGTCAACATGTACTAGAATTGTCAGTTCTAGAATGCAGAGTACGTTTGGCTGTCTTTAATATGAACAATATCAAACAACAATTAATTTTAATTACTTTTTATATCCTCTCATCACTTTTTATTTCCTCACTAAGATTCTAAGGTTAAGAAATATGTGGATTGGTGTTATCTGGATATTATGAAACCTCTATCATAAGGAAATATTTTCAGGGATACTACATGCAAGTCAGTGTACACAAATCTATAAATATTAGTGTACAAGAAAAATGTTCACATTTCATTACTCTTTATGTAACACAATTCAGAATATGCAATTCAGGAAGTAATTTATCCTTGTTTGTACAGGATATTACTGGGCCCCTACTTGAGGTGTTTTTAATTTTGGGCATTGAATCACATGAGAATGTACAGTGGATTCTGGTTAATTGGGACACATCGAGACCAGTACATTTAGGAACAATGAAGCGATGCTTCAATTAGCCAAAATTTCATGGAAATAGTTAAAAATTTATCTTATTTGGCTAAAAGAATGATACATGCCTTGTTAAATGTTGCAGGCAATTTACCATGCTTAAACGAATCAGATAGAACTAAAAATAATTGAGACGAGATATCTTCTTATCTGATGCGGTTTGGGATTCAATTCTCAAGTCAGTCAACTCAACCTCTCTGTGTGCTCGCCACTGCCTTTTGCAGTTTAAGATTGTACACAGGGCTCATATGTCTAAAACTAAATTATCGTGGTTTTACCCTGACATTAGTCCTGTCTGTAATAAGTGTAAAGGGGCTGAGGCTTTCCTTATTCATATGTACTGGGCCTGTCCTAGTGTAGAGAAATTCTGGAGAGAAGTTTTTTCAACCCTATCTCATATTCTTAATTGCCATTTTGAACCTAACCCTCTGGTTGCTCTTTTTGGCACCTTGGATGAAGTAAGTATGCTCTTGAGTCTAACTAAATGTCGAACATTATCTTTTGCCTCTCTCTTGGCTAGACAGTTGGTTCTTCTTTTATGGAAAGATGCTGCCCCACCCACTCACGCTCAATGGCTTAGTGATATATGGCCTGTTTAAACCTCAAAGGTTAATTATTCACTTCTTAATTCGGACATAAGATTTCATAAGGTGTGGGGACCGTTTCTTGAATATTTTAATAATTCTTCTTTAGGGTAAGTTTATCCTTTTTTTTGTATGCTACAATCCCTTACTTTCAGCTTTTTTTTGTAAGTTGTACAGTTTTTTGTTGTGAATTACATTATACTTTTGGTAGTCAGCATTATACTTTTTTCCTATATATATTTACAGTTCTCTGGGGTTGAATGTTCCGATTAATTTTTTTTTATATGCAGAAATGGTTGGCCTGGGTTTTTTTTCAGTGGGAGTTTGGGGTGGATACTAATTTTACATAATTCTCTTTTGGATGCTTTTTCTTATTTTTATGAATTACATATTGGATTTGTTTATTTTGCACTGTATAAATTTCCATTTTGTTGGTTTTTTCTGTAGTTTCACTGTAGAAATGCATAAAAAATTAATAAAATAAGTATAAAGAAATATATCAACTACAGTTTAACTGAGTAACAAAAAAGACAAACAGTACAAATTATATGTTTAAATGAAATACAGAACAAATTAGAACACTTCCAACAGTACTATAGAACTGTGTATTGGTTCCTAATAGTTGTCAACAAAAGAATTCATCCACTATATGCAGTGAATAAAATCAGCACAGAATGCAGATAATGGACTATCTCTATGCAACATCATTGCTGACGGCATCCTCCAAATCTTGATTTTCATTGTAATATTCAAGATGATTGTCAATACCTTCAAATTGTCCATAGTTCCTGATTTGTTTAAATAGTAAAATCATTTAATTTTCACTCCTGGTCTTTTCTGGCACCTCCAAGCCTGAATGCTTGAAACAATGTGAGCAAAACAGTTCTGAATTGTCTTGTTACTTACTTCTGTCCAGTTAAGTGACATGAAACTGATGCTATTTAAAAACTGTTCGCTCCAAGCACAGTGGAGTGTCTAATGGCCACACAAGTATGCATGACTGACGCTTGTTAGAATCTGTTTGGCAACAGTCACCTGCCTCAAGTACGTGGAACAGTGTCCCAAATAAATGGAGAAATTTTCTCAATTAGTTTTTGTTCTTTAAGAGTTGTCTCAAGTAAGGTGGCTGCCCTGATTAATAGATGGCCCAATGAACTGGAATTTTCTATATTAGCTTTGTCCAAGAAATATATTCATCAGAATGAGGACAGGTTTCACTAACAGGTGACATCTGGGGTTCATGGAACCATTTTTGTCTTGAGTTTATATAGTCTTGAGAACAGAAATTCAAGAGGAAATTTGTTTTTGGTATTGAGTGAAGATGGTTGTGCCCTAAGGTATCTTGAGTCAGATAAAATGTTAAACTTTAGATGGATGCAAAGTCTCACTTAGCAATATTTTGAACAAGAGCAGCAAAGCTCTTAGTGAAAATTTTCAGTCCACTTCAGCAATCATATTGACTTAATATGGAGGGGGAATGGGAACAATTCCTAGCATGAAGGCCTTCAGGGAAAGTCACGTGGTCAGGAATCGAATAGATAGGGATTAGGGATGCAAAAAGAAGTTCCTGGAGCATTGTTGTTTAGTGTTTTCTAGTAGGATCTCTCTACCAATAATGTCCATTTCAAAAAGAATAGGAGAAAATGGGAGTCAGAAAAGTGTAATTGCTGCAGTATAGGGTGAAGAAATGTAGCTTTCAATCTTCAGTCAAGTGCAATGATGCCAGCTGCCTTGCTGTCATACAGAACTCCACAATTTCATCATCTTTGCTACTGCTGTGAGCTCATTTCAACCTCTAACTCATTCTTTTCTTGATTCCTCTGTCCTTATTTCCTGTATTAGCTTAGCAAGAAGTATCCACTACATGCTCTTGGAACACTATACCTTGACTGCAAGTATTTCCACCTGCTTTCTGTAAGAGGTTTTACTTCATTCTCCCAGTTAGTGTATTTCTGTTATCTTGCACACCAGTTGTTCTAAAATGTCTTTACCCTGCACTTCTGTTTCATTTAACAGGGCTGTCAACTATACCAGTTCTATTTCCCTTGCATCTACTTTCGATCTTTCTTTTCCTACCTATTATAAGGATAGGATTCCTCTGTTACTTCATCAACATCCACATTTAATAGGCCTTCCATTATCTGACATCTCCAATGTGATGCTCCCATTATATGTATCTTCTGTTTCCATGCCCTACACCTGCAGCTTTCTGAAATGACTGATTCCTTTATGTGTCACATTTCTATCTTCACCAAAACCCACTCCCCTTCTTTCAGCAGCCCCTCACACAATAGCAGGTGATGCTTTACTTCTGGCTTGGCAGTTTGTGCAATCACTTTACAGCACTGCCTGTAAGAAGGGGATTTGATTCTTGTTGCTCTCTATAAAGAGTTTGCATGTTCTCCCCGTGGCTGTGTAGATTTCCTCCGGGTGTTCCAGTTTCCTCCCACTTTCCGAGATATACCGTTAGGGTTAGTGAGTAGTGAGCATGCTATGTTGGCATTGGAAGTGTGCCACCACTTGCAGGCTCCCTGCACAATCTTCGCTAACTTGATTTGACACAAACGACATGTTTAACTGTATGTTTCGATGTACATGTGACAAATAAAGTTCATCTTATCTTTAGCTATCCTTCTGATCGTCTAGGTGAAGCAGTGATTTGTACTGCTTCAAGCTTACTGTAATCCAATCAGTACTAACAACGTGGTCTCCTCTGGCGAAAACAAATTTAGATTTGGTGATCACTCTGCAAAATGTCAAAATAATATTTTAGGCCTCGAGCAACACACACAAAGTGCTGGTGGAACGCAGCAGGCCAGACAGCATTCATAGGAAGAAGCACAGTTGACATTTCGGGCCGAGACCCTTTATCAGGACTAACTGAAAGAGGAGCTAGTAAGAGATTTGAAAGTGGGAGAGGGAAGGGGAGGACCGAAATGATAGGGAGAAGACAGGAGGGGGAGGGATAGAGCTAAGAGCTGGGAAGTTGATTGGCAAAAGGGATACAAGGCTGGAGAAGGGAGAGGATCATGGGACGAGAGGCCTAGGGAGAAAGGAAGGGGGAGGGGAGCACCAGAAGAAGATGAAGAGCGGGCAAGGAGTTATTGTGAGAGGGACAGACAGAGGAAAATAAAAGGGAAAAATAAATAAATAAGGGATGGAGTAAGAATGGGAGAAGGGACATTAACGGAAGTTAGAGAAGTTAGTGTTCATGCCATCAGGTTGGAGGCTACCCAGACGGAATATAAGGTGTTGTTCCTCCAACCTGAGTGTGGCTTCATCTTGACGGTAGAAGGCCATGGATAGACATACCAGAATGGGAATCAGAATTAGACCTCAAGCCTGCTTGCATGTCAGCAACCAGAGTGGGTGATCTAGACTTGACCTGAAATATTAATTGTTCTTCATGAGTATTTCCATTGTTGTCCATCTTCTGCAACCCCATCCTGATAAACGGTGAACAGTTTCACCACTATCTAATGGACCCTTGCCTGTTTGAATCCCTCCATCTTTCTTAGCTGTATTTTTTTTAAGATATTCTCTGTTTAGGGTGTATTATTCCTTCTTGTTAACTTAATTTCAGTACATTGTTTTGATCGACCTTGCTGTTCTCTTTGCCAAATTGCATGAGCCCGCTACTCAAAGTTGCAAAATGTGAATGACTATATTTTTCCTCCCACATCAGGCTGTCCTGTTTCCCCCAGTGATTTCATCTGCAGGCGTGAAGTCAGCTTTCATGTTTGCCAGTCATATTAACTATATAACTCTACCACTTAGTCCCCATAATCACCATAGTGCTGTCAGATCAGTTATTCCACAGTATTATCATCAAGGAATTGTATCATCAGAAAGCCATAGTTTTTAAATAGCTACAGACAATTTAATTGATCAGCATTAGTTTCATTCATTATTTATGCAGGCTTAAATGCAGCCAGTTTGCCTTTGAGTTAAACTTTAAACATCACATATTGTATGGCACCAAATTTATCTATTCCCAGCTCTTGTTCCATAGCCAATATCTGCTATGTAATCATTTATCTTCTCCAGATTCTAACACCAGAAGGCACAACCTCAGAATAGAAAGATGCAACTCGGAACAGAGATGATGAATTTTTTTAGCCAGAGGAGCGCGAATCTGTGGAATTTATTGCCACAGATGACTGTGGAGTTCAATTCATTGGGCACATTTAAAACTGAGTTTGATGGATTCTTGACGACTAAAGGTGTCAAAGGTTACAGGGAGAAAGCGGGAGAATGGGTTTGACAAGGAAGATAAATCATTAATCGAATGGCAGAGCAGACATGATGGGCCAAATGGCCTAATTCTGCTCTTATGTCTTATGTTCGTAAATTAATTAGGCTCAGTTGTGCAAAACTTCCTGTTTTTGTTGATGAATAATTGAATAGGGTATACCCCAATTCCACTTAAGACATAGAAGCAAAGTTAGGCTATTCTGCTCAGCGAGTATGGACTACCATTCTATCATGGCTAATCCATTTTTTGTCTCAACCCCATTCTCCTGCCTTCTCTCTGTAACCTTTGACACCCTGGCTGATCAAGAACCCATCATCCTTTGGTTTAAATACACTTAATGACTGGGCCTCCAAAGCTATCTGTGGTAATGTGTTCCACAGATTCACCACCCTAAAGAAATTCCTCCTCAACTCTGTCCCTCTATTTTGAGGCTGTGCCCTCTGGTCCTGGATTCATCCATTACAGAAAACATCCTTTCCACGTCCACTCTATTAAGGACTCTCAATGTTCGATAGGCTTCATTAAGATCCCCCCTCTTTCTTCCAGTGAGTACAGGTCAAATGCTTCTCATACATTAATCATTTTATTCTTAGAATCATTCTCATGAAGCTCCTCTTGACCCTCTCCAATGCCAGCATGTCTTCTTAGATATGCAGCTCAAAACTGCTCACTATACTCCAAGTACAGTGTGACCAACTCCTTATAAAGTACCAGAATTACATACTTGCTGTTATATTTCATTCCTGTTGAAGTGAATGCTAACATTGCATTTGCCTTCCTTCCAAGACTGAGCCTTCACGTTAACTGTTAGGAGCCCTGCACTAAGACTTCCAGGTCCCTTTGCACTTATGATTTTTGAATTTTCTCCCCATTTAGAAAATAGTCTATACCTTTAATCCTTCTACCAAAGTGCATGACCATGTACTTCCCTACACTATATTCCATCTGTCTCTTCTTTGCCCATTCTCCCAATCTGTCTAAGTCCTCCTGTAGACCCCCTGCCTCCTTAACACGGCCTACCATCTATCTTTGTATTGTTCTCAATCTTGGCTGCAAAGCATCAGTTCCATTATCCAAATCACTGACAGATAGTGTGAAAAGAAGCAGTCCCAATCCTGAAACCTGCAGAAGTACTAATCACTGGCAGCCACCCAGAATCATCATCATTCTGTGTTATGTTGTATAATGTAGGCAATCATGGACTTGTGACCATGATTGTTCTTAGCAAATTTTCTGCATAAGTGGTTTGCCATTGCTTTCTTCTGGGAAGTGTCTTTACAAGACGGGTGACCCCAGCCATTGTCAGTACTCTTCAGAGATTGCTTGGTGTCAGTAGTTGCATGACCAGGATTTATGATATGCACCAGCTGCTCATATGACCATCCACCACACGCTCTCCTGACTTCATTGTAACCTTGATCGGGAGGCTAAGCAGGTGCTACTTCTTACCCAAGACTGACCTGCAGGCTAGCGGAGGGAAGGAATGTCATACATCTCTATTGGTAGAGAAGTACCTCCACCCCAGAACCTCATCCTTAATAACGGATTCCAACATTTTCCCAACCACTGAAGTCAGATTAGCAGGTTTATAATTTCCTTTCTTCTGCCTACTCCCTTCTTAAACAGTGGAGTGACATTTGCAATTTTCCTGTCCTTCAACACCATGTCAGAATCTAGCAATTCTTGAAGTATCATTACTAATGCATCCACAATCTCTTCAGCTACCTTTTTCAGAACCCTGGGGTTTAGTTCATCTGGTCCAGGTAATGTCTACCTTCAAACCTTCCAGCTATGCAAGCACATTCTAATTTTTAATAGCAACTACAGACTTCTGCCCCATGACACTCTAGAATTAATGGCATACTGCTAGTCTCTTCCACAGTGAAGTGTTTGAAGATGCTCACATATTTCTGATTAAATGCCAGACCTTCATGTTCGGTCAATTTTTGCAAATATCAAATGAAAATAAGGGTATGCAAATACTTTTCATAAAATTGTTTCACCATATGATACATTAGTCATGCTGTTCTGTAAAGCAAGTGTGTAAAGATACAAAATCAACAATAGATATCTTTGAATGTTGCTATTAAATTGTTGAATGATTTGGAGCAAATAACCCCTGGTTTTCAACAGGGAGAATAGTTTGTATTCATTTAACACCTTTAAAATGTCCTAAGAAGCTTAAAGAAACAAAATTAAATCAATTCTGTAAAAGGGAGACGATTTAATGCTTTGTTAATATGTTGAAGGGAGGTTTTTAAGGAACTCTTTAAAGAAGGGCAGTGACACAGAAGTTCTGGAGAATTCCTGATGTTGGGGGCATGGTATTGAGGTCAAGGCTACCTCTGACAGATTCAAACATAATCAGGTGGTCAGAACTGGAGGTCTGCTGAAATCTTGGAAGACTAGAGGTCACTGAGATAATGTAGAATGCAGCTGAGAAAGGATTGATATCAGGGTTATGAATTTTAAAGTGAATTTTTTTAAACCAGGTGGGAAGTCCAGCTAATTGAACACAGGTGAATGGGGTATGAGACAAGTCTAAGGATGGTGGAACAAGGGGAGCGCAGTCGGTCAGAAAAAGAAGGGCATAAATAAAGGTCCTAAGGCAGATGAGCTGTGGCTGTGGCAGAGGCAGAGTTGGGGTATCTTGCAGAAGTTATTTGTCTTAATGATGCCACTTGGATTTTGGTGTGGGAGAGTAGCACTATCCATTCCGATCACGCGTACAAGTTGGTAATGTAAGAAGTTGACGTTTATCAATTAAACATTACAATAGGAACTAGCAGGGTTCTATTCCTCATCTCTTTGGGTGGGTGAGGCTGTGACAATGTTGCTTTGGGAGCTTCCAGAAACAAGTTACATGTAAGGGTAATTGAAGTTGTCAAATGGTCAGAGCAGAATAAACTATAATTAGAGAGCTCATCATTTCCCAAGGTAGATAATTTAGATTCATTCAACAGAGATGTTTGTGGATGATTGAATCAGTTGTTGAAAGTGACAGGTCAACTCAATTGTACATATCGAACTTTCTTGTACACAAAATAATCTGCAGATGCTGGGGTCAAAGCAACACTCACAACACGCTGGAGGAACTCAGTAGGTCGGGTAGCATCAGTTGAAACGATGAGTTGACGTTTCGGGCCGGAACCCTTCATCAGGACTGAAGAGGGAAGGGGCAGAGGCCCTATAAAGAAGGTGGGGGAGGGTTGGAAGGATAAGGCTGGTAGGTTCAGTTGAGAAACCAGTAATTTGAAAGACAAATTACTGTTAAGATTCCCATTCAGATATGTCCATACATGGCCTCCTCTACTGCCATGATGAGGCTAAACTCAGGTTGGAGGAGCAACACCTCATATACCATCTAGGTAGTCTCCAGCACCTTGGTATGAACATAGAATTCTCCAACTTCCGGTAATTCCATCCCCCTCCCTTCCTCCATCCCTATTCCACCCTGCCCCCTCCCCCTGCTGCCTATCACCTCCCTCATGGTTCCACCTCCTTCTACTACCCATCGTTTTCCTGCCTATCACCTCCCTGCTTCCTCTCCCCCACCCCTTTGTCTTTCAAATTACTGGTTTTTCAACTGAACCTTCCAACCCTCCCCCACCTTCTTTATAGGACCTCTGCCCCTTCCCTCTTCAGACCTGATGAAGGGTTCCGGCCCGAAACGTCAACTCATTGTTTCCACTGATGCTGCCCAACCTGCTGAGTCCCTCCAGTGTGTTATGAGTATAAACTTCCTTGAGCTTTGTGTCTTTGCTATGTATGATGTAATCTTTGTTCATTTAACTTAAATCATCAAATTATTGGCATTGAATTAATATTAATAGTCCACCTGTTATTCAATAAACATTTTTGAAGTGAACAGATAAGGTAACAGATATGTGCAATAATTATATTTCATTGCACCAACCATTACTTGATTTACATTAACATTATGGTAATGAGGGTACACTCAGGCAGAAGACAAGAATTGGTTTAGTTGAAACTTTCTGCTTATTCAGCCATTTTAGTTGTAATAAGTTTTATCTGATTTAAGTTGTTTATGCAGCAGATACATAAATTTTGTTTTGTAAATCACCAATAATCTTTTACAATAAATCCATTTTGTTAATTATTAATCTGGCTGGATACTACCCATCTGCTTACAAAAAATATTCACCCCACCCCCCCCGGAAATTTTTATGTTTTAATTGTTTTAAACGTTGAATCACAGTGGATTTAATTTGGCTTTTTGATGCTGATCAACAGAAAAGTCCTTTTTGTGTCAGAGTGAAAACAAATTTCTACAAATTGGTCTAAATGTATTACAGTTATTAAACATAAAATAATTGATGCATAATTATTCGCCCCCTTCAAGTCAGTATTTAGTAGATCCTCCTTTGGCAGCAATTACAGCCTTGAGTCTATGTGGATAGGTCTCTATCAGCTTTGTACATCTGGCCACTGCAATTTTTCCCCAGTCTTCTTTACAAAACTGTTCCTGCTCTGTCAGATTGCATGGGGATCGTGAGTGAACAGCCCTTTTCAAGTCCAGCCACAAATTCTCAATTGGTTTGAGGTCTGCACTATGAATTGGTCATTTCAGGATATTAACTTTGTTGTTTTTAAGCCACAGCTGTGTACCTTTGGCTTTATGCTTGGGATCATTATCTTGCTGGAAAACAAACCTTCTCACAAATCACAGTTCTCTTGCAAAAAACATTGCATCAGGTTTTCCTCCAGGATCTCTCTGTATTTTGCTGCATTCTTTTTACCCTCTACCTTCACAAGCCTTCCAGGGCCTGCTGCAACGAAGCACCCCACAGCTTGATGCAGCCACCACCATGCTTCACGGTAGGGATGTTGTGTTTTTAATGTGTGATGTTTAGTCTGATGGCCAAAAGGCACAATTTTGGTTTCATCAGTTCATGGAACCACCTTCCAGCTAACTTCAGAGTCTCTCACATGCCTTCTGGCAAACTCTAGCCAAGAATTCATGTGAGTTTTTTTTTTAACAGTGTCTTTCTCTTTGCCACTTTCCCTGGGACTGGTGAAGCATCCGGTTAACAGTTGTATGCACAGTCTCTCTCATTTCAGGCACTGAAGCTTGTAACTCCTCCAGAGTTATCATATGTCTCTTGGTGAACTCCCTCACTATTCCCCTTCTTACATGGTCACTCAGATTTTGAGGACTGCCTGCTCCAGGCAGAATTACAGCTGTGCAATATTCTTTCCATTTCTTGATGATTGGCTTAACTGTACTCCAAGGAATATTCAGTGACTTGGAAATTTTCTTGTATTTATCTCTTGACTTGTGCTTTTCAATAACCTTTTTGTGGTGTTACTTGGAGTGTTCATTTGTCTTCATGGTGTAGTTTTTGGCAGGATACCGACTCATCAGCAGTTGAACCTTCCAGATACAGGTGCATTTTTACCACAGTCAATTGAAATACCTTGACTGCACACGGTGATCTCCATTGAACTAATTATCTGACTTCTAAAACCAATTGGCTGCATCAGTGACGATTTGGTTTGCCATATTAAAGCGGGTGAATACTTATACAATCACTTATTTTGTGTTTTATATTTGTAATTAACTTAGCTCTCTTTGTAGAGATCTGTTTTCACATTGACACGAAGAAGTCTTTTTCTGTTGATCAGGGTCAAAAGCAATCCAATGTTGTAAAACAATAAAACATGAAAACTTCTGGGGGGGGGAGGGTGAATACTTTACATATCACTGTATATAGCTATAACATAGTAGTTATACATACAATTTTAAAAACTTGTGTCCCTGCTGGTGGGGAAAGGAATTCTTTATCTTTTAGTGTTTTCTTCAGTTGATTTGATAAACATTTGTTTACAGATATACAAAATTCATGTATTTTGGCCATGAATATGATGATCATATTTTAATATCCCGGAGCCATATAGGGTATAAGCTAGATCAGAATTCATGACAATGTAGTGATGTTTTGAGTAGGAAGTGAATTGTGTTGTTGAATTTTTCAACTGTGGGGTCTGGTATGAATCCATTGGGATCAGGTTGTTTTCCCCAACTGGGATTCTATTAAAATTCATATTGTGCTGTTGACATATTTAAACTGAAATAGTGTATTGAAGCATTTTGTAAATGTAATACTAAAGATCTACATTTAAGCAATGAGAGAAAGAGAGGGATTAGTTCAGATGGGATGTTAAAGGGTATGGGGAGTAGAATTAAGTGGAGAGTGGGAGAAGGTGAGGCAGGATTGTAAATAAACTGAGGAGCCTTCATTGGGAAAAAATTTAGGACTCAATGTATTATAGAAGTCGCCGAATGGCCTTGCCAGACACTTAACAAGCATGATCTGCTCTGCAACCCATGAGGAGGTATAGGACCAAAGGTAATCACTGAGCCTGCTTGGATGGGACATTCCCAATTTTCAGAAACCAGCCACAAGAATCACACTAAATGACTGTGGGACAACTTTATCAGCAGAGAGAGTCAGCTGGGCTGGAGTTGAAGTTTGCAGTGGAAGAAGCAGTAGGTGTCTGGAGGCAGCACTGGGAGAGAGACTGGTCACTTGATCCAACATCTACTTCATCTCATTTTCCAATGTGAGTGAAGACCCTGCCACCTTTGATTATGTGTCAGGCCAGTCTTGCTTGCCTGGTTTAGCCCACCAGCATCAAAAGCCCAGCCTTTGTACAGACCGAGTTGTACAGACGACCACTCTGGCTGGTAGGGACGAAGAAAAAAGCATTTATTTACATATATAATGTAGTAGTTACTGGAACCAAAAGTGTAGGGTTGGCTCCTTGTAATGTTAAAGCACTCCTCTGCTATTAAGCTGTCGGCGGGTACAAGCGTAAATTCAACTAAAAACTGGCTAGAGTGTACATGTCCCAATTTATCATTGAAAGGTGTGCTGTGGGAAGAGCTGCAACCAGTGTTATTCATAAAATTCAATAGGTTCATAAAACTGCACATGTCCCACTTGGTTATTATGACACTTTCAGGTACATGGTTGGGGAGGGTATGGATGGCTATGAAATGGGTGTAAGTCAATGGGACTAGGCAGATTAATAGTTTGGCATGGACTAGATGTGCCAAATGATCTGCTTCTGTGTTATTGTGTTTAATGACTCGATGACATATAGTAACTGTAGCTCTCTAGGTGCAGAGGCAATTCAAAGATGGGTCCTAAACTAATTTAGTCATTGTGGAATTTACAAAAAAAAATCCTTTCATGATTCTTGTGCAGTGTAGTTGCTATTTCTTTCTTTATAAATCACAAGTTCCTGAATGGATTTGCCCCATTCGCAGCCAAGCTGGAAAATGAGATAAAGGTAACTGAATAGCCAATCTTTCCCAATTCAGTGGCTGTCTTTTCTGCCCTTGTGGAAGAGTGGAATTTCCTATCATTTTTAGTTTACATCCAAATGAGGTGCAAATAATGTATTCCATTTTCCCAGTCTTATCATGGGTAAAGCCCTCGCCACCATTGAGCACATCTACACAGAGCATTGTTGCAGGAAAGCAGCATCCATCATCAGGGACCCCCACCAACCAGGTTAAGCTTTCTTTTTGTAACTCCCATCAGAAAGAAGGTATAGGAGCCTCAGGACTCACACCACTAGGTTCAGGAACAGTTATTACACCTCAACCATCAGGCTCCTGAAACAGGGGGGATAACTTCACTCAACCTCACTTGCCCCATCACTTAACTGTTCCCACAAACAATGAACTCACTTTCAAGAATTCTTCATTTTATGTTCCTGATATTTATTGTTTATTAATTATTATTCTTTTTTCTTTTTCTTTTGGTATTTGCACACTGGTTGTGCACCCTGTTGGTCAGTCTTTCATTGATTCTGTTATGGTTATTGGATTTATTGAGTATGCCCACAAGAAAAAGAATCTCAGGGTTTTATATGCTGACATATATATACACTTTGATAATAAATTTACTTTGAACTTTGATTTTCACTTGCTCTAGTGCCATTCTGTACTTCCAAAGATTTGACATTCAGGATTGATATGCACTTTACAAAACTTGAAAGGACTTTATAGCCTAACAGTGATATTCTTAAACTTTCACCCTGCCCTCAAGTTTACCTGGTCCATTTCCAACACCTCCCTCCCCTTTCTAGATCTTTCTGTCACTATCTCCGGAGACAGCTTATCCACTGATGTCTACTATAAGCCTACTGACTCTCATAGCTATCTGAACTATTCCTCTTCTCACCCTGTCTCTTGCAAAAATGCCATCCCCTTCTCGCAATTCCTCCGTCTCCGCCGCATCTGCTCTCAGGATGAGGCTTTTCATTCCAGGACGAGGGAGATGTCCTCCTCTTTTAAAGAAAGGGGCTTCCCTTCCTCCACCATCAACTCTGCTCTCAAACGCATCTCCGCCATTTCACGCACATCTGCTCTCACTCCATCCTCCCGCCACCCCACTAGGAATAGGGTTCCCCTGGTCCTCACCTACCACCCCACCAGCCTCCGGGTCCAACATATTATTCTTCGTAACTTCCGCCACCTCCAACGGGATCCCACCACTAAACACAACTCCCCTCCCCCCCCCCCCGCTTTCCACAGGGATCGCTCCCTACGCGACTCCCTTGGCCATTCGTCCCCCCCATCCCTCCCCACTGATCTCCCTCCTGGCACTTATCCTTGTAAGCGGAACAAGTGCTACACATGCCCTTACACTTCCTCCTTTACCACCATTCAGGGCCCCAGACAGTCCTTCCAGGTGAGGCGACACTTCACCTGTGAATCGGCTGGGGTGATATACTGCGTCCGGTGCTCCTGATGTGGCCTTTTATATATTGGCGAGACCCGACGCAGACTGGGAGACTGCTTTGCTGAACACCTATGCTCTGTCCGCCAAAGAAAGCAGGATCTCCCAGTGGCCACACATTTTAATTCCACGTCCCATTCCCATTCTGACATGTCTATCCACGGCCTCCTCTACTGTAAAGATGAAGCCATACTCAGGTTGGAGGAACAACACCTTTATATTCCGTCTGGATAGCCTCCAACCTGATGGCATGAACATTGACTTCTGTAACTTCCGCTAATGCCCCACCTCCCCCTCGTACCTCATCCGTTATTTATTTTTATGCACACATTCTTTCTCTCACTCTCCTTTTTCTCCCTCTGTTCCTCTGAATATACCCCTTGCCCATCCTCTGGATCCCCCCCCCCCCCCATCTTTCTCCCTGGACCTCCTGTCCCATGATCCTCTCATATCCCTTTTGCCAATCACCTGTCCAGCTCTTGGCTCCATCCCTCCCCCTCCTGTCTTCTCCTATCATTTTCGATCTCCCCCTCCCCCTCCCACTTTCAAATCTCTTACTAACTCTTCCTTCAGTTAGTCCTGACGAAGGGTCTCGGCCTGAAACGTTGACTGTACCTCTTCCTAGAGATGCTGCCTGGCCTGCTGCGTTCACCAGCAACTTTGATGTGTGTTGAGTGATATTCTTAGTTTCAGTTTCTATATAATTTTGATTTTTTTAAGAGTGGCTACATCCACAATCACAACAACGGATGGTTACTTCAATAAGCAGCATTATTTTATGACATTTAAAAAAATCTACTGATACTCAAAATCGACAGATCCCGGACTGCAGACTGAGGTCTTGAGTGCAGTTTTCTATTAAGAAAGAGGAAGCATGCTGGGCTGCAAGTAAGGTTGAAATACAGAGACTTCAGACCCCCACTTACGACTATCCTTCTGGTGAATGTACAGTTTTTGGAAAATAAAATTGAAGAAATCAGAAGAAGATTGCTGTACCAGAGGGACTTCAGGGAGTGCTGTATACGTTGTTTCACAGAAACATGGCTCTCCCCACCATTTCAGACAGTGCTGCAGCTGGATGGTCTCATTCACTGTATAGACAGTACTGTTCAGTCTTGTAAAAGCAGAGGAAGTGAGTATGCTTTATAATTAACACATTGTGGTGCACATACATGGCGATTCTGCCTTAGTCCTGCTCACCCAACCTGGAATAATGTCGTCCATTTTATCTGCCGAAGGAGTTTTCCACCATCATCCTGTTAGTGATATACGTTTCACCTCAGGCCACCGAAAGGCTGGCACTGGAGGAGCTAAGCTCCATAATCAGCAGGCACAAAACAACGCAGCCTGATGCCTTCCCTATTGTTGGGGATTTCAACCAGGCCATCTTGAAGAAGTTTCTGAACAACTTGCACCAACGAATCACCTGAAAGTACCAGAGGAGTCAACACACTTGACCACTGTTATACCATTGTCAAGGACACATACTCTATCATTCCATGCCCACACTTTGGAAAGTTCTATCACCTGGCTGTACTTCTACTCCCAGTGAGTAGGTAGAGACTAAAGACTGCAGCACCAGTGGTAAGGACCAAAGGAGGCAGAGGAGCGTTTACAGGATTGCTTTGAGTCAGTGGACTGGACAATATTCACGGATTCATCTTGAAATCTGAATTAACATGCCACAGTTGTCACTGACCTCATCAAAACATGTGTGAATGAGTGTGTGCCTTTGAGAACATACCGGACGTCCCCAAATCAGAAGTCAAGGATGAACCAGGAGATTTGTAGTTTGTGGAAGGTTAGATTTTTGGTATTCAAGACCGGTGATCCAGGACTCTGCAAGAAGTCCAGGCTTGACCTTCAGAAGGCTATCTTAAGAGCAAAAATCAATTCTGATTGAGGCTGGAAACAGAATCGAATGCACATCAGCTCTGGCAGGGTTGAAACCTAGTAGTGATGCTTTACTTCCAGATGAGCTTAATGCCTTTTATGCTCGCTTTGAAAAGGAGAATAAAACTACAGCTGTGCAAATCCCTGCAGCATCTGACGACTCTGAGATCTCTGTCTCGGGGGCTGACGTCATAACACCTTTCAGGAGGATGAACCCTCTGAAGGTGTCTGGGCCTGCTGGTGTACCTGGTAGAACTCTGAAGACCTGTACAAATCAATACCGGTGCACCTCAAGGATGCATGCTTGGTCCACTACTCTACTCTCTGTACACGCACAACTGCGTGGTTAGGCAGAGGTCAAATGTCATTTATAGATTTGACAATGACAATTATTGTTGGAAGAATTTCGGGTGGTGGTGAGCTATACAGGAGTGAGATAGATCAGCTGGTTGAGTAGTGTAGCAGCAACAACCTTGCATTCAACGCCAGTAAGACCAAGGAATTGATTGTGGTCTTTAAGAAGGAGAAGCCAAGGGAACCATCTTTCTATTTCTCATCAAGGGTTCAGAACTGGAAAGGGTGAGCAGTTTCAAGTTCCTGGGTTTCAACATCTCTGTGCATCTATCCTGGGCCCAATATATTGATTCAATTACAAAGAAGTGTTGGCGCATGGCCAAGTGGTTAAGATGTTTGTCTAGTGATTTGAAAGTCACTAGTGTGAGCCTTGGCTGAGGCAGCGTGTGTCCTTGATCAAGGCACTCAACCACACATTGCTCAGCGATGACACTGGTGCCAAGCTGTATGGGTCCTAATGCCCTTCCCTTGGGCAACATCGGTGACATGGAGAGGGGAAACTTGCAGCATGGGCATGTTGATCTTCCATACAACCTTACCCAGGCCTGCACCCTGGAAACCGTCCAAGGCGCAAATCCATGGTCTCATGAGACTAACGGATGCTTCTATATACACACATACACATGCATACAAAGAAGGCGCAACAGCAGCTATACTTCATTATGAGTCTGAGGAGAATTGGTTTGCTACCAAAGACAATTGGAATTATCTACAGAGCATTCTAACTTGTTGCATCACCGTGTGGTACTGAGGGGTCAGAGCAGAGCATCGGAAAAAGTTTCAGGAAGTTGTGAACTCAGCCATCTCCATCATGGGCTCTAGCCTTCCAGCATTCAAGACACTGTCAAAAGGCAATGCCTCAAAAAGGCAGCATCATCCCCATCATTCAGGATATTCCTTCTTCTCATTGCTACCATCAAGGATGAGGAATGGAAGCCTGGAGACACACACTCAACGTTTCAAGAACAGTTTCTTCCCATCCACCATCAGATTTTTGAATGGACAATGGACCCATGAATTGTGTTTTCTCCTTTTTTTTGGACTACTTATTTAATTTTTATATATACCTATTGTCATTTATAGTTATTTTATTAATATGTATTGTAATTTATTACTGTTGCAAAGGAACAAATTTCACAATATTTGCCAGTGATATAAGCCTGATTCTAATTCTGCTTTCTGGCTGTAACTTCCTTATCTTTTTCCCCAGCCTCCACTGTGATTTTGAATGAGGTAGAGTAAGGTTCCCATAGGAATGTCCTATCTGTCTCTTATTTTTGAAGGTGGGGGGATAAGAAACACAACTGGAATGCCAGATCAAATCAAGCTCTTTTCCTTAGTTGCTCTTTTCCCAGCCACTGATTTTCGTATGTCAGAGATGAATGTACTCATTATGGAAGGCAGTTTATGCTTAATTGCATTTGATATAAGTGTGTTTGTGCATTTGAACCAGCTAGTCTCAATATATTCTTCTCCCAACTATGCCAAGGTGATAAGCAACCAGTGTTTGGCCATGTATATCGAAGTGAAGCTAATAATACTGATTCATAGTTCAGATTTATTTAACAGATGTACATGGAAATGTACAGTGAAATGTGTCGTTTGCATAATTAGCCAACACAGCTAAGGTTGTCCTGGGGACAGCCCGAAAGCAAGCTAATGTTTGCAGGCCCTGGCATGTCGCAATCAGGCCGTGAGGTTGGGGAGCTGTAAAACATCAGTCTGTATCATCGTATCAGGTAATCACTAGTATTATCTGCTACAAAAGCTGTTGTCTTCTCACTGATCTCATCAGGAAAAACGTACGGAAACCTCAGGATGTTCACTACCAGGTTCAGGAACAGTTATTACCCCTCATACATCGGGCTCATGAACCAGTGGGGATAACTTCATTCAATTTCACTTGCTCCATCACTGAACTGTTCTTTCAACCTATGGACTCACTTTCAAGGACTCTTCATCTCATATTCTCGATATCCATTGTCTATTTACTTATTTGTTTTTTTTTGCATCTATGCAGTTTGTTGTCTTTTGCACACTGATTGTCAGTTATGTCTAGGTGGTCCTTCATTACTTCTATTATGATTCTTGGATTTACAGAGTATGCCCACAAGAAAATGAATCACAAGGTAGTATAGTACTGTACAAAAGTCTTAGGTACATTACGTATTGCTAGGGTGCTAAAACTATTTGTCAATGTGGAATGGAGAGTGAGTTTATGAATCTGGTGGAAGCAACTGACATTGGGAATGAGGAGTGTGGGAGCGCCACAGGAGGGGTGTGGGACAGGTGGCAAAGGAGAAGTGCTAGGTGCGGGGGATGGGTGGTTGGGGGTGGCGCGGGTGCAGACATACCCAGCCCTGAGACACCAGGCAAGGTCACTTGATTCCAAACAATTGATTTATTGATCATTACAGAACATCTCTCTGGTGCTTCCTGCTCCCTCCTCTCTCCCTTCTCCTTTTCCCAACTATGATTTTCTCCTCCCTGCCCCCTTCGCACTCTCAGTCCACAGTAGAGACAGGCTGTTCGTTCTGTGGAACGGAAGTTTCTGCCACTGATCATGGAGCTTTGGGGCAAGCTGTAGCCAGTGGAGATGATTTCCCCCTCGGCAGTTGGAGACACGGGGTTGACCTCTAAAGAATTCAACAGCTCCCTGTTCCACATACCTTGCAGTGTGCTTTCTCATCCCATCAGCTTTGGGCTGCAATTGAGGTGTGTCTTTAAAAGCACTGCTCATCTCCATGAGAATGACGCAGCAACTATCATCTGTGAAAGGTCCATGTTAATTTAAGCACAAATAAAAAGGAGTGAACTACAATAACAATTTCTTAAGGCAAGATGGTGTAGTTTCATTGTGTTATTTAAATGGTAGTATGCAAAGAGCCTCCAAAAATGCCTAAAGTTCAGTGTTACTACCAAACTTATTACAGACTGAGAACTGAAACAGAGTTGTAGTAATGTTGTAATAAATTCATTGTTACATAAGGGAGATGAAATGGTGCATAGGGATTTTAAACTTATGGTCAAATATCTGGTTGTAGGAAATAAATTGATTTTAAAAATAAGCTGTTCATTTGTTTCTCAGTATTTCAAACCCTTCAACTCCAAGTTAAAAGTAATTCTGCACACAATGAGATGGATAAACATAAATTAAAAAATTGAATAATTTTTCAAAGAATTTGTAAAATAAAATTTTACTTTGCAGATGATGTTCTGAGTAAAGATGCTGGGGAATGTGTAATCTGTTTGGAGGAGCTTCTGCAAGGAGACACGATAGCTCGACTTCCTTGTCTGTGTATCTACCACAAAAGGTAAGTAGGCTCTGCAGTATACATATTAAGTACTGAATTTAGTACCCTGGATGATATCAGTTTTTTGTATCTTTGAGTGATTTTAATGGCCACAAATATTGACTTTGTCTAAAAGGTAATTAAAAAGCAAATGATCCCATGTAGGATGATGAGACTTCATGTCTACAGCACTGATCTTCAATTTTGGGGTTGATAATTGTTGTGAGTCACAGAGCCATAAATCATAATGAAAGAGGGTGGTGTGACAAGCATGTCTGATCACAAGCAATCCCCACATTATAGCAAGTTGCGGGGGGGGTGGATTGTATTCCTAGAAAACAAACAATATCACATTTTTTAAACTGCATGGTTACAGTATACTTTTCTTTCTTTCTTTTCAAATCTTTATCATTATTATCCAAAATTAACAAGAGTACATCGAAGTAGACAACACTTACAATGTCTCAAGAAAAAAACATCGTTTTAAAGATTGAAAAAATTTTGGTGACAAAAGAAAAGAGAAAAAAACCCTACCAAGCAAGGAAATAGTATACTTATTTACATTTCCCCCTCATAAATTCTGTGAGAATGAATCCTATGAATTTGTGGATTCTGTGGGGGTGGTTTTCTGTAACCTTAAAGCCATAATTCATGGGTCATCTGCATGGATCATTGTGGGAACACAAAATCCATTCTGTCATGTCACAGGTATTTTTTTTCTTAATTTGCATAGAAGCAATTACTTGGAAGTCAAATTATTATAGGTATCTTTAACAGAATACACTCGTGATGGCATGGGTTCTTTTCTGTAGATGCCTGACTGTTGTGGCAATTAATCAGAAATTAAATGAATGAATTGAGGTATGATTAAGATTAGCATTTTCTAATCCCTAACCAAACAGATGGGCCACCAGTAATGTTTGAATACAAGATAGTGTTTCATTGGGGTATTTTAGATATTTGGGTCTCATTTAGTCACTGTGGCAACTTTTCTTTCTGGAATGGAGTGTTTATCTAATTAGATACTTGGAATACAGCATAAGCATTGTTTCATATATTGTAAACAAACTGGCTAATGCGACATGTAATGATAATATTTCATATCATAGTTAGCTTCCCAAGTACACTTTTTGGATTTACTTAACCCACACTGCATTATTGTTTCTGAATGTGATGTATTACATAACGCGATGTACACATATGACTTTGTGCTGAAGGATAGGGTGATAATGCTTTGTAATTTTTTTCTACTACATTAGTATGGAACATTCTCAGCTCAGAAGCTATTCAGAAGCAAATTTAGCCATGTTTATACTCTTGGGCATAATCTAAACCATAAAATCAGAGCATCTGGTTACAAGAGTAAGGTGATAATCATGAGCAACCCTGTGTGTAGAATGAGCAAGGCAAATTAGCAATAATGCCTAAGAGGGATTCATGGAATGTCTGGAATGATTTTCTAGATTAATGACTTGAGGAACTGATCGAGAAAAAGCTGGGTTTTAACCTAGTGTTGTGTAATAAGAAAAGGTTAATTAATAATCTTGCAGTTAAGGAGCCTTCAGGGAAGAGTGATCATAATATAACATTTTATATAAAGGTTGAAAACGATTTAGTACAATTTTGAAATTAAGGCCCTGATGGTCATGAAAATGTTAATACATCATTCAAAATTCTTTAAGGTTGAGAATTCTTCACATATTTATAACTATTCAAGAAAAGATGAGGAAGTGTAAAAGTAGATGGTAGAGAAGTTGGAACAACACAAGTAGGAAGGCAATGCTAAAATTTATTTCAAAGGATGAAGATTTAAAAGGTAACAATAGGATTGGGCAGAGTCAAAATGGATTCATGGAAGTGAAATCATGTTTTGACAAATTATTTGAATTTTCTTGATGCTGTAGCTAGCACATGTATAAGAGTGAATCAGTTGATGTAATGAGTATTTATTTTCAGGACTTTCAATAAGATGCAACTAAACACAATGGGAGTGCACAGTACTGGGGATATTATACTCAAGTTGATTAATGGGCAGAATACAAAGAGTAGGAATTAATATATTATTTTGGGTTGGGAGGCTATGACTTGTGCTTGCTGCAGGGATCATTCTGGGGTCCCTACTGCTCATAATCTACATCAATGACGGATGAAAGGGTCAGGGGCATTATATCCAGATTTGCTAATCGTACATAGATGGGTGGTCGTGTGGGCTGTGAAGTTTCAGGGAGATATAGAAAGCAGCATGAATGGGCAGAAATACGGCAGTTGAAATATAATGAGGAAAAATAAGAGTTCATCTATTTTGGTACAAAAGGTACAAAAAAAACGGTATCTTTTGAATGGCGTAAGATTGACAGATATTCTTATTCAGAAGCCCGAGTGTTCTTTGTACACAAACCACTGAAAGTTCATATGAAAGTACAACAAGCAAGTTGGAAGCCAAATATTAAATTGGCCTTTAATGAAAAAGTATTTGAGTGTAAGAATAAAGACGTTTTACTGCAAATGAATAGGGTACTGGTGAAACCACACTGGAAATATTATACACTGCTTAATCTTATTACCCAAGGAACAGTGATAAAGGATATTCATTGAAGGATTACCTGGTTAATTCGTGGAACGTAGGGGAGTTGATGTAGGGAAAGAGATTAAGCAGACTGAGCCGAAACTCCCTAGACTTTAGAAGAGGTAATCTCATTGAAATATACAGATTTTATTTGATGGGGTTTGATAGGGTCGATGCAGGGATGATGTTTCCCATGTCTAAGTTGTCCAGAGCTAGAGTAACAGTCTCAAAATAAGGACTCAACTGTTCAGAACATAGATGAAGAGATTTCTTTACCTGGAGGGTGGCAAATCCTATGCAGCAACATGCTCACAAAGAGGTTGTGGAGTCGTTGCTGAGGTTATTTAAGATGGCGACCAGTAGCTTTTGTATATGAAGGGAATAAATGGACATGTTTGCGATGTCACTGAATGGCAATGGGGCAGGAATGGCAAAACTATCTACTGCTGCTTTTGTTTCTTATGCTTGTATCTAGGTGATGTATTTTCACCAGAAAGGTCATCTAATTCAGCATACGGTGTGTTGAATTGCGCAATCACTAAAAATCAGCACTTGCATATCAACATCTCATTTTATATGCAGTTTTGTGTTCTTTCTCAAAGTAATTCACAATATGTGCATACATTAACAAAGACAGCATTAAGAAGTTCAGTTGCTTTAAAAACTATTTTCGTGTATACATTTGAGATGTAGACCCTTGCCTCTGTGTTAACCAACTCAAGGAACTGCGTCAATTATGAAAACTGAAACTTTTTGTCTTAACCCTTTTAATACAGTGCCCTACTAGTACAATGAATTTAATTTTTCAGCTACATGTATTTCATTTATGTTAAATTGTGTTTTTTTAGTGCTATAGACTTGCATCCATTGAATTGAGTTCAGAAAATCAGCCAACTGAAATTTCTTACTTTTCCTTCAGTGTTCTTAGACCTATATCTATGCAATAACTTAAAACAAACAACTGCAATTTAATATTGAGAGTTCCAAGCGAGAATGCCTTATTTCCAATTGCAAACAGGAACTGAATGGCTGAAAAAGAACTACTTGATTCCTGTTTGCTTCTTGGAATAAAACTAGATTTAGAAAATTTCAAAATAATCCAAATGTGTTATACCCTTCCTCTTAAATTAGTGCTATATTTTTCATCTTTTAATTGAATAAAAAGGAAAACATTTTGGTCACATTTATTTAATTATGTGTGACCAAGCTCTATATGCTGCAGCTGTCTTGTATGTAAATACTGTGATTTTTATGTAGAGCAACTGGTTTTCAGTCAAATCTGAATAAAATTAAATCAGAAAGAGGTTGCATAGTGTTCTGGAATGCTGAAAGTTAGTTGGACATTGTGCTGGATATGTACCTGTGATTTCCCCACATTATTAAGTTACAAGTGGCATAATCAGAGTGAGAAAGTGTTCATTTTGATATATTAAAGGAGATTGCTGACAGGAGAGCTGAGGAGCAAAGATTTGGGTAGAGAGGTGAAATGAGGGCAAAGGTAGGAGTAAAGCTGAAATTGAAAAGAAAGCCCAGTTACATATGAGCACTACTTCATTTTTAATTGAGAAATGTCTCTTGCTTGTAAGTGGATATTTTTATTTATTTAATATGTTTTTCCTTTCCGTATCTCAGTTTTTCAGAGGTTGCTTCAGATTTTGATCAGATCTTGTGATGCATGCTCAGATTAGGACACTGTGTTTGAGGCAACTAGTAATAGATTTTGTTTATTCTCATGTTTCCAAGTTGGGCTCGGGCCGCAATATAACATGCATTAGTAGACCAGCTCTTGTGGCAAACAAGGCACTAAGAGCAAAACATCGTACTGTGGATACTGGAAATACGCAAAAAACAAAAACTAAAAAATGCTGTAAATGCCTTGCAGCTCAGGCAGGGTTTGTCAAAATGTTGAAAATAGGCACACCCCTGCTTATGGGTTATCAGCAATTTTAGCTACAAAGAACTATCAGGAGTAGTGATTGCCCTCATAGAGCGTGCTTTGCTTTTCTTGCCTTTTTATAGAAAGTCCAAAAATCAAGTGAATCAGAATAGAAATAATTATAATGTTATGAGCACTGACACCCATGAATCTGAGAGGAAACTAGGGGGTGGGAAAATGGCAGTTTGAGGAGTTATTTATTTTGCCCACAATTGGAATTCTTGTCCCTGAAATTATTGTTCAAAAAGTTATTTTTTATGATCATTGGTCTAGTAGGCTTTGATTCACCACATTATTCACCAAGATTATTCAGATACCATCCTGTTGGAATATGGCACTAAAGAAGCATAGATTAGATCCTCTTGTTAATTACCAGGCAATCAGAAAAATAACTCCTCAAATCTTGCTTTAGGTGAAACTGGTCACTAGAAAAAGCCATCAAAATGATTATAAAATCTGGGGGCTGAAATGAGCCGCTTTTTCAGGATTGTTGAGGGCATGAGGTACATAAAATCAAGTAGCAGCTTCAATACTCATTTCTCTTCAGCTTTCATTCGGGGATACCCCAGTTTCCAGTTTTGCCGTTGCACTCTTTCAGATTACTTAAAATTAAGTCTCTGTGGCTTAATGAACAGAGATAAAGAAATTTTTCCTCCATTAAAGCTGTGAATGCCATGCAGAAGCAGACAAAGAGCTCTGTAAGGCTGCATAGACAGGATTTCCTAAATCATGAACTGTTGAACTTTTTTCCTTGCTCCCCTATTATTGAATTTCTAACTGGAATATTCTAGGTATTGATGATGATCATGTTTTCGACAGTATTGTTCTGCTTTTGAAATTATCTGAAATCCTGTAGACAAACTTCTTTCCACAAAGCCCCATGCCAATTCTGGGTAGGTGGCTGCACAATCTCATTAAATGCTACACCGATCAATACAGTTTTAAGTTTAGATGGGCAGTTGTTCAGAATTTAGACAAAAATGAAGTTTATCTTCTGAGCAAAATTTCCCCATAATACAGGGCTCAACGAAAAAAAAAAGGTTGATATTTTTCCTTCAACTGGTTAGTAAAAATGAGGTAAGGTTGTATTACATTGCAGAAATTATTGGCTAAAATAAAAATACAACAATCTTTCTGTATCCTGTTGTCAAACTTGTCTTTCAAACATGTCTGGCATTTCACATTCCAGCAGAAGCAAAATGCTTTCAAGTTTACTCAAACTGTGGCATTAAATGTGAATTTTTAATCTGTTTAAAAGTAACATTTTCCACATTCGATGAGAACATTGATTGATTGTGCTTAGGAAAGGGATCTAGTGCTTTACCGGTGTAAAAATAAACTCGTCTCGGGCTTCCAGTCAGGTACAGGTATTGATTATAACCTATGTTTCAAGGATGATGCCTGGACATATCCAGTCCATTGGTATTTATGCACCTGTAGTCCGTCCCTCCTGATTGATCAGTCCTCATCCAGTCAGGTTTCCACTCTCCCATCCCACCTTGTTTAAAATCAAATTTCAGTTCTTACTTAGAGCGAGACCTTCGTCTTTGTTAAAATTCTTTTCTTCTAATTTTATTTCAATGGCTTCCTTTACCAGACAGTCCCAAAAACCAGTGATGTGACACAGTAGTTTTGTGCCGTTAAAGTCAATCCTGTGGTCATTGTGAATGAAATGTTTTGCTACCACCAATATTGCCAGGTAACCATTGAAATAAAACTAGAGGAAAAGAATTTTAGCAAAGACGAAGGTAAGTAAGAACTGGAATTCGATTGTAAACAAGGTGGGAGAGTGGAATCCTGATTGGATGAGGACTGATCAATCAGGAGGAACGGACTTGGTGGGGAGGCGGAGTATAAATACCACTGGACTAGACATGCCCAGGCATCATTTCTGATCAAGACGATGGAGTTTGTCATCAAAGCATCAGTTATAATTGATACTTGTACACGGCTGGAAGTTCGAGAAGTATTTATTCGTAATTGTGCATTATTTGCATTTCTGCCTAAACAAGCTATATCATAATTCCAGCCTTCCTCTGGCCCACCTGAAACAATAGCTGCCTATCAGCTTTAAACCTGCAGTGTTGGTGTTGTGTTATTTAATTTTCTTGATTAAATTGCTGTTATATGAAAAAGTATTGATGGGGTTTACACTGAGAAGTTGCTGCTTACGTGAAAATTGGGCCCAAACCAAGTAAGCCTCACTGCATAAATTGACCTGTTTTTTCAAGCTTATAATATTTTTATAGTTGCCTGAGGTTTATTGCCATGGGTTAACATCTTTAAATCCATCAACTGGATTATTAGCTTGTAATCACAACCAACCAATTCTCAACAATGGCAGAATTCCCTATATTATCAGTAATTAACAGCTCAAATGCAGCTTTCAATTGACGTTGCTGATAACTGCACTGATATTGCAGGTCTATCAATATGAATGTAAGATCCACAGGTTTGATTCTAATTTTTTCTTACATTAACTAGGAAAACACAGAGGATGTAGAAGGGTTAAAGTGCCCTTAATTGCACAGGGTGGAGTGAAGCAGAGTGGGCAAGCGTAATGAACTACAACATTGATGGTTAATGATGAAAATATTCATAGTATATCAATGAAGGAGTACATATTTAATATTTACTGGATTGAAGTTATCTGTAACAGGAATTGCTTAATTTAATTTCTAATCATTTAAATTCCACAAATTAATATCATCTTACATTTGCATAGCATCTTTAGCATACAAAAATGTTTTAACACTGAATATTAAGGCAAAAAGAATTGGCAGAAACCCGGAAAAGATAGACACATCTGGAAGTTCAGTTGGGTAATGCATGTTTTGTTTTGAAGAGTGCTGTGGCATTAAGCTAATTGCATGTCACTGTTATAAGGTGTTGTGCAACTGACACACATTGAAACATTTAATTGTGGCGTACTGAATGTGCCATGCATCTAAGGCATACGGTGGGCATGACACCATCATTCATTAGGTGCCTTCTTTGAAAATGATTTGCTTCTAAGTAATTAATACTGAGTGTGGGTCACGGTCAAGAAATTAGGTTGGCACTACAGGAGCAAGGCTACAATCTGCTATTTAAATATATCATCACTTCTTGGGGTACCAACTGGAGCACAGCTCAAAAGACTCAATCACACCAAACATTGAAACGTCACAGGTTTTTCAATCTTCTAAGCATTTATGAATGAGATGAAGCTTTGTACCTGATAACTAAGTTCTCTTGATGTGATCTCATTAGGCATCATGCACAAGGGGCTGAAAACATAGCCTTTATTACAGGGAAGTCTGAGGAGAAATGGGGAACACCTTTGTTAGGAAGTCTAACTCAAGCTACAATCAGGAAGTTTTTCTTGCCTCCATTTGTCTGTTGAGAGATGGATTCTGAGGCTGACTTCCAAAATCTAGTGCTAGGCAGACCTGCTACAAAGCACACCCTAGCCAGTTCACTTCACCCTAGCTTTAAATGTCACTATTACCCCAATACTTCTAGTTGGAACAGGTTAATAATCACCTTAAATTGTAATCAGCAGCATTTTGCTGCAGATATAAAATTAAGGAGCCTGTATACATTGTAATAGCAGTTAGTGTGGTTGCAAAGATTTTCCCAGGTTATAAATTTTAGAAGGTTCAGTAAGTGACACACTGACACCTTTGCAGGGCGTTTAGTGCCATGTACTAATTCAACCCAAAAGGTCTCATTTCTTAAGGTTCTCATTAATGATCAGTGGTGTGCCCTGAGGAGGCCTCCATAACTCACACCTCCTTAGGCATTTTGCTGTGTCCATAATCTTTCAACCATTTGCAGCTATGGACCTTCAAGACCTGACTTCTGATTATATTATCTTATCACAAGCGACAACAGTCTGTGCTGGAATTGAATGTTAGGCATGCAATCTGTGTAGGAATACTAGTGATGCGAACTTGGCCAGCTTCATCATAGGCACTAGCTTCCCCACCATTGAGAACATCTTCAAAAGGCAGTGCCTCATGAAGACAGCACCCGTCATTAAGGACCCCCGCCACTTGGGACATGCCCCCTTCTCACTGCCACCATCAGAGAGAAGGTACAGGAGCTTGAAGACACATGCTCAATATTTTAGGAATAGCTTCTTCCCCTCCGCCATCAGGCTTCTGAACCGACAGCGAACCCATGAACTAATTTGCTCTCTTTTGTATTACTTTTTTAATATATATTTATTATAATTTATAGTACAGTTTGTGTATTGCACTGTACTGCTATTGCAAAACAACAAATTTCATGACGCATGTTGGTGATAGTAAATCTGAGTTTTATTTTGAACTGTGAATGTTGTAGTACACTAGTTAGTCGATGGGATTTTTTGTTTTTGATCAATTATTTTAGGTTATTCATAATTTTTCCTGTGGGCGCTTACTATGGGCAATGCTCCTTGCAATTGGTGCTTTGGCATTTACTCCCATTGCGATTTTACCCTGACTCTTGATGACTTTCTTGACTCACTGATGTGCAAACACCTTTTCAGTTGTACACCCCTTTGATCTAGATACTGAGGCTCATGCCTGTGAGACAGGTTGCTTTCTCTACCTAAGCTGCCATTCCTGCTTCCCAAGATGCACGGTGACTTGCTCTACAGATTAGATTTGGTGAGTAAAAGATGTTAGTGTGGCATTAGTTAACACAGATTGGTTTTGTTGTTTACAAGACTGCTGTGCTTTCTGATTGTTAGTGCATACTAATGGAAAAAAGATTACGATTGGCACCTGTTAAATCTCAAACGAGGTTTATTTGTTGAAATAATTACTGAAGTTATTCTGACAGACTGTTATCGGTTCTCCAATCAACACCATTTTAGTATACTTTTTGTACCTTATATATCAAGACCTGGAATTGGCAATTAAAAGCTTCATTATACGTTATACTTTATTGTCGCCAAACAATTGGTACTAGAACATACAATCATCACAGCGATATTTGATTCTGCGCTTCACACTCCCTGGATTACAAATATTAAATATTAAAGATATTAAAAATAGTTAAAATTAGTAAATATTAAAAATTTAAATTATAAATCATAAATAGAAAATAGAAAAATGGGGAGTAAGGTAGTGCAAAAAAACCGAGAGGCAGGTCCAGATATTTGGAGGGTATGGCCCAGATCTGGGTCAGGATCCGTTCAGCAGTCTTATCACAGTTGGAAAGAAGCTGTTCCCAAATCTGGTCGTACGAGTCTTCAAGCTCCTGAGCCTTCTCCCGGAGGGAAGAGGGACAAAAATTGTGTTGGCTGGGTGGGCCGTGTCCTTGATTATCCTGGCAGCACTGCTCCGACAGCGTGCAGTGTAAAGTGAGTCCAAGGACGGAAGATTGGTTTGTGTGATGTGCTGTGCCGCGCTGTGTTCACGATCTTCTGCAGCTTTTTTCAGTCTTGGACAGGACAACTTCCATACCAGGCTGTGATGCGCCCTAGAAGAATGCTTTCTACGGTGCATCTATAAAAATTAGTGAGGGTTTTAGGGGACAGGCCAAATTTCTTCAGTTTTCTCAGGAAGTAAAGGCGTTGGTGGGCCTTCTTGGCAGTGTACTCTGCTTGGTTGGACCAAGTCAGGTCATTTGTGATATTGACCCCGAGGAACTTAAAGCTTATGACCTGTTCCACTTGCCGATGTAAATTGGGTCGTGCGGTCCGCTGTTCCTTCTGAAGTCTAAACCAATTCCTTCGTCTTGCTGACATTGAGAGATAGGTTATTGTCTTCGCACCATGCCACCAGGTTCTTAATTTCCTCTCTGTACTCAAACTCATCATTACCCGAGATACGGCCTACAATTGTTGTGTCATCAGCAAACTTATATATTGAGTTTGATGGAAACTTGGCTGCATAATCATGGGTGTACAGTGAGTACAGCAGGGGGCTGAGTACACAGCCTTGTGGGGCACCGGTGCTCAGAGTGATTGTAGAGGAGAGCTTGTCCCCTATTTTTACAGCCTGCATCCTGTCTGTGAGGAAGTTGAAGATCCAGCTGCAGATTTGAGTGCTAAGGCCCAGGTTCCGGAGCTTAGGAATCAGTTTATTTGGAACGATGGTATTAAAGGCAGAGCTGTAATCAATGAAAAGGAGGCTTATGTATGCGTCTTTATTCTCCAGGTGTTCTAAGGAGGAATGTAAGGCCAGAGAGATGGCATCTGCCGTTGACCTGTTGTTCCGGTAGGCGAATTGCAAAGCGTCAAGGTTGACCGGTAGGCTGTGGTTGACGTGTGCCAAAACCAGTCTCTCGAAGCACTTCATAGCAATTGATGTCAGAGCCACAGGTCGATAGTCATTCAGACATGCCACTTTGCTCTTCTTCGGCACTGGGATTATCGTTGCCTTCTGAAAATACGAGGGGATCTTAGACTGAAGCAAGGAGCAATTGAAGATGTCAGCAAACACTCCAGCTAGCTCGCTTGCACAGGCCCGGAGAACCCGTCCTGGGACGCCATCTGGACCCGTCGCCTTCCTTGGATTTATCTTCAAGAAGGCCCTTCTAATGTCTTCCTCGTTGACGATGAATCTCGATGCCACCAGGTCCGGTTCATCCGGAGGGAGCGGGATGCTCCTCTTCTGTTCGAATCTTGCATAGAATACATTTAGTTCGTCAGGAAGAGAAGTGCCACAGTTATTGATATTCCCAGCCTTTTCTTTGTGCCCAGTGATCTCATTTAGACCCTGCCATAGTCTACTGGCATCCCTTTGGTTAGCCTGAGCTTCCAACTTGGCTCGATATTGCCTCTTGGCTCCGCTGCCAGTTCCAGCTGCCTTGGGCCTGGGCTGTCGATTGGATCAGGCCTCAAAGCCGACACTTAATCCTGGATGGCCGGGCTCCTGGCTGAAACAAGCCCTTAAGCCGAGTCACAGTTGTGGAGGCCTCCGCTCCAGTCGAGCCTCGAGCTCGATTTCTGAGGTCGGTGGCGGAGGCCTCACTTCTGGCAGTTGTGGATGGCCACCAACGGGGCTTTACGGTGGTCGCTCCAGGGAAGCGTCTGGGGCACCTTGAGGTCTCCGCTGTCACTTCTGTGTGGTCGTCTGCTCTGGAGAGGTGCTGGTCAGAATGAGCCGTGTCTCCAAGCACTCCAGCACGGTAGCAGACCGTGGGTCTCCGGGAATGTGGTGGGCCTCGCTGGTCGGGTCCAGGTGCGGTCCGGAGTTTAAGAAACAGTTCTGGCACGGTGGTCTCCAGCTGGGTCAGTAGCTTCACAGGGTGTTGTTGATCTTAATCTTGCTAGATTGAAGGTTTAGAGTGGTTTCTCGGGTATAGGATAGTGGAGAGGGCAGTTTGCTTGGGAGAGCACGCGCAAAGTCGCCAGTTACCGGCGCCATCTTTTATGTAGGTAAGTTTAAGGACAATCTTAAAGGTGGTGGTGTATAAATGGACTTCATTCTTCATTGCTCAAGATCTGTTTACTAAGGAACCAGATCAAAAGCAGTTAAATGTGGACTATTCTTTACCAGCTTTTCTTCACCAGAGGAAGCAATTGTGGAAAATAAGCCATCTGCATTTTTTTAAACCATCTTGGTATATTTGTTAAATTGTTCCTTCAAATTATATAAACATGAACCGACAGAAAAAGCTTATTTGATATTAGTGTACATAATTAGACACTTGTGTTCTAAGTACCAAACAGTTTCAGACCCCCAAATGACACTGAAGTACTTAAGACCTCGCCAAGCAATGGCAGCATTAAACATAAAGACTATTGTGTGCAAATCACTGTTCATCAGTGGATGTTACATTAAAGTTAATAGTGTGTAAAGTCATTCCCAGCAAATTCCTTCCATTTTTCCCATAAGAACTTGTATAATTCTTTTTGTAGTGATGTTTAAGCTATTAGATATAGGTTGTGAGAACTATAGAAGTAGGTATTTCCTTCTGTGTAAGCGGTCAGTCTAACATCTCCATGGTTGACTTTCTGGGTATTTTTGTAATAATGAAATGAATTAGAAGCAGGGTGCACCGCAAACTGGAATAAAAGTTAAAGGATTTTTTTTTAAAATCATCTTCCTGTTGGAAGTTTTCATAACCCGTCGAGGTTATCTGCAGCTGGGTTTGGACATGCTGTTAATGGTGCAGTGCAATGCAGATCAGTAGAGATTGCTTTGCATGTCTGCCAAACAAGTGAGGAGAAGCGGAGCAAAGAGAAACAGGTGTGGAATTTCAGCCTTGTGGATACATCAGTCTGGAAATTCCTCCGTGCATTAAAGCAGCTCTGTTGATCACCCTAATGTTTTGTGAAAGTGGCATAAAGAATGGGAGCTTTAGGTGCTGATATTATGATGTATCTGTGCTTCAAAATCTAGCTGCAAAAAAATCACACCTGCTAAATAACTGTGTCAGTAATGAGGTTCACAGACAACATTTTGAGTTTCTCCCATTGTGCGTTTCAGTGCACTGTATACTTTTAATATTTTGGAAGTCTCGCAGCTATCGTCTTGGAGCCCATCAAGTGTGATCTTTCACCGATTCTTCCCTCATAGAACCTTTAGTTTAAAAATACAAAATATTTTCCAACCTTACTGTGTCATCATTTATTATTTAAGATTCAAAGTTCTGAAATCAGGGTCAGTGGTTAAATTCCCTATTAACTTTAATGTTAAAAACAAATTCCTTCACCTGATATTAACATTACCATTTAATGCCTACTTCTTATTACCCTTGGGAAAGTTGTGGTGCACACTTTTTTTTAGTTCTGTAATCTGCATAGAGAAAATACTCACACCATTAGTGAGCTCTAAATTAAACTAATAGCATGGCAATATATTCCAATTCAAGATGCTTTATCCCACTTGGAGATGAGCTCATGAGTGTTGTTCTCCAGTAGCTATTGCCTTTACCATCTTGGTAGTAGAGGTCATAGATTTGCAAGGAATTACTAAAATATCTTGACAAGTTGCTGCATTGCCTCTGGACAGGGGTCCATATGGAGCAACAATGTGTTGATGGTAGAAGTGGAAATGACTGCGGCCAAATTCCAGAGCTGTCATTTAACATGTTCATTGAGAGATTCCTTATCGTTTGCTGCTGCATGTTCCTTTGCTGCTCAGCATCCAAATTCCAGAGCTGTCATTTGACATGTTCAGTGAGAGATTCCTTATCATTTGCTGCAGCATGTTCCTTTGCTGCTTAGCATTCCATTTTTCTCATGGTTTCAGTGGGCTGATACAGTGCTGTATCTCATCTTAGGGACATAAGGCATGATTCTGAGTTTGTTCTTCTGAACTCGTGAGGCAGGGTTAGTTCTCTGACAATGCTGGTGATTAAAGTGAAACCTATGCTGTGTTAATGGGTTTTAGCAGAATACAGTTGTGCTAATGGCCCACAGAGCTTCTGCTGGATCTGCTTTGAATCCATCCCATTTAGCCCACTGATCATACCTCACAATGCACCACATGTTCTCAAGATTAGAGCATCACTCAGTATCCATGAGGACTATGTTATTGTGACACTGATTCTTTATGAAGCATTGCACCTTCGACAGGTGAATTGGTGAAAATGAAGTTGAAGGAGGTGTCTGTACTTAGTGGTTCTCTTGCCATCTTTTGCCAATTCATTCTGACATTTAAGTTCAACCAAATCTCAGTCAACTCAGAGGCTGCTCATATTATCTTTAGGACAGAGCAACGATTGAAGTCCTTGCTTTGTCCTCATTGTGTGCACTATGAAGGGATACTAATTAAGCTGCAGCAAGAGACTGGTAGCTGGTAGGCAGAAGGTGTAGTCTTAGCCTGTGTTCCACTTTATTTTATTAGTTGTCCAGGGGTCCAGAGTCAAACAATACTGAGGATTCTTAGGCAAACAACAGGAATTCTGCAGATGCTGGAAATTCAAGCAACACACATCAAAGTTGCTGGTGAACGCAGCAGGCCAGGCAGCATCTGTAGGAAGAGGTGCAGTCGACGTTTCAGGCCGAGACCCTTCGTCAGGACTAACTGAAGAAAGAGTGAGTAAGGGATTTGAAAGTTGGAGGGGGAGGGGGAGATCCAAAATGATAGGAGAAGACAGGAGGGGGAGGGATAGAGCCAAGAGCTGGACAGGTGATAGGCAAAAGGGGATACGAGAGGATCATGGGACAGGAGGTCCGAGAAGAAAGACAAGGGGCGGGGGGGGGCAGAGGATGGGCAAGAGGTATATTCAGAGGGACAGAGGGAGAAAAAGGAGAGTGAGAGAAAGAATGTGTCTAGGACGAGGGAGATGTCTTCCTTTTTTAAAGAAAGGGGCTTCCCTTCCTCCACTATCAACTCTGCTCTTAAACGCATCTCCCCCATTTCACGTACATCTGCTCTCACTCCATCCTCTCGCCACCCCACTAGGAATAGGGTTCCCCTGGTCCTCACCTACCACCCCACCAGCCTCCGGGTCCAACATATTATTCTCCGTAACTTCCGCCACCTCCAACGGGATCCCACCACTAAGCACATCTTTCCCTTCCCCCCCCCTTTGCATTCCGCAGGGATCGCTCCCTACACAACTCCCTTGTCCATTCGTCCCCCCCATCCCTCCCCACTGATCTCCCTCCTGGCACTTATCCGTGTAAGCGGAACAAGTGCTACACATGCCCTTACACTTCCTCCCTTACCACCATTCAGGGCCCCAAACAGTCCTTCCAGGTGAGGCAACACTTCACCTGTGAGTCGACTGGGGTGATATACTGCGTCCGGTGCTCCCGATGTGGCCTTTTATGTATTGGCAAGACCCGACGCAGACTGGGAGACCGCTTTGCTGAACATCTACGCTCTGTCCGCCAGAGAAAGCAGGATCTCCCAGTGGCCACACATTTTAATTCCACATCCCATTCCCATTCTGACATGTCCATCCACGGCCTCCTGTACTGTAAAGATGAAGCCACACTCAGGTTGGAGGAACAACACCTTATATTCCGTCTGGGTAGCCTCCAACCTGATGGCATGAACATCGACTTCTCTAACTTCTGCTAAGGCCCCACCTCCCCCTCGTATCCCATCTGTTACTCATTTTTATGCACACATTCTTTCTCTCACTCTCCTTTTTCTCCCTCTGTCCCTCTGAATATACCTCTTGCCCATCCTCTGGGTCCCCCCCCCCCCTTGTCTTTCTTCCCAGACCTCCTGTCCCATGATCCTCTCGTATCCCCTTTTGCCTGTCACCTGTCCAGCTCTTGGCTCCATCCCTCCCCCTCCTGTCTTCTCCTATCATTTTGGATCTCCCCCTCCCCCTCCAACTTTCAAATCCCTTACTCACTCTTCCTTCAGTTAGTCCTGACGAAGGGTCTTGGCCTGAAACGTCGACTGCACCTCTTCCTACAGATGTTGCCTGGCTTGCTGCGTTCACCAGCAACTTTGATGTGTGTTGTGAGGATTCTTAGGGCTTCTTTCTTTGGTGAATAAGTAATGGAGCAAAAGAATGAAAATGTGTGATTAAAGATGGAAAGTAAATCAAGTATAATATGAAAGTAAAGTTTTTAATTGAAGATGAAAACATGGGAAGAATTACAACATAACAGGAAATACTGAAGGATAGGAAATTGAAAGAAAATAGCTACATTATTGGTATTAAAAATCTATAAATTTCTGTATGTTCACTATGTAGTGAATTTCTAAGAAATCAGAATCAAGAAAATATTAGAAAGGGAATGCAATAATTTACTTGTAAACTAACAATCTCCAGATTTTTGTCAAAGTTTATAGTGCCATCTGGGAATAAACAATTTATTTCCTAACACCGATAGTTTTGCTGTAGCATGAGCAACAATACCATGGATCAGAGTTACAAGTGTTTGAAATTGTGTGAGATGCTGCCATCTGCTGTTATTCTCAAAATAGAGTTATAAGGAAAACTGGCATCTGATCAGTTAAAAGGAAAAACGTCAGAGTCAAATTTAATACCACCAGCATGTGTCATGAAATTTTGTATCTCAAAGATATGTTAAGCCATTTTGGGAAAAGTGGAGCTAAATGCAGCACCCATTTTGTTCACAGGAATAACCAGTATACTGGGGCTAGAAATCTGAAATATAAACTGAAAATATTGGAGATACTCAGCAGATAAGCCAGCAGCTATGGAGAAAGAAACAGTTAACCATCATCAGAACTGTGCTGGTTGTTGTAAAACTGAAATGTTAACTCTGTTTCTCTCCCCACAGATCTTGTCTCATTTGCTGAGTATTTCCAGCATTACTGTTTTTATTTCCTAATTTTGTCATGGTGTTCAGAGTTTATGAACGACTCATATTCTCCCATGCAACCGATATATATATATATATACACACACACACACACACAAAATGCTAGAGGAACTCAGCAGGCCAGCAGCATCTTTAGAAAAGAGTAAACAATCGATGTTTCAGTCCGAGACCCTTCATCAGGACAGGATAGGTAGGGGGGAGGGTCAAGACAAGAAGATTCCCTCACCTTCTTGTTCTGACTTCTATCCTTTCTTTCCAGTCCCAATGAAGGGTCTGGGCCCGAAACATCGACTGTTTGCTCTTTTTAAATCTTTTTATTAATTTTCCAAAGTTATAAACAAAATAACAATGTTGATACAGAGAGATTGGAATAATCTTATTGTTAGTAAGCATATACAGAAAAGATCTCAGATAACACAGGTATAATAGACTTCCAAACTCATGATGTAATTAATCATAAAGAAAAAAGAAATAAAAAGAAAAAAAACAAAGAAAAAATCCCAAAAAGAAAGAAAAAAGAGAACTAAATACTAAACCCAAAAAAAGTAAAGAGAACAAAGCAAGGCTAGACCATTATATTAAATTGAACACATTCAATAATGTTGTCAACTCCGCTCCTCTATTCATAGAAACATAGAAAATAGGTGCAGGAGTAGGCCATTCGGCCCTTCGAGCCTGCACCACCATTTATTATGATCATGGCTGATCATCCAACTCAGAACCCTGCACCAGCCTTCCCATAGCCACAAGGGCCATACCTAACTCCCTCTTAAATATAGCCAATGAACCGGCCTCAACTGTTTCCTGTTGCAGAGAATTCCACAGATTCACCACTCTCTGTGTGAAGAAGTTTTTCCTAATCTCAGTCCTAAAAGGCTTCCCCTTTATCCTCAAAGTGTGACCCCTCGTTCTGGACTTCCCCAACATCGGGAAAAATCTTCCTGCATCTGGCCTGTCCAATCCCTTTAGGATTTTATACGTTTCAATCAGATCCCCCCTCAATCTTCTAAATTCCAACGAGTACAAGCCTAGTTCATCCAGTCATATATTTTAAGTAAATAAGAAGGAGTCAGGTCAAATTTCATCATATGAAAATGTTGAATAAATGGTTTCCAAGTCTCTTCAAATTTAACCGAAGGATCAAAAATATCACTTCTAATTTTTTCTAAATTTAAACATAATATAGTTTGGGAAAACCATTGGAATGTAGTAGGAGGATTGGTCTCCTTCCAGTTCAATAAAATGGATCTTCTGGCCATTAAAGTAACAAATGCAATCATCCGACAGGCTGAAGAAGATAAAAATCTATGTTCTACCATTGGCAATCCAAAAATTGCCGTAATAGGGTGGGGTTGTAAATCAAAACACAGAATTGTTGAGATAATATCAAAAATATCTTTCCAATATTTTTCCAAAAGAGGGCAGGACGAAAATGCAAGAAGCATCAGGAACAAAGGCGATGAACTGACAGCTTGGATACATACACGGAATTATGATGTAGTGGCCATTACTGAGACTTAGCTGGGACCAGGGCAGGAATAGATTCTCAATACTCCTGGATTTCAGTGCTTTAAAAGGGATAGAGAGGGCGGAAAAAGGGGAGGAAGGGTGGCATTACTGGTCAGGGATACTATTACAGCTACAGAAAGGGTGGGTAATGTAGCAGGATCCTCTTTTGAGTCAAAATGGGCTGAAGTCAGGAACAGGAAGGGAGCAGTTACTCTATTGGGGATATTCTATAGGCCCCCTGGTAGCAGCAGAGATACAGAGGAGCAGATTGGGAGGTAGATTTTGGAAAGGTGCAAAAGTAACAGGGTTGTTATCGTGGGTGACTTGAACTTCCCTAATATTGATTGGCACCTGATTAGTTCCAAGGGTTTAGATGGGGCAAAGTTTGTTAAGTGTGTCCAGGACAGATTCCTGTCACAGTTTGTGGGTAGGTCGACTAGGGGGAATGCCATACTAGATCTAGTACTAGGTAATGAACCAGGTCAGGCCTCAGATCTCTCAGTGGGTGAGCATTTGGGGGACAGTGACCACCGCTCCCTGGCCTTTAGCATTATCATGGAAAAGGACAGAACCAGAGGACAGGAAAATTTTTAATTGGGGAAGGGCAAATTATGAGTCTATAAGGTTAGAACTTGCGGGTGTGAATTGGGATGATGTTTTTGCGGGGAAATGTACTATGGACATGTGGTCGATGTTTAGAGATCTCTTGCAGGATGTTAGGGATGAATTTGTCCCGGTGAGGAAGATAAAGAATGCTAGGGTGAAGGAACCATGGGTGACAAGTGAGGTGGAAAATCTAGTCCGGTGGAAGAAGGCAGCATACATGAGGTTTAGGAAGCAAGGATCAGATAGGTCTATTGAGGAATAACGGGAAGAAAGAAAGGAGCTTAAGAAGGGGCTGAGAAGAGCAAGAAGGGGGCATGAGAAGGCCTTGGCGAGTAGGGTAAAGGAAAACCCCAAGGCATTCTTCAATTATGTGAAGAAAAAAAGGATGACAGGAGTGAAGGTAGGACGGATTAGAGATAAGGGTGGGAAGATGTGCCTGGAGGCTGTGGAAGTGAGCGAGGTCCTCAATGAATACGTCTCTTCGGTATTCACCAATAAGAGAGAACTTGATGATGGTGAGGACAATATGAGTGAGGATGATGTTCTGGAGCATGTTGATATTAAGGGAGAGGAGGTGTTGGAGTTGTTAAAATACATTAGGACGGATAAGTCCCCGGGTCCTGACGGAATATTCCCCAGGCTGCTCCACGAGGTGAGGGAAGAGATTGCTGAGCCTCTGGCTAGGATCTTTATGTCCTCGTTGTCCACGGGAATGGTACCGGAGGATTGGAGGGAGGCGAATGTTGTCCCCTTGTTCAAAAAAGGTAGTAGGGATAGTCCGGGTAATTATAGACCAGTGAGCCTTACATGTCTGTGGTGGGAAAGCTGTTGGAAAAGATACTTAGAGATAGGATTTATGGGCATTTAGAGAATCATGGTCTGATCAGGGACAGTCAGCATGGCTTTGTGAAGGGCAGATCATGTCTAACAAGCCTGATAGAGTACTTTGAGGAGGTGACCAGGGATATAGATGAGGGTAGTGCAGTGGATGTGATCTATATGGATTTTAGTAAGGTATTTGACAAGGTTCCACACGGTAAGCTTATTCAGAAAGTTAGAAGGCATGGGATCCAGGGAAGTTTGGCCAGGTGGATTCAGAATTGGCTTGCCTGCAGAAGGCAGAGGGTTGTGGAGGAGGGAATACATTCAGATTGGAGGATTGTGACTAGTGGTGTCCCACAAGGATCTGTTCTGGGACCTCTACTTTTCGTGATTTTTATTAACGACCTGGATGTTGGGGTAGAAGGGTGGGTTGGCAAGTTTGCAGATGACACAAAGGTTGGTGGTGTTGTAGATAGTGTAGAGGATTGTCAAAGATTGCAGAGAGACATTGATAGGATGCAGAAGTGGGCTGAGAAGTGGCAGATGGAGTTCAACCCGGAGAAGTGTGAGGTGGTATACTTTGGAAGGACAAACTCCAAGGCAGAGTACAAAGTAAATGGCAGGATACTTGGTAGTGTGGAGGAGCAGAGGAATCTGGGGGTATATGTCCACAGATCCCTGAAAGTTGCCTCACAGGTGGATAGGGTAGTTAAGAAAGCTTATGGGGTGTTAGCTTTCATAAGTCGAGGGATAGAGTTTAAGAGTCGCGATGTAATGATGCAGCTCTATGAAACTCTGGTTAGGCCACACTTGGGAGTACTGTGTCCAGTTCTGGTTGCCTCACTATAGGAAGGATGTGGAAGCATTGGAAAGGGTACAGAGGAGATTTACCAGGATGCTGCCTGGTTTAGAGAGTATGCATTATGATCAGAGATTAAGGGAGCTAGGGCTTTACTCTTTGGAGAGAAGGAGGATGAGAAGAGGCATGATAGAGCTGTACAAGATAATAAGGGGAATAGATAGAGTGGACAGCCAGTGCCTCTTCCCCAGGGCACCACTGCTCAATACAAGAGGACATGGCTTTAAGGTAAGGGGTGGGAAGTTCAAGGGGGATATTAGAGGAAGCTTTTTTACTCAGAGAATGGTTGGTGCGTGGAATGGACTGCCTTAGTCAGTGGTGGAGGCAGATACACTAGTGAAGTTTAAGAGACTACTGGACAGGTATATGGAGGAATGTAAGTTGGGGGCTTATATGGGAAGCAGAGTTTGAGGGTTGGCAGAACATTGTGGGCCGAAGGGCCTGCACTGTGCTGTACTATTCTATGTTCTATGTTAAAACATATGAGTTAAAGAAGCCACCTCAGAGTGACATCTGTCACAAATCTGTCACTCTTTTCTATAGTTGCTGCCTGGCCTGCTGAGTTCCTCCAGCATTTGTGCGTGCTGCTTTGGATTTCCAGCATCTGCAGATTTTCTCATGTTTGTCATATTCTCCCATGTCTGCATTTTCCCCTAAACCACTGATGCATGCAGGTGGTGCCTTAGTTTGACATTGCATTTAAAGATTAGCTCAGCTAGTGCAGCAGTCAGTCTTTCAGTACTAGTCTGGTATATCCCCCTAGACTTTTCTCAGAACCTAGAATAGAATTTCTGACATAAGGATGAGTAATACCAATTGACCCATGTCCGCCATTGTACCTGCTACAAATCTATAGTTTAAAGCTACTTTCCTTGCCCATGGTTATTGTGAGAGGACTACACCTATTGATATAGTGCTGAGGAAAATCTTAGTCATGCAGCTATGGTATAGGGGCCAGCTGATGCTTTCTAGGAACTAAATGACAAAAGAGCATTCTAAAAGACTTTCCTGATTACCGACCCTGTGTTGCTTTAAGAGAGGGCGCGTAATGTTGTCTCCATATAAAGGTTTTGCTTGAAATTGTACTTTCATATTCTTATTTACGTTGACAAAATATAGCTGAGGCACTTTAGCACTGCTTTCTGAATCTCTATAAAAACAGTATATTTTTCAGCAGGTACACTTAACACCATTATTTATGTAATTGGAATATCAATTCAATTTTTTTTGTTTTACTTTTTTTTCTATGACCTCTTCAGCTATTTAGTTTACTACTGGGGAGTATACTTCTAAAGTCATGCATTGTTGCCCTCAGAAAATTCATGTTTGTGCATTCTGTGCAGGTATTTACTTCAGGAAAGTTTCTGACTTCTCTTCAAAAATTGCTTTTTAAAAAGTCTGCAACCATCATTTTGGATTAACACACATCAAAGTTGCTGGTGAATGCAGCAGGCCAGGCAGCATCTCTAGGAAGAGGTACAGTCGACGTTTCGGGCCGAGACCCTTCGTCAGGACTAACTGAAGGAAGAGCTAGTAAGAGATTTAAAAGTGGGAGGGGGAGGGACCCACATACTGTACATACCAGCACATGCAAGTGAAAACTCAGTAACTATGTACCTTTGGTGGACAGGTTGGACAGAGTCATCCAAAAAATGGCTGAGACCTTGATCCTCAGTTTAGAGTCTCCTCCTCCTGTCAAGGCGTGTGACATCAACTTACCCAACACCGGCAGATTCACCGACCTGGGCAACATCATTCAGCAGGATGGTGGGACCAAGGACAACATCCAGTGCAGACACAGTAAAGCTAGAAACATCGTCAGATCAATGAACAACATATGGTGATCATCCAAGTACAGCATCCACACCAAGGTGAAGTGTACCAGAGTTGTGTGTTCACACTCTTGTATGGGTCAGAATGCTGGTGCATGACAGAGAATAACCTTGCCAAGCTATTGTCATTCCATTCCATGAGCCTCCAGAAGACCTATGTTTACTGGCCAAGAACGATCTCTGACCACACCCTACTCCTTCAATGTCACCAGGAGGATATGGCAACAATCATCATGAGGAAATGTTGGAGATGGACTGGGCATGTGATGAGACAAGAGGCCAACTACATCATCAAGACAGCACTTCATTGGACCCCTGAAGGGTGGAGGAAACATGAGAGACCAAAGCAACTTGGCGCCGTACCATAGAGATAGAATTGAAGACTCTGAACCACACCTGGGGCACAATAGAGAAGATGGCTAAGGACAGGCAGAGATGGAGGACCTTCATTGCTGCCCTAAACACCAGTGGTGTAATAGGCATTTGATAATGATGATAATGGCTCCTAAATTTGATGCCCTGGCAGATAAATGCCAGCATGCTAAATGCCTTTCTCACCATCTTCTCTACTTTCGCTGCCACTTTCAATGAATTGTACACTTGTATTCCCAGGTCCCTCTGTTCCACAGCACTCATCTGTGCTCTGCCATTCACTGTACAGGTTCCTACCCTGATTTGAATATCAAATGCATCACCTCATGCTTATCTGAGTTGATATTCATTTGTCATTCCTCAGCCCATTCCCCTGACTGATCTAGATCTCTTTGCTTCACTATCAATAAGCTCCCCAATTTAGTGTCATAAGCAAACTTGCTAATTGTCCCATATACATTCATATCCAAATAATTTACATGAATGAAAGCGGCCCCAGCACTGACCTCCATAAGCCTCCAGTCAGAGAATCGACGTTCAACCATCATTCTTGGCCTGCTATTATTGACCAATCCTGAATCCACCTTACTAGTCCCCTGTATAGTCCCATGAATATTTTATTCTTAACCATTGTGTCCATAATTCAATAACCAGCTGCAATTCAGAGGTTTGCTTGTGTACTTCATTATATATCATACTGCTGTATTCAAAATGCTCCTTGCTTAATAATGCTTGAAATGAGTAAACTTACAGTATTGAAGTTTATATGTGTAGTGCTGCTCTGCAGGTGCCCATTTCAGATATGAAAATTCATAATTCCTATCCAAACATTTTAGAGTAAACGAGTATGTTCAAAATCAGGAAGCAGAGGAAACACCAGCAAAAGAAAAATTGATACTTTAGGTGTATGGTTATTAATAATTTCTGATAAAAGATCATTGGTGTTGGGTCTGCTTCTCCACAGCTATTGCCTGATCTGCTGAACTACATCCTTTTCTGTTTTTGATACAAATTTCTAGCATTTGCAGTTTTCCTGTTCGTTACCTCATTCTCTGTATTCAAACAGATATATGGGATGTATCACGCAGAATGTCACATTTCAATAGCTTATAATTTTTCCCTGTTTTCATATGTTGGATCACATCTGATTTGTTTATCCAAAGCTACAGCCGAGGCCATGGCAGTGGCAGGAATACATCTGGGAAAAGTGAGTCATTCAGATCATTTTACTTTAGAGATTAAATTATGCTACCTAGATGTAAAATAATCATAAGTAATGATGACTATAACTGCAACAATATGAAGACTGGTATGTATTCCTCTTTTCTCCTGTTCTTTCTGTTTGAAAAATGCTGGTAACTGCTGATGGATCTGAAAATGGACCAATCAACATAAACTCCTTTAATTGGCAGGAAGTCTAATGATGTACCACCATCAGAGAAGGTCTTTTAAAATGTACCAAGATGGGAGGTCTTCAATGGAAAGATGTCATTACAGCTTGAATTCTGCAAAGAACATGATCTTTTTTGTTTGCAGTTATCCACAGTTTGTGAGTTGGAAGCATTTGGATTTTCTGAGGGAGGTGGGGTGAGGCATTATGATAGCTGATTCATCATTTCTGAACATGGGGTCTTTATTGGGAATTTGACAGGAAAGAGAGTGACAGAATTAACTCCTAGTGAACTCACAGATTGGAAAGATTGGCAAAAGATTTATACTTTATACTTTTTTATTCTTTATTGTCGCCAAACAATTGACACTAGAACGTACAATCATCATAGCGATATTTGATTATGCGCTTCCCGCTCCCTGGATTACAAATCGATAGTAAATTTTAAAAAATTAAATTATAAATCATAAATAGAAAATAGAAAAATGGAAAGTAAGGTAGTGCAAAAAAACCGAGATGCAGGTCCGGATATTTGGAGAGTATGGCCCAGATCCGGGTCAGGATCCGTTCAGTAGTCTTATCACAGTTGGAAAGAAACTGTTCCTAAATCTGGCCGTACGAGTCTTCAAACTCCTGAGCCTTCTCCCGGAGGGAAGAGGGACAAAAAGATTTGGACAGAATGGATAAATGTTGTGCCAATAGGAAATGATCAACCTGTGCCCAGATTGAATCTTCAAAAAATTTCTATGGGAGTGCAGAGTGAAACTAGAGATATCCATGATGGAGTCAGTCGAGGAAGAGTGACAGTTGAGAGTAGGAGGGGCAAAATTTGGATAGGGATTTGGGACAAAGCACTCAGGCTCTGGAATTGCTGTTGATGAGGAAAGGGAGTGGGAATGATAAGAGACGCGCTGATATCGGAGTTGAGTCTAGTTGAGGATAATGAGAAAAGTATAAAAGAGATCTAGATTTGCACTTCTCAAACTGCTAAAGATAAGTAGACAGACACAAGTCAACTGTGATACATTGCAAAGGCATGGTAGTATTATCCTTGAAGAGGCCAGGAAGATGGTTTTCTGAAAGTAAGCCAAGAAAATTTGGCAAGTGCTGATGAGCATTATGTCTGATTTTAGAGTTGTTGGTGGTAATGGGGAAGAGTAGAAATACACACTCCATCCTTTCCAGAACTGGCACAGAGTTCATAAGTATTTGGCAGTTACCCAGGTTCTCTCTCCTGTGCTGAACTCCATGAGGAGCCTATTGTCACAACACTGTTTGCTGACTAGTTACAAATTGTTGATCATAGCTTCCAGATTTCTCCTTTCACAAAAGCATAAATGGAAATCCTTAAATTGCTGTGTTCTGTGGGGTCACGTTTTCACTACCATTTCAATACCTGATCAACACCTCCATCCATTAACCCATCCAGCATCCCCCACCACCACTCCATCCACATCAGTCACTCCTCTCTACAGCCCCTCATACCCTTAACCCCTTTGTGCCCTGCCACTTCATGCTTACACTTCACACCCCATAACTACACTGACACAGTCACTGTCCTACTGTGTTTTCATCTGCCCTACTGCCACCTAGGAGAGTTCCTCTTGCCAGAAGTCACTACTGGGTGATTTTTATAGACCACCCAATACTAACAGGGACATCAAGGAGCAGATAGAGAGACAGATTCTGGAAAGGTGTAGTAATAACAGGGTTGTTGTGGCGGGAGATTTTAATTTCTCAAATATCAATTGGCATGTCCCTAGAGCGAGGGGTTTAGATGAGGTGGAGTTTGTTAGGTGTGTTCAGGAAGGTTTCCTGACACAATATGTAGATAAGCCTACAAGAGGAGAGGCTGTACTTGATCTGGTATTGGGAAATGAACCTGGTCAGGTATCACTTCTCTCAGTGGGAGAGCATTTTGGAGATAGTGATCACAACTCTATCTCCTTTACCATAGCATTGGAGCGGGATAGGAACAGACAAGTTAGGAAAGTGTTTAATTGCAGTAAGGGGAAATATGAGGCTATCAGGCAGGAACTTGGAAGCATAAATTGAAAACAGATGTTCTTAGGGAAATGTACAGAAGAAATGTGGCAAATGTTCAGGGGATATTTGCGTGGAGTTCTGCATGGGTACATTCCAATGAAATGGAAAGGATGGTAGGGTATGGGAACCATGGTGTGCAAAAGCTGCTGTAAATCTAGACAAGAAAAAAGAAGAGCTTACAAAAGGTTCAAAAAGCTAGATAATGGTAGAGAGCTAGAAGATTATAAGGCTAGCAGGAAAGAGCTCAAGAAAGAAATTAGGAGAGCCAGAAGGGACCATGAGAAGGCCTTGGCAGACAGGATTAAGGAAAACCCCAAGGCATTCTACAAGTATACGTGAGAGAATTGGACCAATCAAGTGTGACAGTGAAGAAGTCTGTATGGAACCAGAGGAGATAGCAGACGTACTTAATGAATACTTTGTTTCAGTATTCACTATGGAGAAGGATCTTGGCGATTGTTGGGATGACTTACAGCGGACTGAAAAGCTTGAGCATGTAGATATTAAGAAAGAGGATGTGCAGGAGCTCTTGGAAAGCATCAAGTTGGATAAGTCACCGGGACCGGATGAGATGTACCTCAGGCTACTGTGGGAGGCGAGGGAGGAGATTGCTGAACCTCTGGTGATGATCTTTAAATGATCAGTGGGGATGGGAGAGGTTCCAGAGGATTGGAGGGTTGCGGATGTTGTTCCATTATTCAAGAAAGGGGGAAGAGATGGCCCAGAAAATTATAGGCCAGTGAGTCTTACTTCAGTGGTTGGTAAGATGATGGAGAAGATCCTAAGAGACAGGATTTATGAACATTTGGAGAGGCATAATATTATTAGGAATAGTCAGCATGGCTTTGTGAAAGACAGGTCATGCCTTGTGAGCCTGATTGAATTTTTTGAGGATGTGACTAAACACATTGATGATGGTAAAGCAGTAGATGTAGTATATATGAATTTCAGCAAGGCATTTGATAAGGTACCCTATGCAAGGCTTACTGAGAAAGTAAGGAGGCATGGGATCCAAGGGGAAATTGCTTTGTGGATCCAAATTGGCTTTCCCACAGAAGGCAAAGAGTGGTTGTAGACGGGTCATATTCTGCATGGAGGTTGGTCACCAGTGGTGTGCCTCAGGGATCTATTCTGGGACCTCTACTCTTTGTGATTTTTATATATGACCTGGATGAAGAAGTGGAGGGATGGGTTAGTAAATTTGCTGATGACACAAAGGTTGGGGGTGTTGTGGATAGTGTGGAGGGCTGTCAGAGAGGTTACAGCAGGACATTGATAGGATGCAAAAATGGGCTGAGAAGTGGCAGATGGAGTTCAACCCAGATAAGTGTAAGGTAGTTCATTTTGGTAGGTCAAATATGATGACAGAATATAGTATTAATGGTAAGACTTGCCAGTGTGGAAGATCAGAGGGATCTTGGGGTCCGAGTCCGTAGGACACTCAAGGCTGCTGTGCAGGTTGACTCTGTGGTTAAGAAAGCATACGGTACGTTGGCCTCCTTCAATCGTGGGATTGAGTTTAGGAGCTGAGAGGTAATGTTGCAGCTATATAGGACCCTGGTCAGACCCCACTTGGAGTACTGTGCTCAGTTCTGGTTGCCTCACTATAGAAGAATGTGGAAACCATAGAAAGGGTGCAGAGGAGATTTGGAAGGATGTTGCCTGGATTGGGGATTCTATGTTTAACACTTTATCATTTCCTGTCAGTCATTTTAGGTTCAAATACTTATGAACCTAGCTTCACTTGTGTACATACAATCAGTGTATATGTAAGCTAATCTATGTATATATGGCCACACTCAACAGTTACTTGTACTTTGCAGTGTGGCTGTATATACATAAGATTGCTTTTGTATTTATTGTGTGTTTTTATGCTGTATCGATTTTGTTTTCTTTACACTAATGAACTGAAGGCTGACAATAAACAAGGTTGAATCTTGAATTAATCTACAAATCATGCTCAGGAAATCCTCTAAAATTCCTTGATAAGTAATAGCTACTAATTTAGGAGACTGCAGTGGAACAGCTTTACTTTGGTTTAAGATGGTGCTTCTTTCTGGTTTGAGAGACAACATCTTGGTGATTAATGAAACAAAATGAGCAATTAAATACTTCATTATTAACACTTTATCTGGTAAACAATCGCTGCAAACAGGCTTCCCTGTCGGAGTTGAGCAAAATCACCTGTATGATCTGGCATTTTTGTGGTGTGACTGGAGTCTCGCTGGGGCAAGATGTTTGCAGCATGTCCAGGCTGGATTCGCTGGAGTGGACTTGTAGGCAGTTCGATCCAGTGGAGCTGAGGCATGGAAAAATCTGAGGTTTGATTGATTTAAGAGATGAGCCAAATTGAAAAGATTGGATTCTGGTGTATTGAGCGTGAGCCCAAGAGTAAGGAACGACATAAGGTTTGGAGAATTTAAGTGCCGGGCCAGATTGAAATGGACTGAGGTCTTCTTAATCGGCTTCTGTAGTCTTCTGAATCAGCTGCAGTAATGCCTAGCATTATAAATTCAGTTCTGACTGCTGTTTGCTTCCTTTATTGTTTACCTGACCTATTTTCTTTTCTCTCTGCACATTGGGCATTTAACTGTCTTCATTTGCTTTTAATGCGTTCTATTGCGGTTCTGTGTTTCATTGCTGCCTGCAAGAAAACGAATCTCAAGGGTGTACAAAGTATCCATACTTTGTACCTTGAACTTTGGATGTATAGTCTCTGTGAGTACAGCAAGCTAGGGTTGAGTTGAAATGGAAAGAACAATACTGATCTAAAAGCTATAAGGAAGATTCATACAAACTTATCCCTTCATTACATGAAATCAGATTCAGGATGCTATTCATTGCGTCAATGGTTTGAAGGAATAGTGGTTAAATGCAATTTTTTCCTTTGTGACTTACCATCTTGTGTTTTCAAGGCTTTTCTTGAAAGTTTATGCTGCTGCTCTAAAAGTAATCCATTGGTATGTTTCAGTCTGACATTACCCACAATTCACAGTGACCATTTCCCCACCAGAGGGGGTAGGGGAGGGGTCAGATACTGACAATTACTGTAATACCAGTTTAACCTGATGTTGATTTGCTTCTGTGAAATCTGTCTTGGAATAACACATTCATGAACCTGATATACAGAATGAGAATTTGCAGTTTATTTTCCATTGCAGCAGTATGCTGAAAACCATTGGGTGAAGTATGTAAAATAATTATCCAGTTGTGATAAAACCTCTGTTGTTGCATGAAATTGGGTTTTAAAACAGCTCATCGTTACTGACTTTCCAGGTGGTAATGACAGATATGAAGTTTATATATTGTGCAAAAGTTTTAAAAAATTTTGAAGACATTTGTTATACACCTTATTTGAATTCATTTATTATTTTTCCCTCACTTCAGTTGTATAGACTCGTGGTTTGAAGTGAACAGATCATGCCCAGAACACCCTTCTGACTGACCTCTCCTGGCCTGCAGCTGCTTACAGCCTTCTGTTAAAGGTAAGTGGACAGTAATAAACTATTATGAAACATCACGAAGACATGCTGGCCGGGTAAATATGGGAGGATGGTTTTCTGAAAAAACCTGGCTTGCGAAGCATTATATTTAATTTTATAGTGGGGAAATTGAACACATTTCATCCATATATTGAAGTGTGCTTATTATGTTTCTCCACATAGGTAATCTACACATAGGACCCTTGGCTTACTGTATATTCTGTCAGTGGCTAGACAATTCTGTTATTCTGGCTCAGTGTCACTAAGCATTGGATTCTCAAAGGTGGTAGGGCGAAGACAGAGCTCACTGTAACTGGCTGCTGGAAAGATGCGCGACGGTGGCTCTAGAGGAACACACACACAAAATGCTGGAGGAACTCAGCTGGTGAGGCAGCATCTATGGAAGGGACTAACCAGTTGATGTTTAAGGCCAAAACTCTTCATCAGGGAGATTTGTTCCCCTCAATAGAAGCTGCCTAACTTTCTGAGTTTCTCTAGCATTTGTGTATGTTGCTCTAGATTTTTATCATCTGCAGAATCTCTCATATTTACGCCAATAGCTCTGCCTGCTCCTCTTGCAGGGTCTTGACAGGAAATTCCTTATTGACTCCTCGGGCTCCGTAGATGCTGTCTGACCCGCTGAATCCCTCTACTAGTCTGTCTTTTTGCTCCAGATTACAGGGTCCGCTGTGTCTTGTGTTTGGTCTCCCCAATCAGTCTTTGCTTATCCCTGTACTTTACATTTAGCCTGGAACCAGTCATGTGAGACTTGAATGTTGTTGATGTACCCAGTTCTACTGTGTTTTTGCACAATATATATCAAGAGAAAAATAATTGACGATTAATATTCAGTGCCACAGGAATAACATGAGTAAAAGATGTGTAGAGTTCCTGTCTACAGACCTACATACATATCTATTTATCTAACTAGCCTATGTGTAAAAGCAACATTTACATATTTATAGTGGGTTTGTAAATTGGTTATTCATTGAACTCATTCTGGTAAAATTCTTTTATTATTAAATTTCTTTGTTACTATGGAATATATTTGATGATGAGTTACAACATACGCTAGAAAGCATTTGTAACTTTTCCAATCTCGCTGTAGAGTTTGTCTGTTGGTCAGAGAGAGAAGACAGTCCATAGAGGATACTGAAAGTGTTTGCAGAGATAGTTAGGCCCAAAATAGCAACAAAGTGGTCAGTGTAAACTGGCTGTATGTAATGACATAGGGCCTTGCACTTAGAGGTGTAAAGTAAACCACTGATCTAACCAAATTTTGGATCATTTTTATTACACAGTTGCCTACTGTTGAACTTGCTCAGGAAGACAATCATGAAAGGCCCATAACATGTCACTGGAGCTAAGAAAACATAGATGTATTGTTCAGCAGATATTATTAGGAAAATAATAATCTTAATGAAGATGAAAAATATTTGAATTAAAACTTTGTTAGAAAGCAGTAAATCTAATGAAAATTTAAATGTGCTGTTTTGATCATATTTGATGTATTACCTCCTGTAAAGGTGACATTCTCAGTGCACAGTGCTCGTGTTTATATAGGCCACCATTCATTTGTCTTGGTTCCGATTGGTTCCTTCAACTGACCTTTGAATTCTACTATCTCGCGTTTCTTTGGTTCTTGGGGATTCGAGAATGGAGTTTATTTCGATATGTTTGTTCAGAGAGTTATCAGAAGAGAACCACGCTTCTAAAAATTCTCATGCCTGCTTCGTGTTTGCCTGCGGCAGAACCTCCATGGTGTCCCAGTTAAAGTGGTGTCTCTCTCGATCCTAATGTACCGAGATCAGAGACAGTGAATCATGTCTCTGTACCACCAGTTAAATGTGAGCACTCGCAGAGAGAAACACCAACTGAGGATGTCACCTCGACTGCTGGTAAAATATCTGCAAAAGTCTACATTCAGCTAGAGACTCATTCCACCGAGATGCAACACAGAGCGTCATAGGAAGTCATTCCTGCCTGTGGCCATCAAACTTTACAACTCCTCCCTTGGAGGGTCAGACACTCTGAGCCAATAGGCTGGTCCTGGACTTATTTCCTGGCATAATTTACATATTACTATTTAACTATTTATGGTTTTATTACTATTTATTATTTATGGTGCAACTGTAACAAAAACCAATTTCTCCCGGGATCAATAAAGTATGACTATGACTAAGCTAATTGCCAAGCTTGGCGAACACTGCAACATCAAATACCTCAACCTGAGCTACCAGTGTTCACCACCATCCGATATATTGTGTCTACTGGGCAGGTGAAGTGAACACTTGAGGGATTTGAATGCTGTATCATCATTACTGGCATTCTTAAATAATAAATGCTGAAGCTGTGAGTTTTAGTAGCACAGTTCCAATTTCAATTAAGTGCCTCCCTTCAATATTTCACAGGATGTGATAATCAATGTGGCTGTACTAAAATAAATAGATTGATACTTTATTGATCCCAAGGGAAATTATAATGTCACAGTAGCATTACAAGTGCACAGATATAAATACTAGAAGATACATAGAAAGAATAAAAAAATAAGTTACCGCAAGTAGTCTAACAGAAAGTGGTCATCATTTCCCCAGCTAAAGGTTGACTCATTATTGAGCCTAATAGCCGAGGGTAAGAATGACCTCCTTGTGAGGAGCAGGTTGTGCTATATGAGCCTGATTATATTCTTCAAAGTTGTGACAAGACAAATTGATGAAGGTAGAGCAGTGTATGTGGATTTTAGAAAAGCATTTGACAAGGTTCGTTATGGTAGGCTCGTTCAGAAAGCCAGGCATGGGATCCAGTGAAACTTGGCAGCATGGATTCAGAATCGTCTTGTCCACAGAAAACAGTAAGTGCATATTCTACCTGGAAGTCAGTATTCTGTGGTGTTCTGCAAGGATTTGTTTTGGGACCCCTTCTGTTTGTGATTTTTATAAATGACTTGGATGAGAAAGTGGTAGGTTATGTTAATAAGTGTGCAGGTGACATAAAGGTTGTTGGTGGTGTGAATAGCATAGAAGGTTGTTGTAGGCTACAACAATACAATTGATAGAATGCAGACCTGGGTTGAGGACTTGCAAATGGAGTTCAGTCTCAAAAAGTATGAAGTGATACACTTTGGAAGGTCCAACTTGAAGGCATAGTAGAGGGTTAATAGCAGGATTCTTAGCTGTGTGTAGGATCAGTGGGATCTTAAGGTTCATGTTCCCAGATGCCTTAAAGTTGCTGTTCAAGTTGATAGGATGATTAAGAAGGCATGTGGTATGTTGGCCTTCATTAAGTCATGGGTTTGAATTCAAGAGCTCAGTTACTGTTGCAGCTCTATAAATCTCAAGTTAGACCACACTTGGAGCATCGTGTTCGGTTCTGGTCACCACATTTTGAAAAGGATGTGGAAGATTTAGAGCAGATTTACTAGGATGCTACCTGGATTAGCGAGTATGTCTTTTCTGGAAAGGTTGAGTGATCTAGGACTTGATAGAAGTGCAAGATAGAAGTGCACAAGATGCTAAGAAGGGTGGATAGCATGGATACCCAGCACTTTCTTTCTGAGGGTAGAAATGGGTAATTCCAGAGGACATAATTTTGAGGTAATTGGAGGGATTTGGGAGGATATCAGAGAATAAACAGAGTGGTAAATATATGGAACGTGCTGCTGTGGTGGTGGTAAACGTGGATACATTAAGGACATTTAAGAGACCAATAAATAGGCACATGGATGAAAGAAAACTGAAGGGCTATGTGGGAGGGAAGGGTTAGGTTGATTGTGGAGTAGATTAAAAAGTTGGCACAACATGGCAGGCGTGTACCCTTCTATGTTCAAACAACTTGATAGCAAAAGGTCAGACAATTCCAGAGAAGAAATGACATTAGTTCAGTTTCTTTCCTCATAGTTCCAATTTGATTTGCTCAGCATTTTCAGTTTTCAGCATTAAGAATAGGGTTGACAATTTGTACTGCAGGGTGTAGCCAAAATAAAATTAAATCGAAAAATACAGGTAAACTACCTTGTACGTAGCAGCTGTAAGAAACAAAAATGTCCACTCTTTTAAACTGCTTCCTTGGTCCAGTTTGTCATCAGAACAACAGATTTTCATAACAATGTTCACCTCAAACAAAACTGTGTGGGGGCTTTATTGATACGTGATAGACATTATTTTTGCCACAGGTGATTGTTCTTTAGTCTATATCTTGTTTTCCTTTGATCACTTCATTCCAAGCAGAACTGAGTGAACCATTAAATGGTAACACCTTAAATTCACATTCCCTGTGAAACACAAATGTATAGATATTGGAAAGTCAGGCACCATATTTAGTGCACTGTGTAATTCAGTGTTAGTAAAAAATAAATATGTTGGGCTTGTGTAGCTGCAGAGTTCATAGTTTTATTTTTGGCATTCCATGCATCACACACATAAGACGCAATGGGGCCAGGACTTGCACAGTTATTTTGCATGGTGTGCAAAGAACGCTTGAATACCACTTCCAGAATACTTTTTTCCATAAATGCATGGATCATGGATAATGTGGGCTAGTCATGCAGATGCATGCCTTCTTTAGGCTGTTTAAACCTGCTTCAGTATTAGTTAAAGCAGTCCCCAGTGTTGGGACCCTGTCTTCAAAAGGCTCATTTAAATTGCTTTTATATCACTTCCTTGCACTCTATCATGTATCAATATTCATCACTCTTTTTTTCCCTCCCTGCACTTAACCTCCATCCACAACTGACCTGACCGTCTTCTGATCCTTGTCACTGATTCCCCCCCCTCTTATCTCCTAGAGCTGAGGTTCTCTCAAAGTAAAGTTGAGTCCCACGCACTGAATTTTCAGCTGTGATACTATCAGCAAATTTTCGCTGACTTGCTCAGTAGTTTATTGTGCCGCTCTGAAACGACCCCACGGGTTTCTCAGGACACTGACATAATGCGTTCTTGCTACATCCATTTTGTACTCAGAAAACCAAGCATCAGCTTGTCTCTACACTCCCTTCCACCCCAGCCCACCTTTTCACTGTTCTCTCCACTGGTCAGTGAAGGACCCTCCAACATTGCAAGTGCAAAACACTGTGAAGAAAACAATTACTAACCGCAACTTTGCAAAAGCTGCTAATGTTTGCTGAAACAACAAAGAAAACTGCAGATTGTCCGAAAGATAAAGGCACTGTATCTGAAGCTTGCAGTTGGCTTCATTTGCACTGTATATGATTAAAAGCAAGGTCATCAGTGGGGGAACAGATGGAAGAGTTGAAGTTGTGAGAGATGGAATAACACTTACAGACAGAAGTGGTCATTTAATCTGTTGAAAAATAGAAGAAATTTTATCTGAGAAACAGGTACACTACACAGTAACACACATCAAAGTTGCTGGTGAATGCTGCAGGCCAGGCAGCATCTCTAGGAAGAGGTACAGTCGACGTTTCAAGCCGAGACCCTTCGTCAGGACTAACTGAAAGAAGAGCTAGTAAGAGATTTCAGTTAGTCCTAACGGAGGGCCTCGGCCCAAGATGTCGACTGCACCTCCCCCTAGAGACGCCGCCTGGCCCGCTGCACCCACCAGTAACCTCCATGTGCATTGCTCGAAATTCTGGCATCCGCAGACCTCCTTGCGTTTGCGTTTTTAAAAGATAAACTAGCCCGTTTTTATTCCCATATAAACCCTATGTGTGACAGATGTAACTCTGAGGTTGCTTCTTTAACCCATATGTTTTAGTCATGCCCTCTTTTGAAAAAGTACTGGAAAGACATCTTTGATATTGTTTCAGCAGTTTTACGTATTGATTTACAACTTCATCCTATTACTGCAATTTTTGGATTACCAATGATTGATTCTAATTATTTATCATCTTCAGCCTATACAGTGGATAAGAATCAACAGCAATGTTTAGGATTGAACGTCAATATAAAAGCAGGCGTGAGAGAGCATTTGTGTGGGATGAAGCTGTATATTTTTTCTTCACTGTTTTTATTTTTATTTATTCTGATTGCTTTTTCATTTGAAATAACAATGAATCTGAATCAGGTTTATTATCACCGGTATGTGACGTGAAATTTGTTAACTTAGCAGTAGCCTTCCAATGCAATACATAATCTAGCAGAGAGAGAAAAATAATAAATAAAATAAAAATAATAATAAATAAGTAAATCAACTGCATATTTTGAATAGATTAAAAAATGTGCAAAAGCAGAAATACCATATTTTTTTTAAAAAGTGAGGTAGTGTCCAAAGATTCAATGTCCATTTAGGAATCGGATGGCAGAGGGGAAGAAGCTGTTCCTGAATCACTGAGTGTGTGCCTTCAGGCTTCTGTACCTCCTACCTGATGGTAACAGTGAGAAAAGGGCATGCCCTGGGTGCTGGAGGTCCTTAATAATGGACACTGCCTTTCTGAGACGCCGTTCCCTGAAGATGTCCTGGGTACTTTGTAGACTAGTACCCAAGATGGAGCTGACTAGATTTACAACCTTCTGCAGCTTCTTTCTGTCCAGTGCAGTAGCCCCCCCCCCCGCCACCCCCATACCAGGCAGTGATGCAGCCTGTCAGAATGCTCTCCACAGTACAACTATAGAAGTTTTTGAATGTATTGTTGACATGCCAAATCCCTTCAAACTCCTATTAAAGTATAGTCGCTGTCTTGTTTTCTTTATAACTACATCAATATGTTGGGACCAGTTTAGATCCTCAGAGATCTTGACACCCAGGAACTTGAAGCCATCGCTCTCTCCACCTCTGATCCCTCTATGAGGATTGGTATGTGTTCCTTCATCTTACCCTTCCTGAAATCCACAATCAGCTCTTTCATCTTACTGACGTTGAGTGTCAGGTTGTTGCTGCAGCACCATTCCACTAGTTGGCATATCTCACTCCTGTATCTCTCGTCACCGCCTGAGATACTACCAACAATGGCTGTATCATCAGCAAATTAATAGATGATATTTGAGCTTTGCCTAGCCACACAGTCAAGTGTATTGAGCAGTAGGCTAAGCACACACCCTTAAGGTGCACCAGTGTTGATCATCAGCGAGGAGGATACGTTATCACCAACCTGCAAAGATTGCGGTCTTCCCGTTAGGAAATCGAGGATCCAATTGCAGAGGTACAGAGGCCCAGGTTCTACAACTTCTCAATCAGGATCGTGGGAATGGTGGTATTAAATGCTGAACTATAGTCAATGAACAGCACCCTGACATAGGTGCTTGTGTTGTCCAAGTGGTCTAAAGCCATGTGAAGAGCCACTGGTATTGTGTCTGCCGTTGACCTATTGTGGCGCTAGGCAAATTGCAATGGGTCCAGGTCCTTGCTGAGGCAGGGGTTGAGTCTAGTCATAACCAACCTCTCAAAGCATTTCATCACTGTTGATGTGAGTACTACCAGGCAATAGTCATTAAGGCAGCTCGCATTATTTTTCTTAGGCACTGGTATAATCGTTGCCTTTTTGAAGCAAGTGGGAACTTCCACACGTAGCAGTGAGAGGTTGAAAATGTCCTTGAATACTCCTGCTAGTTGGTCGACACAGGCTTTCAGAGCCTTACCAGGTACTCCATCAGGACCTTCCGACTTGCGAGGGTTCATTCTCTTTAAAGACAGCCTTACATTGGCCTCTGAGACAGAGATGACAGGGTCCTCAGGTGCAGCAGGGATGTTCACAGCTGTAGTTGTGTTCTCTCTTTCAAAGCCGGCATAGAAGGCGTTGAGTTCATTTGGTAGTGAAGCATCACTGCCATTCATGCTATTGGGTTTTGCTTTGTAGGAAATAATGTCTTGCAGACCCTGCCAGAGTTGCTGTGCATCCGTGGTAAGTGATTTGCAACCTCTGACATCAGTACAAGAATAGCTAAATGCAGAAATTGGGAAGCATCTGGTGAATATGTACTCCTCCAAAGACTGCACAAGGATTGTCTGTCAGTGGTATGCACATTGAGAGGTATGGAACTACTTGAAGTCACTCCACTTATTAGACAACCTCTTACTTAGTACAATAAGAAATGTTAGATCTTGCCAATTCAAATACAGGTGACTCCCATGTTGTTGGGTGAGGTTGGGGGTTCGTTCCTTAAAAAACAGTCAGTAATAATGAAGCTGCGTCATCTGCACAAGGATATTTATTTATTTCTGCATGGAGCTTCTGTAAGAACAAATTTTATTCTATCTCTAAAATGTTTATTCTATCTCAAATTTCAGCTAGTGATTTGTGAATTCTGTAAGGCCAAATTTCCACTGCCTGAATGACCACAGCGCAGAGGTTGTCTGTATATGGACATTTTTAAATGATGTTATGCGAACATTTACTGCCCATCAAGCTTTCTGGCATTGAAAACAGTTTGGAATTAATGTTCACTTATTACTTCAGATTTTTAAAAAATTTAACTATAAACTAAGTAATTTCTTTATTCTTATTGCCCTCTCTCAAACATATTTTCTCTCCTTTTATTATTTTTGCATTTGAAATTAATTTCGAAATTCAAATTAACACTTTCAGATTCAAACATAGCAAAACTCATTGGTGATTTTTCAAGCTGATTGGCAAGATTAATGAACAGTTACAACCATAGAACTGAATGGCACAGGGACAGGTCCATGCCAGCCAGTATGCTAAACTAAACCTATCTACCTGCACATGATCCATATCTCTCCATTCCCTATGCATTCATGAGCCTGTCTTAAATGTCTGTTAAACACCACTGTTGTATCTGCTCATCGCAGCACTTAACCACTCTCTATGTGCAGAAAAACAAATTTGCTTTTAAATATTTTCCCTCTCACCTTATGTCTTTGCCCTCCAGTATTTGACATTTATACCATGGGAAAAATATCTGCCCTATTATCTATTGGACAAGCACCCTTAACAGCATGTTGAACTTTTTCATACTGTAAACGTGGATGAAAATGTAGATGTGTGGGTTTGTAAATTTACAGATGATACCAAGGTTAGTATGCCTCAGCAAGGACCTGGACCCATTGCAATTTGCCTATCACCACAATAGGTCAATGGCAGTCGCAATATCAATGGCTCTCCACACGGCTTTAGACCACCTGGACAACACAAACACCTATGTCAGGATGCTGTTCATCGATTATAGCTCAGCATTTAATACCATCATTCCCATAATCCTGATTGAGAAATTGCAGAATCTGGGCCTCTTACCTCCCTCTGCAACTGGATCCTCGATTTCCTAACCGGAAGACCACAATCTGCGCGGATTGGTGATAACATCTCCTCCTCGCTGACAATCAACACTGGCAACACCTCGGAGTTGTGAGCTTAGCCCACTGCTGTACTCATGACTGTGTGGCTAGGCATAGCTCAAATACCATCTATTAATTTGCTGACAATACAACCATTGTTGATAGAATCTCAGGTGGTGACGAGAGATACAGGAGTGAGATATGCCAGCTAGTGGAGTGGTGCCGCAGCAACAACCTGGCACTCAACATCAGTAAGATGAAAGAGCTGATTGTGGATTTCAGGAAGGTTAAGACGAGGGAACACATACCAATCCTCATTGAGGAATCAGAAGTGGAGAGAGTGAGCAACTTCAAGTTCCTGGGTGTCAAGATCTCTGAGGATCTAACCTGGTCCCAACACATTGATGTAGTTATAGAGAAGACAAGACAGCGGCTATACTTTATTAGGAGTTTGAAGAGATTTGGTATGTCAACAATACACTCAAAAACTTCTATAGATGTACCGTGGAGAGCATTCTGACAGGCTGCATCACTGTCTGGTATGGAGGGGCTACTGCACAGGACCGAAAGAAGCTGCAGAAGGTTGTAAATTAGTCAGCTCGATCTTGGGCACAAACCTACAAAGTACCCAGAACATCTATAGGGAGCAGTGTCTCAGAAAGGCAGTGTCCGTTATTAAGGACCTCCAGCACCCAGGGCATGCCCTTTTCTCACTGTTACCATCAGGTAGGAGGTACAGAAGCCTGAAGGCGCACACTCAGTGATTCAGGAACAGCTTTTTCCCCTCTGCCATCCGATTCCTAAATGGGCATTGAATCTTTGGGCACTACCTGAGTTGTTTTTAATATACAGTATTTCTGTTTTTGCACGTTTTTAAAATCTATTCAAAATATGTAATTGATTTGCTTGTTTATTATTATTATTGTTATTATGTTTTATTTTATTTTTTTTTCTCTGCTAGATTATGTATTGTATTGAACTGCTGCTGCTAAGTTAACAAATTTCACGTCACATGCTGGTGATAATAAACCTGATTCTGATTCTGGTAGAGTTGTGGATAGTGTAGGAGACCGGTGAAGAATACAGCATGATGTAGACCACTTGCAGATATGGTCTGAGTAATGGCAGATGGAGTTTAACCCAGATAAGTGTGAGGTGTTACACCTTGGCAGGGCAAATGCAAGGAGACAGTCTACTGTTAAGGGCAAGATCATTAACAGTGTTACTGAGCAGCAAGATCTTGGGATCCAAGTTCATAGCTCCTTGAAAGCCACTACAAAGATTGATAAGGTGGTTAAGAAGGCTTATGGAATGCTTGCTTTTTTTAGTCGGGGTATTGAGTTCAAAAGTCAGGAGGTTATGTTGCAACTTTATAAAAATCTGGTTAGGCCACATCTGGAGTATTGCATACAGTTCTGGTTGCCTCACTATAGGAATGATGTTGAGGCTTTGGAGAGAGTGCAGAAGAGGATCACCAGGATGCCTCCTGGTTTAAAGTGCATGTGCTATCACGAGAGGCTGAATAAACTTGGGTTGTATTCCCTGGAATGTCGGAACCTGAGGGGAGATCTGATAGAAGTTTACAAGATTATGAAAGGTGTAGATAGAGTGGACAAGGAGCATCTGTTTCCCAGAGTTGAAATGTTCAATACTAGAGGGCATGCGTTGAAGGTGAGAGGGGAATGTGAGGAGTAAGTTTTTTATGTAAGAGAGTCGTAGATGTCTAGAATGTGCTGCCTGGAATAGGCGTAGTGGCAAATACGTTATAGAGTTTTTTTTTAAAGAGATGTTTGAAAAGACACATGGATATAAGGAAGATGAAGGGATATGGACCATGTAGGTAGGAGGGATTAGTGTTTGGGTGTTTTTGATTTGCTTTTTAGTTTGTTTGGCACAACATTGTGGGCCAAATGGCCTGTTCCTGTGCTCTCATAATTAGATGAGCATTACACTGTGAACTAATACTGGCTTGTTATACAGTACCAAATCTATTATGATTTGCTTCCTCAGCTTATAGATATATGATTGCAGAATCCATATGCATACGTTCTGGATATTTACAGGTATGAGCTAGTTTGTCTATTTCATACTGGACTGCGTCTAAGTTAAAATTATTACATGTTTTATTATCGAAGGATGATAAATACAGTATATATTTCTGGATGGTGTCTGAAACAATGCACTTTTTTTTCTTGCAGAGTGCTTTGCTCACTTTGGCTAAACCCTTACCTGGAGGTTAAGAATCTGAAACAGTCGGTTTACCCCAAAACTGAAAATTCCAGCATCCAGTTTTGAACAGCAGAAACAAAAAGCACCAAACAGACTTTCTGCATCCCAAACCAGGATTAAAAAAAAAGGGATGAATGTGAAGATCAACAGGTAGTAGAGTGATCATGTCAGCCCCAGAACAATGTTACGGCTGTCAACTGATTCCATTAGAGAAATGCCTGTACGGAATATAAAGAGGAAAAGGACTAGCCAAACAGAGCATGATTGCTTTTTGGATTTTAGAAAGCTGTGCAAAAGACATGTCTCTGGGATATTACTCCAAGATGGCAACCACACGAGGGTTACAAATGCAGAGGAGAGTAGAATTTAACATGTGTTGACCAAGTTCTGAAAAAGCCAGAATGTAAAGCATTGAGTGTCTGTGGGCTTGTAGTTGTGTCCATGATGTGTTTACACAGTGTCCAGTGTAGTCAGCGTGTTCTTGCTGATGTGTGTACAGACACAGGCACTCTCCTGGTTTTCTTCCATCCCACTTTGTGACAGATGATGCCAAAATTTATCAAAAAAAAACAGACCTCGCTCTGTTCCAGAAGGATCTGTTCCTTGTCAGTGGTTTTCAACAAGAAAGTCTCTCTGCACTAATATTGAACATGGACTCTCTCTCCTTTAGCTCTGCGATTTTGTGCTATAGAATGGCACAGGCATCCTAAAACGGTTAAAATCTTTCTTTCTCCCTAAAGCCCTTGTGGAATTTTTATTGCTTCAGTTTCTCTAGGGTCTAGTGAATCAGTCCTGCTGTTAAAGAAATCAATTTTAATTCAGCTTGACATGTAGCCTGAATGTTCAGGCTGGTATATTAATAACAGACAGGGAAAGATGTCCTCTTTTTGTTTGTTGAGGTGTTTTGATATGGTGTACCATCACAATATTCAATAAACTGTTGATTGAGCATTTATATTAATTTGTGGCAGACAAACCTAAACTGAATAAAGAGTTCCCTTTCCTAATTTTTATTTTTGCCAGAAGCAACCTCACACATGAAATAAACAGCATGGTGTAATTTTTTTTTGTAACTTTGTTTGAATAGGCTTCAAGTAAGTCTCAGGAAATGTAGTAGCCCTGCACGCGGCCCAGATGTGGGTAGTTTTCCATTTTATTTAGGGACTACATTGACATTGGACAGCCAGTTTATAGCAACAAGGGCTCTGGGATGTTTGATCAGAGCTACGGAGTGTTGCTGCTATTCACCCAATGTGTTTACAAGGTTTGCAAGTTGACAGGAGTAACTCGAACCAGGATTCACGATGCCACGCTCTGTGATCAGACAGATCCCGAGCAGAGCCTGTACGCTGACCTCGACAAACCTATATTTACTAGGTAGAGTTAACCATTTTATCAGGGAGTTGATCCTTGCTGCAGCATTTACTACTAAGTGAAATGGTAATTTTTCCAAAAACTAGTGTTTATTGTTGACAAACCCTCAGACAAACAAGAGATCAGAGATGAAATTTTGCAAGAAAGGAAGCAATTGAATTTGCAGAAGGAAATTGAGGACCATGCACACCAGCATTTCTATTAAGAATGGTGTTTGCCAACTGATTTTGGAATCACAATATAAAGTTGCACTAGTGTTCAAAAAAAACCATTTGAAACTATGCTGCTAGCAGTTTTGGATACTTTAAGTCACTGCATGATGAGCAGAGAGTTTGAGTGTAAGATATATTACTGCAAGAAAATTGTGCTTTTCCCAGAAATGTGAGTAGACCTAGCATTTCCTGGAACTGTGTACAGTCATTGTGAATTATTGTTTTGATGTGGTGGGTTACGGGCTTTCCCATATGTACAGCGATTGACTTGCATAGCAGGATGGTATTGCTGCTGTTTTTACTGTGTGTTTTGTTCTCACCTCAGCTTTACATTATCCCTCTATTTCTGTAAAGGTTTCACTGTGTTTTCTGTTTATTTGAATGACTTGACCAGATGTCACCCTGGTAAAGTCTCTGCATAGGGAGTGATTATGCATACCATTTAAAGATGCTCATTTAGGGTGGAGAGTGCCAGTGAAGCAGGAACCTACTTTTTTGATTTTAAGATGTTGCACAATACACAGCACATTTATAATGACTTAAAGTAATGCACTTTTTTGTTTTTTGTGTATTATACTTTGTTTTAGTTTACTGGATGCTTTTGCACTGCTTAAATCTGATATAGAATCTCACCTGAGTGGTCCTGTTTTTCAAGGTGAGCATTTTGAAAAGTAAATCAGAATCTAAATCTATAGACTTACTTTTGAATGCCTCGTGTAATTATTACTACTCTGATTTATGCAGTCACAGTGCCTTGAGTTCGAACAGTTTGGTGCTCTCATTGAGCCAACTAGTTTCCAGCCTTTTCTAGGTATTAATTAAGGCCTGTCTTTTATATTTTTTGTTGAACCTGAGGGTGATTAGAGTATTTGGCCCTGCTATCTATTTTATTTTCAAATCTCAACTCGTTAGTCATTTCAAAAATTGAGACTTCTCACTTCACATGTGTGAAGGAGAGAATAAAGCAAAAAGACATGATTAACACTTCATTTTTTTTCACCCACAAAACTTCCTTACAGTTTCTCCTTTGATGGTGCATTGTGGTCCCTTGACGAATATGAACATATTTTTGTTTCAGCAGTACACTGTGGTTAGTTGCATTGTCTGTACTATATGGAGTTTAACTGCAAGAGTGGACTTGACTGCTTTTATCATCCATGTAGGTACCACTGCATGGCTCAGTTGAACACAGTTAAAAATAAATCTCATTTAGAGAATCAGATCAATTGATCTATGTTACTGTTCCTATGTAAATATATATTTTAGTGGAAATTAAAAAGAAAACAATGCTGAAAACATTTTGAAATGAAAAACATATTTGGCAATCCTCCTAAGAAATTGGTGGGCTTAATGCAGTTAGTGAATGATTGCATTATAAAGAAATTATTCTAAAATCCCAGAAATGTTTTTATCACCAAGTTGTTCTAGTTAGAATAGTTATAAGAAAGGGTAGTTATGAGATATTAGGCTGCAGAATATAGGCCAGACCCATCATTTCTCATGTGACGCCTTTTGTGAATCTTACTGAGTAGAAACTGGTCACTTCCCCTCAGGAAGGAAATGGAGTTCAGCAGGTAAACCATCATAGACCATTGGATTCAGATGGTGTAATTGCTGCTTTGGTAATGACACTTGGCACTTTTGCCTGCCTCATAAGGTGAGGAAAAAGCAGCTACTATGGGAAAAGAGATGCTATTGAAATGCATCACTGACATATTATTCATTCACCAAAAGAATATTTTTAGATTCTGTATTTATCTCACAATGAACTTATAGAGGTTACAAATGAATTTTGTGATCTCTTCTGTTATTTGAAAACTAAAGATGTTATAGTTGTTGACATGCAAGGCAATAAGATTCTGATTGCAAGATGATATATATCAAAATTGTTTAAACTCTTTTGTGTTGAAGTACTCTCTTCTGATATCATCATCTCCAATTGAGCCACTGTGTGCCTACTTTAAAAAAAATTACTAATAGATAGTTACTGAACAATGGCTTTGAAAGAACAATGAGCAGCTAAACATTACCCAACAGCAGGCTATTTCTGAACATTATAAAGCTAAAGTTTTTAAATAATTTCCAATTCCTATTTCCAAGTCTGTTATTTTCCTGACCATGACCAATAGAAAGTGCCATGATTTATAATTCAAAACTGACCTGCATCTGTTCCCACTATTTCTGCACATTCTTTTCCTAACAAGTTCACTTTTCCGCAGTTTTTGATTGGGTGGGTGGGATAGGGAGGGACAGGGTGCCTTTACCCAGTAGAGCTCCAGGATTCTGGAAAGTTTATTCCCACATGGCTTGGCTCTACACTTAAGATCTCTCATGCTTCTACTTGCTCCTGATTCCCCACTCTTAGGAAGGAAGAAAAAGAGATTGAATAATGATCCAGATGTATTGATAAAACAATGTCCTAAACTCACGAGAATGCATATTGAATTTCTGCGATTCGACTTTAATCCCTTAAATCCAGTGCCATTTTCATGAACTGCCATTGCACTTCTTCTAAAGTTATTAGATCCTTCCTGAAACAAGTCAAAAAGTGAACAATGTATCCCAGCTGTGTAGAATCCAACTCTCCCCAAACCCCACCTTTCACTGATCTGCTAGCATTTAAAATTAGTCGACTTGGACTCCCAAGTCTGTGTTTTACTATGGTTTCTTGAAGTTTAGAAGATATTGTACTTTGTCTATTTTAGATTGAATGTAGACTTGTCTACATTAAATTCTAGTTATCATAGTTATACCCACTCATTTAAACCATCTGTAGTCCTTTAGACCATCAACTTTCTTCTGCACATCTTGCTGCCTCTCCCATTTTATGTCATCCAGATAATTCTTGTATCGCATGCATTGAAATAATAATGCAAAATTAAAGCCCTGACCAAATTCTGGAACTTCAAAAGTGGAATGGGTACTCTGGGGAATATCTCTTGTCACATCTGTCAATCACATTATCTATCTTTTATCCCCATTACCTCTCAACGAATTTCTAACCAAAGTTAAAGGCTCACATTTGTTCAGCTCATGTATCCAGCCTGATGATAAGCAGACAAACGTACATATTCTGATATCTCTTCTATGCTTCAGTTCCAAACGCAATGGCATAGATCCTAACACAAGAGAAGTTTAGAAATTAATGGCCAAATTCTTACATAGTTTCCTCTCCTACTCCCTGAAGTTGGAAGCCACCAGGTCCTGGAGATTTATCTATTCTTGTTATTTGCAAAACTGTTTGTTTAATTAAATCCAGTATGTTCCTTATATTCATTTATTCTTAGTTTCTGACCATTGAAATATTTTATTCTTCTTCCTTTACTGTGAAAACAAATACTAACCACTCATTCAATAAAATTGTCATTAATGTGATATCTATTATATTTTTGTGTCTCTGTCTTTACTGGACCAACATTTATAGAAACTCTACTCTCAATATTGATGGATTGATTGAAAGTATTTTTTTGCAGTTTGTAACATTTTCTTTTAATTACTTTAACAATTTTATTAATAATTTCTACAATGCAACAGTGACATCATGAATCATGCAACTGAAAGCAACTTCAGCCTCTTTTCGCTGCCCCCGCCCCCCCCCCCCCCCACCGTTCTCCTCAGCAAAATGTACTCTGCTTTCTGATATTGTGCCCAGTAAGGAAAATTGAAGGGTGGTTACATCTAACTGGCTTTTTTAACAAGGGCAGAGAGAAAGCCCAGTGGCTATAGTGAGTACATGTGGGAGTTTGTCAGATAAATCCAAATCATCTTTATAATCTATGATGCCCCACTACATATTATCTGGTCAAGATGCATGTAGGGGAGGTGGGAAAAGTAGACATGTTACAAGGCTTAACCAAGCAGAATCACAAAATAAATTACAAATGTAGTATATGCTGCTTCCTTTCCTGTACAATCATCTGTGTGACTCGGGTGTTGCCTTATTCAAAGAGTTGTCTTTATGTTGTTATGTAAAGATGGAGCTCATATAGCGGATCAGTGGGAATGACCCAAGGTGATTGTCTGCATCTGATTATAATGTAAACCCTAGCTTCTTTTCAGACTAATGCATAAATTTAAAAATGGCATGGCTCCTTGGACCTTAAAGCAGTATTTGAAAAGAATAGCAGCATAGCTAAACAAAAGCGGACTTTTCAAAGATGAAATACTGCATTGTTGATGTGTGTCATTTACTTTCAAGTCAATTTTTTTAAAGACTTGAATAAAAGGGGATAATCTTTCAGCTGTCCTAGTGTGTTTTACACAATGCACTGTAAGCAGGCTTTCACCAGGTTCAAATGAGAGCGGATGAGATTTGTATGTAATGCAGTTTCTTGAAAAATGTTAAATGTTTACAGGCATATGCTTTTTATATTTACTGAGTAGAAGTTGATCCGAGATTAACACCAAAAAAAGTGAACTTCATTTTAAACAGACAATATCCTGTTTGTTGATGTATAGTGTGTATTTCAGAATTATGGAGAATAAAATCTACACATTCCCACATTCTGCCTTCTGTTTATTTCGCACTCCAGTGAATTCATCTTGGAAGCTTTAGGTTAGGGATTATGTTTGGAGAATACGAAACTCTCAGTGGGATACAGTGTCTGACTATTGTTGGTCCTCTGGTACGGAGTGTTTAATTAGTGTGGGTCCTTCAATGTGGCACAGCGCACAACTATTGTAGGCCCTTTAGGGCACGGCGTGTGACTGTTGTAGGCCTTCTGATGCGTGGTGTGTGACTGTTGTAGACCCTCTGGGAAGTGCTGTGTGACTGTTGTAGACCCTCTGGGATGTGGCGTGTGACTGTTGTTGACCCTCTGGGGCGTGTCGTGTGACTGTTGTAGACCCTCTAGGGCGTGGCGCGTGACTGTTGTAGACCCTGTGGGACGTGGTGTGTGACTGTTGTAGACCCTCTGGGGCATGGCATGTGACTGTTTAGACCCTCTAGGGCGTGGCGCGTGACTGTGTAGACCCTGTGGGACGTGTTGTGTGACTGTTGTAGACCCTGTGGGACGTGTTGTGTGACTGTTGTAGACCCTCATTGGTGTAGTGTGTGACTGTTGTAGACCCTCTGGGATGTGGCGTGTGACTGTTGTAGACCCTCTGGGACGTGGCGTGTGACTGTTGTAGACCTTCTGGGGCGTGGCCTGTGAGTGTTGTAGACCCTTATTGGTGTAGCGTGTGACTGATGTTGACCCTCTGGGGCGTGTCATGTGACTGTTGTAGACTCTCTGGAATGTGGCGTGTGACTGTTGTAGACCCTCTGGGACGTGGAGTGTGACTATTGTTGACCCTCTGGAGTGTGGTTTGTGACTGTTGTAGACCCTCATTGGTGTAGTGTGTGACTGTTGTTGACCCTCTGGGGTGTGGCGTGTGACTGTTGTAGACCCTCTGGGACGTGGCATGTGACTGTTGTAGACCCTCTGGGATGTGGTGTGTGACTGTTGTTGACCCTCTGGGGCGTGTCATGTGACTGTTGTAGACCCTCTGGGGCGTGGCGTGTGACTGTTGTAGACCCTCTGGGACGTGGTGTGTGACTGTTGTAGACCCTCCGAGATGTGGAGTGTGACTGCTGTTGACCCTCTGGGGTGTGGTTTGTGACTGTTGTAGACCCTCTGGGACGTGGCGTGTGACTGTTGTAGACCCTCTGGGGCGTGGTGTGTGACTGTTGTAGACCCTCATTGGTGTAGTGTGTGACTGTTGTAGACCCTCTGGGATGTGGCGTGTGACTGTTGTAGACCCTCTGGGACGTGGCGTGTGACTGTTGTAGACCCTCTGAGGTGTGGAGTGTGACTGTTGTAGACCCTCTGGGACGTGGTGTGTGACTGTTGTAGACCCTCTGGGATGTGGCGTGTGACTGTCATAGGTCCTCTGGGGTGTGTTGTTTGATTTTTGTGGGTCCTTTAATATGTGACATAGTGTGCAGCTGTTCTGGGAGCGCCCTGGGCCACAGTGACCAACTGTTAATGAACCTTTCGAGATTCACAGTGTGTGGCCTTGTGGGATACTGCATTTGTTGTGAGATGTCCAGTGAGGTATGTGACTTAGTTTTTTTTCTGTATTCCCAAAGCTCAATACAATTAAGATGGGTGTGGCACTGGAAATCTGAAACTTGAACTGAAACCCAGCTGTTTCTGTGAAGGTGGCACTGTGGGATGGGTGGGGGTCAGGTGGGTGTTGATTGACCATCAGCTAATTTGCTTTGGGGTCAACTGATTGCACATGTAAACAGCTGCAACATGCCACTTTTTAACTTTGACACTGCTTTGCTTCCTAGACCTTGAAAAATATGCCAATGACAGGAAGTTGAGGACGACTTCATCCGAAAGTAGTGGTTCCCCAGGTGTGACACGTGGCTCATGACTGTCCCTTCAGTAGATTGCCCACCTTCTCAGAATGATGCAGTGCAACATTTTTTCAATTCAGTTTTGGGATATGGGCATTACACACAGGTCCAAGGTCAATTGGCCGTCCTTGATTGCCTTTGAGAAGGTGGTGGCGAGCCTTGAACCACTGCAGTCGTTCCAGTGAAGGCACTCCCCCAGTGTTTCGGGGTTAAAAATTCCAGGATGTAGAGCCAGTGATGTATTTCCAAGTCAGGGCCAGGTGTGACTTGAGAGGAGAAAGTGCAAGAGGTGGTGATCCCATGCATCTGCTGCTGCTGTATTCTTAGTGGTAGAGCGCCACGTTTGGGAGGTGATGTTGACTAACCGTAGTGCATTTTGCAGATGGTGCACACTGCAATCATTGTGTGTGGGTGGTGAGGTGAATGAAAGTTTAGGATAGTGGATGGGATGGCATTCAAAACAGACTGACTTGCCCTAGGTGGTGCTGAACTTCTTGGGAGCTGCTGCCCTCATCCAGGCAAGCAGAGAGTATTTCATAGCTCCTCCTGCCTTGTGGATGGTGAAAGGCCTTTGGTTGTGGGGAGGAGAGTTGCTTGATGTAGGAGACCCAGATTATTTTAGCCATGGTTTTCAGAAAATAAATGGGGGTGCAGTTAACGTGCATGTGGTTTCATGCCCTACAAACAGTTAGATCATGCAGAGGCACTCTAGTTGTGCTGTGTCTCACTATGAAGATTTGAATTGCTTGGGATCCAATGTTCCAATGAAAATTCAAGTTTTCCTCCCTCAGTTGCACTGATAATGCTTAAAGTTACAAGGTGGGAGCAGAAAGAATATTAAATGTGTTCTCCAAGGTTTTCCCGTACCCTCAATGATATAATGGTTCAATATTTCCCTTGGTATAATTAGAATTTATGCTGGTCAAATTCTAATCTTGTTCAACCCCATACCACACTTAATCAAATTGTCATCTTCTTTCATTCCCTGGACCCATCCATTTCCCACCCCACTAAATCCCAGGCTGTCCTTTTTGCCTTTGAATATTCCAAGGTGCTTCCATATCTGGCTTCGCTGCTTCTCCCATGCCACATATGGCCTTTCCTTTCCCTGCATCCATCTCTTTTGGAAGGGGGTGGTTGGGTGGGAGGGTCACTTAGAAGGACGGCCTTCCCAGAATTACGCACCACGGAACAAAAACTAGAGTTTTGGAGCACCAACAGGAAAAGGTGTTTTCTGGAAACTTTATTCCTCTCTTTGGTCTAAGATGTAGTTTCTTCTGCAGCCCAGGGATACTGGTCATTCCCTCATTATCTTTTCTTTCCCTTATTATTTGTCATCGTCGTCCTATCAAAATCCTTACATACCTTCTGATGTCTGCTTTATCTCAACACCCCCACCCCACCCTACTCCAGCTCCAATCCATGGCTCTTTGTTTCACCCCACCTACAATGCGTACTCCAAATCGAATAGCTGCCATTATCTAGAACCCACCATCTTAAGTCATCCGATACACACCACCTCAGCCTCGAATCTCCCTTTGACGCTGGCCTTCTTAATGATTCCTCTACGGTCTGAATCACTCTGTACTCCTCCGCCCCCCTTCCCTGGCTGCAGCCCGGGTCAGGTAAGCTATCCAGCCAGTCTCTTAACCTGGCCAGCAACTGCTGCTTGAGTATATACTGTGCTTGTAAAAAGTATTCAACCCCCTTGGGATGCTTTCATGTTTATTGTTTTAAAACATTGAGTCACAGTGGATTTAATTTGGCTTTTTTGACACTGATCAACAGAAAAGATTCTTTTGTGTCAAAGTAAAAACAAATTTCTACAAATTGATCTAAATTTTTTCAATTATTAAACACAAAATAATTGATTGCATAATTACTCACCTCCTTCAAGTCAGCATTTAGTAGATGCACCTTTGGCAGCAATTACATCCTTGGGTCTGTGTCAGCTTTGCACATCCGGACACTTCAATTTTTCCCCATTCTTCTTTACAAAGCTGCTCAATCTCTGTCAGATTGCATGGGGATCGTGAGTGAACAGCCCTTTTCAAATCGAATCACAAATCCTCAATTGGTTTGAGATCTGGATTCTGACTTGGCCACTTCAGAGGATTCACTTTGTGGTTTTTAAACCGTTCCTGTGTAACTTTGGCTTTATGCTTAGGGTCATTGTCTTGCTGGAAAGCAGACCTTCTCCCTAGTCACAGTTCTCTTGCAGACTGCATCAGGTATTCCTCCTGGATTTTCCTGTATTTTGCTGGATTCATTTTACCCACTACCTTCACAAGCCTTTCAGGGCCTTCTGCAGTGAAGCATCCCCACAGCTTGATACAGCCACCACCATGTTTCATGTTAAGAATGGTGTGTTTTTGATGATGTGCAGTGTTTGGCTTATGCCAAACATAACATTTAGTCTGATGGCCAAAAGGCTCAATTTTGGTTTATCAGACCATAGGACCTTCCAGCTGACTTCAGAGTCTCTCACATGCCTTCTGGCAAACTCTAGCTCAGATTTCATGTGAGTTTTTTTCAACAGTAGCTTTCTTTTTGCCACTCTCCCATAAAGCTGCGATGGTGAAGTACCTGGGCAACAGTTGTCAGAATTAGAATCAGGTTTATTACACTGGACAACAAATGTTTTCAAAAGTGTTACTTCCTCAGAATTTTTTTTTGTTTATGATAGAGTGCTTGAAGATGAACACAAATATAATTCCAGACTACTTGTATCACATAGGAATTTGGAGAAACAACAAATTAACTTATTGAATATAATGTGTTTAATTGCATAATGGTGCTGATGCTTTGTAATAGTTCATCATCATCATCATCATCATCAGGTGCCGTTCCCAGTTTGAGCTTTGACTGCCATGGTCCACACACTGCTGTTTCGGGTCAAGTGGATCAATTTATTGGTATTCATTTCCAGTTCTCTGGCTGCCGTCTCCATCATCATTTGTCTTTGTCTTTGTCTTTGTCTTCCTCTTGCTTTCTTCCCTTCAATCTTTCCATAATTATCAAGCATTCTAACTCCTCTTTCCTAATCACATTTCCAATGAAGTTACATTGCCTTTTCATGATCTCATATATTATTTCTCTTTTTGTGTTTGCTCTGTACATGACATCCTCCTTAGATATTCAATTTGTCCATGATATTCTTTGCATCCTCCTCAAAAACCACATCTTCAATTCGTTTCCGCTGCTTCAATTCGTTTCTTCATGTTACTTAGCTATTGTCCAACATTCTGAGCCATATAACATAACTGGATAAATGTAACATTTCAGTACCCTGAGGCTGGTTGTCATGCCTAGTTTAGTATTGGTCAGTATACTCTTCAATCTTGTAAAGGTGTCTATTGCCATCCCTATTCTTCTTTTGATGTCCATGTTGCATCTGCTATCTGATGTCACCCAGCTTCCTAAGTAGCAAAAGTTCTGTACTTGTGTTATGTCTTTCCCGTTTATTCTCAGCCTGCAAATAGGATTCTCCTTCTTTTTGGATATCACCATATATTCTGTCTTTTCGCGATTGACAGATAGACCCATTTTTGCACTTTCTTCAGCAAGTATATCAATTAAGTTTTGTCGTTTTTCCCCCGTACTTGCAATTAACACAGTGTCATCCGCATAATGAAATTATTGATGTTTTCACCACCAACTTTGATTCCCAAGATGTCTCTTATTTTTTGTAGTATTGTTTCACTGTACACATTAAATAAATCGGGAGAAAATACTCCCTTGTCTAATGCCTCTCTTGAATTTCGTAAACTGACTCACTTCTCCATCTATTCTTACAGTGGCATTTTGTTCCCAGTACAGATATCTGATTGGGTGGAGGTCTTTCAAATCTAGATCTAGAGTTTCCGGTAATATTTCAAATAACTTACTGTGCTTCACTTTATCAAATGTTTTTGTGTAGTCGATAAAACAAACAAATATTTTTGCACTTGAATAGCTCATTCTGATAGAACCCTTAACATCAATATTGCGTCTCTTGTACCTTTGTCTTTCACAAAACCACATTTTTTTTTACCTATTTCAGCTTGTATCTTACTTTTAGCTCTTGTCATCAAAATTCTTAGAAGTATCTTGGTGATATGACTCATTAAACTTACAGTCCTATGTAATTCACATTCTATTGCTCCAGGTTTCTTAGGAAGAGTGATAAATACTGATTTTTCATCTCTTCTGGTATTATTCCAGTCTCATAAATGTCATTGATTAAATTAGTAAGTGTTTCAATTCCATAATCTTCAAGGGCAATAATTTGTTCTATTACTAATTCATCAGGATCTGCTGCCTTTCCTTTCTTCATCTTATTTATTGCACTGTGAACTTCAGATTTTAAAATACTTGGACCTTCAATGTTTTTCTTAATTTCTGGTTTTTCGCCTCGATCGTCTTCCAACAATTTCTGAATATACTCAGTCCATCTGTTCATAATCTCACCTTTTTTCATGATAATGGTACCGTTCTTTGCTTTCAAACATCTACCTGAAGAACAGAGGAGCTTTTTACCAGTGATGTTCTTGATTTGTTGATGTAACCTTTTTGAATCAGTAATAGGGATTCTTTCTATTTGCTAACATTCCTGGTTTAACCATTCTTCTTTGGCTTTTTGGCATAAGCTTTTAACTTTTTTATCTGAGGACTTATATTCTATAGGATTTGCTTTCTTCCATCTCCTTTCTTCCATTAGATTTTTGATTTCATCTGTCATTCCTTTATTCTTTGTGCTTTTTTCTTTTTTAGGAATCACTGACTTTGCTGATTCTACCAAGGCACCCTTTAGAGAGTTAAACTTCATTTCTACATGATTGCTATCATCTTGGATTGTAACAGTCTTTTTCTCCAGGGCAGGAGAGTCCAAAACAAGAGATTTAGGTTGAGAGCAAAGATGCTAAATGCACTGAGGGGCAACTTTTTCATGCAGTGGGTAATGAGTGTATGAAATGAGTTCCCAGAGGAAGTTGTTGAATCAAGTACTATAGTATCATTCAAGAAACACAAGGACGGGTTCATGGATGATCATCAAATCCTGATGCTTTAGCTCCTCGAGGCTTCAGTCAGAGAAAACAAGGCAAAGAAAAGCTTTTGCGGGATGTGGGAAGACAGAAACACCTCCAGTTTCCTTCACAAGTATAACTGCGAGAAGTGCATCCAGCTGCAGCTTCTAACAATCTGGATGAACTCCAGATCGTTCAGGAGGCTGAAGGGGTGATAGGATATATAGAGAGGTAGTTAAAGCCAGTAAACTGGGTGACAGTCAGGAAGGGGAAAGGGGTTAAGGAGCCAGAGCAGGGAAACCCTGTAGCCACCCCTCTCAACAACAGGTTGGATTTTGGTGGGGTTGACCTGACAGGAAAATAAGACAGGAGCAGGAGAACAAGCAAATAGAATATTCCAGCTTAAAGGGGAACCAAAAATCTAATCTCATCTCATTTGCCGTTACATCGCTGGCATTTCGGGCAGCAATGAATGTCCTTCATCTCTGGGGTGCTTATGGCTTCCTTCATCACAGCAGAAATTTCCTCTCGGTTTTCACTACTGACAGTCGTGCAAGTCCCTGGTGGAGACCCAGGAATACCTTCACACTCAGATGGAGGATTCTTCTTTGCTGTTTCCGTAATAATTATGTTTTACCAGTCAGGGTGTTAGATCTGAGTGGAATTCCTCACCCTGGAGGACCAGTGGACCATTCTTAGTCTGGACTCTGTCTTTTGACCTGTCTGGCATGGACGATCCTACCAAAAACCAAAGCTTAAATCTCCGACCCCAGCCAACATACTGTAGCCCTCGGGGTAATTGAGGTTGTGGTCTTCTTCGAGGAAAATCTAGCAGGCTGAAGGATAAAAGGGGGAACACTTGCTTGGATGCAGAGAATGTGAGTGAAAGACTTCATGGGTACTTTGCTTCAGTATTTACCAAGGAGAAGGATATGGAGGACCAGGAGATCAGTGCTGAGTGTATCACTACGTTAGGCTGTTTAGAGGTCAAGGAGGAGGAAGTGTTGCTCCTCCAAATCAGTATTAAGGTGGAAATGTCCCCAGGTTCTGATAGGTTTTTCACCAGGTTATTGAAGGAGGCAAGGGATGAGATTGCCGGAGCCTTAACCAGTATCTTTGTGTCCTCTCTAGCCACAGCCAAAGTCCCGGAGGACTGGTGAGAGGCTTACGTTGTACCTCCATTTAAGAAGGGAGCAAGGGAAAATTCATGGGAACTATAGACTGGTGAGTCTCAGGTCAGTTGTTGGGAAATTGCTGGAGAATATTCTCAGTGATAGGATATATGAGCATTTGGAAACCCATGCTTAGTTCGGGAGAGCCAACATGGCTTTGTGTGGGGCAGTTTGTGTCTTACCAATATGATTGAACCTTTTGATAAGTTGACAAGAGAGTTTGATGAGTGGATGTTGTGTACATGGATTTTAGAAAGGTGTTCAATGAAGTTCCTCATGGGAGGCTAATCCAGAAGATTAAAATGCATGGGATTACAGCAAATTGGCCCGTTGGATTCACAATTGGCTTACACATAGAAGGTGGAGGGTAGTGGTTGAAGGGGTTCATTCGAACTGGAGGCCTGTAATTAGTGGAGTTCTGCGGGAATCTGTGTTGGGACCTCTGCTGTTGGTGATATATATAAATGACCAGGATGAAAATATAGATGGGGGCAATATGCACAGAGAAATGGCAAATGGAATTTAACCCAGATAAATGTGAGGTGTTGCACCTTGGTGGGGCAAATGGAAGCAGACAGTTTACTGTTGAGGGCAAGATCATTAACAGTGTTGCTGAGCAGAGAGATCTTGGGGTCCAAGTTCACAGCTCTTTGAACGTGGCTACACAGGCCAATAAGATGGCTTAGAAGTCTCCTGGAATGCTTGCTTTTATTAGTTGAGTCATTGAGTTGAAAAGTCTTGAGGTTTTGTTGTAACTTTATAAATTCTGGTTAGGCCACATCTGGAGTATTGCATACGGTTCTGGTCACCCTACTATAGGGAGGATTTTCAGGCTTTGGAAAGAGTGCAGAAGAGGTTGACCAGGATGATTACTGATTTAGAGGGCATTAGCTATTAGGGGAGGGTGGATAAACTTCGGCTGTTTTCTGTGGAGCGCCGAAGACTGATGAGGAATCTGATAGAGATTTATAAGATTATGAGCGGCATAGATAGAGAGGACAGGGAGTATCTGTTTCCCAAGGTTGAAATGTCTAATGCCAGAGGGCATGCATTGAAGATGAGATTCTCATTTGAGGGGGATGTGAGGGATAAGTCTTTTACTCAGAGTCGTGGATGCCCAGAATGCACTGCTTGATATGGTGGTCCAGGCAAATACATCAGAGGCTTGAAAGAGATGTTTGGATAGGCACATGCATGGAAGGAAGATGGAAGAGTATGGACATTGTGTAGGTAGGAGGGATGAGTGTCTGGATATTTTTGATTAGTTTTTAGCTGGTTCAACACAACCTTGTGGGCTGAATGGCCTGTTCCTGTGCTGTACTGTGGGACATTCTGTGTAAGAAGTGACTTAAAACAGGAGAGGTTGCACTAAATAGAGATCAAGATAGTGAATGATGTATCAACATGGAAAGGCAGATTGTTGGATTGTCTGGGCTTGAAGGGAACTGGGGAGAAGGCAGGAGATTGGGGCTGAGAAGGAAATGGATCAGCCATGATGAAATGGCGGGGCAGACTCTTTGGGCCGAATTCCCTCTACCTGCTCCAAAATCTTATGGTTATATGTGGAATATTTGAGTGTTTCATTCTCCATCATGGAGGTCTTGGATGACAGCAGATAGGAGAGTCTGGTCTAGCAACTGATCTTGGAGGAACTGACCGACTCCATCTCATTCTACGATTTGAGTAAAACTCTCGGAAGCGATGGCTGACTGGCTGAGTTATGTTGGGCTCAGAGGCACTGGATGACTCCAGAGCTGCTGGAAGTGTACGATGTTATGTGTTTGACTGGCAGCGTATCAGACTCCATTTCCCTCATTTACAAGCAGGAGGGGGGCAGGGATAGCATCAGGAATTGGAGACCCATCCTGTTGTTATATGCAGACCGCAAGACGCTGTTGAAGACCATCGTCAACAGGGTCAAGCCCATTGATTCCAGAGGACTGGAATAAAGGATGGGATATTGCAATAAATCGGATTGCTGTTATGTAGAACCACCACTGAACATGATGAATCGAATAGCAGCTGCTGGTGTTACCCTTTTGTGATCAGCTTCAGCTTTTCTGATTAAAGTAAAGTTTCTAATGTCAGTGCTATTTCTGCATTGTTATTCTGTTCATTTATTTGTTATCTCTTTTTTTAGAGCCATTATATCCATAATTATTGAGCTACTTGCAAGAGCTGCTGAACGCAAGTTATACTCACCACAGAAGAGACATGTCAAATCTTGGTTCTCGGCACACAGAAGTATGGAGCAAGGTGTCAGCTTCAGGAATTTCACATCGACCCTCATAATTCAAATACAGCAGTCACAGAAATTGAGATATAGTGTAATGAAAGTGCATTTAGTATAGCAACTCATTTTAGTAGTGTAACTTCATCAATACTTGAATATACCCAGTCCATCTGTTCATAATATCTTTTTCCTTGATAATGGTACCGTCCTTTGCTTTGCTTTCAAACATCCACCTGAAGAACAGAGGAGCTTTTTACCAGTGATATTCTTGATTTGTTGATGTAACCTTTTTGGATCAGTAATAGGGATTCTTTCTAATTGCTCACATTCCTGGTTTAACCATTCTTCTTTGGCTTTTTGACATAAGCTTTTAACTGATATTCTATAGGATTTGCTTTCTTTCATCTCCTTTCTTCCATTAGATTTTTGATTTCATCTGTCATCCATTTATTCGTTGTGCTTTTTTCTTTTTTAGGAATCACTGACTTTGCTGATTCTACCAAGGCATCCTTTAGAGAGTTAAACTTCATTTCTACATGATTGCTATCATCTTCAACAGATTCTATTTCTAGACTTTGAAATCTATTCCTTACTTGAATTGTCAATTTTTGTCTTAAGTTTTCTTCTTTAATTGCGAGTAGTCAACGGATTTTTCAGGTTTTTGCTTCTTTAGTTTTTTAAGTTTTACTTTTACATGACATACTACTGGGTTACGGTCACTATTACAGTCTGCACCTGGATATGTTTTGCATTCAGTTACTGAGTTTCTAAATCTTTGGTTTATGGTAACAAAGTCAATTTGATTTCTTTTTTTTTTAATCTTTTTATTAATTTTCAGGTTCGTAAACATAGTAACAGTAGTAATACAAAGAGATTGGAATTACATTATTGGTAATAGACATATGCAAATAAAGCTACAGATAATACAAGTATAGTAGAACTCCCAAACTCTCGATATAGTTAATCATGAATAAAGGAAAAATAAAAAAAAATCATTAAAAAACCCCAAGGTAGCAAAAAAAACTAAATTAAACTAATCCAAAAACTGATCTAAACAAAACCAAACAAAGCTGGGCATATATTACATCGAATACAATCATTAATATCGTCAATTCCGCTCCTCTATCCATATATTCTAGGTTAATAAAAAGGATTCGGAAAAGGTCAAGCTACATCATATGAAAGTGTTGAGTTAGTGGCTTCCAAGTCTCTTCAAATTTAACCGAAGGATCAAAGATGACACTTCTAATTTTTTCTAAATTTAAACATGATATAGTTTGGGAAAACCATTGAAATGTAGCAGGGGGATTGGTCTCTTTCCAATTCAATAAAATGGATCTTCTAGTCATTAACGTGACAAATGCAATCATCCGACGAGCCGAAGAGGATAAAGAGCTATGATCCATCATTGGTAAAAAAAAAATTTGCAGTAATAGGGCGAGGTTGTAAATCAATGTGCAAAACTGTTGAAATAATATCAAAAAATCAAAAATCAATTTGATTTCTAGTGTTATCACCTGGACTTTGAGGTCCACAAGCGTCCTGGATGGTTTTTAAAGTAGGTATTCATAATGACCTGATTATTCATCTTGCACCATTCTACCCATTTCTCACCTCTTTCATTTCTTTCCCCTAGTCCAAATTTTCCTATGGTATTTCCATCAGCACCTTGTCCCACTTTAGCATTTAGATCTCCCATGACAGTCAGTAACAATATCCTGAGATTTTGCATCCATTCTTGATATAGGGTTCTTACATTCCAATTGGCAATAATTTTCTTTTGTGTTACTTGAATTTTATGAGCACTAGCTTGAAGACGGTCAGGGATCCCCTGCTAACCAGAATCAACCCTATCGAGCGAAGCATCTTCAGAATTGTCTTGAAGATTCTGTTGACGCTGTTGTTGTGTGATACATTTTGTGAGTTTGACCATGGTTTTCTTAGCAAATAGATTCTAGGAAACCTAGTATCTAGCAATGGTTGTTTGTTATTGCCTACCATTGGGCGAACTAAAGAAATCGCCAATTCCCTTCCCAAATGTTCATCCGCCTGTACTATAGCCGTTGACATTTGAGGTCCTAGCTCATCTGCCTTCTCCGTCATAAGTTCAGTTACTGAACCTGCTGGATCTGCTGTTGGCCTTCGCTCGTATCCTGAGCAGGAACCCTTGCAAGTGCTACCGTTCCAGGTCAGAGCGGCCCTGGGAGCAATGAATGACTAGGGGGTAACTCCACTTTCCCCAAAGCTCTGAAAGTCCCCCATCAAAGCCTCAGCACCAGTTGCAGTTAGAGTTGTTACGTGACCGGCAACAATGAATATCAATCGAGACAGGTTATGTAAAAACAACCAAACATTTATTAAACACAGATAAACGATAAGGAAAAAAAAACAAATGAAAACTTTAACTGGAAGTTAACCGTTATACAGCCATTCAACAAATCGTCACTCGGCACTGGTTCTTAAAGTGTTAAATGCGAAAACAGTTCTTAAAGCGATAAAGTCAGATATAGTTCTTAAAATGGTAAATTCGAAAGTCCAACAGATTTATACGTTCAATTGGGAGAGACTTCTCTGGACAAGGATTTCTTCATAGACACGACTTTCCTGCTGGTTCTGTCCAAAGGGTTCACAACGCAGTAATTAAACAGTTTAACACAACTAACCTTAAATTCTTTTAGAGAGAGCAAACCTTTGCATGAACTCTTTGCTCCTTTTGGCAAGAGTTACCTCTGATGCAGGTCGCTACTCCTCCAACAAAGACTCAATAAGGTCGATCTTTTGTCAAACTGCCAAACGATGCCGACTCCTCTTGATCCTTCAGTCCTGTACTTCGGTAAATTCTTCACTCTCCCTTCTACTGTTGGAATTGAGTAAATCAGCACATTTAGCCAAAAATTTCCAGTCCAATAATATTGTATCTTGCAATAGAACGCAACACTCCGTTTTAAAAATGAAACTGCGTTACAAAAACAAACACGCAACAGAAACGGAGTCACAGCACGTTCTACATGGAAATCTACAAACTAAAAAACTAACTGCGTCATCTGGGGTCAACCCTTATATAGCCATGGTGCACATGTCATCACATGACCTCACATATGCCGGAAAATCACATCAGGTGACCTCCAAAAGACCATTACATCATTCTCACAAAAAAACACAGATCTCCTTGAGCATGGAACTGAGTTATACCCAGGACTTTGCAATAGTTCAACTAAGTTAAAAAAAATAAAAAAAAAAAATTTTGTTATTGATTTTCATTTGTACTCAGTGTCTGAGACTTCTCGCTTAAGTGTCCAACAATAATTCGCCAGCATTGATTGATTCCAGTTGCCCTGGTATCTTTTCTCCATGACCGCAATGTCCTGGTGAAACCTTTCACCATGCTCGTCACTAACAGCACCAAGATTTGCGGGGAAGAAGTCTAAATGGGAATGCAGAAAATGAATCTTTAGTGACATGTTGCATTTCATGGTTTTATATACTTGAAGCATGATTTCAACCAGCTGCGTGTAGCTTGGTGCTCTGTAGATGCCAAGAAAAAATTCAACAACTTCCTTGTATGACTGCCATGTGATTTTCTCCAGTCCCACTGGAAATTCTTCAAATTGCCTGTCATTGATGTCCTGTTTGATTTGTGGACCAACAAAAATGCTTTCCTTAATCTTGTCATCAGTTATTCTGGGAAACATCTGTCTGAAATATCAAAATCCTTCATAGAAATTTTTGTGCCTGGTGATAGCGAATTCATCCTTATAGTCCTGAACTCAATAATTATTATTAAAACCGGTCCTGCCATGCAGCAGCCGCGCTGCCTGAGCATGCCCAAGCATGCCTGGACAAGATAGGAAACTTTCCAGCTTACATTGTAGGCAACATTTTAATTGACTTTAACTATGAATTGAAATAGTAAACATAAGTTTATGAAAAAAAATGGTGCTTGATAGGGAAATTCCATGGTGATTTTCATGATTAGTAGCCCAAAATTCATAAGATACACCTAAAGGTATTCCGGAAGCAAAATCTTTGTTGTCCAGTGTTATCACCGACATGTGATGTGAAATTTGTTAACTTAGCAGCAGCTGTTCAATGTAATAATCTAGTAGAGAGAAAAAAATTAAAAAATAATAATAAGCAAGTAAATAAATTACATATATTGAATAGATTTTTTTAAAAAACATGCAAAAATAGAAATACTGTATATTAAAAAAAAGTGAAGTGGTGTCCAAAGATTCAAAGTCCATTTAGGAATCGGATGGCAGAGGGGAAGAAGCTGTTCCTGAATTGCTGAGTGTGCGCCTTCAGGTTTCTGTATCTCCTACCAGATGGTAACAGTGAGAAAAGGGCATGCCCTGGGTGCTGGAGGTCCTTAATAATGGACGCGCCTTTCTGAGACATCGTTCCCTAAAGATGTCCTGGGTACTTTGTAGACTAGTACCAAGTTGGAGCTGACTAGACTTACAACCTTCTGCAGCTTCTTTCGGTCCTGTCCCCTCCTATACCAGACAGTGATGCAGCCTGTCAAAATGCTCTCCACGGTACAACTATAGAAGTTTTTGAGTGTATTGTTGACATGCCAAATCTCTTCAAACTCCTAATAAGGTATAGCTACTGTCTTGCCTTCTTTATAACTACATCGATATGTTGGGACCAGGTTTGATCCTCAGAGATCTTGACACCCAGGAACTTGAAGCTGCTCACTCTCTCCACTTCTGATCCCTCTATGAGGATCGGCATGTGTTCCTTCGTCTTACCCTTCCTGAAGACCACAATCAGCTCTTTCATCTTACTGATGTTGAGTGCCAGATTGTTGCTGCAGCACCACTCCACTAGTTGGCATATCTCACTTCTGTTGTATACACAGTCTCTCCCATCCCAGCCACTGAAGCTTGTAACTCCTGCAGAGTTGTCATAGGTTTCTTGGTGGCCTCCCTTATTAGTCTCCTTCTTGCACGGTCACTCAGTTTTTGAGGATGGCCTGCTCTAGGCAGATTTACAGCTGTGCCATGTTCTTTCTATTTCTTGATGATTGATTTAACTGTGCTCCAACGGATATTCAGTGACTTGGAAATTTTCTTGTATCCATCTCCTGACTTGTGCTTTTCAATAACATTTTCATGGGATTGCTTGGTGTGTTCATTTGTCTCCATGGTGTAGTTTTTGCCAGGATACTGACTCATCAGCAGTTGAACCTTCCAGATACAGGTGTATTTTTACCACAGTCAATTGAAACACCTTGACCGCACACGGTGATCTCCACTTAACTAATTATGTAACTTCTAAAACTAACTGGCTGCACAGGTGATGATTCGGTGTGTCATATTAAAAGGGGTGCAATCAATTATTTTGTGTTTTATGTTTGGAATTACGTTAAATCACCTTGAGGAGATCTGTTTTCACTTTGACATGAAAGAGTCTTTTTCTGTTGATCAGTGTCAAAAAGGTCAAATTAAATCCACGGTGATTCAATGTTGTAATACAATAACACATGAAAACTTCCAGGGGGGGGAGGCGTGAATTCTTTTTATAGGCACTGTGTGTCAATTAGTTCTGAAGATGAGTCATGGACCTGAAACATTAACTCTGTTTGACTCTCCACAGTGCTGCCTGCTCTGCTAAGTATTTCAAGCATGTTTGGTTCTAATTGTGTTTGATTAGGTCTGCCATAAATTTGGTAAGACCTGAGGAAAATTAAATCTTTCGGGTTTTCCTCACCACAAGGCTTATAGAGCATCCGAGCTACTCCCAGGGAGAAAGTGGATCTGCAGGGAGGTCATCAGCTGAAGCTCGGAGTTCTTTACAGTAAGTAAGACCTACATCTGATTCTGTTTGGGATGGACATCTATCATGCAGGTAGGTAGGATTTGTAGCCCTTGGCATAAATTCCAGGAGACCATACAGATCCAATGTGTCTCCTGGAATCTATGACGATGATTTAAAGGAGTTGTTTGATATTTAAAGATATTACTTCCTTTAATAGCTCTAGCTTTTAGACCATTAGACACAGGAGCAGAATTAGGTCATTAATCCCATTGAGTCTGCTCCACCATTTCATCATGTCTGATTTATTATTCCTCTCAACCCTATTCTTCTGCTTACTCCCTGTAACCTTTGACTCCTTGGTTAATCTAGAATCTATCAACCTCCACCTTAAGTATACCCAATACCTTTATGATTGAGACTTCCAGCTCTACATGGGATATGTAGCCCTGAATGGAATAAGGAAAGTCTACAAAGCAGAAAGCTCCATGGTTGTGTGTATGGGAAACTCTTTTAATTTTTTTTCCTGACCATATTCTGGGATATAAACCAGACTTGTGACTCTTCCTTCATTTGTCTCGCTCCACCCAGTTCATCGTACCTGTAGATTTATAGATGGGAGAGAAGGCAGAATGATTTCCACAATTGGACAAAGGGTTGCATGAGAAAATACCGATACTCTTGAGAGTTTAGAAGAATGGCGGGTGATCTCACTGAAGCACTCTAACTTATTACGAGGCTTGACGGCATACATGTGGGATGATGTTACTCCTAATTGAGATATCAAGAACTGGGGATCACGGTATCAACGTGAGGGGTCAGCTTTTTAAGGTAAATATGAGAAGGAATTATTTCAGTCAATACATGGTGAATCTTTGGAGTTGCCTTGTCCAGTAAGGTTGTGAGGCCTCCATTGCTATGTATATTCATGATGACGATCAGTAGATTTCTGGATATTAAGGGAGTCAAGCAACGTGGGATTGGTGTGGGAGAACTCTGTTTGCGTGAAAGATCGGCTAGCAGGAGGATATAAGAAGAAGAATGCCCTACTAATGCGTCAGCTTTGTTATCAAACAATGCAACAATTCCCTGGTTTATTTGCAGAAGAATACTAATTAGTTGATGAATGCCAGTTTGTATTCGTTAAATTATGGAGCAGCTGAGTTTGCTTTGCGTCTCAATAACATTCACTTCTGGGACTTAGAAATTAAAAATTCTATGATGTTATCACACATGATAAAAATTACATGTTAATGCTAACCAAGACATTGCAGGATTCTGTGGCTATTCGCCTGGGCCCTGGGTGATCCGGGTCTGGACTCCCACTGCCAGGTGAGTGTGGTGGGGGTGTCCAACCATGCCCCACGTGCATCAGGGTGCCAGCCCTGCAGCCAAACCTGCCCCTGTGGTACACACTGTCCGTGGTTGGTCAGACACAACCAGGCTCTCGCAGCATGCATGGCCTGCTTCAAGGGGACTTACTTTATCAGCTTCCTGGCGCAGGTGGGGAGCTCAGCTTCTGTGGGTTCCCTTCAGTGTTGGTGGTTACCAGCTCCCCTTCAGCACTCCCACCCCTGTCCAGATCCCTCGCCAAATGGTCAATCGTCCTGACCTGGTCCCCGGTCCCACAATCACTGATGCTCACTGACATTCCATTCCAACACTTGGCCCTCATCCTGAATCCTGTTCTCTACACCAGTCCTTTCCTGTTTGCAGATCCCTCCCTTCCCACTCCTAATTTGATTTCCGCTATGTGCCCCCTGCTGGGGGAGTCTCGTCAGCTGCAGATTTACAATCTCGGCCCACTGCAAAGAGTCTGACCATTTTCTAGGCCTCTTTTCCAACAGTCCTCACTCTCACACTAGTGAAACTGAACTTCTAACTGTTACAAACAAGCGAAAATCTGTAGATGCTGGAAATCCAAGCAGCATACATAAAATACTAGAGGAAATCAGCAAGCCAGGCTTCTAGAAACATCTGGCAATGCCCCCACTCCCCCTCTTCTTCACCATTCCCCATCCCCTTTTCCCCCCTCTCACCTTATCTCCTTGCCTGCCCATCACCTCCCTCTGGTGCTCCTCCCCCTTTTCTTCCTTCCATGGCCTTCTGTTCTTTCCTATCGGACTCTCCTCTCCTCCAGCCCTGTATCTCTTTCACCAATCAACTTCCCAGCTCTGTACTTCACCCCCCCCCCCAGGTTTCACACTTACGTTTCTCTCTCTCCCCTCCCCCACCTTTACTCCTCAGCTTTTCTTCTCCAGTCCTGCCGAAGGGTCTCAGCCCAAAATGTCATCTGTTTACCCTTTTCCTGGCCTGCTGCTGAGTTCCTGCAACATTTTGTGTGTGTTCCTAACTGTCATATTTGCTTACACGAAGACCACTCTTAATTAAATGTAATTCAATGCAAGATATTTTAGTAAGAGGGCCGTTATGTAAGCACCTGACAGTTAATTAGAAGGCAGAGCAGCACACGCTTTTCAGCTGGCTGTCTCTATGAGAAAAGGGATAATTACTCAGCAGTCACTTATCTAAGATGTTCGACAGTAATACATCGCCCCGCACCCAGAATGCATTCCCAGGAGCAAGGTGATGGTATCAATGATAAGCTGCTATTACAACATTATGTACAGCGGAAGTGTTGACACGTCATAAACCTGGTACAACATCCCACCCGCCCCATGGTTTGTTGGGATTCTAGATGTTAGGAAGCTGACAAAATCCGGCAAACAGTCACCCTGCAGCTCAATGAGGAGAGGCTACCCGCAGGCTAGGAAGGAGACTAGTGAGGCAGCTCTGGGCTGGAAGGAGCTGGGCAGCCAATCAGGGAGTTGAGGAGACAGCAACTTCCACTTCAGTGGAGAATGGCTTCATCCTCACCCTGACCTCTGACAGACACTCCATACTGCACCGAGGGGCAGTATTGTCAGAGTAGAGCCTGCAGGTGGCAGGGGATGGAGCAATGCACAACCCCATTGGAGGACATTACTGAAGTAGTATGAGGCACTGTTTAACCCAAATACAAACCCGTGATCAACAAGGCAGTGCTGAGTGCACTACTGGGCTATTTCCTAGTTTTTCAGGATCTGGGTGATACTGGTAAATCTAGCATTCATTTCAAAGCCTAACTGGCTTTAAGAATGGGGGTGGTCTTGAATGACCCATCCCCAATTTCTCCTGCCTTTCTGAGTGGCGGCAGTCTTTCTGGTGAATGCTCACTATGATGTCGTTGGGGAAGGACAGTTACAAAAATATCTAAGCCAGGACAGTGTGTGACTTGAAGGGGAATGTTCAGGTGGTGGTATTCCTGTGGTCATGCTATCCTTTGCCCTCCCTAGTGGTAGGCGTCAGAGCTATGGAAGATCCATTCCACATTCAGAATGCTAAAGTAGTCAATGATTGTGCCTTGTATTGCTATGGTCCTCATCTACCAGCCAGCAGGGAATAATAATTTTAAGAATAGATCATTCTGTACAAGTTGTTCAGGTTTACTGTACAGTTTAAACATTTGTGATTTTGTTGAATCCTGTTGCAAAACAATTCAAGCTCTGCACCATTTATGCTGTCACATAACTGATATAAAAACACTATTGAATTAGCAAGGGTTAAATGCATGGATTTGATTAGCTTAAAGGGCCAGTTGGCAATTGTATGAAAAATTCCTAACTGGAAGATGCAAGCTGAGAGCCCTGGGACGAAACCAGTTACAGAGAGGTAATCCCCAAGATGGGACCAAGTGAAAAAGGAATATCTTGGGGATGATAGAAGAAAGATCTAAACTGTGGAACTGTGTCTTGTTCACACAACAGTTAGTATCTTAAATTAGCATCTTAGCATTCACTGTATGAATATTTACACCTTTGCCAACTCTCCAAATTCCCCGTAAGAAGATTCTTTAGGATCTGCCCACATGCAACTTCAGATTCAGATATCAACCTGGTTCCCAGCATCTACAGATGCTGAAAACAGTCACTTCTTTCATTGGCTCGAAATCAAAGATATTGGAGATACTCATCAGGAAAAAGAGAGGTTCTATCGAATATTTAAAGGCCTAGATAGAGTTGACATGGAGACGATGTTTCCTGTACTGGGGGAGCCAAGGATCAGCAGGCACCGCCTCAGAATACAAGGGCATCCCTTTATAAAAGAGATGAGGAGGAATTTCTTTAGCCAGAAATGAGTGAATCTGTGGAATGCATTGCACAGATGGCTGTGAAGTCAAGTCATCATGTATATTTAAACTAGAGGTTGACAGTTTCTTGATTAGTAAAGGCATTAAAGCTTCTGGGGAGAAGCTAGGAGAATGGGATTAAGAGGGATAATAAATTGGCCATGATGGAATGGTGGAAGACGCTCGACAGACTGAATAGCCTAATTTTGCAGCTATGTCTTAAGGTAATTTCAGTAGAAAAGGAAAGAGGGCAAGCATTTAACGTTTCCAATCTGAAAGTTGTTTGTGTTTAGTAGCTGTTGGATAAATGAAAATATAATGAAAGCAGATGCTGAAAACCTGACAGTTAATAATAACAAAATCTGTGTGATATTCTTAAGGTCAACCTGACCTGTTGAGTTTTTCAGTACTTTATGTTTTTATTGTAACTGTTAGATAAGAATGGTCAGAGCAAAGAAGGGATTAGGAAAGAAACCATGAGGTCCTATGATGATGTGGAGAATAGAAGTGATGTCAGTAATATCATTCTTAACCATATCATTATAAAGGCATAGCTATTAAAGTAACTTACTCTAAAAAAATTTCAAGAAAATAAAATCTTGTTATTAGATAAATCTTGGCCCAACTGATGATCACAAAGAGTAAAACCACAGATGATATACACACTACAATTATGCCATATCACCTGAACAAGAAAATTCAAGAGAAATAACACAGAATGCAAGAAAAAGTGACTGTGATTACATTGAGCTGAGATGCAGAGATGTGCTTTTGAGTAAGATAGAAGTCTGGGTGTGAAAGAACTGACAGCAGGGTTACAGAAGGCCAAAAGTCTTTCATCGCCAGAGGCAAGAATGAGAATTGCTGTTGGCAGTGCTCGGGGAAGAGTAATTGTACAGAACTACAACAGGCTTCCCACTGATAGAAGCAGAACAGAGAAGTATGCCACCAGGAAAAATACAGAACTATGTGTGGGCCCTTTGGAATTCACATAGTCACAGTGAGTCACTGCATAACATCAAACTTCTAGGATTTTCTATGTTTGCTGGACAGGTGGTTTTCTTCACTATCATACCCTGGAAAATTAGATGAGTGCACTCGTTGAGATGGAAAGCAATATAATGTGAGAGTTTTGTATGAGTTTTGTTTTCAAAAGGTGGGTGAATTGTTTAACAGTGAACGACAGTGGAATTTTTCATTGGTATTTTGAAAACTGATTATATTGATTTTTTTTTGAGCCTTATAGATTCATATAAAAGTACAACATAGATACTGCCTCTTCGGCCCATCCATGCCAACCCATTTAAACTGCCTACTCCTTTCGACCTGTACCACAATCATAGCCCACCATCCCCCAGTATCAATGTACCTGCCCAAACTTCACTTAAATATTAAAATCAAGCTAGTATGCAACCTTTGTGCTGGCAGCTTGTTCCATGCTCTCATGACCCTCTGAATGAAGAAGTTACCCCTCATGTTCCCCTTTCACCCTTAACTCATGACCTCCAGTTATATTCCCACCCAAACTCAGCGGAAAAAGTCTGCTTGCATTTACCCTATCCATAGCCCTCATAATTTTACATACCTCTATCAACTCTCCCCTTAATCTTCTACGTTACAAGGAATAAATTCCTAACCTGTTCAATATTTCCTTATAACTCAGGTCCTCCAGTCCCAGCAACATCCTTGTACATTTTCTCTGTACTCTTTCAATCTTATTTACATCTTTCCAATAGCTGGATGACCAAATATACTCTATATTTATATATATCTATATATAACTAAACACTATACTCCAAATTAGGCCTCACCAACATCTTAATGAACTTCAGCATTTTTAGAGCCTTTCCTAAGCAGCAGAACAATATTGGCTATCCTCCAATCCTCCAGTACTTCACCTGCTGCTAAGGATAATTTAAACATCTCTGCTAGGGCCTCAGCAATTTCTGCACTTGCCTCCCGCGGGGTCCGAGGGAGCTCCTTGTCAGGCCCCGGGGATTTATCCACCCTAATTTACCATAAGACAGCAAACACCTCCTGCTCTGATCTGTATAGTGTCCATGGACTCTGCCAATAGTATGCAAACATGTCTGCCAGAGCTGTTTGAGATCAATATTTGTGCAAGTGAGTAGAGAATTTTGGTGAAGCTGAGAAGATTGGATCTTAGGTCATTACTATTGAATATATAATGCCTAATATAGGTGAGAATATTTGAGTACTTTTTAATTCCAATTAGCAGGTTGGATATCAACGGAATTAAAGTAGACTCATAGCTAATCACAACTTTATATTAATGACTTTCATGAAAAGACATATCTGGATTTATTTTTGATACAAGCTCCATGGGAAAGTTTGCTCTCAGGTGGAAGCAAAGGAGTTAATCGAGTTGGGTGAGTAGGCAAGAAGGTGGCTGTACAGATATAATGTGGGAAAACATGTAGTTATCTGCTTTGGTGGTAAGGACAGCAAAACACAAATTTTTAAAGGCTTTAAACGTGGTAAAATATTGGTGTACACAGTTCATGAGACAAGTTAGAGTGAAAGCACCCAATGTAAATCAGAAGGCAAATGGCACTTAAGCAGGAGTTGTGGTGAGATCACAAATTACGCTGTGTGTAGTTTTGATTTTCAGACCCACGGAAGGATACTCTTTCCTGAAAGGCAGTAGAGATTCATGACATCGATTTCTTAGAAAGTATGGGACAAGAAAGGCCTGCATTAACTGGTGCTTACAAGAATGAGAGACGATCTTATTAAAACATACGATTCCACTGTAAATGTCTAATACTGAATGACTATTTCCTTGGGTTGGATAGAGTCAACACAGGAAAAATGAGAAGATAGTTTGTTCAGTGAAATGCAAAGTTTTGAGTTCCTCTGTCCTGCGTGCCATGGGTACCAGGTCATTGAGATTACTCAGGGCTGATCTTCAGAGATTTTAGGAACTGAAAGAGTGGAATAATCTAGGGATTGGAATGAGGTCCAGGGTGGCAGATCAAACCTAAAGAGCTGGGTGCCTACTCTTGATCTATTCCTCAGACCTTTAGAACATGTTTTCAAAGTGGTTGTTGGAAAAATGGAAAATACAGCTCTGAGTGTTGATGAAGAGTCACAGAGCTTGAGGCTCACTGGCGATTATTAACAGAGAAAGGATGGCTAGATGTCAAAAGGGATTAGAAAGGACCCTGGTTATCTTAAAACTCAGTAAAAAATGTCCGCCTTTAGTTAATAAAGGTTTAACAAAGGTTTTTAAAAAATCAACTATTCTCTGAGAGGAAAAAGGAAATGTTTGGTTCACTAATATCTTTTGGGGCAAGAAATCTGTTGATGTGATCTGATGAAGTCCAGACCCAACACCAGTGTTGGTTAGCTCCGAATTGTGCTCTGAAGTGATCCAGCAAGTGATTCAGTTATATTAAATTCCTGCCCAAAACAACTCAGATGAAACTGATAGACCATCTAGGATCTACAAAGATATTTGATGAAATACTACAACAGAGACACAGTGCCTAATGCCTCACAGTTCCAGGGAATGGATCAATCTTGATTGTCTCAGGTGGTGTTTATGTGGAATTTTTTATGGGTCTGTGATTGTCCCTATGATTTTTATGGGTTTCCTCCAGGCACTCTTCTTTCCTCCCTCATTTCATAGACGTACTGTTTGATAGGTTAATTGATGAGTAAATTGCCCATAAGTCAGAGAATCTGAGGGAGTTGGTTTTTCACTTCAAGATTTTGTGACATTATGACATGATTTTTCATTGTGAGAGAAAGGTGTGATATTCCTTAAAAATCACGCAATTGAATTTACAGTCAATAATCCCCATGTGGTGCAAACTGCATTCAAGAAAGAACTAGCATCTTGCACATGATAAACTGGCTAAGGGAGGGTGGTGGGTGTGAGGCTGCAGAAAATATAGTTCCATGAACCACTTTGTTATTCTTCAGAGCAAAATGTAAATACAAACTTATATCTCCAACTGAAACAAAGTTGTATATTTCTGAATGGTTGAGTTGCTATTATATTATCTGACAGTGGGTTGGAAATAATTTGTTATCCTGCGCATGCTCTATTTCTCTGCTTTCATCACCTGATGTCTGTGCCCACACCTGTTGTGTTACGAAGCATCAGCGGCTGTGTTACCTGTAGCCTGCAGATTGTCACTCTGCTTATAGGCTTAGACCATTTCATTAGCTTTAGTGGTAGTATTGTTGTTCTAACCATCCCAACATGCAATCCTGGCTGATGTACTGGCCCAGCAGTCAGAGATTGCTGAAATATGGGAGCTGAATAAATGTTTCAGATAAAATGTTAAACCTTGGCCAGTTTGCTTTCTGCAGGAATTGCAAAAGGATGCTATTATGCTGTCTGAGGAAAGTGTGAAGAGCTTTCCTTTGTGTCTTAGCCAACATTCCGTCCTCAAACCATCAGCACTGTCATCTCTAATCTGCCATTATTTCATTATTGTGGAACCTCAGTTTAAATTGGCTGCTGTGTGTACTGTGTTAAACTAGTGACTGTACTTCAAAAATACTTAATTGGCTGTACAGCATTTTGGAACATTGGGCAATTATGAGAGTTGCTATGCAAATTGAAAGTGCTCAAAACACAATGGAGTTAGGTAGCATCTATACAAAGAGGAAAGTCGACATTTTAGGCTTGGCATCTTTCACCAGAAGTGAGAAACAAGTTAGTCTTGGGAGCAGTGAAGAGGGCAGAGCTGGGTGGAAATAGTGGGGAAGGTGAAGTTTCTTTGCATAATTTGTGGAGTGGAACAATACATAGATGGCCAATGTGTATTCAAACAGAAAGAAAGAGGAAGTTGTCTAAAGTGAGAGAATTTGATACGGAGTCTGGAAGGCTGCAACGCACCTAGGCTGATGATGAGTTGGGTAGTGTTGGAATAGAAGGTGTAAACAGAATGAGATGGTGAATTAAAGTGGTTCCAACTACAAAACAGACTCACTCCTGCATATTAGGCACAGATGCTCCACACAGCAATCATCCAGTCTGTATTTGCGTAATCATAGAGGCAGCAACATCATGAACAATAAACGTAGTGCATTAGATTGGAAGAAATGCAGGTGACTCACTGCTTCACCTACAAAATCTGTTTGGGTCCCTGGATGGTGGGAACAGAAGAGGTGAAAGGACAAAACAGGGTGTGGTAGGCAGGGATGGAAGACTCATCTAACCTGGGAGTTACGAAGGGAGTAGCACCTTTGAACTGCTGACAGGGAGGAGAAGATGGTGGAAACTTAGTGAAGCTGCCAAAAGTTGTGGAGGATGAGAATGCAGAAGCTGCTGTGGTAGAGGGTAAGGACCAGGGGAACTCTGTTCTTGTTCTGCTTAGGAGGAAAAGGGGATGATGCAGAGGTGTGCGAATAGATGGACTGCTGCTAAGGACTCTTTCACTATGGTAGAATGTAACACCATTCTATCAGTTCCTCTGTCTCTGTTGTGTTTGCTCCAGTGATGAGGCATTCCATACAAATACCTTCCTTTTTACTGAATTCTAGTTTCTCCTCTGCGGCAGTGGGTCAGCTTATTTCAGCTAACTTCACACAAAGTATTACTTATCTGCAAAAACGACTTCAATAAACTTTGATTAGAAAAGGTAAGTTTATTGTGCAAAGATTGCACAATTTTAACTGTGTTCGATTTAGAGCAATTATTCAAATAGAATCTGTGAAGAATAGGAGCACCCTAACTCAGGGGTCCCCAACCTTTTTTGCATTGCGGACCGGTTTAATATTGACAATATTCTTGCAGACCGGCTGACTGGGGGTGGGGGTGGGGAGGGTAGGATTGCCAACGGACAAGAGTAGCAGTCAAATACGTTGTGTTTACCCCAATAAAGACTACCATGATCATGAAGCCTTGCGCGGGCACCAGTGCGCATGTGTAATATGTGCCGATTTTTTTCCCCTACAGATCGATTTTGGTGATTCCGTTCGGTGGGGGTGGGTGTTTATCACGACCAGAACATAGGTGATAAGTGGCTAATACACTCAATTTCCTTTCTAAGAGGGTTTATCTAACGAATTTAATATTAAACACACAGTGCATATTTTCCTCGCATGAATATAGTGCTAAGTCAATTATCGGGGAGTACAAGGGAGCTTGAAGTAAGTGTTGAACAAACTTCCAGTAGAAGTAGTAGAGGCAGGTTCGATATTATTTAAAGAAAAATTGGATAGGTATATGGACAGGATGGACAGGAAAGGAATGGAGGGTTATGGGCTGAATGCAGGTCGGTGGGACTAGGTGAGAGTAGCGTTCAGCACGGATTAGAAGGGCAGAGGTGGCCTGTTTCTGTGCTGTAATTGTTATATGGTTATATAAGTCAATAGCATCATAACATTTTAAGTAACGTTTGGATATTATACACACAGCACATATTTTCCCCGTATGAACATATAAAATCATTGCAACACACCAATATCGCTGAATCAGTGGGAGCTCTGGGCTTGTTTCCCTGCAACAACACAGTCCCATCGAGGGGTGATGGGAGACAGCGATACTTGAAGGGGGTTCCTTATGTCCAGTCTATTCCGCAATTTAGTTTTCATTGCATTCATTGCAGAGATATGTTGGAAATGGAAGCAATGTTTTCAGTGCTTTCGTGGCTATCTCAGGATATTCAGCCTTGACTTTGATCCAGAATGCAGGGAGAGATGTTATGTCAAACATACTTTTCAGCCCGCCATCATTTGCAAGCTTGAAGAGTTGATCTTCTTCCCGCGCTGACATGGATGACTCGCGGAGTATGACCTCGCTTGCGTCAAGTTCAACAGTGGGTGACAGGGAATGAGGAAAGGTTCAGCTGACTCATATCGCCAAATCATATCATTTCCTCGCGGCCCGGTGTTTGGGGACCGCTGCCCTAACCCATAAGGATTGACACTGAATATTCTTATGTGTGATACTGTGTACATAAGATAGCCAGATATTGGATAGTCTAGCAACACACGCAAAAAGTGCTGGTGAATGCAGCAGGCCAGGCAGCATCCATAGGAAAAGGTACAGTCGACATTTCTGGCCAAGACCCTTCGTCAGGACTAACTGAAAGAAGAGATAGTAAGAGATTTGAGACGGGGAGGGGGAGACCTGAAATGATAGGAGAAGACAGGAGGGGGAGGGATGGAACCAAGAACTGGAAAGTTGATTGGCAAAAGGGATACGAGGCTGGAGAAGGGAGAAGATTATGGGATGGGAGGCCTAGGGAGAAAGAAAGGGGGAGGGGGGAAGCACAGAAGATGGGCAAGTAGTGAGAGGGACAGAGGGAGAAAAAGGAGAGAGAGAAAAAAGAAGTTAATAATAATGATAAATAAATAATGGATGGGGTACGAAAGGGAGGTGGGGCATTAACGTCGACTGTACCTCTGCTGGATTCACCAGGATTTTTTGCATTGTTGCTTGAATTTCCAGCATCTGCAGATTTCCTCATGTATTGGATAGTCTAGTTTACTAAGTTATGCAAGTACAACAAAAGCATATGAGATCTTCTCAGTGAACATAAATATGGCCTTATTTCAAGCTCTTGATTCATTTTGCTTTTTGCATTACCATGATCTTCAGCCCAATTTCCAATTTTTTGTGTGTTCCTCCAACTTTTCAAATGCATGAACTGACTGTGAAAGATATTATCAGTTTGTGTTGTTTCATTTTTAAATTTCATAAACACAATGGAAAGTTATTTTGTTCCTATATTCTTATGTTTATCTATTTCAATTTAGTTCATCGTTGTAAAAGATATCCGTGTTTGCTTTCTTCAGATGTAGAGACACCTTAGATTGTGAGTTTAGTAAACATCTCTATAGCTGGAGGAACTCAGCAGGCCAGGCAGCATTTATGGAAAAGAGTAAACAGTTGACATTTTGTGCTGAGACACTTCATCCTGATGAAAGACCGAAACGTCGACTTTCACTCTTTTCCATAGATGCTGCCTGGCCTGCTGAGTTCCTCCAGCATTTTGTGTGTGTGTTGCCTTTGATTTCCAGCAACTGCAGATTTTCCTGTGCTTTGTGATCACTTTAGCTGTACCTTGGAGATTTTAAGAAACTGTGCGCACGTCGCCTCATGTGGTTCTCCAGGCAGAAGCAAACCCCTCTATCATTTGAACCAGAGACCAACATTGCAGTCCATCTGAGGACAAACACAGCTCAAGTTCCAGGTATACAACCCCTTCCCACCATTTTACTGAGTGACTTGTATTTATGTGTGTTCCACTAATGCTTAAAATACCATGTATGCTTTTTAGAACAAGGCTTTAAATGCAACAATAGAAGGGAAATTGGGCTGGAGGTCATAAGAAAGGAGGCGAGACCGGAACGAGGGAGAATATCCACTCAATCAATAAGTAACCATCTCCCTCAAGAATGTTTGAATCATGGTGGGAAATACCATTTCTTATTTAACAGCTGAATTTTCAACAAAGAAATAGGAAGTGTAATCCAACATTTATTTTCTTTATCAGATACAGCAAAATAATCAGTGAACAACATCTCCCAAGTTGTTGGAAATAGTAAACTAAAAAGGAAAATTGCATTTGGCAATAAAACATGCATGTTTTCTTTTTCAGAACACTAATCTATTCAGAACGTCTGAGCATAATTTGATCAGACATACTCCTTTATGGTTTAGCTGTATTTTTAATCGTAGTTCATGCTTTATATCCAGCAAACTAACAATCTGAAAGCAATGTTTTATTTCTCATCAAATCAACTGATATATTATTCAAGCATAAACTGGAGGAACTTAATCTGTAATTTATGTAGGATCCTGATAACATTCTAACTATGAGTATTGGGAAGCAGAGTATTTGCAGTGAGAAGGAATTCCCTCTCAAATGCTCTGTAGGATTTTGCCAGGATTCATAATGTGTTTTGGATCCAAAACTGCCTTAATTTCTCTCATCACTTGCACACCAACAGCACCAATTTCTTCTGTAAGGAGTTGCTGTTTACCCAGGCCTATGCCATGTTCTCCAGTACAGGTGCCATGCAAAGCTAGAGCTCTCCTGTGGAAGAAGGAAAAAAAGACCAAATCAGCCTGCTTATCCTTTACTGTTATGCTTTCTAACTTCAAAACATTAAACTAATTCAATGGAAGACACGGGAGTACAAAATATGAGTCTAACTTCATATTTACTTTAAGGGAGGTGCACGCATATCATGTGGTAACATGATGACATATGCAGCTCACGTCTGCATACATATAATCCATAATTATTTAAACAAACAAGAATGCTTAATCAAGCAATATGTATACAAGATTATTCAATTATTACTGAAATACTAAATACACAACACTCCTCCCTGCTTAACCATAAACTCCAATTAAATGTAGAATGCACCTCCACCATATCCACAGAGTATGATATAATACAACTGCTATCTACAGACATCCACAGCATAGTAAATTTTAAGTTGTCCCATTCAGACCAAAATACTTAATTGCTGTGGAGGCTTTCTTACTCTGAGGGATAATGGCTTTCTGACCAGGGGATCCCTCAGTTTGACAGGTGAGACTTGCAGCTGTGAAACAATCTTATTTGGGAACTCCTCCACGGTGATTGTACGAGTTGATTCTGAGACTATGGCTTTGGACATCTTTCTTCTCCTCTTCTCGGCTCTTCCCTCTCTGTATCCCACTTTCTTCAGGATAAGTTCTTCGTTGGATATCTGCAGGCTTCAGTTCAATATCTTTGAAATGCCTTTCAAACTTATTTTGTGGAATGACCAAGCCAGTGTCAAATTCTATTTTAATTAACCGCCATTCATTTCTGCTGTAAGTCATATTGCTTGCATATTGTTAGTTTTCACATTGTAAATTGATGAAATGGACTCCCCTTCATTTTGATTCCACTTATGAAACCTAAGGTGTTCTGCAATCAACAGTGGCTTTGGTTCTAAGTGCTCCTGCATTACTTTCACATTAACAGCAAGGCTCATTTCTGCTGGTTTCGTTGGAGCGGTAAAACTGCGAAGCAAACTGCTTGTCTTTAAACTCAATGCACTCAGCAAAATTGGTAAACATTTCACATTGGCTATTTTATTTGCTTCAAAACACTATTCAATTAGCTCAGTATATATGAAACAGTTGTTTCTTGTGCAACCAAACACACTAATCTTTCTAATGTAGCCAGCCATTTCTGATTGTTTTGTAATAATTATTATCATCCATACTCTTTATGAAACAGTGAATTTTCCATTTTCTGACACTTATTGTTAAAAATGTGATCATGTCTTTCCTTCCTAAGAGCATTTGCTGTGCTGCATTTTTTTAAACTTGACAGTCTGCACGTACTGGGCTGAGGTTATACTCACTGTCCCTTGCATTCTTTTTCGGTTCAGATGTTTCGCTTCGCTTCAACAGGTGAGAAGCCATCTTAGGTTCATTTTAAAAATACCTTGTCACCAATGTCATGCCTTGTAACTTCCGAACATTCAACTAATTCAAATGAAGATATGGGAGTCTGAAATGTGAGTCTAACTTCACGTTTAAGCGAGACACATACGTAATCCGTAATGAAATATTTAAATGAACAAGAATGCTTAATGAAATAAAATATATACAAAATTACTCAAATATTACTGAAATATTAAATACACAACATTTACCACCTTCAATTAAAGTGCAGATCAGCACTAAAGTGGATGATTCTCACACTACTTCTTACTCGGTGTCTGGGTACAGTGATATTAAGGGTACAGCTATCAGAGCTGCATCCTGGGTTGATTGTGACCCCAGCCCGATGTCCGTGTAGAGTCTGCACATTCCCCTGTGACAATGTGGGTTTTTTCTGTGTACCTCTGTTTCTCTTAGAGCTATGCTTTGCCATAGATAGAGCTGATAGAGTTGGTGCATTTTTCCCAGGGTGCCACTTAGCTCACCACTGTCAAGAAGGAGTTTGTACATTCTGCCCATGAGTACATGTGTTTCCTCCAAGTGTTTCAGTTTCCTCCCACAGTTCAAAGACATCCGGGTTAGGGTTGGTATGGTGTGAGCATGCTACGCTGGCACCAGAAACGTGGCCACACTTGTAAGCTGCTCAAAACAATCCTTACAGATCTGATTTGATGCCAACAATGCATTTAATTGTGTAACGCTCAGCTATATTGGCTCGTGTTTATCTTGGGGAAACCCCGTCCGCTGCCCACCTTGTCTCCGGGTGATGTCGGTTGCTGTACGACTGCCACCTGATTCAGCTTCAAACATCAATCATCAGCCAGCACACAACGTACGTTTTACCAGTTACACTTTATAGATATTACTAAGTCTATGAGATTAATAGAAGTTCAATACAAAAAAGGAATGGAAAAGGCGCCAGACTTATCAAAGTTCAATTTCTTTGTGCACACGTTGGAGCTCGGGGACCTCTTCGGGACCTCTCTGACCCCTTCGACTCGCAGCTCGGGACCACCCAGAGAGATCAGCCTGAGATTTCCCCGCACGTCCGTCGTCCTCACGGTCTCTCCTCCGACTCCCCGCCAAAAGCCCCTGGTTCCCAGTCAGGTGATCGTCCTCACGGTCTCTCCTCTGACTCCCCGCCAAAAGCCCCTGGTTCCCAGTCATATGAGACAGCATATCACCCCAAGAAAGAATAACATGGACACCCATTGGCTCATAGTACATCTGCTATCTGTTATAACCCAAGCAAAGTGCTAGCTAGAGACTTTATCTGCATTTAACATAACAAAGAAGCCATTTTAATTTTAACATAACAAAGAAACCCCTTATAATTGTATGTTTTGATTTAGGTGTGACAAATAAAGCTGAGCTTTAACCATCTGTTTAAGGTGAGGAGAGGAAAGGAGATGACAGAGGTAAGCCTTTTTACACAGATAATGGTAAGTGCCCAGAATGCACTGCTATGAGAGTGGTGGTAGAGGGTAGTACATTAGGGACAGTTAAGAGACCTAGATACACATGCGGATGTAAGGGAAATAGAGGGCTAAGAGCTGTGCAGGAGAAGAGGGTTATATTGATCATGGAGTAGGTTTATACTGGTTGGTACAACACCGCAGGCTGAAGAGTCCATAACATGCTGTAGTGTTCTACACTCCAGTATCCCTCCCCAGTAAAGACATACGGGTCGTGAGGTTAATTATCATTTGTAACTTGCCCTATTATGTCGTGGAGTAGGAATGATGTAGGATTAGAGTTGATGGGTACCTGCTGGTTGGATTGACTTGTTGAGCACAAGGAGATGTTTCCATGCTGTATGATTCTTAACTCTACAAGTGAGGTATTGCTGCAGCCCTTGAGGACAGAGAGACACACAGAAGAAATGACACTGGCTTTGGCTGAAGAAACAAAGTTCAGCACCAGTTTGAAGGCTGCAGGTTGCTGACTGTGCAGTACTTCAGCCTTTGATCCACAGCCCACCTTCAAGTTCACTTATGGGACCTTCTCCAGTGGACCTGATGTCTCCTGGTGAGTCTTTCTGCTGTCACTGGGCAACTGAGCCTAACTGCTCTGATATTTGCAACAATCTTTGGGGGACGTAGGATCTTATTCCTGGATCTGACCTGTTACTCCCAGGTGACCTGATTTAATCCCACTCATTGGAGAAGCATTTCTTGCTGGGGACACCTTTAGTGAGTTGCTGCTATGGTGCAGGACTGTTCAGTTTAATTTGGTCGAATGTATTCATGTTGCTGATGTGTAAGAGTTTACAATACTACGTACACACCCAAAACACTCCTCTTGATTCAAGCCCCTGGTTCTTTAGACCGTCAGCCTTCTAATTCCAGCTGTCTTATTGTGTACAATTTCTGTCTCAATATACACTCAGTGGTCTCTTTACTAGTACCTCCTGTACCTAATAAAATGGCAACTGAGTGTACGTTCTTGGTCTTCTGCTGTTGTAGCCATCCACTTCAAAGTTCTTCATGTTGTACACTCAGATGTACTCTTCTACACAATACTCTTATAATGCATAGTTATTTGAGTTACTGTTGCCTTCCTGCCAGCTTGAACCAGTCTGGCCATTCTCTTCTATCCTCTTTAATTAACAAGGCATTTTCACCCACAGAACTGTTGTTCACTGGATGTTCTATGTTTTTCGCACCATTCTCTGTAAACTCTAGAGACTATTGTGCATGAAAGTCCCAGGAGATCAGTAGTTTCTGAAATACTCAAACTACCTTGTCTGGCACCAACAATTATTCCACCGTTAAAGTAGCTATATCACATTTCTTCCCCGTTATAATATTTAGTCTGAACAGAATCTCTTGCCCAGGTCTACTTGTTTTTAATGCATTGAGTTGCTGCCACATGATTGGCTGATCAGATATTTGCATTATGGAGCAGGTGTACCTCATAAAGTGTCCATTATTTCACCAGGTTCAATATCACCTGTCGGGAATATCATATGTCGGGAAATCTGTTGGCTTTGCAGCAGCAGTACGATGCAGTGCATAATAATAGAGAAAAAACTGTGAAATACAGAAAATATATATATTAAATAGTTAAATTAAACAAGTAGTGCAAAAATAGAAATAAAAAAGTAATGAGGTAGTCAATGTCCTTTCAGAAATCGGATGGCAGATGGGAAGAAGCTCCAGAGAATCTAAATGCATCTTTTTCCCTTTTCATGAGGACCTGTTACTATCATAATGAGCTCTATGTTAACAAAGCTAATCCAAGTAGGATCACTAATTACAGGATCAATACAGGTTTCAAAGAAGGTTTTTAAAGTGGTGAAAATCAAAATTCATAGGTATCGATCAGAGGATTAAGAGTGAAAACACAAGGTTGGCAGACAGAGGAAGAGTGAGATAAGACCTATAAACGGCCCAACATTTGAAACAGATGAAACTTGGTTGTTAAAATGCAGAAGCAGGAACCACAACAAACGTTGTGTAATCTCAGTAGATGTAAGGTAGCTAGTAAAGGGGAAAGTTCAACTGAGTTCTAGGAGTGTTAGAGTCCATGCTAAATGTGAAATCTCTGAAACATCAATCAAATTGAAGTGTGTGTCGGCTTATATGACTAAATGAATAGAATATAAACAATGCCACAAATACTGTGCCTTGTAAAGGTATTCAGCCCACAACCTTTGTTCACATAAATGAAGATTACAACCAGGGATTTTGATCAATTTAACTGAGAATTTTTATTTGTGAATCACATGCTCTTTTTTTCCCATCGTAGACAGAGAAACAGAGAAAATTGTAAATCATGGAAAACCAAAAGTTCAAAACGTGAAATTGTCAGCAATTCAAAAATATTCATTCCCCTTTGCTCAGTACTGTTTTGATTATTATTAGCTTTACACATCATGATGGAGCAAGATTTGCCCATTCTTTGTGCCAGCTTAGATGGGCAGTGGCAGTGGACAGCAATCTTAACATCTTGCCAGAGATATTCAATCAGTTTAAGGTCATGAATGACTGGGCCACTTAAGGACATCGATTTCCTTCAACTGAAGCCACTGCACGGTTGCTTCAGCAGTGTGCTTTGGGTCATTGTCCTGCTGAAAGAGGAACTTCCTCCCCAGTTTAAGCTTCCTGGCAGAGGCTAACAGGTTTTTATCCAGGATCTCTCTGTATTTAGCAGCATTCATCTTCCCATCAATCTTGACCAGATTTCCAGCCCCTGCTGCTAAAAAGCATTCCCATAGCATAATGCTACATCCACCATACTTTACAGTAGGAATGGTGTTACCTGGTTGATGCGCAGTATTAGATTTACGCCACACGTATCGTTTAGTGTTGAGGCCAAAAAGTCCCACTTTAGTCTAATCTGACCATAAGACCTTCTTCCACGTCATTACAGTATCTTCTAAGTGACGCTTTACAAGATCTTTATGGGGAAAGATATTCCTTTTTTTTTTGCCAGGGCTTCTTCCTTGCCACTCCTCCATAAATGCCTTTCTTGTGCAAGGCTTTAGAGATTGTAGCGGAGCCCTGAGCTTCATCTCCACTTGCAGCTACTGACTTCTGCCGATCATTCAACATGACTGTTGCATCACAGGAGCCTCCCCTACAAGTGCCATTCTTCTCTGGCGACCAAGTTTAGAAGGGTGGCCTGACTATGCAGTGTGGTGGTGGTTTCATATTTTTTGCACTCTTTCACGATAGACTGCACTGAGCTCTGAGGTATGTCCAGTGCCTTTGAGATAGCTGTCTACACTTCCCCAGATATGTGCTTCTCTATTACCATTTCCCTGACTTGTCTTTTCAATGCTTTTTTGTTTTCATTTTGGTTTGGCTGTTGGAAATCTACCATACGATTGGGACCTCACAGAGAGAGGGGGTATTTATTCTTATGAATTCTTGCAAAACAGGTGATCATTCAATTTTCCACATTAACAAAGTGGGTGAGTTCCTAAGGTAATATATTGCACTTGGGGAAAGTTAGAGTAGTAAATACAAAGGAGATGAATACTTTTTCAGCCTCATAGTTCTTCTTTTTAATTTTTAGTAAATTGTTGACAGATTTTGTAATTTGTCTTTTGATTTAACATGATGCACAATGTTTTGTAGATCATTCCCTACATGTCACCCTCGTCCATTCTCCCTCCTGGCACTTGTCCTTACAAGTGGAACAAGTGCTACATCTACCCCTACAGCTCCTCCCTCACTACCATTCAGGGCTCCAAACAGTCCTTCCAGGTGAGGTGACACTTCACCTGTGAGTCTGTTGGGGTCATGTATTGTGTCCGGTGCTCCCAGTGTGGTCTCCTGTATATCAGTGAGACTGAACTTAATAGGGAGACCGCTTTGCCGAGCACATATACTCCATCCACCAGAAAAAGTGGGATCTCCCAGTGGCCACCCATTTACTTCTACTTCCCATTTGCATTCTGATATATCAATCCATGGACTCCCATACTGTTGCAATGAGGCCACGCTCAGCTTGTATTCTGTCTGAGTAGCATCCAACTTAATGGGATGAACATCGATTTCTCACACTTCTAGTAATGCACCCCCCTTCTCCATTCACCATCCCATTTTTCCTCTCTCACCTTATCTCCCTGCCTGCCCATTGCCTCCCTCCGGTGCTCCTCCCCCCTTTTCTTTCTTCCATGGCCTACTGTCCTCTTCCATCAGACTCCCCCTTCTCCAGCCCTGTATCTCTTTCACCAATCAATTTTACAGGTCTTCACTTCACTTCCGCCCCCTCCCAGCTTCACCTATCACCTTGTGTTTTTTCCCTCCCCTTCCCCCAATTTCTAACTCTGACTCCTCATCTTTTTTTCTCTCCAGTGCTGCTGAAGGGTCTCGGTCTGAAACGCCAACTGTTTACTCTTTTCCATAGACAGACATCCCACCTCTCCCGGAAGTTCTGGGAGTCTCCCGCATATCAATAGTGGCTCCCTGAGGCCCGGAAATTATATACAATATCCTGGAAATAGACTTTTTTGAGAGGGAGAGGGAGAGTGAGCATCCTGATTGGCCTCTCTTCGTACTAAGAGTGGTTCCCAACCACCGGGCCATGAGGAAAGAATATGATTTGGCGATATGAAACGATGTGAGTCAGCTGCACCTTTCCTCATTCCCTGTCACACACTGTTGAATTTTAATACACACGAGGTCATTAGTGACCCGAGACGTGCAAAGGAATGGGTCCGTGACCCATTTGTGAATGTCCCCGGTGCATCATCCATGTCAGCGCGGGAAAAAGATCAACTCGAGCTTGCAAATGACGGTGGGCTGAGAAGTATGTTTGACATAACATCTCTGCCAGCATTCTGGATCAAAGTCAAGGCTGAATATCCTGAGATAGCCACAGAAGCACTGAAAACGTTGCTTCCATTTCCAACATATCTCTGTGAAGCCGAGTTTTCTGCAATGAATGCAACAAAAACTAAATTGCGGAATAGACTGGACATAAGGAACCCCCTTCGAGTATCGCTGTCTCCCATCACCCCTCGATGGCACCGTCTTGTTGCAGGGAAACAAGCCCAGAGCTCCCACTGATTCAGCGATATTGGTGTGTTGCAATGATTTTATATGTTCATACGGGGAAAATATGTGCTGTGTGTTTAATATCCAAACATTACTTAAAATGTTATGATGCGATTGACTTATCACCTATATTCCGGTTGTGATTAACAACCCCGCCCCCGGTCAGCCGGTCCGCAAGAATATTGTCAATATTAAACCAGTCTGAGGTGCAAAAACGATTGCGGACCTCTGCTAAGTAGACCTATCAGTTTTCTCTGTGGGCGGGCTTTACAGTCGACCTCAAAAATAATTACAGTGTTGCTTGCTGCACTGTTTGCAACAGTGACTTTTCTATTGTCCATGGTGGGTTAAAATGTAAAAGACATGTTGAGGTGAGTTTAACAGGTGTCATTTGGTCATTAGCATAGCTAACGTTACTTAAACTAGCTGACTAGCTGCTAAGGAGCTACGCTATTGATGTCCTACGTGATGAGGCCAACCTCCCTGTAGACTTGCTTAAAGTTGTAATAGAATAAACATTATAATATAATATAAATACATATTTTAATGTCACATTTTCTGCATACACCCAACTTGGTTTACAGATTAGACAAAATCACTAAACAAAGTATTACATACACCCTTGGAGGTCGACGGGGTGGGGGGGTGGATATGGGGTTGTGGGGGCGGGGGTGCTACCTACCTGAAATGAGTTTTTGCAGGGTGGGATGTCTGCATAGATGCTGCCTAGCCTGCTGAGTTCCTCCAGCATTTTGTGTGTGTTGCTATGTTTTGTAGATTAACTCATAAAATCCAGCTTGAATACATTTTAAATTTAGAAAATTAGATAGTAAAATGTGTAAATAGTTGTGGGGGCTGAATACTTTTTTCAAGGCACTGTATACAGTATTCTAACCAGATCATTCTTTGAGCTCGATGTACCAAAGTTTGTAATGAACAGAAAAGACACAAGCATATTCATAACATAGGAGAGCATTCAGCCCATCAAGTCAATGCTTGATGCAGTCTTTTTGCACTTATTTTTTTAATATATTTGTTATTGTAACTTGTAGTAATTTGTAATGTATTGCACTGTAATCTGCTGCAAAACAATAAATTTCACAATATTTGTCAGTGATAATAAACCTGATACTGACTCTGGCTGCCAGGGAGGTACCATCAGACCATTCCCTCATCCATTTTCCTGTAATCTATTCTCTCTCACATGCCCATCAACCCCCACCCTCCGAAAATCACACGAAGCAAAACTTGCAGTAGCAAACCAACTACCAATCAGCATCTCTCTGGGCTGTGGGAGAATGCTGAAGCACATGGAGCAAACCCACACGGTCACAACTCCACACCCACTGCACCAGAAGTCAGAATTGAACGTGGATGAATTGTGGGAACAGAGTTTCATTGACCTCCAAAGTCTCAGTTTTCCTCTGACAACTGTTCCACTCTCCACCATTAGTAGTCATGCCTCTAGCTACTAGTCCTTGGAATCCCAACCTGAACTTCTCTGCTTTTCTCCCTGACCAAGCTTTCTGTCACTTGTGTAATACTTTTTGGTGGGACACCCAGAATATTTTACTGCATTATACACTTATGTTGTCAGAGATTTGTGTTAACTTTATTCAAACAGCTGAAGTCAAGTATGTCCCCACAAAATTATTCAGAGTCTTCCCCAATCAGAAGCCCTGGCTGAACCAAGAAATCCGCAGTCTGCTGGGGGCCAGGTCAGAAGCATTCAAGTCCAGCGACCAAGAAAGTGACAAGAGGTCCAGGTACGGAAAGCCATTTCATGGGCAAGGTGGCAATTCTGGACTAAAATTGAATCAATGAAGGATGTTCGACAGTTGTGGCAGGGCTTGAATGCTATCAGAGTAAAATCAAGCGACATCGGTGAGAGCAGGGCTTTGCTTCCCAATGAGCTCAATGCCACTTCGACCGTCAAAACTTGGAAGAATCATCACAAACTCCCATAGCCCTTGATGATCTTGGGGCTTCAGTCTCTGAAACCAAAGAGCCAAGAGTCTTTAGAAGGGTGAACCGACAAAAAGCATCCAACCCAGATGGGGTATCTGGGGAAGTACTAAAGATCTGTGCTGATCATCTGGCTGGAGTGCTCACTGAGATATTTAACCTCCCACTTCAGCCAGTCTGAGGTACTCACTTGCTTCAAGAAGACTTCACTTATCCCAGTCCCTAAGGAGAACATGGTCACCTGCCTTAATGATTAATGTCCATACACAGTAATAATGTGGTTTGAAAGGCTGCTGATGAAACATATTAACTCCTGCTTGAGAACAACATGTCTACAGCAGAGGCCATCTCCGTGGCTCTTCACTCAAACCTGGATAATCTGTTCAGCAAAGATGCATGCATCGGTCTGCTCTTTATTGACTACAGCTCAGCACGCAATACCATCATCCCCTCAGAACTAATCAATAAGCTTCAAGACCTTGGCCTCACTGCCTCATTGTGCAATTAGATCCTCAGTTGCCTCACTTGCAGACCCCAGTCAGTTCAGATTGGCAGCATCTCCTCCACATTCTCCATCAGCACAGGTGCACCACAAAGCTGTGTACTGAGCCCCCTGCTCTCCTCACTTCACACCTACGACTGTGTGGCTAAGTACAGCTCCAATCCCACATTCAAGTTTACTGTCATCAACCAAATCAAAAGTCGAGATGAATCAGCATACAGGAGGCAGATTGGAAATCTGCTGAGTGGTGCCACAACAACAACCCCTTACTCAATGTCAGCAAGACCAAGGTCCTGATTATCGACTCCAGGAGGAGGAAACAAGAGGCCTCTGAGCCAGATCAGAGATGAAGAGGGTCAGCAACTTTGGTGTTATCATTTCGGGGAACCTGTCCTGGGCCCTACATATAAGTGCAATTACAAAGAAAGCATGACATCTAAAACTTTGACAAACTTTTATATGTGTGTGGTGGAAAGTATATTGACAGGCTGCATTATGGCCTTGTATAGAAATACTAATGCCTTTGAATGGAAAATCACTTAGAAGTAGTGCATACAGCCCAATCTAAAATGGGTACAGCCCTCCCCACCGTTGAACACATCTATATGAAGCACTGTCGTAGGAAAGTAGCATCCAATCTCCGGGACCCCCACCAACCAGGACATGTTCTCTTCTCGCTGCTGCTGTCAGGGAAAAGGTACAGGAGCCTCAAGATTCATGCAACCAGGTTCGGGAGCAGTTATTACCCCTTAACCATCAGGCTTTTGAACCAAAAGGGATAACTTCACTCAGCTTCACTTGCCCCATCATTGAAATGTTCTCGCAACCTATGGACTCACTTTCAAGCACTCCTCAACACATGTTCTTGATATTTATTACTTATTTATTATTATATTATTAATTCTTTCCTTTTGTATTTGTGTAGTTTGTTGTCTTTTGCACGCTGGTTGAATGCCCAAGTTGGTGCAGTCTTTCATTGATTATTTTTCTATTATGGATTTATTGAGTATGCCCGTAAGAAAATGAAAGTCAGGGTTGTACGTGGTGACATATATGTACTTTGATAATAAACTTACTTTGAACTAGAAGCTGTATTTCAAATGGGTTATCATCAGAAGGGTGGCAACAAGATTAATTCTCAGGCCAGTCAGTTTAAAATGTTTTTGGGGCATGTGTCTCCTGAGTTTTCAATGACCTTGTTCATCCTTTGACGTATATGTTCAAAGCTAAACATTGTTACTGTACCTGCCCAATCTGTCAGCAAACTCTTTTATCCTTCTCTGCTCATCCTTGTCCTCTGGGTCCATCAACAGAAAGCAGTGGAAGTTGCCATCTCCTACGTGGCCTAAAATAGTTCCTTAAATTTGAACCAGACAGTCGATTAGTTGTTTTGCATCATGTGGAATGAAAAGATAGAGAAAAAACAAGGACGCATTAAAGCCTTAATCCAGTTTACTAAGATTCTAGTAATGCTCATTGACATTGACCATTTTCTCAAAAGACAATGTTTCATTTTTCTCTTTGATCATATACGGTAAACAGGTTCTCTTCCTCGATCCTGGGTCTTGGCCATTCTGCATCTCAAATCATTACCTTACCTTTTGTCTATATCACCTTAACAAACTGTTTATTTCAGCCTTAGAATTTCAATTGATTTTCAGGGGGAAACATTTCCAGGTTACATCTTTCATTTCCTTAGTCCATCTCTCTTTCTCTCTCTCTTTGCCACACGCCATCAAACTCTTCCTCATCTTCTCCTGTCCTCACTCTCTTCCTGTCTCTTCTCTACCCCTCACCCAATGACCCACTCTTTCCTTTATTCCACCCACTACTCTCTTACCTCGTCTTAGAGCCTATTCCTCAACTCCCTTTGCTTCTTCCCCAATCCCAGTTTCCTGACCACCTCTTCCTCTCTCCTCACCCCCGCTTCCTCTTTTCCCACCCCTTGTCCTCTCTCCCACCTACCCCACAATCTTTCTCCACTGCCATGGTGTCAGCAGCCAGATTTGTAGTGAAGAACTGCCCTCTGGTGGTTTGGATGTTGGCTGGTGGATTGGGCTCAGCAGAGTAGAAGTGATGTGAAAGAGAGTTAGTGTCCTGATATGGTCGAAGATTGGCTAGCAAATGGAATGAAGAGTAGTAGTAGCACAATCACTTAGGTTGATTAAGATGTTCACTGACCTAGGGGGTTATCTATTAGGGGTCCTCACGATCCAAGTATTCTGACGCAGTGTAAATGGTGGCTGAGGTTAGTGGTTGGGTCTTCTGGTTGTTCATTCTCTCCTTTCACAGCTGCTACTTGTTCTCTGTGGAGGTCAATCTCATGTTGTGCAGCTCCCTTTTGAACATATTTACTCCCTGCATCTGTTGAGTACAATGTCTTCCAAATTTTTAGACACAAAGTTGAATTTCTTCAGGCTAATTTTGTTATTATTTTTGAAGCATTTTCTTTTCCCATCAGGGCCTCAATGTCCTTCCTTCAACTGGAGGTAAAGCACCTGTTTGGGGAGATGAGAGTTGGGCATCTGGATAACATGGCTTATCCATCAGAGTTGGTGTTGCTTTATTGTGGTGGAGATGCTGTTCACATTATCCTCCTCCAGCAAGCTGGTGTTAGTGCGTCTGTCTTTCTAGGTGATCCTCAGAATTGGGAGTAGGCACGGATGGGTCTTGTACTGGTTGGCAAAATGTAATGGGCGGTGTACCACACGATGGGAGGCTGGGGCTTTAGCTTTTTACAAGATTGAGTACACTCACATGGAGTGCTGCCACAAGAAAACAGTATCCATCATCAAAGACCCCAACCATCTAGGACTTGCCCTCTTCTCACCCGAAGCCTTCACTTCTCAGCAGAAGCCTTAAGTCCCACACAACCAGGTTCAGGAGTAGTTATTAACCAACACCCATCAGGCTCCTAAATTGATGTGGACAACTTCACTGACCACTACTCTGAACTAATTTTGCAACCTACAGCCTCTTTACAACTCATGTTCTCAGTTTTACTTTTTACTAGACAATGGGGTGACCCATTGGGGCACCCTTTGAGAGAAGGGTAGTGCAATCTGATGTGACCAGAATGAACAATAAATTTTCCTGAATGCTATTGGTATCGATTTGCTTTGGGAACTGAAGTAGAAAACCTCAGTTCATTGAAGAAGAATGACACATAGCAAAGCAAATATAGCTGCTCCTCATTTAACGAAGGACACTTCTGATGGCATCATTTCTGGCTTATCTGCCATCCAGGACATGTCCTCTTTCTTTAAGCATCATGGTTTCCCTTCTGCCGTCATCAATGATGCCCTCACCCGCATCTCCTCCATTTCCTGCACTTCGGCTCTCACCCCATCCTCCTGTCACCACAACAGGGGCAGAGTTCCCCCTTGTCCTCACCTACCACCCCACCAGCCTCCGGATCCAGCACCTTATCCTCCGCAACTTCCGCCACCTTCAACAGGACCCCACCACTAAGCACATCTTTCCCTCTCCACCCCTCTCTGCCTTCCACAGGGATCGGTCCCTCCGCGACTTCCTGGTCCACACGTCTCTCCTCACAGATCTCCCACCCGGCACTTATCCCTGTAAGCGCAAGTGCTACACCTGTCCCTCCAACTCCTCTCTTGCCACCAGTCAGGGCCCCAAACAGTCCTTCCAGGTGAGGTAACACTTCACTTGTGAGTCTGTTGGGGTCATCTATTGCATCCGGTGCTCCCGGTGTGGCCTCCTCTACATTGGTGAAACCCGACGCAGATCGGGGGACTGCTTCGTTGAGCACCTCCGCTCCAACCACCGCAACAGACAGGATCTCCCAGTTGCCACCCACTTCAACTCCATTTCACATTCCCATTCAGATATGTCAATACATGGCCTCCTCTACTGCCAGGATGAGGCTAAACTCAGGTTGGAGGAGCAACACCTCATATACCGTCTAGGTAGTCTCCAGCCCCTGGGCATGAACACTGAATTCTCCAACTTCCAGTAATTCCCTCCTCCTCCCTTCTCCTATCCCTACTTCACTCTGCCCCCTCCTCCAGCTGCCTATCACCTCCCTCATGGTTCTGCCTCCTTCTACTACCCATTGTGCTTTCCCCTATTCCTTCTTCACTTTTCCTGCCTATCCCCTCCCTGCCTCCCTTCCCCCACCCCTTTATCTTTCCCCTTACTGGTTTTTCACCTGGAACTGACCAGCCTTCTCCTTCCCACCCTCCCCCCACCTTCTTTATAGGGCCTCTGCCCCTTCCCTCTTCAGTCCTGATGAAGGGTTCTGGCCCGAAATGTTGACTGATCATTTCCATGGATGCTGCCTGACGTGCTGAGTTCCTCTAGTGTGTTGTGAGTGTTGCTCTGCCACCCTTGTGCCTCTCGTTGTCATTCCGGAGACGTGCAGCCCTTTCATCCCCCTTCTCTTCATCTCTTCTGCTGTATGTTGTTTCTCTCTGATCCTAGAGACGTGCATGCTTCTCCTCCTCTGTCTCTTCTTCTCTCATCTTTTTTCGTCCTGAATCTTTGATCCTGGAGTCATACGGCCCTGGCCTCATCCGATTCTTGTTCTCTCCCTCTCCTTCCCGCTTCCCGACAATGTTTGGTTTCGTCTCTTGACCATAATGTCCCCCTTCCCTTTCCACACGGCATAATTAGGCTGACCATTTTTTTTTACTCTAATGCTGGATAGAAGATACGAAGCAGTAACACCAAAGGATGCTGATTACTCTTGGTGATGTGGTTGGTGCTCTCCTAAATGGACGTGATATAGTCACCTCTGTCCTTTGACTGCAGCAAAGGGTTTTATGGGTGTCTCAAAGTATGTCATTACAATAAGATTTAATTATCTCTTATTGATGGGTGGCAGTTAGATCTGTCCCAATCCTGCACGCGCTGATGGTGATTAGCAGAATGTGACCCGTGAAATAGAGCTGCCCTGCCCTTTTGCTCCAGTAGGCGTCACTGCTGAGGCTGGCCGTGCGCATGCGTCGGGCTGTTGGGTCCCAATTTCCATGATGGCCAATCGGGTCTCGGGTTAAAAGGGAGCCTGTTTATTTTGGCGAATGAGCAATTTTATACGAATATATAACCCTGAACTTTGCCTGCATTCTGTAAGAGTGCATTTTAATTCGATTTGGCCAAAAAAAGTGCTGCTGTAATGCACTGTTTGCACTCGTTGGAGGTCACAAACAGACAGACAGAGCATGAGAGTTTTAGTAGTATATAGATTTGCTCAGTTTATCTTCTATTGCACATTGGTTGTTTGTCAGTCTTTGTTTACGTATCGTAAATTTCTATTGTATTTCTTTCTCCCTGTAAAGGCCTGCAAGAAAACATGTATGATAACAGATACATACCTCCATAATAAATTTATTTGAATTTATATAAATGGCACGGAATGATATATGATTACTAATCTTGTGGACAAAACGAAGGTAGGTAGTAAAGTGAGTTGTGAACAGGACACAAGGAGATTACAAAGGAATACAAATAAGTTAAAAGAGTGAGCGCAGAATTAGCAAAAGGAATATACGGTTCCATAATTGTTCATTCTGACAGAAAAAAAAGTTAAAAAGCAGGATGTTGCCCAAATCCTGAGAGAATGTAGGGTGACTTGCAAGGGCCAGAAAGTACTAAGAAAGCTTAGTGCTTTCAATATTTATGTGAACTGAATACCCAGGTAGGGAGGTTATTATAGGACACATAGCTGGGGTACAGTACTGGTTTCCTTATGTGATATACTGAAAGCAGTTCAGAGAGAGTTTAGTGAACCAATACCTAAAATGGCTGGGTTGCACGAGGAGGAAAGATCAGGCAGGCTAGGCTTGTACCATATCTCTGTGACTTTAGAAAAATTAGGGGCAATTTGATTAGGATCTTGAGAGCTCATGGTGGATGTAGAGATTCTTGTGGGATAATCTAGGACTAAAGATTAGAGTTTAAAAATAACGGACTACCCGTTTAAATGGGTGGGAGGGAGGGGAGATGCGTCTCCACCAAAGGAGATTAAGGCGCTCCTCCCCTCCCCTCCGCTAGCCTGCAGGCCACCCTTGGGCAAGGTGTAGCACCTGCTTAGACCCCCAATCAGGGTCTCCTGAAGCCAAGGGAGCAGGTGGTGGATGGTTGTATGAGCGGTTGGTGCATATCGCAAGTCCTGGCTATGTGGCCACAGACGCCAGGCACTCTCTGAAGATGGTCGGGGTCACCTACCTGGTAAAAGCACTGCCCAGAAGAAAGCACTTATGTAGGGGAAAGAAAAATGCCCAGAACAATCATGGTCATGAGGCCATGATTGCCTATGTCATATGACACGAGACGTGATGATAATGACTCGTTTCAGATCAAATTTTTATTTTCCTCTTTCAGAGGACCATGAGTGTTAGGAACTCTCTTAGATGTAGGTGCAATTCTGCACTGCCATTATAGACAGCATCCTCATATCAACCGCTACAGCTGGTTTAGTGCAACATCCTCTCATGTTATACGAAAACTACAGCAAACAGTCAGGTCAGCAGTGAAGGTCATGAGCTGCAGTGTACCACGTCTGTAGGACTTGTATGTGTCCAGGACAAAGAGCAAGGCAGGAAAAAAATCACTGCAGATACTACCCACTTTGCAAACTGCCTTTTCCAAAAGCTCCCTTCTGGAAAGCTCAATAAGGCTATTAAAAGAATAACTTCACATCATCATTAAAGTTTCTTCCCTAGGCAGTTAATCTGATCAACCACTTGAGATAGATACCTCCCAGCTTCTGGCTTTGTCTACTACCCCCATCACTGTACTGCATTGTAGACACTTTTTTTAAAACAATATTATTTACCTTGTACATAAATATTGGTATTTATGCACATTTTATTCCATATCTGCCCTTTAACTTATGACTTTATATACACTGGATTCCGGTTAATTGGGACACATTGGGACCAGTGCATTTTGACCCCAATTAGCTGAAGTTTCATGGAAATAATTAAAAAGGTATATTAAAAAGACAAACTACAATTTATGTATTTAAATGAAATACAAAACAAATTAGAACACTACCAATACTAATAATACAGTATTATAAAACTGTGCATTAGTTACCGATAGAAGAATTCATCACTGCCGTGCTCTTTTGATTGATATAACTGAGCACAGACCTCTAGTGCAGATAATGCAACACACGCAAAATGCAGGAAGAACTCAGCAGGCCAGTCAGCATCTATGGAAATGGGTAAACAGTCAGCGTTTCGGGCCAAGACCCTTCTTTGTGTTTAGTGTAGATGATGGACTGCCTTCAATGATTATATCCTCCAAATCTTCATTTTAATTGTAACATTCAAGATGATTGTCAATGCCTTCAAATTTTTCGTAGTTCCTAACTGGTGAAGTAGTGAAACTGTTTCATTTTCACTCCCGGTTGTTTCTGGCATCTCCGAGTCTGAATGGAGTCTGAGTTGGAAAATCCACACCAGCGGTGTGTGAATAGAGCTACTTTTTAATCAGGGCAGCGATTGAGATTTTGAAGGCAGAATTTCACTACAGTTTTTCTGGTTTGGGGAACGACCAATCAGGAAGTGGCAGTGCGTGAAAAAAGCTACCTATCAGTCACGTCCGTGCTCAAGATTTAAAAAGCAGAACTTTGAGTCAGTTTTCTCTGAGTTGGGCAATTCATGCCAGGGGTGCATGAAAAGAGCTACTTTTTAATCAGGGCAAAGATCGAGATTTGAAGGCAGAGTTTCGTGGCAGTTTTTCTGATTTGAGGATCAACCAATCAGCAGGAGGGTTTCATTAGAAAGGACCAATAAGAATAACTTAAGTGCAAGCCGAGCAGCCATTCTTCTGAGTGTGCCAGTGTTTTGAGTGGTGTGTGTGTCTCTCTCCCTCTCCCTTTCACTCACTCACTCACACACTCACTCTCCCCCCCCCCCCACCTTTTTGTTTATTCCTCATCTGTTAGGGCATAGTAGATTAGTGAGATGGCTCCAGGGGCAGTGTTTTGTTCTCTGTGTGGGATGTGGGAATTCTGGGGACCTCCAATCTCCCAGATAAACACATCTGCGCCAGATACACCGAGTTGCAGCAATTCAGAGAATGTGCGAAGGAACTGGAGCTGCAGCTCCATGACCTTTGACTCATACAGGAGAATGAGGAGGTGATAATTCAGAAGCTACAGTGCGGTAGACACCCCTGGGTTGCAGGAGAGGTAGCTGGGTGACTGTCAGAGCAGGAAGTGCAGAGTACACCCGTGGCCGTTCCCCTCAGTACTGAGTATATAACTTTAGATACTATTGATGGGGGCAACCTTCTAGGGGGAGCCACACTGACCACGTGTCTGGCTCTGAGTCTGGTGCTGTGGCTCAGGAGAGTTGTATTGATAGGAGATTCCCTAGACAGAGGAGCAGAGGAGAGGTTCTGTAGGCACAAGAAAGACATCCAGATAGTATGTTGTCCCCTGGTGCCAGGATCAGGGATGCCTTGGATCAAGTCCAAGGCATTCCCAAGGGCAAAGGTGAGCAGCTAGAAGTCTTGGTGCATATTGACATGACTGATATAGGTAGGCAAGAGGGCATCCTGAAGAAAGATTTTAGGGAGCTAGGTAGAAAGCTGAGAAACTGGACCTCCAGGGTAGTAATCTCTGGATTGCTGCCTGTGCCCCATGCCAGTGAGGGCAAGAATACGATGATTTGGTCCCTCAACACCAGCTTCATAGCAAAGAAAGCCCAGCAGCGTCTCTACTTCCTGCGAAGGCTGATAAAAGTCCATCACCCACCCCCCATCCTCACCACATTCTACAGAGGTTGTATTGAGAGCATCCTGAGCAGCTGCATCACTGCCTGGTTCGGAAATTGCACCATCTCGGATTGCAAGACCCTGCAGCGGATAGTGAGGTCAGCTGAGAAAGTCATCGGGGTCTCTCTTCCCGCCATTTCAGACATTTACACCACACGCTGCATCCATAAAGCAAACAGCATTATGAAGGACCCTACGCACCCCTCATACAAAATCTTCTCCCTCCTGCCATCTGGCAAAAGGCACGAAAGTATTCAGGCTCTCACGACCAGACTATGTAACAGTTTTTTCCCCCAAGCCACCAGACTCCTCAATACCCAGAGCCTGGACTGACACCAACCTACTGCCCTCTACTGTGCCTATTGTCTTGTTTATTATTTATTGAACCTGGGCCTCAGCACTCAGATCTGCAGCTGGATCTTCGACTTCCTCACAGACAGGACCGAGGCTGTAAAAATAGGGAACAAGCTCTCCTCTACAATCACTCTGAGCACCGGTGCCCCACAAGGCTGTGTACTCAGCCCCCTGCTGTACTCACTGTACACCCATGATTGTGTAGCCAAGTTTCCATCAAACTCAATATATAAGTTTGCTGACGACACCACAATTGTAGGCCGTATCTCGGGTAATGATGAGTTTGAGTACAGAGAGGAAATTAAGAACCTGGTGGCATGGTGCGAAGACAATAACCTATCCCTCAATGTCAGCAAGACCAGGGAATTGGTTGTTGACTTCAGAAGGAGTAGCGGACCGCACGACCCAATTTACATCAGTGGTGCACAAGTGGAACAGGTCAAAAGCTTTAAGTTCCTTGGGGTCAATATCACAAATGACCTGACTTCATCCAACCAAGCAGAGTTCACTGACAAGAAGGCCCACCAGTGCCTTTACTTCCTGAGGAAGCTAAAGAAATTTGGCCTGTCCCCTAAAACCCTCACTAATTTTTATAGATGCACCGTAGAAAGCATTCTTCTAGGGTGCATCACAACCTGGTATGGAAGTTGTCCTGTCCAAGACCGGAAGAAGCTGCAGAAGATCGTGAACACAGCGTAATCAAGGACACGACCCACCCACAACACACTTTTTGTCCCTCTTCCCTCTGGGAGAAGGCTCAGGAGCTTGAGGACTCGTACGGCCAGATTTGGGAACAGCTTCTTTCCAACTGTGATAAGACTGCTGAACGGATCCTGACCCAGATCTGGGCCGTAACCTCCAAGTATCCGGACCCGCCTCTTGGTTTTTTTTTTGCACTACCTTACTTTCCCTTTTCTATTTTCTATTTATGATTTATAATTTAAATTTTTAATATTTTCTATCGATTTGTACTCCAGGGAGCACAAAGAGCAGAATCAAATATCACTGTGATGATTGTACATTCTAGTATCAATTGCTTGGCGACAATAAAGTACAAGGCATTGTAATGCCCGCACTGTTTTGTGCACTTTATGCAGTCCTGGGTAGGTCTGTAGTCTAGTGTAGTTTTGTATTGTATTATTCAGTGTAGATAAATGGACAGATAGTTAGATACTTTATTAATCCCAAAGGAAATTACAGTGTCACAGTAACATTACAAGTGCACAGATATACAAATATTAGAAGAGAAGTAAGAAAAGATTTTAAAAAAAAAGTTACCTCAAACAGTCCAACAGGAGGGGTCATCATTTCTCCAGCTATAGGTTGACTCATTATAGAGCCTAATGGCCAAGACCTCATATAGTGCTCTTTGGAGTAGCGCAGTTGTCTTAGACTATTACTGAAAGTGCTCCTCTGTTCAGCCAAGGTGGCAAGCAGAGGGTGAGAAACATTGTCCAGAATTGGCAGGATTTTCCGTAGGGTTCTTTATTCTACCACAGCCTCCAGTGTGTCCATTTTGACTCCTTTATAAAAAAACAGCCTTTCTAATTAGTTTTTTGAGCCTGTTGGCATCACCTGTGTTGAGCCACAGATGATTTAGCTTGCACCATTTGACAAAGTCTTCCACCAGGATCTTGTATTCATCCTCCCATTCTCCCTTTATGCACCCATTTATTGCTGAGTCATCAGAGGAATTCTGCAGATGACATGACTCAGTGTTATATCTGAAGTGTTAGACTGTGCTGGCTATTTCAGTACCCTTGTCATTAACAGATCCAAGTGCTAATGCCTGGAAAAAATGAGCAACATTCAAAGATGCTTTCTCTTCATCTGCACGTCTGTGGCCATTGACAGAAGTTTTTTTTTCCACAGGCTGACTATTGGAAGGAAGATTTTGAGTTACGTTGCAGACAGGAGTTAACGATCATGATGCAAAGTGATACTAAACACCACTGACAGCAGCTGTGTAGAGGAAACACATACCAGTGCCCATCAAGGGTTCAGCTTTAGACAGGGTGACGGCATCAATTTCCTGAACGTCAACATCTCAAAGGGTCTATCCTAGGCCCACCGTATTGATGCAATTACAAAGGCATCCCAGCAACTATGCTTCTTTAGGAGTTTGAGGAGACTTGGTACATCACCAAAGACTCTAGCAAATTTCTACAGGATAAAAAAAACTGCAGAGGGTTGTAGACTCCATCATGGGCACCCACCCCACCATCGATGACAACCCCAAAAGGCAGTCTGTCAAGAAGGTGGCATCTATCATCAAGGATTCACCATCCAGGACATGCCCTCTTCTCATTACTACTATCCGAAGAAGGTACAGAATCCTGACACGGTACACCCAACAATTTAAGAACAACTTTTTCCCCTCTGCCATTAAATTTCTGACTAGTCCACGAACACCACCTCACTAAATTGCTCTCTTTTCGTGCTATTTATGTATATATTTTTATGGATCACACTGTATTGCTGCCACAAAATAACTAAATTTCATGACATATTATCCATGATAATAAACCTAATTCAGATTCTGATCATTCCAAGTTAAGGAAACAAGATTTGACAGTGGACCCGAGAATGCCAGCAATACAAGTCCTTCTCTGGTAAGCACTAACCTGTAAGCTTTGACTCTATCAAGTCTTCTTTAGTTGCCACAATGATTTCTGATAGCTTTGAGAATGGAACACACACGTCTGTGGAATAAACCTTCGAAGTGAAAGAGGTGTGTCAGTCAGTTAACGCGTGTGAAAAGCTGTTGGAATGGTGGAAAGGAAGGATGAAGCTGCCTCACCTGAGAGCCAGGGAGGAAGGCCAAAGCAGCGTAAAGTGCGTTGTGCCGTGCATGCCATAATTTAACCCGGGTTTCTTGGTCTTTCGCCCAAATGAAATCGGAGCCCTTGTTCATCTTCACTATTTCAGCTAAAAAGCAATCAAAGACAAATATGAAATGGTATGCATCCCACCGAGAAAGAGAGGATACAAGATTTTGTGTGGAGAGGTAAAGTCTGTTAGTTTGGTCTAACTGTTTAATTAAAGGGAGAAATAAAAGCAAAACAGTGCTAGAGAAATTAACGAGATTGAAAGCTGACAATTCCGCATTCCAACTGACGAAAGGAAGTATCCAAGGAAGTGCTAGATGCTTGGTTCATACTTCCCAAAATTCTGTAGATCACAGAAGAGATTATGCAGATGGAAGGGTGGTAAATGTAACCCCATTATTTAAAAAAAAGGTGAGAGAATAAGAAAAGCAAAAAATTGGTTTGTCTGACATCAATAACGGAATAGTTTGGGTCGATTTAGTCTAATGGTCAAAATGCGAAGGTGTAATTTTCATGTGATTGGAGGGAAGTATAGGGGAGATGTCAGAGACAGGTTTATTTTACACGGAGTGGTGGGTGTGTGGAATGCGCTGCCGAGATGGTGGTAGAGGCATTACATTTGGGACATTTAAGAGACTCTTAGATGGGCATGCAGATGAAAAAAATGGAGCGCTACATGAGAGGAAAGGGTTAGGTTGACTTTGGAGTAGGTTAAAAGGTCAGCACAACATTGTGGGCTGGAAGGTCTGTATTCTATTTCATATGATGCAAGAAGATGACACTTGGAAAATATTGATAGGATTAGAGGAAATTGGTGTGGATTTATGTAAATAACTAGGTAGTGTTTGGCAAACCTACAGGAGTTTTTTGACCGTGGATGTAGTTTATTTGGACATTCTGAAGGTCTTTGAAGCACAAGGAATGGGGGTTAAAGTACGTGGATGGCTTGAAAACTGGTTGACAGGAAACAGTAGTAAAAAATGGGACTTTGCAGTGATTGGAGAAGAACTGTCCTGGCCTCAGCTGTTACAACTTGCGGCAATAATTCAGATATAGGACCAGAGTTAGGCCATTCAGCCCATTACGTACTGCTACTCCATTCAATTAGGGCTGATATTTTGCTCAACCCCACTCTCCTGCCTTCTCCCTGTAACCCTTAACCAATCAATCTCTGCCTTCAATACAGCCAGTGATTTCTTGCTGAGCTCCACCTGGGATACTGTGTGATATTTGCTCTCCCTATCTCAGTAAGATCTATGTAGCACAGGGGAGTATAGCAAACATTCACCAGCCAGATTCCTGGGATGGCAGGATTTTGGGAAGAGGAGAGTTTAGATCACAGGCCTGTATTTAGAGGGGATCTCATAGAATCGTAAAGAAATCTGACAGGGGCCAAAAGACTGGATGCAGGGAGCATCTTTCCCAGGTGTCAAAAGAAGAGTTCACAGTAACAGGGCATAGACTAGATCTTCAAGATAGAAGGCCATGGAGGCCAGGTTCCTGATTATATTGTACTGAGGAAAGTGATCAACTTGAATGCTGGAGCAGATGTAAAGGGCTTTATGTCCTATATCTGCTGTTATTTTCTATGTTTCTGGATTTAGATTTGTATTTTAACATGAGCAACAATTGTACAGCAGTTCACATTGAGGCAGAGATTGCCTTGGAAAGGCATCTTAAGTTGTGATAAGGTAGTCTGTGGAAGACTGAGTGTTTCCGGATATCACGACCAATCCTTTCTGTTGAGCAGAAATAACTTAGTGAATGTGTACGAAACGAATGGAGCTAAACTGGAAAGGTCAGGCTCTGGGCTCCCAGCTACATATGAACATGTGGATGGAGTGCGGGTGGGAAGGAACAGAGACGCTCTCTGCACACCTGTTGCCTCAATCTGCTCCACCAAGCTTTTCTCCGCTCCATGGAACTCCAGGAATAACGTTGACGACACAGTGTAGTTCAGGTTGCTGTACTTGTTACAAATGTCCATCATCACATCGTCCAGGAACTCTGAAGGACAAGAAACGGTAAGCTTTAAATTAACCACATTTCACTTCAATGGAAATTCGGTACCGAAACCGGTGAGTAAAGCAGCTGGTAGCGAAATTATATTAAATCTACATTTAATTAAAAGTTAAAGATCATTAATATCAGGCTGATGTCATAAAAACAACAGAGTGGAATATGGAGTTTTAGTGCATTTATTTTAAACTGAATTGTTCTGAAAGTGCAATTGGTGCTAAAATGAGGTTTCAATAAAGTGGCTACCCAGGTTGATAGGGTGGTTACGAAGGCATATGGCATGTTAGCCTTTATTAGTCGAGGCATTGAGTTCAAAAGTCAGGAAGTTACGTTGCAGCTTTATAAAACTCGATTTAGGCCGCATCTGGGGTATTACATACAGTTCTGGTTGCCTCATTATAGGAAGGATGCCGAGGCTTCGGAGAGGCGCAGAAGAGGTCTGCCAGGATGCTCCTGGATTAGGGGGCAGGTGCTATAACAAGAAGTTAGTCAAACTTGGATTGTTTTCACTGGGGTGGCAGAGGCTGAGAGGAGATCTAACAGAGGTTATAAGATAATGAGAGGTGTAGACAGACAGTATCTTTTGGCTAGTGTTGAAATGTCTAACACCAGAGGAGATGCATGTAAGATGAGGGAGGTAATTTTAAAAGAGATGTGAGGGGCAAAAATTTTTAACACAGAGTGGTGGGTGCTGAGAATGTGCTGCCTTGAGCAGTGGCAGAGGCAGACATATGTGGGACTTTTAAGAGATGTCTAGATAGTTGCGCAGGCAGAAGACATTAATTGGCCATTTGATTTGTTTGGCACAACATTGTGGGCTGAAGGCCTAGTTCCTTTGCTGTACTGTTCTAAGTTCTAATTAAACATTACAACCTTTACACAGTTGCAGCTTACAACCCAATGTCTTCAATAACTTTGCACTTGCACTAAATATGTCAGCAATTGTCACCTGCACTCATCTACCCACAACACAACACACCCACACGCACTCGTCCACCCATCACCTTCCCAAGATGGTGCTGGCAATATACGGAGACATTTTGTAGGCAGCTAACAAAACTGCTAAATATTCTCTCAGAATATTTTTTCTGGACTGTGATCACTGCAGTCCACAGCCTGTAATTTCCCTTTGGGAGTTCTGCTTTTGAACCATCTGAATGATCTGGCATTTTTGGGATATCCCAAAAGATGCCCCAAAAAAAAAAGGTCAAGCCAGAGTCAGAGCGAATGGAGGCGAGGCAGAGTCAAGGCCCATCCACCAAGATTGAGAGTGAGGAAACACTTGCAGTTTGATCAATCTAAGTGCCAGGCTAATTTGCAAAGTTCAGGTGTGGGCCAAAACGTGGTCTAGGCCCAGATCATATCAAAGCGACAGGGCCTACCTGGGTCCTAGAGTGAGCAACGAACCAATGTTTGGACAATTTAAAAGCCAGGCCAGATTGAAAAGGCAGCGTGTCAGGACCAAAGTCAAGGGTCAGGCCAATTTTGCTCAGTGCTTCACAACATTTATTCAGCTCTGCGCTGAACTGAGGCTATGGCCTGCTCTGGGCCCTGTGTTTGTGGACTCACTTTCATTCTGAATGCTATTTGCTTACTTTTATTGTTTGCACCATTTGTCTCTTTCCTCTCTACACACTGGGTGTTTGACTGGGTGTCTTTTTTCAAATGGGCTCGTTTGGGTTTCATTGTTTTATGGCTGCCTGTCAAGGATGAATCTCAAGGTTATATAATTATACATATTTTGATAATAAATGTACTTTGAACTTTGAAACTGGACGCTTGAGAATGCAGGTATGGCCACGTCAGCCATTGCTGGAGTGGATTTCAGGCCGTATTGAAACGGCGGGGCCTGAGAGCAAAAATCAAACTGATGTTCAACTGATTTAGCACCAAGCCAGATTAAAAAGATTAAGTCATTGAGGCCAAGAGCGGAGAACAAACCTGTGTTCAGCTTACTTTTCCATGTCAGCCAGGACCCCCACCTGAGCCTCTCCTGTCTGCCTGTATCTGACCTGTCACCCTTGCTTTCGCACCCGAGTCACTCCACCACAAACTCTTCCAGCTGCTACCATCCGGGAAAAGGTACCGCAGTATTAAAGCCAGGACCAACGGGCTCCGGGACAGCTTCTTCCAGAGGGCCATCAGACTGATTAACTCACGCTGACACAATTGTATTTCTAAGCTATATTGACTGCTCCATGGTATATCTTACTGTACATACTATTTATTACAAAGTACTATAAATTGCACATTGCACATTCAGACTGAGATGTAACGTAAAGATTTTTACTCATGTATGTGAAGGATGTAAGAAATAAAGTCAATTCAATTCAATGCTGCACAGTTTGTTGCTTTTTCATACATTGGATGTTTGAGAATTGTAGTTGTGGTGGTTTTTTGTATATTCTTTATTTTGTAGCTGCTTGCAAGGGGATGAAATTCAAGGTTGTATATGTTATGCTTATTTGAAATAAATGTACTTTGAACCACCACCCCCACACTTGTCCACACTCCCTCATATCCACCTAATACAACCCCCCCCCCCCAAAAGCTCATCCATCCACCCTGCCTGTGTCCACCCCTGATCACACTGGTCCTTGTCCTCTACCCGATCTCACCCTCACCCTTTTAACGTAGGAAAACATGAAATACTGATTGGGCAAAAGGGAACAATTCATCATGTACTATGCAGAGACCCCAAGCCTCACAGATCTGTCCGTCCTGCTGTCAGCACATGGGGCTAGCAGCTAGCCCTGACCTTTTACTGTCTTTTCCAGCAAACCTGTCATGTGCTGATAACAGCTTGGACAAAAGCCATCTCTACAGACTGATCTGGTTACAACAGAGGGAGAAGGAAAAGACAGCTGCAGCAGTATTTTGTACTCACTTCAGTTATTACATGGCCACACAGTCAGACTCTTAAGCCTACCGAAGTTGTGTCTACCTTTTCCCCTAATCTAAGAGCAATCTAACCTTTCCCTCCTACATGACTCTCCACTTTACTATCATTCACGTCCTTATCTAAGAGTTTCTTAAATGCCCCTAATGTATCTGCCTCTACCACCATCCCTGACTGGGCATTCTTTGTACCCAACACTCTCTGTGTAAAGAATATAGCCTCTGACATACACCCTCCCAGCCCACCGTCACCCCATACTTTCCTCCAATCACCTTAAAATTGCTGCTGAGACACCAACCAGCTCAACTGTAGCACTCCTCACTCCTCAAAACTCCCCTCTGAGTGCACTGCCCTCCACTCTCTCTGCACCAATCCCAACCTTACCATCAAACTTGCAAAGCGGGTGCTGTTGTAGTATGGCGGACCGACCTCAACCTTGCTGGGGCCAGATGGCAACTCTCAGGTACCTCTTCTTACCTACCTCTTAAAAGGACCCCACTCCAGACCATCTCTAACTTCAACTCTAGAGAACTCCCATGCACTGCCACCAAACGCAGTTCCCTTATCCCACACTACTCGTTTCTACCTCCTACCTAAGATCACAGACCTGACTGCCCTGGTAGGCCCATTGTCCCTGCCTGCTCCCCACACCCCCCAAACCATTACCCTATCCACCCGAGCCCCACATACCTCAACACAATAAACTCCACAGCTTCATCTCTCCCAGCCCCACATAAACATCCACCAACCCTACCCTCAAACCTAATCCTAAGGTCCAAGGGGGCACACACCCCCACTAGCCCTGGGTGCACCCTGATTAACTCTGGCTACACCCCCACAAACCTGATGACTTGTGTAAGGAGGAGCAAGATCCAATAAAGGCAAGTGTTGGACCTGGTTAACGAAGGCATGAGCCAGATCAAACTGGCAGGGTTGCATGACACTGAATCTCGAGTGACAAGATCAAGAAGCACAAGAGGAATGACTCTCCCACTGCCCGCATTCTCTCACTGAACTCAGATTCTCCATTCTCTCCCCCTTCGTTCAGTCCCTTCCCACCTACGTCTGCGACATTCACATGCTTTCCATCTCCTCAACAACTTTGTTCCCTGGCCCTGACCGCCTCAGTTTCAGTGCCTATACACCTCTATCCCCTATCAAGAAGGTCTTGAAACTCTCCGCTTCTTTCTCAAAAAAAGACCCAATCAGTTCCCCTCCACCACCCTCCTCCTCCAACAGTTAAAACTGGTTCTCAACCTCAACACTCCTTCGGCTCCTCCCAGTTTCTCCAGACCCCGGGGGGGGGGGGGGTAGCCATGGGCACCTGCATGGGCCCTAGCTATGCCTGCCTCTTCAATGGCTACATAGAACAGTCCATGTTCCAATTGTTCACTAATATTGCTCCCCAACTCTTCCTGCACTACATTGCTGCTTCACTTCCAGCTTTCACCCTAGTCTATTTCTGGCATCTCCCTCCCCTTTCCGGATCTCTCTGTCTCCCTCTCTGGAGACAAAATGTCTATCAACATTTTTTATAAACCTACCAATTCCCACAGTTATCTCTGCCCACACTGTCTCCTGTAAAAATGCTATTCCCTTTTCTCAGTCTTATCTCTGCCTCATCGCGATGTGCCTTTCTGTTCCAGGTTATCAGAGATGTCTTCTTTTTTCAAAGGACAGGCTTTCCCTTGCCCCAGCAGTGACGCTGCCCTCACCAGCATCTCTTCCATTTCCCAGATATCTGGATGGCGTTGCATATGAAAGGACTGCCTTACCTATCCGTGCTATGGGGATGCCGTTCTGCAGTATTTGCACCGTGCAATCCACAGCTGCTTGCACTGTTGAAAATGTACAGACTGCGGACATAATGCTTTCCGGCATTCCATGGAGATGCAGAGTTGCCTTGGTGATTATTCCCAGCGTTCCCTCTGACCCAACGAAGAGATTTGTCAGACTGTAACCGGCAGCACTCTTCCTACAGCAGAAAGCATTTTTATTACAGTGTTCACTCGATACGTTTCACACTGACAGTTCAACATGTCAACGGTCTGAGTACTTGGCTCCTACTGGGACAAGTTCGAGTGGTGATGGAGTTGTTCAGATCTGAGGCTCAGCGGGGACCACTTTGCCTTTGACTCAGAAAGCAAGATCAGCAACAGAAGTAAAATACTCCGATGTAGGGAGGTAGGGAGGCAGTGAGTCTCATGACGAGGAGGCTGCGGGGGGGGCGAGCCAGTGTCCGACTCCATTTTGCCGATTAAAGCGACGAGGGAGATTGAAACATCGAGGCGAATGCGGAAAGCGAGTGCCGGCTGCCCGTCTTTTGATCGCTGGCGGCATCTCTCTGCCGCAGGAAAGGGGAGACTGTGTGGCTTGCTGCTGTGCCCAGAGAATATTACCAAGGTTTTCTGCACGTTTGGATATGGATATGGACTTGGACTACACACTATGGACTTTTTCTCAGTCGTGTAGCTTTTATATTCTGTGTTTTTTGCCCGATCTTTCTTGATTTTTTTATGCGGGGGAGGAGGGGGTTTTAGGGGTTGATGTTCCTGTTCCGTTTGTTTGTTATTTTGTGTGGAGGAGGGGGGATTTGGGGGTTGATGATCATGTTGCTTGGTTTCGTGGCTATCTGGAGAAGAAGAATTTCAGAGTTGTATACTTTGATAATAAATGAACCTTTGAATCCTTTAATAGTCAAAGTCTTCGGGTTTACTGATTAGTTTTGAGGGGATGATGGTGTTAAATGCTGAGATGTAATCGATAAGGAGCATCCTGATGTATGCATCTTCACTGTCCAGATGTTCCAGGGTTGAGTGAAGAGCCAATGAGATGGCACCTGCTATTGACCTGTTGCTCCAGTGGGCAAATTGGAGCAGATCCGAGTCACCACTCAGGCAGGAGCTAATATGTTACAATACCAGCCTCTCAAAGCAATTCATCACTATGGGTGCAGGTGCAACTGGGCAACAGTCATCCAGACAGGTTAGCATGTTCTACTTGGCATGTTCTACGTATGATTGAAGCCTACTTGAAACAGGGTGGGTACCACACACTGCTTAAGCGAGAGGGTGAACATACCAGCCAGTTGGTCAACACAGGTCATCAGTACCTGGCCAAGTACTCCATCTGGACCAGATGCTTTCCTTGGATTCACCCTCTTGAAAGCAGCCCCCACATCACCTTCAGATACTGAGACCAAAGGATCATCGTTGAACACCCAATTACTGTCAGTGTTGTAATACAAGGAAGAGAGCTGAAAATAAGGCACAAACTGTCTGCTATAACTGATCAGGTATTCTGTACTTTAGATATTGCTTGATTGATAAATGGTGGGCAGGAGCTGCAGAGATCTCCATTTCTCTTCAAGTAGTAATGTGTGATTTTTTTTTAAAGCACCCAAGCTTAGCTATAAAAGTACATATCTGTACGTTAAATGCAAAGTTATACTGCATCCCTCGAGGGCAGGTGAACCTGAAACAAGCATTCCTTCATGGCTGCACTGGGATTTCTGTCTAGAATACATGAGAGAGGGGCTGGAGCCGACAACATCTGACTCTGTGGACACCTAAGTGCTAATTAGCAGTGCCTCATTCTATCTCCTGACTGATGCAAATGACTGGAGAAAATGAGCCTCTGATTCATCCCGTCCATTTTCACTCACTGATTCCAAAGCTCTGCAGGGATAACTACAGACCATCAATTCCTAATACATTAGGATTATAAGAAATAGAAGCAGTAGGCCATTCAGCCACTCATTGCCTCTCTGTCATTCAATATGAGCATAGATGAAATGAAGAACATGTTAGTGCCAGGTGGGGACCACCTTTAGTCCCCACCTGGCACTCAGCTCTCACCTGTGGCTCCCCATAGTTCTTTGCATGCGACAGCGGCCACACCCCGGGCAATGGCTTCGACAAGCCGGCTAAACCAAGTGAGGGTAGCCGACAGGTCTCAAACCCTCGGTGAGATAGGGAGATGTCTATCCCAGCATATGAAGACAGACTCCAGCGGATTGAGCGGACGAGACCAATGGAAGGTCCAACGGTCAAGAAGGCGGTCTCTGCAAGCGTCGTGGAACGTGTAGAGCAGGACAAGACACAGAAGATGTCCTGGTCATCCACTGCGCCTAGTCCCATCTCCAGCCATCTCAACTCTTGTCTTGCCACTGGATCCAGATGGGAATTGGGAAGAGAGAGTGAGGCTGACGCTCCGCAACTCTCCCTCATTTAAATCCAAATCAAGCGCAAGTCTCGACACCATCAATGGTGTCGAGGTCTTTATCGACAACAACAATGGACAAACATGGAGATGAAATGAGCACTAACACGATGGTGCTTAATTCCCTAAATTTAAGGAAACACATCAATCAATGTCTTGAATATACTCAATGATTAAACCTCAACAATTCTCTTGGATAGAGCACTCAAAGGCTCATTGCCTCTGGGAGAAGAAATTTCTTCTCATCTCTATCTTAAATGGTCAGAATCTGTTTAGATTGTGATTCCTAGTGCTAGATACCTCTGGCAGACGAGGCATCATCTACCTTCATCAGCATACAAATTTAATTTGTTTAATTAAGGTCACCCATCTTTCTAAACTCCATGGGGTAAAGATAAGCCACATCAGATACAAGAAGCAGTATTTAATGTTTTAATTGTTTTCGGTACCTGAACCTCCTTTTTGCTCCTGCTGTGTTCAGAATCGTCCCATCTGCCAGCACCACCTCCAAGTTTATCACGTTCTCCCTCATTGTGCCATATTTTACCGCATTAGTACCTGAGGCACTAGTGGCAGCCATTCCACACAGGGAGGCATCTGCCCCGGGATCTGTAGGATAAAAAAAAGTAATTAAAGAGTCACTAGAAGTAGCTCATCTATGCTTCATCCGTCCTCGTGAATTGGTTCCATTTTTGCAGCAATGTCGCAAAATGAGTTTCTCTTAACCTTGTTCACCCATCGCTGCTGCAAGGGTTCCCAGCCTAGGAGATCTTCACTTTAACAAGCTTCAGTGTAATATATATTAACAATTTCATAGTCATACAATACAGAAGGCCATTGACCCATTTACAATCGTTCCCAGATTCTGTCATACACCGACACACCAGGGAAAAATCCACACATCCTTGAGAGTTGGGACGAAACTGGATTTCCTGGAGGAAGTCCAAATGGTCAGAGGGAGACCACACAAACTCCACAACAGAAGGCTCCAGAGCCTGATTTGAACCCCAGTCGCTGGAGCAACAACTCCAACACTAATGCCCTACTGCAGGTGAGAGCTTCAATGAAATGCTACAGGAAGTTGCAGTAGCAGAAAAAATGGTGGAGCAGACTAATTCTGGTCTAGTTCTGCTTCAATACCTTATGGTGTTATGGTGTATTGAAATGTCTACTGTTGCCCAGGAAGGGCGCCATCCAGACAAATTGATGATCAGCTTGAATTCTAGTTACTTATAGCAGGAAACTAGCTGTTTTACTGCTTTGTGCATTGATTATTAATGAAACATACAGGGTAAGACAAGGGAACATGAATTAATCTTCACTGAGGGATCAGAAGTGGAGACAGTGAGCAATTTCTGAATGTGGGTGTCAATGTGAGGGTCCAACCTGGTCCCATGTCCCTTTCCTCTTCCAGTTTCTGAATTTTAGACTATGCCTTTACTCCTTCTATCAAAATGCATGACCATACACTTCCCTACACTGCATTCTATCTGCCACCTCTTTGCCCATTCTCTTAAACTGTCCAAGTCCTATCGCAGACCTACTGCTTCCTTAGAACTACCTGTTGTCCACCTATCTTTGTATGATCCACAAACTTGGTCACAAAGCCAACAATTCACTTATCCAGATCAGTAACATGTTCAGAGATAATTTACCTACCTCAGACGGAGGTACCTACATCACTGATGGAGTAACAGAACTTTTGCATTCTCTTTATTCTTAAAGGCTTTCAAGTCTGAATAGAACAATGCAATTTGGGATCAATTTGTGTAGGAAGCAGGAACTGCGAAGGAAGATGTGCTATTTTGTTTGTGTTTGTAAAGACAAGGTAAATGATCTCAGGCTCTGTGGGCCTTGGTCCTATAATGACAACTGAAATCTTGTCTGAATCCCTGGGTTGAAAAGGCAGGGTGTGGGGACAAGTGGCGAGAGTCAGGTCAGTTCTGCTGCTGCTCCGTGACATTTACTCAGCTCTGCACTGAGCTGAGGCAGAGGCCTGCTCCAGGTTTCATGTCTGCAGACTCACTTCTGTTCTGAATGTTATTTGCTGACTTTTACTGTTTGCATGGTTTGTTTTTTTTCCCTCTCTTCACATTGGGTGTTTGATGAATTTTTTTAATGGGTTATTTTGGGGTTCTTTGTTTTGTGGCTGCCTGTAAGGAGATGAATCTCAGGGTTGTATAATATATACATACTTTGATAATAAATGTACTTTGAACTTTGGATAGTAAGCAGACTAAGTATTATTGTCATTGGCAAGGACTTCACCTAATCGATGCTTGGAAGTGACTTTCATTGCCGAGGTGATGTGATAACTTATTCCAGTACTGTCAGGATAGACCCTTTTGCACTGAAAATTCTTCTGTCTGCCATTAAATTGGGCTTTGCAATATGATCTCACTGACCTAACAGGAATCCACTGTAGAGGGGTAACGATATCTTAACTGGAATTAAACTTCACTTGTGAAATTCCTTTCATAAACTACACGATAGGTGATGAAAACACACAGCAAGATCCCATAAACACACATTGCAGAGTAACAAATGCCTTGATACGGGGGGGGGGGTGGAGGGTCACTCTGATCATCACCCGATTTATATAATTGTGAAATTCCAACCTGTCACTTGGTTCTGTGGACGTGGATGGTAATCGGTTTCACTTGTGGTGGTTAGGCGTCCCAAGGTGATAAGGGTCAGTTTCATTGGCACAATCAAGCCAGACTTACCAACTGGGAACCACAGACCACTGTCTCGAAGGTAGTTATTCAGGGTTTTTCTGGTGACTCCAGGCTCCACTGTGACATCAAAGTCAAGTGTGTTTAACTCCAGGATTCTATCCATCTTTGTGAGGTTAAAGCACACGCCTCCCTGGTGAGAAGAGCAGCGACAATGGTGTTACAGACTTCACTGGAAGACCAGAACCTGTGCAGACGTGAAGTCAGTGGTGTGAGTAGCCGTTAATGAAGGATCTACAGGACAGAATACCAAAACATGTCGGTGAGGGGGGGGTGTGTGTGTGGGGGTGGGTGTGTGTGTGTGGGGGGGGGGCGGGGGGCGGGGGTATACAAGACACACGGACCAGAAGTAAAACGGATGACTCTTAAAAATACAAAAGACTCCTTTTGCTGGAAATCCAGAGTAACACACACAGTGCAGGAGGAACTCAGCAAGTTAGGCAACATCGGTGGAGGGGAATAAACAGGGAACGTTTCAGGCCTCATTTCATATACATACATACATATATAGTAATGTATTATTATTATTATAATATATATTATATATATTCACATTTAGACATTTCACCCTCCTCCTTCAGTTCTTTTCCTCTTCCACCTATCACTTCCCAGCTTTTCGCTTTATCGCCCCTCCTTACCCCTCACCTGGTCCCACCTATCACCTGCCAGCTTGTACTCCTTCTCCCTTGACCTTCTTATTTTGGCTTCTGCCCCCTTCCTTTCCAGTCCTGAGATGGTTTTGGCTTGAAACTTCGACTGTTTATTCCCCTCCACAGATGGATGGCTCTTAAATATCCCATGAAAAGACCTAGATTTCCTTTGTTTAAGGATAGTTATTGATGAACGGTAAGTGTAGTATCTTGGACCATAAGACAAAGGAGCAGAAGTAGGCCATTCGGCCCATCGAGTCTGCTCCGCCATTTTATCATGAGCTGATCCATTTTATCCTATTTAGTCCCACTTCCCCGCCTTCTCACCATAACCTTTGATGCCCTGGCTACTCAGATACCTATCAATCTCTGCCTTAAATACACCCAATGACTTGGCCTCCACTGCTGCCCGTGGCAACAAATTCCATAGATTCACCACCCTCTGACTAAAAAAATTTTTTCGCATTTCTGTTCTGAAAGGGCGCCCTTCAATCTTGAAGTCATGCCCTCTCGTACTAGACTCCCCCATCATGGGAAACAACTTTGCCACATCCACTCTGTCCATGCCTTTCAACATTCGAAATGTTTCTATGAGGTCTCCTTCCATTCTTCCAAACTCCAAGGAATACAGTCCAAGAGCGGACAAACGTTCCTCATATGTTAACCCTCTCATTCCCGGAATCATTCTAGTGAATCTTCTCTGTACCCTCTCCAACGTCAGCACATCCTTTCTTAAATAAGGAGACCAAAACTGCCCACAGTACTCCAAGTGAGGTCTCACCAGCGCCTTATAGAGCCTCAACATCACATCCCTGCTCCTATACTCTATTCCTCTAGAAGTGAATGCCAACATTGCATTCACCTTCTTCACCACCGACTCAACCTGAAGGTTAACTTTAAGGGAATCCTGTACGAGGACTCCCAAGTCCCGTTGCATCTCAGAACTTTGAATTCTTTCCCCGTTTAAATAATAGTCTGCCTGTTTATTTTTTCTGCCAAAGTGCATAACCATACACTTTCCAACATTGTACTTCATTTGCCACTTCTCTGCCCATTCTTCCAATCTATCCAAGTCTCTCTGCAGACTCTCCGTTTCCTCAGCACTACCGGCCCCTCCACCTATCTTCGTATCGTCAGCAAACTTAGCCACAAAGCCATCTATTCCATAATCCAAATCGTTGATGTACAATGTAAAAAGAAGCGGCCCCAACACAGACCCCTGTGGAACACCACTGGTAACCGGCAGCCAACCAGAATAGGATCCCTTTATTCCCACTCTCTGTTTCCTGCCAATCAGCCAATGCTCTATCCACGTATGCAACTTTCCTGTAATTCCATGGGCTCTTATCTTGTTAAGCAGCCTCATGTGTGGCACCTTGTCAAAGGCCTTCTGAAAATCCAAATATACAACATCCACTGCATCTCCCTTGTCTAGCCTACTGGTAATTTCCTCAAAAAATTGTAATAGGTTTGTCAGGCAGGATTTTCCTTTAAGGAATCCATGCTGAGTTCTGCCTATCTTCTGCCTATCTTCCCATGAATTAATTAGAAAATATAGTGATAAAGACCAAGACATATTGAATACAAAAGATTTTAACAACAATATTATATTCTGCTATTACTTGTAAAATGTTGTTTATATGACAACTTTAAATTCCACTTAATTCCCTATAAATTTCAAACAGCTGACATTCTTGGAATGAGTTATGGAAGTGGGGGTTATTGGTTGCTACTCTTGTCTATATTGCGTGGTGCTCCATAACAAAGAGAGACAGGTAGAATTGGGGAAGGCTGTCTTTACAAAGTGTATGATTCAACAGCAGTTCTGGAAGCTCTGGTGATGGGGGGAGGATTCCAGCAGAGAAACCTAGATGAATGGCAGGATATATTTTATAGAAATGCATTGAGGAAAAGAAGAAAGTTATTTATCTTGGATAAAATTCAGTTTGTGTGACAGTGTCCATTCCAGCAGTAAACACGGGGAAACCAATTAAGTGAAGCTTTTAGTTGCAGGATCTCTCTGACAGAGCAGCACACTGACCAGGCACCCAGGTCTGATTTAGATCCAAAGAGATTGCACCAACTCCCTGTGACCACAGGGAGTTTCACCTCAGTGCTCTGGGTTCCTTCCATATTCCAAAGATATGTAGGTTAATTGACTCCTGTAAATTGACCCTAATGTGGTAGAATCTGGGAGGAAATGATGGGTGTAGGCAGAATTAACATAGGATTAGTTTAAATAGGCACTTGATAGTCAGCACAGACTTGCTGGACCGAACGGCTTGTTTCCATGTGATGACTCCCCAAGGCAGCACAATTCCAGAAGATGCTTCAATTCCTTAGAGCAGGTAAAGGCTGGTCCCACTTAATGAAGCAGTGGGTTTCTATGGTTACCAAACAGAAGGCACCTACGCAGTTTTCCACTCATGGTTCCCATGGGGGAAGAAAATTGTTGATATGACCAGGCAGAGCAAAGTGGCTTGTTTATGCAAGCAAACAAGTCTCTTAAAAGAAGTGTGTGGGGTTAGAAGACTGATGGAATCCCAGCCTGTCTCTTCAAGAGGTAGGAATACAATAATGAGGCAATGATGTTTCCAGAGGACAGTCAGACTCCATCAGAAGCACAGTATACAAACACGCTTAACCGTAGGGATTTCCGGATGGTCAGACCCCATCAGAAACACGGTACACAGACAAGCTTCACCAGAGATCTCAGAATGATCAGACTCCATCAGAAACACAGTATACAAACACGCTTAACCGTAGGGATTGCAGGATGGTCAGACTCCATCAGATACACGGTACACAGACAAGCTCCACCAGAGATCTCAGGATGATCAGACTTCATCAGAAGTATGGTTTGCAAACAAGCTTCACTGTAGGGATCTCAGGACTGGAAGAGTTAAATTATATGGGCATGTTTGCCTATACCTGGCTGTTTTCCTATTCTGCCTGGAAGGATGCTGGGGCAGTGATTAGATCACAGTGCAGCAGGCAAATGTGGAGCTGGATGGCGGTGTTGTTTTAAAATTTAAGATCATAATTAGGAGCAAATTCCATGGAAAATTGGACTCCTTTCCCCAAAAGGCCATGGTAGCTTGGTTAGTTGAAAGTTTTGAGAAGGAGAAAGATATATATTTTTTGTTAAGCATGATATCTTAGGAGATAGAGTAAAGGTGGATATAAGCAGAAACATCAGAAACAGAAATAACTAAACTATACCATTAAGCAGTTTACCAGAAATATATTACCAGGCAGCCTTAAAAAAGCAATAAATCTGGATATTAATCTTAAAGTACAGATTATATATAAAAAAGAAAGAAAATAGAGGAAAGATGTATTCAGAAAGAAGAACAAAACAGCCAATATAAGAAGCAATAATAATGGGGGAAAGGGATTTTTAATATCTCCTTCCCCAAGGTGTATATCTTAACAAAGTTGTTGCTGACATCTGAGTAAACGTTTTTGAAATTCTGTTCGTTTTCTTTTGAAAAGGAAAGTGTCCTGCAGAATGAGATTAGAGAGAAGACAGTTTAAAAACTGCAGATGCTGGAAATTCAAGCAACACACATCAAAGTTGCTGGTGAACGCAGCAGGCCAGGCAGCATCTATAGGAAGAGGTACAGTCGACATTTTGGGCCAAGACCCTTCGTCAGGACTAACTGAAAGAAGAGATAGTAAGAGGTTTGAAAGTGGGAGGAGGAGGAGGAGATCCAAAATGATAGGAGAAGACAGGAGGGGGAGGGATGGAGCCAAGAGCTGGACAGGTGATTGGCAAAGGGGATATGAGAGGATCATGGGACAGGAGGTCCAGGGAGAAAGAAGCGAGGAGGGGGGAAGCCCAGAGGATGGGCAAGGAGTATAGTGAGAGGGACAGAGGGAGAAAAAGGAGAGAGAGGAAAAATAATAATAATAAAAGATAAATAAATAACGGATGGGGTACGAAGGGGAGGTGGGGCATTAACGGAAGTTAGAGAAGTCAATGTTCATGCCATCAGGTTGGAGGCTACCCAGACAGAATATAAGGTGCTGTTCCTCCAACCTGAGTGTGGTTTCATCTTGACAGTAGAGGAGGCCATGGAGAGAAATATCAGAATGGGAATGGGACGTGGAATTAAAATGTGTGGCCACTGGGACATCCTGCTTTCTCTGGCAGACAGAGTATAGGTGATCAGCAAAATGATCTCCCAGTCTGCGTCGGGTCTCGCCAATATATAGAAGGCCACATCGGGAGCACCGGACGCAGTATATCACCCCAGCCGACTCACAGGTGAAGTGTCGCCTCACCTGGAAGGACTGTCTGGGGCCCTGAATGGTGGTGAGGGAGGAAGTGTAAGGGCATGTGTAGCACTTGTTCCGCTTACAAGGATAAGTGCCAGGAGGGAGATCAGTGGGGAGGGATGGGGGGGACGAATGGACAAGGGAGTCGCATAGGGATGCGGAAAACGGTGCGGGGGGGAGGGAAACATGTGCTTAGTGGTGGGATCCCGTTGGAGGTGGCGGAAGTTACAGAGAATTGTATGTTGGACCCGGAGGCTGGTGGGGTGGTAGGTGAGGACCAGGGGAACCCTATTCCTAGTGGGGTGACGGGAGGATGGAGTGACAGCAGATGTACGTGAAATGGGAGAAATGCGTTTAAGAGCAGAGTTGATTGTGTAGGAAGGGAAGCCCCTTTCTTTAAAAAAGGAGGACATCTCCCTCGTCCTGGAATGAAAAGCATCATTGTGAGAGCAGATGCGGCGGAGACGGAGGAATTGTGAGAAGGGGATAGCATTTTTGCAAGACACAGGGTGAGAAGAGGAATAGTCCAGATAGCTGTGAGAGTCAGTAGGCTTATAGTAGACATCGTAGACATCAGTAGATAAGCTGTCTCCAGAGATATAGACAGAAAGATCTAGAAAGGGGAGGGAGGTGTCGGAAATGGACCAGGTAAACTTGAGGGCAGGGTGAAAGTTGGAGGCAAAGTTAATGAAGTCAACGAGCTCAGCATGCGTGCAGGAAGCAATGCCAATGCAGTCGTCGATGTAGCGAAGGAAAAGTGGGGGACAGATACCAGTATAGGCTTGGAACATGAATTGTTCCACAAAGTCAACAAAAAGGCAGGCATAGCTAGGACCCATACGGGTGCCCATGGCTACACCTTTAGTTTGGAGGAAGAGGGAGGAGCCAAAGGAGAAATTATTAAGAGCAAGGACTAATTCCGCTAGACGGAGCAGAGCGGTGGTAGAGGGGAACTGATTAGGTCTGGAATCCAAAAAGAAGCGTAGAGCTTTGAGACCTTCCTGATGGGGGATGGAAGTATATAAGGACTGGACATCCATGGTGAAAATAAAGCAGTGGGGGCCAGGGAATTTAAAATCATCGAAAAGTTTAAGAGCGTGAGAAGTGTCACGAACATCGGTAGGAAGGGATTGAACAAGGGGGGATAAAACCGTGTCGAGGTATGCAGAAATTAGTTCGGTGGGGCAGGAGCAAGCTGAGACAATGGGTCTACCTGGACAGGCAGGTTTGTGGATCTTGGGTAGGAGGTAGAAACAGGAAGTGTGGGGTGTGGGAACTATAAGGTTGGTAGCAGCGGATGGGAGATCCCCTGAATGGATAAAGTCAGTGATGGTGTGGAAGACAATGGCCTGGTGCTCCTTAGTGGGGTCACGATCGAGGGGTAAATAAGAGGAGGTATCCGTGAGTTGTATTTCGACCTCACTCTGATAAAGGTCCTTTTCACTTGTGAATACTGAAGCAAAGTATTCATTTAGGACCTCGCCAACCTCCTCCGCCTCCAGGCACATGTTGCCTTCTTTATCCTTTAGTGGCCCCACCTTCATTCTTGTCATCCTTCTGTTTTTCACATACGCATAGAATGCCTTGGGGTTCTCCTTAATCCTACATGCCAAGGCCTTCTTATGCCCCCTTCGAGCTCTCCTAAGTCATTTCTTAAGCTCCTTCCTGGCTACCTTATATTTCTCATGAGCCCTTCCTGCTTCTTATATCTAACATAAGCTTCCTTCTTCCTCTTGTCGAGTTGCCCCACGTGTTTTGTCAGCCACGGTTCCCTTTTCCTACCATTTTTTCCTCGTCTCAGTGGGACAAACCTATCCTGAACCCAGCACAAGTGGCCCCTAAACTTCCTCCACATTACTTCTGTGCTTTCACCCTTGAACATCTGTTTCCAATTTACTCTCGCTAGTTCCTGCCTCATCCCTTCATAGTTACCCCTTCTCTAGTTCCCATTTTGTCTGTTTTTATCCTTTTCCATAGCTATGCTGAAGCTAAGGGAGTTGTGGTCACTCTCAACAAAATGCTCCCCCACCAAGAGGTCTGCCACCTGACCAGGTTCATTACCCAGAACTAGATCCAGTATGGCCTCTCCTCTTGTCGGCCGGTCCACAGACTGTGTCAGGAATCCTTCTTGAACACACCTGATAAATTCAGCCCCATCTATCCCCTTTGCAGTCAGGAGATGCCAGTCAATATGAGGGAAGTTGAAATCACCCATAGCTACAACCCTGTATTTCCTGCACCATTCTAAAATCTATAGCGAGGTCAGAGGAAAGGCTGGAACAGGAACTATAGGGGAGGAGGGTTGGTAGACTGATGGAGGAGGTAAGACTAGAAATAGGGACAGAGGCTGGGAGTGAAAGGTGGAGACAATAAAGGAAAGAGAGGTGAAGAGAGCACATAGGAACAGGAGGGGCAGGGGAGTCTCCCCCATGGGGAAGTGTGTGGGTGATGGGCTGATGGAATGGTAGAGGAAGGGAAACAGACAGGGTAATGAGGGGGTCTAGGGTAGGTATGGTATAACTGGGTAGATCAGGAGAAAGAAAGGAGACAGAGGGGGAGTAGTTATCGGAACTGGAGAATTCAACATTCTTTGCTGTCGGGCAGTAATTGCCCAAGTAGAAAACCATATACTCTTCCTCTAATTTGCATTTTGCCTCACCCTGGCAGAGGCAGTGGCTTGAGAAAAGGAATGTTGGTGTGGGAATGGGGATGAGAACAGAATTGTTTTGAGCTGCTCAATGGTGAAACCGTGTATCATCAGTAATCAGGGAGGTGGCTCAGGACACTGCCCACTGTTCCATATCTAGGAAGGGGCCAACTCAAACCACCGCACTGAAGATCTGACTCAAACAAGTCAGCCTAATTCACCACTCAGTATTGTGGATCTAGTTGCTGATGCTAAAGCCAGGTTAGATGCTTGTCCTCTGTGTGCAACCACATGCAGGTGACCAGCTAATGTGAATATTTGGTCCGCTCATGCTTAATCCACATCAGAAAGCCTTCTCATCTGTACATTAACAACATGCCACAAAATAATACTTTTCTCATTGTTTTGGCTTTATTTTGGGATACACTGTAATTACAGATGTGAGAATAACTATATTTAAATCCTTGAGGAGCCCCACCCAGACCATAAACATGAAAATAATTCATCAAAACAGCTGGAACAATTGGATACTAGTGACTGATCTCACATGGCACCTGAAAGGTCATCTGAAAATCCAATCACTACATTCACTGGTGCCCTCTTTCTTGTTCTATTGATTATACCTCCACACACTCTGGTGGGATTTGCCAGATATGATTTTCTTTTCATAAATCCATGCCAATGCAACCTAATCCTATCATTACTTTCTAGGTATTCTGATATTGTTTCCTTCATAACATAAGCTAGGATTTTCCCTCCTACTGTGTAGTTCCTACTTTTACCTTCTCCCTTGCTTCAACAATTATGGGATTACATTTGCTATCTTCTGATCCTTGTGAAATGTTCTCAAATGTATGGAACCATGGAAAATGACATTCAGTGTATCAGCTGAAAATGACAACAAATGGATCCACAATTTTTTTGCCATTTCCTTATTACCCAATATAATTAGAAACACAAAGGATTCGGCAGATGCTGGAAATCCCCGGAGCAACACACACAAGATGATGGAGGAACTCAGCAGATCAGGCAGCATTTATGGAGAGGAATAAACTGTCGACGTTTCGGGCCGAGACCCTTCATCAGGTCCTGAGTGTTGTGGTAGTTAATGGATTATTCCTATTCCAGTTAGCCACTCCCACATGGGAGGAGCTTACACACTATACAAGCAGAGTTATCAACAAAGTTCAGTTGAATATCCTGTAAAGCTGGCCTCTGGGTGTGCTCTGCACTCTCCCCCAGTATTGAACACAACACTAAGGAAGGGTCTCGGCTGGAAACGTCAATTGTTTATTCCTCTCCATAGATGCTGCCTGACCTGTTGAGTTCCTCTGACATTTTGTATGTGTTGCTCCCCAATATAGTTTCTCCTTTCTCAGTCTGTAAGGGATTTATATTACCTTTTGCTAATCTGTTACTCTTTACAAATCTATGAAATAGTTTACATCCTCCTTTTCCTTCCATCTTGTATTCTGCATGCCCCTCCATTAACAATTTGTTGATCCTTCTTTACTAAATTCTGAAATGTTCCCAATCCTCAGGATTGCTGTCCTTTTCCAAGAACCTAAAGTTATCTTAACTTATTTTGTTAGTCACTGGACCATTTACCTACTGATATTTTGTAACTTTCAGATTGATATATTTGCAGTAAATCATCTACTCATTATATGTCCATTCTTTAAGCATCAGCCATTACATGTTTACTGCCCTATCTTTTAAAGTAGTGTCCCCAACCTAATGCAGCCAGCATGTGCCTCGTACCATTGTAGTTTGCTTTGCTTAGATTTAAGGAACCAATATCAGATTGAACCGTTACCTCCAGCTTCCGTATAAAGTTCTAACATGTTAAGGTAACTGTACCTACCCTCACGGCAACCACGCCTCCTTCCAGTCCTGTGCCTGTTCCGTAAGGGATGATGGGAAGACTGTTTGCACAACAGATTTCAGCCAGTTTGCTGACCTGCTCGACGTTCTGCGGCCACACCACAACATCTGGAGGTTTGCATCTTTACATGAAAAGGGACGTTGTAAGGAACACACCGTTCATTAGATAATTATTACAAACATTCAACACATTAAAAGTATAATTTATACAGAGAAATATATTGATAACCATTTAATTTAAAGGGGTCAACATTAAAATTTTGTTTTCTACAAGTTAAGTAAGATCTCATTTATCTGTACTTAGACTAGTACTGATCATTTTATTACAATCAGGTTCCTTAAAGTAGGGGGTGGCAATGGCAATAAGCTTCCTCTTACCTATTAAATTTTTCCTAATATTGTGCCTCTCAAATAGTGTCTAACAACCAAGTCCAACTCCTGGCCTTCATGTGTGGTTTAGCTACTAAGCCTGGTGGAACCATTTCTACTGAGAGGGGAAGAGACAAAGGCAGGTTACTGCAGCCTTACACCAGTCACTTCAGGCAGATGGGGCTCATCAGCTGTGGTTGGCAGCTCATCTAGGAGAAGGAAAACTCTGATCCCAAAGCTCCGCAGCCTTGAGACTATACCCATTCATGGCGAAGGCTTCAGGAGTGTACCCCAAGGAAAAATCCGGAGCTGGAGTCCCTCTGTTGAGTTCAGTGCTGGCTGTTAACTCCTCCAACACTGCTGGTGCCAAGCTCTAATGATCTCTGCCATTCTTTTGGATTCATCAGCTGAGTGAAGATGGGGAGCCTATTACACGAGCAATAGCTTGCTCTCTATATTGTGCTGCCCTGGCTTGCATATCATGTGGACAGCTGGGACACAACATCCAAGGCCAACTCCAACCAACAGAGGGTCAAATTACAATCAGTCACTGGTTATTGTACAATACAATTAGTCATCCGAGCCTTAACCTCCTCCCTTTGGATTATTCTGAGCTTTTTTCCTCAGCTTCCATTTTTGTGTGGCTTTGCCTCTGAAGCACTCCGAGACATATCGTTTTGTTATTTGACATTGTAAGTGCTATGCAAATTAAGATTATTTCTACATTGACACTTAAGTCCACAAGAAGGGCTCATGAAGTCCTAAACTGAGCAATGGGCCATGTTAAGTTTTTTTGGCAGTCAGAAAGTAAATGCAGCATAGCCCAACATACTGCTCCCCAGGCCCACCTGAGACAACTGGATACAACCACTTATCAGGCTTCTGAACAGTGAGAGAAGGAAAGGAAGGACTTGAACTTATGCATTGCCTTTCATAATGTGAGCCAAGGTAGCATCTCTGAATTGTAGACACTATTATATTATTGGAAGTGAAGCAACTAGTTTTTGAGTTATACAAGTATATACAATTTTGAGAGGTATAGAGAAAGTAAATACAAGCAGGTTTTTTCCACCAAGATTGGGTGAAACTTGAACTAGATCTTGGGTTGAGGGTCAAAGTTGAAATGTATAAGCAGAACATGAGGGGATCTTCTTCACTCAGAAGGAGATGCAACAGTAGAGCAAGCTGCCAGCAGAAGTAGGTAGATGTTCAGTTTTAATATTTAAGTCTAGATAAGTATATGGATGGGAGGGGACATGTAGGGCTATGATCGAGGTACAGGTCGATAGGACTAAGCAGGATACTAGCTCAGCACAGAATAGATGGGCCAAAGGGCCTGTTTCTATGCTACAGTACTCTATGGCCCCAATTGCAAGGTTTCATCCTCGTTGGTTGTGTGATATGTATAGCCAAGTGAACCCAGTCTGTCTGGACACCTAGTTGAGTGAATTATACCAAGTTTATTTTTAGATTGTTACTGTTAATATAAACAATTTTCAAGTGGTCCAAAGAACAGGATTTGACCAGACAAAAAGTTACAATTGCAAGAAAAAGTTTGTGAACCCTTTGCTATTACCTGGTTTTCTGCATCAATTACTCATAAAATGTGGGCTGACCTTCATCTAAGTCACAATAATAGACAAACACAATCTGCCTGAACTAATAACACACAATTGCACTTCTCATCATTACTGAGTACATCATTTAAACAATCACAGTGTAGGTTCAAAAAAGTATGTGGACCTCTGAGGTAGTGCCTCTACAAACGCTATTTGGTGTTCCAATCAATGAGTTGAGATTGGAGGTGTGGGTTGTAGAGCTGCCCTGCCCTATAAAAAAGACACACAAAGTCAGGTTACTGACAGATCCTGCTCTACTCAGGGAAGTTCTCTTTATGTACAGCATGCCTCGATCAAAACAACTTTCAGAGGACCTTAGAAGAAGAATTGTAGAGATGCATGAAACTAGAAAAGGCTACAAAATCATTTCTAAAGACCTGAATGTTCATCAGTCCACTGTAACAGAAATTGACTCCAAATGGAAGAAAGTCAGTATTGTTGCTACTCTCCCTAGGAGTGGGCGTCCTGCAAAGATCACACCAAGAGCACAACGTGCAATGTTGAAGGAAGTGAAAAAGAACCCAAGGGTAACAGCAAAGGACCTGCAGAACTCTCTAGAACTTACTAAAGTCTCCATTCTTGTGTTCGCTTTAAGAAAAACACTGAACAAGAACACAATGGAGGAAACCACTGTTCTCTAAAATAAACATTGCTGTACGTCTCAAGTTTGCAAAGACCACCTGGATGTTCCACAACGCTTCTGGAACAATATTCTGTGGACAGATGAGAAAAAAGTTAAACCTTTTGGCAGAAATACACACCACCATATTTAAAAGAAAAAGAGCACTGCACACCAACATCAAAACCTTGTCCCAACTGTGAAGCATGGTGGAGGAAGAAGCATGGTTTGGGCTGCTTTGCTGCCTCAGGGCCTGGGCAGCTTGCAATCACTGAGGGAACAATGAACTGAAAATTGTGTCAAGACATTTTACAAGAGAATGTCAGGGTCGCGGTCCATCACCTGAAGTTTAATAGAAGTTGGATGATGCAATATTGATCCAAAACACAACAGTGAATCAACAACAGAATGGTTTAAAAAGAGGAAAATTTGTGTTTTGAAATGGCCAAATCAGAGTTCAAATCTTAACCCAATTATGATGTTGTGGCATGACTTGAAGAGGGTTGTTTATGCAAGTCATCCCAGAAATATCGAAGAACTGAAACAGTTTTGTAACAGCCTAAGATTCCTCCAAGCCGATGTGCAGGACTGATCCACGTTACCAGAAACATTTGATTTAAGTAATTGCTGTACACAGGGGTCACACCAATTATTGAAAGCAAAGGTCCACATACTTTTTCCAAAAAATACATATAATATTGGATCATTTCTCTCAATAAATAAAAGAACAAACTTTTTGTCTTATTCAATTGGGTTCCCTTTATCTAGTTTTAAGACTACAGTAAGATTTGATCACGTTTGTCATATTTATGCAGAAATAGAGAAAATTATAAAGGGTGCACAAACTTTCTAGCGCCACTGAAGGTCCTCCTTTGAAGCAAGTGGCATTTCAAATCAGGATTCACTAGGTTCAGTTAATGACCAATTCAAGTCTGCAAACCAATGGTAGATGTTCAAGGAAAATGCACCCATTATGTCACACTCTGGCAGAACAAGAATACTGCGAAGACACTTTCCTATGTATAACAAGGGGAATAATCTACCACAATAGGGAGTGATTTCTTTGTTGGAGCACAACTGCTCTCTACCTTTTACCCAAAACTCTTCCAGCTTACCCTTTCAAGTATTTGCCCAATTCCCTTTGGAATTTATTATTTAATCTGCTCCCACTGTCCTTCCTGGGCCACAACAATTGGTGAGTGGAAGTAAAAATACTCTCTGGTCTCAAAATGTCATTGGAAAAGAAGCTCTCATTGAATGGAATCATGTAAACAAAGTGCACAAACAGGGTCCATTTTGGAACAATCTGTTTGTCACAGACTCATTCAGAATGTAGTTTAAATATTAAATCATTCCATTATTTTAAAATTCTGTATTGCCTGCCTTGGAGAACACTACAGGACAGAAATAGGCCTTTTTGGCCCATCTAGTTCATGTCGAACTATTACTCTGCCTCGTCCTATTGACCTACACCTGGACCACAGCCCTCCATACTTCGCCCATCTGTGTCCCAATTCCAAAATTCCCATCCACCACTTCTGTTCCCAGCTTGTTCCACAGTCTCACCACCCTCTGAGTGAAGAAGTTCCCTCTCATGTTCCCCTTAAATATTTCACCTTTCACCCCAACCCATGACCTCTCACCCAATCTCAGTGGAAAATGCCTGCTTGTATTTACCCTATTTAAGCACCTCATAATTTTGAACACCTGTATCATATCTCTCCTCATTCTCTGATGCTCTAGGAAATTAAAGTCCTAACCTATTCAACCTTTCCCTATAACTCAGATCCTCAAGCATTGGCAACATCATTGCATTTTGTCTGCACTCTTATTATCTTTTATATAGGTAGTTCATATGACCTGCATACAATACTCCAAATTAGTCCTCACCAATGGTTAATTCCTGTGGAATGTAGTATTACCCTGGATCTGCCTTCTCCCTCTCTCTCTCTCCCCCCCACCCCTGAGAAAATTGCTGAGAAAGTGCGTGGTCATCTGTCCTTAATATCTATCAGTACTTACATAGAGGTCTGCTCCACATCAGTATAAAACCTGCACCTGAATCCCCCCACCTACCGTTTGCTCTGTACCCAAACTAAGACTGAGACATTTGTGGAAAAGTGGGAAGAGAAAGACCTGATGTGCTGCATGCTGACAGAACGGCAGACATAGGTGGTAGTACCGAACACCTCATCAGGATGTAGATAGAGTACTGAACCAGCCCAACCCAGGATATATACCCGAGTGGACCTGAAACTGATATATATGGTGGGCTCAGGTACACAGACCCTGTGACAGTCATTGCTTGCTAACTCTCCTATGAGGTGACTTGGGGCATTTTTAGTGCTAAAAGTGTTGTATCCACATGGCTAAGAATCACACACAGCACCTGACTTCCAGTAACCATAAACCTTCCAATTCACAAATTCCAGAAAATTGATTTAGGAGGAGCTCTAAATGAAAAGTCAAACTCCTACTCATGGTACGACTCATCTTTTCCATGCTGCTCCCGCACTGCAGTTGACGTAGAAACATTGTCGGCTCCCGCTACTGCTCGCAGAGCATCTGTAATTTCCGCATTCAAACCTCTCTGGAAATATAGAACAAAGCATTTAGACATGCCTCTCAAAAGTCAATGCCCCTTCTGCCTGCTTTTTCTTTTAAAGGGAAGTTTTCCTCCCCTCATTATACCATTTCATCAGACTGGCAAGATGTAGATAGAATTTTCCCATCAGCTGGGATTACATTTCCTGGTGTGGAACTAATTAGATCCACAATGCGGGGATTCAGTTTCCTAATGCCAACTGCCATAGTGCTCCAGACTGGGAGTGGAAGGGAGGGGTGGGGAAGGGAAGGAGGGAAATTCCAGCATAGAGTAATTTATGCTTTAGACTATGGCTTGTGAAGTCTGCATCAGTAATGCTCATTGTGTTGATCTGCTCACTGGGACTTACTTCTGGACTAATATCAAACGGCAGTTAAGATTCCTGGAAACCTCCCCACATGAAATCGCTAGAATTTCTCAGCAAGCCAGGCAGCACTTGAGGGATAAGAAAAAAAAACTGGAAGAGTTTTCAAACTGGACTTAACTCTTTTTTTCCCTCTCCACGGAGACTGCCTGACCCGTTGGGTGTTTCCTGCATTTACTGTTTGTGTTGCAGATTTCTAGCAATTACATTTTGTTTTTAATTTTCATCATTAATAACATAGGCTGTATCACCAATTTCATGAATACAAATGAACAAAACTCTGGAAGAAATGAAAACTTTACAAATAATGAGCTGAAATACTTATAATAGACAACAGAGGAATGTTAAAATCGCCAACCATAAAAAATGAATGTCTATGTCCTGTATTGGTATTAGGAATATTAGACACATTTCCTGTTGCATTATACAGCTGAGTTTACTGGTATGTAAAAGTTTTAATGAATCACATGAAAACTTATTCATTGAAATGAAGTATGCAAGACACTTCATTCCAATCCACTAGCAAAAAAATGCGATGAGTGAACGAGGAAGGAGTCTACAGTTAAATTTAGCAAGGACATAGCTAAAATTAAATTATGTACTTCAATTTGTCATGCTTCATTGATCCACTTCCCTGCCCTCCCCTCCTACACAGAGAGATTCGACTCCCTACTGAGGAATAGATACACTGGTCCCTCAACCAGATGACCGTTTCTTATGTGATATTCTGAAAATTACTGTGGACTGTCTATTTCTTCAGAGGATAAATCACAAGAGAGATATGATGGCATTTTTTCCAAAAGAAAAAGTCCCTCTCCTCACTTCTGGGAACTCAAACTAGTTAATTACCCCAGCTGAAGTCAGAAACACAGGTGCTGAATCTAAAAATTCTCATGGGCATATGCATTTCCATTAATTGCTGGATCCTTTTTGTACACAGAGCAAAGCACAGTGTTGCTTCTAAGTAGAAATCATGAGGAACAATCCAAAACACACTAAACAGTTGAAAAGAAACATTACTGCAGTAATTCAGCCATCAGTATATGAGTTTCTGCTGAAACCTTCTCAAAGTTTGCAAGCATTTTATTAAATAGCTACAGCTGGATTACCTTAAGCACTTACAGGTCAATTTGAGAAGACTTCTTAATGTAAATTTCTTTAGGCTTTTTAATGAAATTCAATTACTTTATTAGATGAATCCTAAACTTTTGCAGTTTAAAGAATTCTCCAGTTTAATTATTTTAAAATGATTTCTGTTGTGAAAACTTGTTTGCATTAGATGACAAGAGGGTGAAGTATCCTGGAGATTCTAAAGGCCATAAAATCTTAAGTCCTACTGATGAACGATTTGCCACACTGAAGGGATTAATGATAGTGGTGCAATTAACAAACTTCTACAGGTACTACTGAAAGCATCCTGACTGTTTGCATCATGGTCTAGAAATGAGCAGGAACATAAGAATAATGGACTCAGCCCAATACATTACAGGCACATCCCTCCCCACCATCAACAGTACCCACATGAGGTGCTGCCTTAAGAAGGCTTCACTTAACATCAAAGGGCCCCACCATCCAGGCCATACCTTCTCCTCACAGCCAGCACCAGGCAGGAGATACAGAGATCCATAGTCCTATACTAACAGACAAATGAACAATAACTTGCCTTCAACCATTCAGTTCTTGAACCACCCAGCACAACCTAATCACTATCTCAGGATAGCAAAACCATTGCTGCTTTGCACTTTGTTGGACTTTTGTTTTTTTTTTTTGTTTTAGTTGTATTCTTTCTTGCAAATAGTGTGTATAGTTTATGTTTCTCTTGTGATGTTGTGTACCTGTCACAACACATCTATGATACTGCTGCAAATAAGGTTCACATTGCACCTGTCCATACACAGATGTACTTGTGCATATGACAATAAACTTGACTCAAATTTCAGTTGCTGTGGTGTCTCCCATGGGTATTCAACAACCAACTATAATGTGACCTGTTACAGCAGTGGTCCCCAACCACCGGGCTGTGAGGAAAGGATACGAGTCAGCTGCACCTTTCCTCATTCCCTGTCACGCACTGTTGAACTTGAACATACGGTTGCCAACTGTCCCGCGTTTGCCGGGACATCCCGTATATTGGGCTAAATTGGTTTGTCCTGTATTTCCCCCAGTAAGGTAGAGCGTTCCTATGAAACCTTTCGAGCCGAAATGGCGTGAAGCGAAGAAGCAATTACCATTAATTTATATGGGGAAAATTTTTGAGCATTCCCAGACCCAAAAAATAACCTAACAAATCATATCAAATAACACATAAAACCGAAAATAATACTAACATATAGTGAAAGCAGGAATGATATGATAAATACACAGCCTATATAAAGTAGAAATAATATATGTACAGTATAGTTGGGAAGGTGAAGGCAAAACCGATTTGTGGGAAAAAAATCGGCACGTATGCGCATGCGCACCTGTACCCGCGCAAGGCTTCATGGTCATGGTAGTCTTTCCCGAAGTAAAGTGTTCCAGGATTTGACTGCTACTTTTGTCCCTTATTTGGGAGTGAGAAAGTTGGGAACTCTAACCGTAAAAGACATGTTGAGGTGAGTTTAACCCTACTTGAACACCACCTGCCCCCACCCCCGGGTCGGCCGGTCCGCGGTGCAAAAAAGGTTGGGGACCCCTGTGTTAGAGGTAAGGATGAAATCTGTGAGTTGCAATAGTGACTGTCACGTACCCCGTGACGGGAATAAAGAACCAGCAGAGATGGAAAACACTTTGGAGTCCAGCATTGCTATAAACTAATATTATTTATTAGTAACTATGCAATACAGTAATATAAATGAAGATAAATCAAAAAGGTTAGCAATGATTATATATGTAAGTGAGTATATCAGTAAGTGTGGAAACATATATGATAAACCAAGCTTCTTCAAGTCTAGGGGTAAAAAGATACAGTCTTACGATGATGAGTAAAGTTCAGTTCAGTTCAGTTCGTGGTATTGAGATGAGTAGTGATGGAGAGAGGGAGAGATCTGAGTCTTCAGGTGAGCTGGATGCTGTCAATCTTCTCATTGTCCTTGGAAATCCTTTAAAAGTCACCGACTGTGACTTTAACAAATGGGACCGGTTTTCTGTGGTAGAGCTATCCAGGCGAGGGTGGACACAGAGACAGCTCCCCATCAGTCAACCCCTTTCTTTTTCATTGCAAGAGCAACTGCTCGATCTGCCTGATTGATCCTCCAAAACCCACTTTACCTACAGGCACAACAATGCTCATTTAGTGTCCAAAACATGTGTCTGAGGTCTATCATCTGACCTATTTTACCTTCCTGTGCTGAGCATCAACTGACACTCAAATAACTCCTCCTTCCTCACTCTGTGTAAGAAATGTACAAGCAGGCAAATGTCCTTGGGAAGTATCAACAACCTGCTGAAAATCATAACATGGAGTGTCCATCAAATAACACCGCCTTCAGTCACCATAGCAACTTACGAGCTGCTCGGTGCCATCTCTCTCTCCAACTCAGCAGAAATCCAATAGTTACTTCCAGTGCCTTAAAGTGACAGTCCAACAGTTAGTCTTTGTCTCTCTCTCTCTCTCTCTCTCTCTCTCTCTCTCTCACTTCAAAACAAGATATTGATGTTAAATAACTCTCTCTCTCTCTCTCTCTTTTCAAAAGCACTGTTAATAGGGGTAAACAAGCACAGTTCATAGGGGTAATTCAGGACCTCGTCACAGTGACCAAATTGCAATTCCTCCAAAACACTGTGAACTGTGTTTATTTTTGAACACTAAAAATAACTGACACCCAAGCTAAGGTCTATGTTGTTTCATTTGGTCATCTATACTATATGTACAGTCAAACGGCAATAAAATTGAACTAATGCAGAATATTTCCAATTTCATGGGATGGGACAGGCCATGTGGTTCTTTGTCCCTTTACTACGGTTTAGCACAATCCCAACTACTGGCAAAATCTGAACAAGCCTTGAACCCATGAAAATCTAAAAATCTATTGCTATCCTGAGTGTATTCAGAGATTGACCATTCTCATACCTCTGGGTTTGATTCATAAACCTCAAGAAGCTGATCACCTTGGTTCTACATGAAGAGACAAGCAAAATATCCTCCCATTATTCAACAGTTCGAGTACCTTAAGGATATTTCTTTGAACACACATTTTATTCTTACTTGTTATACTTACAGAAGTCTTTTCAGTCCATCAAATCTGCGCCTACTCCCAGGTGAGCAATTTTATCAGTCCCATGGATTCTCTGAGTACCCTACCGTATGTTATCCCAAACCTGGTCTGACCAATGTCTTTTAAAGCCTCAGCATTACATTCACACTCTTATATTGCAGTTCTCTTGAAATGAATGTGAACACTGCATTCAACTTCCTTACCACTGACTCAACCGGCAAGTTATCCTTTAGAGAATGCTGCACTAGGACTCCCAGGTCCCTTTTCTGATTTCTGAATTCGCTCTGTTTAGAAAATAATCTACGTCTTTATTTCTTCTACCAAAGTGCATAACCATACACTGTATTCCATATGCCACTTCTCTGCCCCTTCTCCCAATCTGTCCAAGTCCTTCCTCAAACTTCCAGCTTCCTCAACACTATCTGCCCCTCCACCTATCTTTGCATCAGTAAACCTGGCCCCATATCTATCAGTTCTGTCATGCAGATCATTAGCATAGAACATGGAAGGTAGCAGGGCGCAATGGAACTGACCCCGACGATACACCACTAGTCGCCAGCAGCCAACCACAAAAGGCCCCTTTATTCTGAACACACCCCTATTAGCAGACTCTAGCATTTCCCCTCCTTTGTAAGTATATACTCTGGACTCCGGTTAATTGGGCCATCAGTTAATTGGGGCAGATGCTTATTTGGGTCAACTCATAAAGAACGAAAACGATTCAAGAAAGTAGCTGGGATCCCCTTCATTTATTTCAACATCTCAAGCTGCAGGCTGAATTCTATATTATGGTCACTGCCTCCCAAGAGTTCTTTTACCTTATGTTCTTAAAACAAATGTGGTTCATTATACAACACCCTATCCAGAATTACCCTTTCTCTAGTGGACTCACCACTTGTTGCTCTAAAAAGCCATCTCATAGAGGTCTTCTGAACACAACCCTATTAACAGATTCCAAATAAACGAACATTTGCCAAACATTTTCTAAAGAGTGTCAGTTGCACGCATGGCTTGTGGCCGTTAGACATTACACCATGCTTAGAACGAATAGTTTTAAAATAGCGTTATTTGCATGTTTGTGTTCAAAAGGCAGTGATGGTTGTGAGTAAACACCAGTAGGATAATTCAGAACTATTTTGTTCACTGCAGTTTCAAGCATTCAGGCTTGAAGACATCAGAAATGGCCGGAGTGAAAGTGAAACAATTTTGTTATTTCATCAAATTAGGACCTATAAAAAAATTGAAGGTATCAACAATCATCTTGAATTGTAAAATTAAAATGAAGATTTGGAGGATGCAATCGTTCAAACCACTGTTTGAAGGCAGTCCACTATTTGCACTAGGTGCCCTTGCTGATTTTGTTCATTTACAGTCAATCAAAAGAACGCGGCAGTGTACACTGAATTTCTCCGTCGATAACTATTAGTGAGTGAGCCAGTGAAGGAGTGGAGCTTGGAGGCTTTGATTCGAGAGGCTTCGACGAGAAGAGGCGGAGGACAAGCTTGCTCGCAGTTAGTCTTTACAATGTCCCCTGAGATGGTGATGTGCCTCTCATGTCAGATGTGGCAGTCTTGGGGGAACTCCCCTCTCCCGCAGAGTCACATCTGTCAGAAGTGCATACGGCTGGGCGATCTGGAAGACCGTGTAAGGAATCTGGAGCAGCAGCTGGATGACCTTCGACTCATAAGGGAGAATGAGGCAGTCATAGATGAGAGCTACAGGGAGGTCGTCACACCTAGGCTGTCGGAAGCAGGTCGTTGGGTGACAGTCAGAGGGGGGAAAGTGAAGGTGAGCAGACAAGTAGTGCAGAGCACCCCTGTAGCCATTCCCCTGAATAATAAGTTTACCGTCCTGGATACTGTTGGCGGGGACGACCGACCAGGCGTGAGCTACGGTGGCAGGGCCTCCGCCACCGAGTCTGACCCTGTGGTGCAGAAGGATGGGACGGAGAAGAGGAGAGCTGTTGTCATTGGAGACTCCATAGTCGGGGGAGCAGACAGAAGATTTTGTGGACGTGAGAAGGACACCCACATGGTTTGTTGCCTTCCGGGTGCCAGGGTCCGGGATGTCTCTGACCGGGTGCATGACATCCTGGTACGAGAGGGAAAGCAACCAGAAGTTGTGATACATGTAGGGACCAACGACATAGGCAGGAAGAGGGATGAAGTCCTGAAGTGTGAGTTTCAGGAACTAGGCAGAAGGCTGAAGAACAGGACCTCAAGGGTGGTGTTCTCAGGATTGCTGCCAGTGCTACGTGACAGAGATGGTAAGAATTGGAGGAGATGGCAGTTGAATGTGTGGCTGAGGAGTTGGTGCAGGGAGCAGGGTTTTAGATTTTTGAATCATTGGGATCTCTTCTGGGGAAGGTGGGGCCTGTACAGATTGGATGGGTTGTACCTGAACTCGAGGGGGAGCAATATCCTTGCAGGTACGTTTGCTAGCATGATTCAGGAGGGTTTAAACTAATTTGCGAGGGGGATGGGACCCAGAGCGATAGAGCAGTGAAAGAAGTGCATGGAGTAAAGCCAGATCTAACATATAGAGAGGCTTTGAGGAAAGAGAAGCAGAATAAACTGTGTAAAGACAGTAAGGCAGAAGGGCTGAAGTGTGTGTACCTCAATGCAAGAAGCATCAGGAACAAAGGTAATGAACTGAGAGCTTGGATACATACATGGAATTATGATGTAGTGGCCATTACAGAGACTTGGCTGGCACCAGGGCAGGAATGGATTCTCAATATTCCTGGATTTCAGTGCTTTAAAAAGGATAGAGAGGGCGGAAAAAGGGGAGGAGGGGTGGCATTACTGGTCAGGGATACTATTACAGCTACAGAAAGGGTGGGTAATGTAGCAGGATCCTCTTTTGAGTCAATATGGGTGGAAGTCAGGAACAGGAAGGGAGCAGTTACTCTATTGGGGGTATTCTATAGGCCCCCTGGTAGCAGCAGAGATACAGAGGAGCAGATTGGGAGGCAGATTTTGGAAAGGTGCAAAAATAACAGGGTTGTTATCATGGGTGACTTTAACTTCCCTAATATTGATTGGCACCTGATTAGTTCCAAGGGTTTGGATGGAGCAGAGTTTGTTAAGTGCGTCCAGGACGGATTCCTGTCACAGTATGTGGACAGGCTGACTAGGGGGAATGCCATACTAGATCTAGTGTTAGGTAATGAACCGGGTCAGGTCACAGATCTTTCAGTGGGTGAGCATCTGGGGGACAGTGACCACTGCTCCCTGGCCTTTAGCATTATCATGGAAAAGGATAGAATCAGAGAGGACAGGAAAATTTTTAATTGGGGAAGGGCAAATTATGAGGCTATAAGGCTAGAACTTGCGGGTGTGAATTGGGATGATGTTTTTGCAGGGAAATGTACTATGGACATGTGGTCGATGTTTAGAGATCTCTTGCAGGATGTTAGGGATAAATTTGTCCCGGTGAGGAAGACAAAGAATGGTGGGGTGAAGGAACCATGGGTGACAAGTGAGGTGGAAAATCTAGTCAGGTGGAAGAAGGCAGCATACATGGGGTTTAGGAAGCAAGGATTGGATGGGTCTATTGAGGAATATGTTGTTGTTGTTGTTCATCCTTCGTAGTCGAAGATGACCATGGCTTCAAAGTCAAATGGGAGATTGGTGGCTGTGGGTCCGGAGGTGACTGATGAGGCCAATCCGGGCCCTGAAGGCTCGCCCACATGTGGGACACAAGTGGGTGGGTGCTGTCGTGGCAGTGGATGCTGCTCGGGCCTTGCGCACAGCACGCTTTCGTTGCGCCTCGATGATGCGCCTGACTTCAGCTGCACGGGCTCCTGTGGTGATCTTGCTGCGCCAAGCTGGACGGTTGAGGGCAAGCATCTCCCACGTGTTGATGTCGACACCCAGGCCTTTGAGGGACGCTTTCAGGCAGCCTTTGTAACATTTCTTCTGCCCCCCGACTGAGCGCTTGCCCTGACACAGTTCTCCGTACAGCAGCTGCTTAGGCAATCGGCTGTCTGGCATTCTGACCACATGTTCAGCCCACCTGGCTTGGGCTTTCAGCAGGAGGGTGTAGACGCTGCAGAGCCCAGCTCGTTCCAGGATTTCCGTGTTGGGGACTTTGTCCTGTCACCTGATGTGGAGGAGTTTGCGGAGACAGCTCAGGTGAAAGTGGTTGAGCTGTTTGTCGTGTCTGCTGTGGACAGTCCAGGTCTCGCTGGCGTAAAGGAGGGTGGTGAGGACCACTGCACAGTAGACCTTCAGCTTGGTGGTAAGGTTGAGTCCTCTCCGCTCCCAGACGTTCTCACGGAGCCTCCCAAAGGCGGCGCTGGCTTTGGTAATCCTGTTGTTGACCTCAGCGTCTATGTTCACTGCGTGAGAGAGTACACTGCCCAGGTAGGTGAAGTTGTCGACTGCCTGGAGGTTCTGGCCCTTCACCGTGATGCGCGGCTCCTGGTATGGCTTTCCTGGGGCAGGCTGGTACATAACTTCGGTCTTTTTGGTGCTGATAGTGAGACTGAAGTTGTCGCAGGTTTGTGAGAAGCAGTCCATTTCACGCTGCATCTCCTGCTCTGTGCTGGCGTTGAGTGCGCAGTCATCAGCAAACAAGAAGTCTCTGATGACAGCCTCTGACACCTTTGTAACTGCCTGCAGGCACCTAAGGTTGAACAACCTACCGTCAGTCCTGTACCTGACGTGGATTCCTTCTTCGTAGTTACGGAAGGCATCTGTCAGCATGGCAGAGAATACCATACTGAACAGAGTTGGGGCAAGAACGCAGCCTTGTTTGACGCCATTTGTCACTGGGAAGGCCTCCGACTCGTCGCTGTCATCCAGAACTTTCACCATCATACCGTCGTGGAACTGCCGGACGATTGTGATGAACTTGCTGGGGCAGCCAAACTTCTCCATGATCTTCCACAAGCCTTCTCTGCTGAGCGTATCGAAAGCCTTTGTTAGATCGACAAAGGTCACGAAGAGGTCGTTGTGTTGCTCCTGGCATTTTTCCTGGAGTTGGCGCGCAGCAAAAATCATGTCCGCGGTCCCACGTTCAGCACGGAAGCCACACTGGCTTTCTGGGAGCAGATCTTGCTCAAGATGTTGGAGAAGGCGGTTGAGCAGGACGCGGGCGAGAATCTTCCCTGCAATGGACAAGAGGGAGATGCCTCGGTGGTTGTCGCAAGATTGGCGGTTGCCTTTCCTCTTGTAGATGTGGACTGTGCTGGCATCTTTCAGCTGTTGCGGGACCTGTCCCTTTTTCCACATGGACTGGAAGAGTACAGTCAGCTTTTGCATCATGACAGGGCCTCCTGCTTTGTACACCTCAGCAGGGATTGCATCGGGTCCTGGCGCTTTGCCACAGGAGAGTTGCTTCACTGCCTTCCTGACTTCATCTACTGTGGGGAGGGTGTCGAGGTTCTTGTTGATCTCTACCTGGGGCAGGCGGGCAATGGCCTCGTCGTTGATGTCGGCAGGGCGGTTAAGGACGTTGTTAAAGTGCTCAGCCCACTGATCCAGAATCTGCTTCTTCTCTGTCAGCAGCTGCGTCTCATATGCGTTGAGAAGGGGTGAGGAGCCAGAGGATTGGGGTCCGTATACAGCCTTAAGCGCATTGTAGAAGCGCTTTATGTCGTGGCTGTCTGCATAGCCCTGGATTTCATCGGCCTTCTTGCTGAACCAGCTGTCCTGCATCTCGCGAAGTTTTTTCTGCACCTTTCTTCTTGCGTTGGTAAAGGCATCTTTCTTGGCTAGCGACGTGGGGTCGTTCTGATGCGCTCTGTAATGTTGATGTTTCTCCGTTAGTAGTGCCTGTATTTCTTCATCATTCTCATTGAACCAGTCTTGGTTTCTTCGGGTTGCTGGTCCGAGATGTTCGAGGGCGGTAGTGTAGACAGCGTCTCTGAAGGCCGTCCACTGTTCCTCAACGCTGGTCCCGTCATCCCGTGTTGTGTCTGGCAGTCTGCCTTCAAGGTCATCGACGAGTTCTTCTGCAACCCTGCTGCTTTTCAGCTTGGAGACATTCAGCCTCTTTGCAGTCTTCTGCCCTTGGGGTCTTCTCATGGGCAGAATGCAAAGCCTGAACTTGGACACAATGAGGCGGTGGTCGGTCCAGCAGTCGGCACCACACATGGCTCTCGTCACTCTGACATCCATCCTGTCCCTCTTCCTGGTGATGATGTAGTCAATCAGATGCCAGTGCTTCGAGTGTGGGTGCATCCATGACGTCTTCTTATGGGTGGGTAGGCGGAACAGTGATGACAAGGTCGTGTGTGGCACATGTCTTGAGGAGCAGAAGGCCGTTGCTGTTACATTTGCCAGTGCCGTGTCTTCCAATGATCCCTTCCCAGGTTTGGTAGTCTGTCCCTACTCTGGCATTGAAGTCCCCGAGAACGATGAGCTTCTCTGACTGTGGGATTGCTGAGATGAGGGCGACGAGTTCTTCATAGAACTTGTCTTTAATGTCATCTGGGTTGGTCATGGTGGGAGCGTAGGCACTAATCAGCGTAGCGCTCTTCTTGTTTGCAAGTGGGAGTTGAAGTGTCATCAGGCGGTCGTTGATGCTCTCTGGGTGCTTGGTGAGTTTACGGGCGAGGTTAGAATTGATGGCAAATCCCACGCCTGCTTCTCGTCGTTCAGCGCTGCTGCGATGGCTCCAGAAGAACGTGTATCCACCACTACATTCTGTCAGCTGGCCCTTGTCTGCTAGGCACGTTTCGCTGAGAGCGGCTATGTCCACGTTGTAGCGAGCTAGCTCTTTTGCAACCAGTGCAGTTCTTCTCTCTGGTCTGTCTGCCTTGATGTTACCTCGCAGAGTTCCCACGTTCCATGTGCCAAGGTTGAGCACCATCACTTTCTTCTTCACTGTTGTAGGTCGACCGCTGTGAGGGATCCCCACCAGCCTCGGTAAGCTGGCCAGGGTGAGGTGAAGCAGACTATGTTTGAGGCACCTTTTCCAGCCCCTTCCTCCATGGAGGTGAGCAGAGCGATCCTAAAGAGGGCTGCTCAGACACCCAGGGGGCTGCCGAACTCAACTGCTGCTTCAGTCCAGTAGAGAGCGACTCTATGCCCTGGGCCGCCTGTGTGCAGGTTTGTGACTACAGCTTCCAGTGTATCCGTACCTGATGCTTCGCCGCTCCCCCATCGCCACGGGACTTTAGGCTGCGCGTTGGGTTTGAAGTCATGACTTGTGCTTGACTTGGATTAAAGTGAGGGAGAGTTGCGCAGGTCGTCAGCCTCACTCTCTCGTCCCGGCCTATCTGGACCCAGCGGCAAGACATAGTCGAGACGGCTGGAGATAGGTCAGGATGCAGTGGATGGCCAGCAGTGTTCTGTGTGTCTCACTGTGCCCTCAGCGCTGCACGACGCATTGCTGAGAATCGCCTTTCTGCCCGTTGAACCAGTGATGGTTTCTTCCGCGCAGTCCGCCGAATCCAGGCTTCACTCGCTAGGTAGACAAGCCCCGAGTGTTGTGGGTCTACGGCAGTTCTTGCGGCGTGCTCGCAAGCCTCCCTACCCATTGTTGGGCATCCTCATCCGCCTTTGCAGCCGTTGGGAGATGTCTCCTCTTCCGCCTGCTCCGCCGTTGGGATGATCACCTTGGTTACTGGCCTATGGAAGTGGGCTCGCAGCTCGCCGCCGCGCTGGCCGTACCAGGCGGCAGGGGCGGGTGGCGGTGGTTGCGACGAGCGGCAGGCCAGCTCCAGGCCTCGGGCCTCGCCCCCTCCGCCTGCCGCCGCCTCGCACTGGCTGCAGGCCGCCGACAGTGTGGTGGCGACGGGCGGCCCGGGGCCGGGCCCCGGCCTCGACCACACCAAGAGGCAGCATCGTGCCTCCCCGCACCGCACGTATGGCATAGAGTGTCAGAAACACCGGCACGGGCTCCCCGGTCTCAGCCCGTCGGCTGGCGGCAGCGGCGCCCTGGCCGACCGGCTGCGCCTAGCACCGGCTGTTGGTGCTCAGCTGCCTTCCTGCCAGGAATACAGGGAAGCAAGAAAGGAGCTTAAGAAGGGGCTGAGAAGAGCATGAAGGGGGCATGAGAAGGCCTTGGCGAGTAGGGTAAAGGAAAACCCCAAGGCATTCTTCAATTATGTGAAGAAAAAAAGGATGACAGGAGTGAAGGTTGGACCGATTGGAGATAAAGGTGGGAAGATGTGCCTAGAGGCTGTGGAAGTGAGCGAGGTCCTCGATGAATACTTCTCTTTGGTATTCACCAATGAGAGGGAACTTGATGACGGTGAGGACAATATGAGTGAGGTTGATGTTCTGGAGCATGTTGATATTAAGGCAGAGGAGGTGTTGGAGTTGTTAAAATACATTAGGACGGATAAGTCCCCGGAGTCTGATGGAATATTCCCCAGGTTGCTCCACGAGGCAAGGGAAGAGATTGCTGAGCCTCTGGCTAGGATTTTTATGTCCTCGTTGTCCATGGGAATGGTACCGAAGGATTGGAGGGAGGCGAATGTTGTCGCCTTGTTCAAAAAAGGTAGTAGGGATAGTCCAGGTAATTATAGACCAGTGAGCCTTATGTCTGTGGTGGGAAAGCTGTTGGAAAAGATTCTTAGAGATAGGATCTCTGGGCATTTAGAGAATCATGGTCTGATCAGGGACATAGAAACATAGAAAATAGGTGCAAGAGTAGACCATTCGGCCCTTTGAGCCTGCACCGCCATTCAGTATGATCATGGCTGATCATCCAACTCAGAACCCTGTACCAGCCTTCCCTCTATACCCCCTGATCCCTTTAGACAGTCAGCATGGCTTTGTGAAGGGCAGATCGTGTCTAACAAGCCTGATAGAGTTCTTTGAGCAGGTGACCAGGCATACAGATGAGGGTAGTGCAGTGGATGTGATCTATATGGATTTTAGTAAGGCATTTGACAAGGTTCCACACGGTAGGCTTATTCAGAAAGTCAGAAGGCATGGGATCCAGGGAAGTTTGGCCAGGTGGATTCAGAATTGGCTTGCCTGCAGAAGGCAGAGGGTGGTGGTGGAGGGAGTACATTCAGATTGGAAGATTGTGACAAGGATCTGTTCTGGGACCTCTACTTTTCGTGATTTTCATTAACGACCTGGATGTGGGGGTAGAAGGGTGGGTTGGCAAGTTTGCAGATGACACAAAGGTTGGTGGTGTTGTAGATAGTGTAGAGGATTGTCAAAGATTGCAGAGACACATTGATAGGATGCAGAAGTGGGCTGAGAAGTGGCAGATGGAGTTCAACCCAGAGAAGTGTGAGGTGTTACACTTTGGAAGGACAAACTCCAAGACAGAGTACAAAGTAAATGGCAGGATACTTGGTAGTGTGGAGGAGCAGAGGGATCTCGGGGTATATGTCCACAGATTCCTGAAAGTTGCCTCACAGGTGGATAGGGTAGTTAAGAAAGTTTATGGGGTGTTAGCTTTCAGAAGTCGAGGGATAGAGTTTAAGAGTCACGATGTAATGATGCAGCTCTATAAAACTCTGGTTAGGCTACACTTGGAGTACTGTGTCCAGTTCTGGTCGCCTCACTATGGGAAGGATGTGGATGCATTGGAAAGGGTACAGAGGAGATTTACCAGGATGCTGCCTGGTTTAGAGAGTATGCATTATGATCAGAGATTAAGGGAGCTAGGGCTTTACTCTTTGGAGAGAAGGAGGATGAGAGGAGACATGATAGAGGTGTACAAGATAATAACAGGAATAGATAGAGTGGATAGCCAGCACCTCTTCCCCAGGGCACCACTGCTCAATACAAGAGGACATGGCTTTAAGGTAAGCGGTGGGAAGTTCAAGGGGGATATTAGAGGAAGGTTTTTTACTCAGAGAGTGGTTGGTGCGTGGAATGCACTGCCGGAGTCAGTGGTGGAGGCAGATACACTAGTGAAGCTTAAGAGACTACTAGACAGGTATATGGAGGAATTTAAGGTGGGGGCTTATATGGGAGGCAGGGTTTGAGGGTCGGCACAACATTGTGGGCCGAAGGGCCTGTACTGTGCTGTACTATTCTATATTCTATGTTAGAAACATAGAAACATAGAAAATAGGTGCAGGAGTAGGCCATTCGGCCCTTCGAGTCTGCATCGCCATTTATTATGATCATGGCTGATCATCCAACTCAGAACCCCGCCCCAGCCTTCCCTCCATACCCCCTGATCCCCGTAGCCACAAGGGCCATATCTAACTCCCTCTTAAATATAGCCAATGTACTGGCCTCAACTGCTTCCTGTGGCAGAGAATTCCACAGATTCACCACTCTGAGTGAAGAAGTTTTTCCTAATCTCGGTCCTAAAAGGCTTCCCCTTTATCCTCAAACTGTGACCCCTTGTTCTGGACTTCCCCAACATTGGGAACAATCTTCCTGCATCTAGCCTGTCCAATCCCTTTAGGATTTTATATGTTTCAATCAGATCCCCCCTCAATCTTCTAAATTCCAATGAGTAGAAGCCCAGTTCATCCAGTCTTTCTTCATATGAAAGTCCTGCCATCCCAGGAATCAATCTGGTGAACCTTCTTTGTACTCCCTCTATGGCAAGGATATCTTTCCTCAGATTAGGGGACCAAAACTGCACACAAATACTAATACAAATACTATACTAATACAGTATACAGTTTTGTGGTATGGTAGTGGTTTTGATAGTGTCCTAATTTATTCTGTATTTCATTTAAACACATAATTTGTTAACCAGTTAAAATGGTAGTTTGCCTTTTGTATACCTTTTTAACTATTTCCATGAAACTTTACCTAATCGAGGCAGCCACTTAATTGGGCCAAAATGTACTGGTTCTGATGTGCCCAAATAACCAGAAAACACTGTAATTGGCTTAGAGTCTTCCATTTTCTCTCTCCCACCTCTTTGGAACATCAGAGGGCCAGTATACCTTCAAATTCACAGAAATAATACTTAAAGGTGCACAGCAGTAAATAATGCTTCCTCACAGCCCCAGCACCTACTTTCAATCCTGACTTCAAGTACATATTCTCTCAAAGATGTGCCAGCTATCACATACTACCCCGTAGGATAAATAAGTGGAATTAAAGGGAGCTGAGAAACACGAGACAGAGAAAATACGTTGGTGCTAGAAAGTTTGTGAACCCTGTAGAATTTTCTCTACTTCTGCATAAAATGTGATCAGATCTTCATGTAAGTCTTAAAACTAGATAAAGAGAACCAAATTATATAAATAATGCAAGAACATTATACACGTTCATTTATTTATTGAAAAAAATGATCCAATATTACATGTATATGTTGGAACCTCTGGGATAATGCCTTTGACAAAAGCTATTTGGAGTAAGGTGTTCCAATCAATGAGTTGAGATTGGAGGTGGGGGTTGTCGAGGTGCCCTGCCCTATAAAAAAGACACAGACAGTCAGGTTACTGACAGAGCCTGCTTTTCTCAAGAAAGATCTGTTTATGTGCTCCATGCCTCAAAACAGCTTTCACAGGACCTTAGGAGAAGAATTATGGAGATGCATTTAGCTGGAAAAGGCTACAAGAGCATTTCTCAAGACCTGAGTCCACGTGGTTTGGGGCTGCTTTGCTGTCTCAGTGTTTGGACAGCTTGCAATTGTTGAGGGAACAAAGAATTCAAGATTGTATCAAGATATCTTACAGGAGAATGGCAGGTAGCAGTCAGTCACCTGAATGCTCAATAGAAGTTGGACAATGCATCAAGACAATGATCAGAAACTCAAGAGTAAATCACAACAGAATAATTTAAAAAGAAGAAAATTTGTACTTTGGAACAGCCAAGTCAAAGTCCTGACCATAATCCTATAGAAATGTGTGGGAGACCCTGAAGCAAGCAGTTCATACAAGGAAGCCCACCAACATCCCAGAGTCGAAGCAGTCTTGTAAGAAGCAATGGCCTAAAATTCCTCCAGGCCGATGTGCAGGACTGATCAACAGTTATCAGAAATGTTTGGTTGAAGTTATTGCAGGACAAGTGGGGTCACACCAGTTACTGAAAACAAAGGTGCATATACTTTTTCCAACAAATACATGTAATAATGGCAACACACATAAAAATTGCTGGTGAACACAGCAGGCCAGGCAGCATCTATAAGAAGAGGTACAGTCGATGTTTCGGGCCGAGACCCTTCGTCAGGACTAACTGAAAGAAGAGATAGTAAGAGATTTGAAAGTGGAAGGGGGAGGGGGAGATCCAAAATGATGGGAGAAGACAGGAGGGGGAGGGATGGAGCCAAGAGCTGGACAGGTGATTGGCAAAAGGGATATGAGAGGATCATGGGATGGGAGGCCCAGGGAGAAAGAAAAGGCAGGGGGTCAGGGGGAAGCCCAGAGGATGGGCAAGGAGAGGGAGAAAAAGAGAATGAATAAATAAATAACGGATGGGGTACGAAGGGGAGGTGGAGCATTAATGGATCATTTTTCTCAATAAATAAATGAACAAGTAAAATATGTTTGTGTTATTTATTTAATTGGCTTCTCTTTACCTAGTTTTGGGACTTACATGAAGATCTGATCACATCTTAGGTCATATTTATGCAGAAATAGAGAAAATTCTACAGGGTTCACAAACTTATTAGCGCCACTGTAAGTTGGGGGGGGGGCATGGAAATATTAAAGGAAATGCCTCTTGTAGCCAGTGTTATTAGAATGACTTGTATTGTGAATTTTAAAAAAACCTTGGGAATTCTGGAAGATTAAATCCAGTGTTATTTTCACAGCCAGAAAGCCCCGGGGCATTTGTCCACTTGTTAATGCATTAATATTACAACAACATTAATTTTAACTTGCGGGTTTGTGCTTTAACTAATCTCATTGGCTCTACAAATGTAAACAGCTTCAAGGCTGTAAATTATAACTACAGTACTCCGCAGCAGTCAATAACCGAAGGACTCTTTCCCACATACCTAATTAGATTTTTCTTTTTACTTAGAAAGTCGGTGCCTCTAACTCGACGCCTGTTAAATTGTTAAAGTGGCAGTATTGTACTTCAACTTTACATGGTAACAGGAGGGGAAAAACTGTGATTTGATCTACAAATGCGAGATTGCGGCTTGGATTTTTAGCAGTCACGTGAATTGATTACACAAAATACTCTGCAGATGCTGGGGTCAAAGCAACATTCACAACACGCTGGAGGAACTCAGCAGGTCGGGCAGCATCCGTGGAAACGATCAGTCGACCTTCCTGGCGAAGGGTTCCGGCCCGAAACGTCGACCGATCTTTTCCACGGATGCTGCCCGACCTGCTGAGTTCCTCCAGCGTGACGTGAATTGATTAAATGTCCTTTGACCTTAGAGATGCGGTTTTAGCATTTATATGATTGGAAATCTATGGCAATCTATTCCACGTTTGGACGCGGAACAATTTCGTTTCCTTTCCCCGACAGCTTTACCCACTGGCGATGATCGGCTTCAAAGGCAACGGCGGGCTGTCAGCTCAGAAAACAAGTACAATCGATCTTGAACAAATACCTTGAGCTGAAGCCAGCAGTTCCTCCAGCTTGCGAGGCGTTGGATTGCTGAGCGGACGTGGAATCGCCAGTGCAGAGCCATGCTGCTCGATAAACTTCTGTCCTTGGAGACACGGTTCACCTTCCGGCTTTTTTCTTCCCCTCCCCCCGCCAACTATTTTTATTCCGGAGTTTCCCTCCCCGCTTCTCTCGACTGTTTGTTTATTTCGTTAGATGTGCTGAGTTCCAGCAGCAGTCTGGCGGTGTGACCCGGGGTACATGACTCCCTCCCGAAGAGCAGATTCGTCCCGGGAATTAGGTGCACAGAAACACAAGGAGATTTCTGCAAATGCTGGGTATCTTGAGCAACACACACAAACACTGCAGGAAATCAGCAGGCCAGGCAGCATTTAAATAGGGGCAGAAGCCGGAATAAGGAGGTCGGGGGTTGGGGGTGGTGGTTGAGGATAGCTAGCATAATTTTTTTCTTTTTCAATATTTTTATTAATTTATATATAAGAATACAGAGTACAGGAAAAATACACATGTCAATACATAAAACTAAATCGCATATAAAGACTCCTAACCCTATATTCGTACAAATTGATTAGTCTGTAACATTGAAAAATAATAATTTTTTATATATTAAAAAAATCTAACCCACTACCAAGACCGAAGCTGATTAATAGGGAAAAACGAAAAAATAGATTGTTAGTCATCATCTGTGCTTTAACAAATCAAAGGTTTTGAAAATAATTCAGAAAGAGTCCCCACAATGTTTGAAAGTCTTGATTATAATCAAAGATTGAACATCGAGTCGTCTCTAAATTTAAACATGACATCACACACGTAATCATTGGGCGTGAATAGGAGGGGCCACCTCTTTCCATTTAAGCAAAAGAGTCCTTCTGGTCATAATAGATATAAATGCCGTGATGGTCTTGGGGCTGCCTTAATAGCTCTCACTTCGTCCTCCACAGGGCAAAGCCCCTCAGTTGTGGTCTTGTGTCCCAGGAAAGTCACACTCGATACCAGGAACAGACATTTTCCGCGTTTCAACCGCAGCCTTGTATCTGAGAGCCTCTTCAGCACCCGTTCTAAATTAGCCAGCTGCTCCACCTCCGCAGCCCCTGTGATCAAAATATCATCAAGGTACACTGCTACGTGCGGAATCCCCTGCAGCAAAGTGTCCATTGTCCTTTGAAAAATGGCAGGGCTGCACACCACTCCAAACACCAGGCGATTGTACTTGAATAATCCCTTGTGTTTATTAGTTGTGATGTACTCCTTTGAATCCTCGGTGAGCAGCAGCTGTTGGTGGGCGTGGCTCATGTCCAGCTTTGTGAACAGCTTACCCCCTGACAGGGTCGCAAACAGGTCATCCACCTGTGGCAATGGGTACTCCTCCAGTTTAGAGACCTGATTCACCGTAAATTTATAATCCCCACATATCCTCACCGTTTTGTCTGCCTTCGGAACTGGAACAATGGGAGCCGCCAACCTTGAAAACTGGATGGGCTCAATCATGCCCAGCCTCTGTAAACGTTCCAGCTCCTCCTCGACTTTGCCTTTCATGGCATAGGGCACCGACCTGGGCTTAAAAAAGCGTGGTGTAGCCTCAGGGTCGACATGGAGTTCCACTATCACGCCCTTCAGTGTTCCCAGCTCGTCCCTGAAAACGTCACTGTACCGCTGCAGAATGTCCTCCGTCGTGTGTGCATACTTAATTTCATGCCAGTTTAGCTGGATTTTGCGAAGCCAATCGCGACACAAAAGACTGGGCCCCCTGCCCTTAGCTATCACTAGCCTGGCTTTAACCTTCTGACCCCCGGCTGAAATGTCCACATATAACACCCCTAAATGAGGTATGGCCTGCCCCGTATAGGTTCTAAGTTTGAGCTTTGACGGTTTAATGGGAGGCAGGTTGAACCCCCATGTCCTCCTGTAGGTCTCCTCACTAATGACCGATGCAGTAGGCCCTGAATCAATCTCAAACTTAATGTCCTTTTACAGTGACAGCTGAGGGTTTTTCTGTAGGATATCCCTCACTGCTTCTATACCCCTGTCCGTTTCTTATTGGTGTACAGGCTTTCAATGTCCATGGTGAAGAGTATGGCCTCAGGGGGCACTGACATGGAATTGACTATCCGGACAAAGTGGTATGTGTCCTTGATGTAGCTGGAGTGTTTCTGCGATAGTGGAATAAGGAAGGCATCAATGTACTCTGCTATCCTGTATGACTTATGACTCACTGCTGCAGTCTAACGCAATGGGCCTGCCGGGTGGTATTTCTCCTGGAACAGTCCATGAGTCTGGGCTCTTGTGTATTTTGGGGAGGATATAGAACTTTCTTGCTTGTGGCTGTATCCCTGTCAGGTACTCCAGCTGCTTCTTCTCGAGGTATCTAGTCCTTTCTAGTTCTTGCAAAATGTTCCTAATTTCTGTGTGTGTTTCCCAGTATATGGGTTCCTTTAGTTTAGTGTAGTGTTCCGTGTTTAATTGTCTGTGTGCCTCAAATAGGTATTGCTGTTTGTCCATGATAACTATGCTGCTCCCTTTCTCTTCTGGTTTGATAACAATATCCATATTTTTTCTCAGTTCTTTCAGGGCTGCTCTCTCCTTCCTAGTTAGATTGGGCTTATCCTGTACTTCTCTCTCTCTCTCTCTCTATTATCTCATCCAGTATGCTCTCAAATTGTAGGACCGCTTCTGACCTGTACCTCCGCTTGGGCATCCAGTCTGAGAGAGGAGTAAAGGGGTCTTGCTACATTCTGACTCCCCAAAAAAGTCGACTAGTACCAATCTCCTACAGAACTTAACCATGTCCCCCTCAATCTGCTCCTTATGGAGCTTTGCAATCGGTACAAAAGTGAGGCCCCCATTCAGAACTTTTTGCTGGGTTTCTGTAGGGATGAATGTACGGGAGAGGTTCACAACGGTCTCTCCCAGTCGTGGACCCTGCCTCTCTCAGCTTTGTCTCCACTCTAGTTTAAAGACTGCATCCACCTCTTGACTATGGTCAGGGCTGTGTTCTCTGTCCAATGGATGTGGTCTGTGTCTACCTTAGACTGCCTCGCCGGGATTGCAGAGATATAATTCTTAGTTCTAATAACCTCATTTAGTTGGCCCAGGGTTGCTTGTTCTGCCTCTGTTAAACTGTGGCTAAAGTTTAACTCCGGCACCCAGATACTAGCATGGGAAAATTTAAAACTGGCTAAAGCTGTTTAGTCGCTGTTGCTGGTTGATGTGACCTGTTGTTTATTCCAAAGGTAGGGATAACCTTCTTAGTTTCTAGCTGTGGCTCTAACTTTTCCATGATAGCAGTGGCATGGGTGAATTTGGCTCCCGGAAAGCTGTCCAATTGAACATCCTTATTCGGGCATCTTTTCATCCTGGAAATGTTAGAGTCCCCTATAATTAGTATAGGTATAAGGGGCCTTAGTTTCCAAGATACATTCTTCTGTTTAGAGTTAGGGTGCCTCATTATTTGACCCTCCTGACTGTTGTAAATGGGGCTTCCCTGTCCTCTAGTATGTCCACTGTCCTGCGACTCTCGGGCTGTGTGGTTCCCTGGGGTGGAAGACTTGCTCGGTCCCTGTGTACTGGCTCCCCTTGTCTGTCTGCCCATCCGTACTGGTGTGGGTTAGGGGTCTGATTCCCCGGAGTCCTGGGTCCGTGAAGCTGTGGGAGTGGCGGGCTGGGGCTCCCGTGCTCCCAGGTTGGATTGCGTCCTCTCCGAGGGGCTCGTGGGTGGGGAGGGGCGCACCCGGCGTCTTATCTGTCCCTGTGGCAGGGTTAGTGGGGAGCATCGGCGTCGAGAGGGTTAACCAGCTCCAGCGCCCTCTGGTGGACGGTGCCGGAACTTCCACTGCACCTGTTGGTGTCCGGGCCTGTTGGTCTGAGACAATCTCGCTGCACAATTACCGGACGCAGGTTCGTTTTACTCGGCGCCGACGGACGGGGTGCAGCGTGGGCGGTCTTTTTCTGGGGCTCGGGTGTGATACGGGTCCGGTCACGGCTGACCCAGAGGCCGTCCCTGGAGGTCGAAGGTCTGTTCCCCTCTTCCCCCTGGGATGCGGTTTCTACTGTCCGTGGGGTCATTGTCTTCGAAGTGTGGGGCCCCTCATGGGCTCGGTATGTCGGGGCCTGCCGTCCTGGCACCGGTCTTGAGGCCGGATCAAAAATATGCTTTTGGACGTCCTCCATTTTGATTTGAAAATTTTCTTTTAAATTTCGTTTGTTCCAGATTACGGCTTTGGCGATGGCTTCTTGTAAACTATCAGTTAGATCCGATTCAATTAATTTTAGTTCCAATTCTTGCAGGCTATTTTGGTAGTGTCCAATTAAAATTTGTTGTGTTTCTCTAGCCCAAGCGTCCGCTTTCGCAGCAATTTTACAAAGCGTTTCTTGGTAGGGGTTGGCTAGCTTGAAAACTTTGGACAGTCTGTGAGCATGGCTGGTGATCCCCTTCGGCGGCCCGTTCATTTGTTCCAAAACCGTTAGGTGGTGCAGAGTCTGGATTATTTTATATATTAATCTAACCGTGGTGGAAAAGGAATCCCTGGGGATGCCGGGGTTCCGGTAGTTACCACGGAGCCCGCCATGTGGCAGCAGGCCCCTGCTCCTCTCTCTACAATTACTCCTCCACATCGTTAAAGTAAGACAATAATCAGCAACCACTGATTAAGTCTACTTAATTAATGTTCTTACTGCTTGTGTTGCGTCTTGGGTTCAATGATTTCGACTCCAGTGAATTGCCTTTAATAAAGTGTATTTCCCGACTGAGTGAGTCTCCAGTTTCGCCTCTTCTCTGTGGCTTCCTCAGGGGAAATTCTGTAAAGACTGAGGTGGTCTTCCTTTAAATTGTCCCACCCCTCCCTCTCCAACCTCTGCATTGTTTTACCAAACCTGTTTGTCTATTTCTGCTGCGGCCTCTGACTGTGGCTAGGATATGGGCCTGCCTTGTTTGTTAAACCTCTCAAAGGTAAATTATCCGCTTTTCCTCTTGACCCTCTCCATTCTTTTAGCCCCTAATTTTTCATTTCTATTCCTAATCCTCGCATTAGGGTTCACCCTGCCACTTGGTTTTTGGCCAACGTTGCATTAGGGTTAGGGTTAGGATGCGAGTATACGGGCAGTGGGCAAAATATCCCTCTAGTGTTTGTGGATCTCTTACTGGAGGTGCAGTATCACTTCACCCTGCCACTTTGTTTTTGTCTCAAGTTGTCAGTACCTCGGTCCCCGACTTGCCTTTATTGGGATCTTCTTCCTGTCATTCGGCTTAGGGTTAGAGTTAGTGTTGGGATGCTAGTATTAAAAATATCATTACTCTCAGAATTACATGCCGCTCATTATTCTCGTGCATGGGAAAACACAAGCCGAGCTTCATCACCTCCGGCTGGGTCACCTCGGGGAGGGTGTCTAATGATTAAAGACCCGAAACACCTGATGATCCGAGGATGCATTACTGAGGACGTGTCCCAGTGCACTCCCGGTTCATTGAACCAAGTGGTGTTGGACCACGACAGTGAAAGGCATGGGCCAGATTCACCTGGCTTCACCACACGAGCCAATCCGCCATAGCATTTCATACCTCACCATTCAAAAATCCGCAGCCTTACCTCTCCCAGTCACACATATACATCCATCAGCCCAACACTCAAACCTAATCCTAACGTCCAAGGGGGCACAACCCCCCCAACAAACCCTAGGCACATCCCCATTATCCCTGGCCACACCCCCACAAACTCAATTACCTTTGTCAGGAGGGGCAATATCCAAGAAAGACAAGTGTTGGAAGTGGTTAATGAAGGCGTGGGCCAGATCGAAGTGGCAGGGTTGTGTGAAATTGAATCTCAAGTAAGGAGATCAAAAAGCACAAGAGGGCTGATTTGCCCACTGCCCGCATACTCTCAACCTAACCCTAACCCTAAACCTACCCCTAACCCTAGCCCTAACTCTAACCCTAATGCCAGTCGCTAATATACATCCACCAGCCCAACACTCAAACCTAATCCTAACGTCCAATGGGGCACCCCCCCCAAACCCAAGGCACATCCCGATTATCCCAGGCCACACCACCATAAACTCGATTACCTTTGTCAGGAGGGGCAAGATCCAAGAAAGGCAAGTGTTGGACCTGGTTAATGAAGGCGTGGGCCAGATCAAACTGGCAGGGTTGCGTGAAATTGAATCTCAAGTGAGGAGATCAAGAAGCACAAGAGGGCTGATTTGCCCACTGCCCGCATACTCTCAACCTAACCCTAATGCAACGTGGGCTAAAAACAAAGTGGCAGGGTGAAGTGATACTGCATCTCCAGTACGAGATCCACAAACACGAGAGGGATATTTTGCCCACTGCCCGCATACTCGCATCCTAACCCTTAACCTAACCCTAACCCTAATGCGAGGAGGAAGCTCCCAATAAATGCAAGTCGGGAACCGAAATGATGACAACGTGGGCCAAAGACAAAGTGTCAGGGTAAAGTGATACTGCATCTCCAGTAAGAGATCCACAAACACTAGATGAATATTTTGCCCACTGCCCGCATACTCGCGAGGGTTAGGGTTAGGATGCGAGAATGCGTGCAGCACCCACGCTGCACCCCGTCCGTCGGTGCCGAGTAAAACGAACCTGCGTCCGGTAATTGTGCAGCGAGATTGTCTCAGACCAACAGGCCCGGACACCAACAGGTGCAGTGGAAGTTCCGGCACCGTCCACCAGAGGGCGCTGAAGCTGGTTAACCCTCTCGACGCCGATGCGCCCCACTAACCCTGCCACAGAGACAGATAAGACGCCGGGTGTGCCCCTCCCCACCCATGAGCCCCTCGGAGAGGACACAATCCAACCTGGGAGCACGGGAGCCCCAGCCCGCCACTCCCACGGCTTCACGGACCCAGGACTCCGGGGAATCAGACCCCTAACCCACACCAGTACGGATGGGCAGACAGACAAGGGGAGCCAGTACACAGGGCCCGAGCAAGTCTTCCACCCCAGGGAACCACACAGGCCGAGAGTCGCAGGACAGTGGACATACAAGAGGACAGGGAAGCCCCATTTACAGCAGTCAGGAGGGTCAAATAACGAGGCACCCTAACTCTAAACAGAAGAATGTAACTTGGGAACTGAGGCCCCATATACCTATACTAATTATAGGGGACTCTAATATTTCCAGGATCAAAAGATGCCCTAATAGAGATGTTCAATTGGACAGCTTTCCAGGAGCCAAGTTCACCCATGCCACTGCTATCCTGGAAAAGTTAGAGCCACAGCTAGAAACTAAGAAGGTTATCCTTTCCTTTGGAATAAACAACAGGTCACATCAATGGCAACAGCGACTAAACAGCTTCAACGACTATTAAGAATGGCCCATATTAAATTTCCCCATGCCAGTATCTGGGTGCCAGGGTTAAATTTTAGCCACAGTTTAACAGAGGCAGAACAAGCAACCCTGGGCCAACTAAATGAGGTTATTAGAACTAAGAATTATATCTCTGCAATCCCAGCAAGGCAGTCTAAGGTAGACACAGACCACATCCATTGGACAGAGAACACAGGCCTGACCATAGTCAAGAGGTGGATGCAGTCTTTAAACTAGAGTGGAGACAAAGCTGAGAGAGGCAGGGTCCATGACTGGGAGAGACCGTCGTGAACCTCTCCCGTACATTCATCCCTACAGAAACCCAGCAAAAGGTTCTGAATGGGGGCCTCACTTTTGTACCGATTGCAAAGCTCCATAAGGAGCAGATTGAGGGGGACATGGTTAAGTTCTATAGGAGATTGGTACTGGTCGACTTTTCTGGGGAGTCAGAATGTAGCAAGACCCCTTTCACCCCTCTCTCAGACTGGATGCCCAAGAGGAGGTACAGGTCAGAAGTGGTCCTACAATTTGAGTGCACACTGGATGAGATAATAGAGAGGGAGACAGAAGTACAGGATAAGCCCAATCTAACTAGGAAGGAGAGAGCAGCCCTGAAAGAATTGAGAGAAAATATGGATTTTGTTATCAAACCAGCAGATAAAGGGAGCAACACACATCGAAGTTGCTGGTGAACGCAGCAGGTCAGGCAACATCTCTAGGAAGAGGTACAGTTGACGTTTCGGGCCGAGACCCTTCATCAGGACTAACTGAAGGAAGAGCTAGTAAGAGATTTGGAACTGGGAGGAGGAGGAGGAGATCCAAAATGATAGGAGAAGACAGGAGGGGGAGGGACGGAGCCAAGAGCTGGACAGGTGATTGGCAAAAGGGATATGAGAGGATCATGGGACAGGAGGCCCAGGGAGAAGGAAAAGGGGGAGGGGGGGGAGAAAAACCCAGAGGATGGGCAAGGGGTATAGTCAGAGGGACAGAGGGAGAAAAAGGAGAGAGAGAGAGAGAAAGAATGTGTGTATATAAATAAATAACAGATGGGGTACGAGGGGGAGGTAGGGCATTAGCGGAAGTTAGAGAAGTCAATGTTCATTCCATCAGGTTGGAGGCTACCCAGGCGGAATATAAGGTCTTGTTCTTCCAACCTGAGTGTGGCTTCATCTTTACAGTAGAGGAGGCCGTGGATAGACATATCAGAATGGGAATGGGATGTGGAATTAAAATGTGTGGCCACTGGGAGATCCTGCTTTCTCTGGCAGACAGAGTGTAGGTGTTCAGCAAAATGATCTCCCAGTCTCTGTTGGGTCTCACCAATATATAGAAAGCCACATCAGGAGCACCGGACGCAGTATATCACCCCAGCCGACTCACAGGTGAAGTGTTGCCTTACCTGGAAGGACTGTTTGGGGCCCTGAATGGTGGTAAGGGAGGAAGTGTAAGGGCATGTGTAGCACTTGTTCCACTTACAAGGATAAGTGCCAAGAGGGAGATCAGTGGGGAGGGACGGGGGGAACGAATGGACAAGGGAGTCGCGTAGGGAGCGATCCCTGCGGAAAGTGGGGGGGGGGGAAGGGAAAGATGTGCTTAGTGGCGGGATCCCGTTGGAGGTGGCGGAAGTTACGGAGAATAATATGTTGGACCTGGAGGCTGGTGGGGTGGTAGGTGAGGACTAGGGGAACCCTATTCTTATTGGGGTGGCAGGAGGATGGAGTGAGAGCAGATGTGCGTGAAATGGGGGAGATGCATTTGAGAGCAGAGTTGATGGTGGAGGAAGGGAAGCCCCTTTCTTTAAAAAAGGAGGACATCTCCCTCGTCCTGGAATGAAAAGCCTCATCCTGAGAGTAGATGCGGCAGAGATGGAGGAATTACGAGAAGTGGATGGCATTTTTGCAAGAGACAGGGTGAGAAGAGGAATAGTCCAGATAGCTGTGAGAGTCAGTAGGCTTATAGTAGACATCAGTGGATAAGCTGTCTTCAGAAATAGAGACAGAAAGATCTCGAAAGGGGAGGGAGGTGTCGGAAATGGACCGGGTAAACTTGAGGGCAGGGTGAAAGTTGGAGGCAAAGTTAATAAAGTCAACGAGCTCTGCATGCGTGCAGGAAGCAGCGCCGATGCAGTCGTCGATGTAGCGAAGGAAAAGTGGGGGACAGATACCAGAATAGGCACGGAACATGAATTGTTCCACAAAGCCAACAAAAAGGCAGGCAGAGCTAGGACCCATACGGGCGCCCATAGCTACACCTTTAGTTTGGAGGAAGTGGGAGGAGCCAAAGGAGAAATTATTAAGAATTCCACTAGACGGAGCAGAGTGGTGGTAGAGGGGAACTGATTAGGTCTCAAATCCAAAAAGAAGCGGAGAGCTTTGAGACCTTCCTGATGGGGGATGGAAGTATATAGGGACTGGACATCCATGATGAAAATAAAGCGGTGGGGGCCAGGGAATTTAAAATCATCGAAAAGTTTAAGAGCGTGAGAAATGTTACGAACATAGGTAAGAAGGGATTGAACAAGGGGGGATAAAACCATGTCGAGGTATGCAGGAACAAGTTCGGTGGGGCAGGAGCAAGTTGAGACAATAGGTCGGCCAGGACAGGCAGGTTTGTGGATCTTGGGTAGGAGGTAGAAACGGGAAGTGCGAGGTGGGGGAACTATGATGTTGGTAGCAGTGGATGGGAGATCCCCTGAATGGATAAAGTCGGTGATGGTGTGGGAGACAATGGCCTGGTGCTCCTTAGTGGGGTCACGATCGAGGGGTAAATAAGAGGAGGTATCAGCGAGTTGTCGCTGTGCCTCGGCAAGGTAGAGGTCAGTACGCCAGACTACAACAGCACCCCCCTCATCGGCGGGTTTTATAGTAAGGTTAGGATTAGTGTGGAGGGAGTGGAGAGCAGAGCGTTTGGAAGGAGTGAGGTTGGAATGGGGACAAGGTGCGGTGAAGTCGAGACGGTTGATGTCCCATCGGCAATTAGCGATAAAGAGATCCAGAGCAGGCAGAAGACCAGAGCGGGGTGTCCATGAAGAAGAGGAGGGTTGAAGATGGGAGAAGGGGTCATCGGTGGGGGTGGAAGAGCCCTTGTCGAAGAAGTAGGCTCGGAGACGGAGACGGCGGAAGAAAAGTTCCACATCATGGCGAACACGGAACTCGCTGAGGTGTGGGCGAAGGGGGACAAAGGTGAGGCCCTTACTGAGAACAGAGCGTTCTGCCTCCCACAGTTGAAGGTCGGAGGGAATGGTAAAGACCCGGCACGGATGAGAGCTGGGATCTGAGGGGGGAGGGGGAGGGGGAGGGAGGCTGGTGGTGTCAGTGGAGAGGGGAGAGTTGGGGTGAGAGGAAGATGGAGCCTCTGAGGGCCCAGGAGCTGACGGTGGGATCTGAGGGAGACGGGGTTGCGGAGTGGTGGTGGGGGAAGGGGAGACCGGAGTCACAATAGCAGCACATGAAGACCTGGCCTGGAGTTCAAGGCTGGAGTCGCAGTTGGAGGTTGAAAGGGAGCAGCATAGTTATCATGGACAAACAGCAATACCTATTTGAGGCACACAGACAATTAAACAACACGGAACACTATACTAAACTAAAGGAACCCATATACTGGGAAACACACACAGAAATTAGGAACATGCTGCGAGAACCAGAAAGGACTAGATACCTCAGGAAGAAGCAGGTGGAGTACCTGACAGGGAAACAGCCACGAGCAAGGAAGTTCTATATCCTCCCCAAAATACACAAGAACCCAGACTCATGGACTGTTCCGGGAGAAATACCACCCGGCAGACCCATCGTGTCAGACTGCAGCAGTGAGTCATACAGGATAGCAGAGTACATTGATGCCTTCCTTAACCCACTATCGCAGAAACACTCCAGCTACATCAAGGACATGTACCACTTTGTCCGGATAGTCAATTCCATGTCAGTGCCTCCTGAGGCCATACTCTTCACCATGGACATTGAAAGCCTGTACACCAATATAGAAATGGACAGGGGTATAGAGGCTGTGAGGGATATCCTACAGTAGAACCCTCAGCTAGAGAGACCAGACGAGGCCTTGATAGAACTCCTTCACCTCAGCCTAACTAAAAATGACTTTGAATTCAATAATGAATTCTACTTACAAGTCAAGGGCACAGCGATGGGAAAGAAGTTTGCTCCAGCCTATGCCAATATGTACATGGCAAAGTGGGAGGAAACAGTTTATCCAAAATGCCCCAAAAAACCCATGTGTCTCTGCAGATACCTGGGTGACCTCTGGGGAGTGTGGACACACTCGGAGGGAGAATTAGAGGAATTTATTCAAATCCTAAACACTCATCATCCATCGATTAAGGTTAAGGCCGCATCAAATAGGGAGAAAATTGACTTCCTGGACACTACGGTATTTAAACTAGCACCAGAAAATTGCAGCCAGAAACTAGCCACCAAAGTATTCTTTAAAACCACAGACACACACACCCTCCTACACACAGGGAGCCACCATCCCAAACACACCTTTAGAGGCATTGTCAAAGGACAGCTGACTCGGTTTCACCGCATTTGCACCAGGGCAGAGGACTTCCACCAAGCCACTACTATCCTCTTCTCTGCACTTGGACACAGGGGCTGCAGCAGACGGGCACTCAGATACATCAAATCTGACTTTTTAAAAAGTATCACAAATCCCTGACCACAGGACAACACGACACGGAAACTACCCTTGATAACAGGATACAATGGGATGGCAGTGAATATCCACAAGGCAGTCAAAACACACTTTGAAAATCTAAAGAGGAAGGGGGGACATTGGGACAATACACCATAGTTTCAGCCTTCAAAAGGGGTAGAAACTTAAAAGGCATACTAGTCAGTACCAAAGTATGAACAGCGCCAGACTGCGAGGTGGGAAACTGTAGGGCGTACATATACATCAGAATTTCAAAAAGCATACGCAACAGAGCTACAGGAAAGTGGGCCGAGATGGAGCCGAGGATAACTTGCGAATGAAAGAATGTAGTATATGCAATCCAGTGTAAACAATGCCATATTATACACATAGGGGAGACGGGCAACAGCTTGAGAACCAGACTCACCGGACACCTCAGTAATATCACAAGAGGAAACCAAAACAGACCAGTTAGTAGGCACTTCCTGGAGCATGGAATGTATTCCTTAGCAATCCTGGGCCTGGAAACCAACATAAACTGGTCAAACCTCCAAAGAAAAAGAGCAGAGAGGATATGGATTGAAAGACTACAGACGTATTCCCCAAACAGCCTAAATGAGGCCTAAAAAGCTAGGCCAAGAATATAAAATATACCCACTGGAGGGCCAACACTGCACCCAATAATTAAAAACATTGAGAAAATTAGAGGAGGGAGGAAGAGGAGGAGCCCCTTCTGTCACCTACCCCGAAACAAAATTAAGATAGGTGACCATTAAATAGGAAAGGTATGTCTTTCTTGGGAAATAGAGCCTAACAACTAGGCCCCAGAACAGAAGCTAATTCCCCAAATAGAGAGGGATAATGTGAGAAATTATAACTCTACAAGGGATAACCACTAAGAAGAATAGACTCGTAATGACCAGTTTGATCCAGACATAGCACTCGCCCCAACCTCCCAGCTTGCCCCCATGGGGTAGAATGCATTCCCAGCACATGGCCTTGCCCTGAAACCTAACATCTTCACACCCCATAAACAGAGGTCCTCTTCTCGTCAGGGGGCCAAACTCACCCCACACCACAAGTTATACCTCTCACCGCCCAGCGGACACCCCCTCAACCCTACCCCCCAACCTGATCATGACATCCAAAAGGACCTCACACCCCAACTAAACCAGACGGCGCCCAAGTGGAGCCTGGCCACAGCCCCACAAAGGGGCCTACTTAATGATGGACCCCATGTTCCTTTTCTTCCCACCACACCATGGGTAGGCCCGCGTACACATTTTTCGGCCATATCCCTAAACATAACGACTTCACCCATCCTATGCACCCCCATAAAACTGAGCCCTCTCTCCACTGGGGGGCCAAGTTCACCCTGCTAAACCATTGGTTTGGGTGCTTTAACCCTAACATTAACCCTCCCACCACCACAAAGTCCCGTGACCTCACTACCCAGCCATACTCCTCAGGCTAACACCTCCAACCCTTCAGCACACCCCCATAAACCCTAGCCCTCTCCCCACCCGGGAGCCAAGTTCGGCCCACATCACCAACACCACGCCACCCCACTAACATCCCCAACCCTAGCATTCACCATAACCATAACTTCCAATGGACCGCACATCCCAACTAAACTGGACAGCACCCCAAATCACCCTAACCATAACTTCCAATGGACCGCACACCCCGACTAAACCCGACAGCACCACCCCATAAACCTGAGCTCTGTCTCCAGTGGGGGGCCAAGTTCACCCCACTACACCATCAGTTTGGGTGCTCTAACCCTAACCTTAACCCTCCCACCACCACAAGGTCCCGGAACCCCGCTACCCAGCCATACACCTCAGCCTAACACCTCCAACCCCTCAGCACACCCCCATAAACCCTAGCCCTCTCCCCACCCGGGAGCCAGGTTCACCCCACATCACCAGCACCACGCCACCCCACAAACATCCCTAACCCTAGCATTCACCATAACCATAACTTCCAATGGACCGCGCACCCCAACTAAACTGGACAGCACCCCAAATAACCCAAACCACACCACACAAAAGGGCTTATATAACTGTCCTTTACCCTACCCCTAAACCTAACATATCATACCCTGCTACACACCCCCATAAACCCAAGCCCCTACCCCATCAAGGGGCCAAATTCACCCAATATCACCGGCAGGTGCCTATTTCAGCCTTCACCCCTACTGCAGCGGAACCCCTCCTCCCTGCAATGGCATTTGCCACCCCACCCCACCTCCCTTCGCCGTGAATCCTCAACCCCCATTACCTAACTCTATCCCCGGGCATGTCCCTCCCCACAACACCCCTCAATTAGCTACCGCACAGCCCCCAGGTCACAGCACCCAGTCCCTATAAAAAAGACCCCAAATCCAAAACACTATCCATAGGCAATAACTCCACCATTGTAACTTAAACTCCAGAATGGAGGTTAAAGAGGAGGAAGATCCCAGTAAAGGAAAGTTGGGGACCGAGATGATGACGACGTGGGCCAAAAACAAAGTGGCAGGGTAAAGTGATACTGCATCTCCAGTACGAGATCCACAAAGACTAGAGGGATATTTTGCCCGCTGCCCGCAGCCTTGGATACTCCAGCACCTGAGCCTAACCATCCTTGCCTACGTCTCTTGTCACAGTATGATTGAGCGACATGGACACGGTGTGGTGTCGGAATCTCCTGTCTGAGCGGATTTCTAGACAGAGCGTGGGGATACACGACCGTCAGATTTCTGTGGGCCAGCTTTCACAAGGGGGAGGCCAGAGCTGCTTGGGTGAGGCTGTTGGTCGTTCTGCTGAGCCTGGAGAGGTTCGACGGTGACTGGGGTTCTTGCCACGGATTTTTCACACTCCTTTGACCTGAAGCCTTCCAGAGACCCCGGCCTGCCCTCAAGGCCAGACAAGCCGGCTCCAGCCAACTTGGTGTTCAAGCTCCAGCTGTCCCCGTTCCATTTGGAGTGTGGAAATGTGGCCCTCATTATCTCTCTTCTGACTGGGAGAGCCCTGACCTCGACTACTGCGTATTGTGAACGAAAGTCGGAGATTTGATGGGATTCAGAGGAGTTCATGGCCGCCATGAGGAAGATGTTCTGTTATCCCACCAGAGCAAGCCAAGCCTCGGACCGTCCGATGAAAACAGGGCGGACAATCAGAGGCCGACTACTTTATTGAGTTTCAGACTTTGTCCCAAGAGAAAGACCAGAATGGGGATGCCTTGGCCACCCTATACTGCCATGAACTAAAGGATGCCCACATCAAGAGGCTGAAGAGGTCCAGCCTGACCCTGGCCACAATGCGTCACAGTTCCACTTCCCGACCTCAGACAATGACCAGCCCATCTCCTCTCAGGATCTTGCTGAGCCCATGCAAATCGGCTGCACAAGACTCTCGCCGATGAGAGATCCCAGTGTCGGAGCTGAGGTGGCTGCTGTTACTGCGGGGAAGCAGGTCACCCGAAAACGCAGCTATCAGGAAACTGCTAAGGCCATCCAGTGTCAGGGGGACTGTGATGGTAGCTGCCACTAAACCCAGTGCTACTGATTCTGGTGTCATGCTGAAGGCGGAGATCTCCTGGGGTAAGAACCGAAGAGGAGTGAATTCTTTTGTGGACTCTGGGACAGCTGGAAATTTGTCGGACTTGGGAACTGCCCGTTGGCTGAAGGAGTTGAGCCAGCGACTGTCCTAGAGGGTCTGGGCAGATCCAGCAGACACTGGTTTTGCGGATGAGGACTGAGGATCATGTGGAGGACATTAGTTTCTATATCATCAATTCGCCTCTCATACACCTGATCCTCGGGCACGCTTGGCCGAGCGGATCATTGCAAGAGGGAATGTTTTTGGCATGGCATTCTGACCCTAGACTCTCCCGAGACCAACGACGGACAAGGGGACAGACTTCGGTTTGGGGTAGCTTGAAGCTTTCTAGAGGCCCAGTCCTGCCCTGAAGGACAGACAAGCTGCCTCCAACCGACAGGACTGTGCAAGTCCCAACCTTGTCTAGTCAGGGGTGTGCTGGAACCAGAGAGAGGGAATCTCTAGTTCAGAAGCAAACCAAGCAGATGCACAAGCAGCCTGGAACTAACCCTAAAGGACCTAGCCACCAGGTCCTGACTAAAGGACGGACTCTTAAATGCAGACCCTTGAAGCCTTGTCCCGGGGCGAAAGGGCCATTGTAAACCAGACACGAGGAAATCTGCAGATGCTGGAATTTCAAGTGTAGCCCCCCTGGCCACCCTCAGGGTCACTCGGCTCGCTGTCGTCTAGGGAAACAACCTCGGCCCCGCCAAACTGGGTAATTCGTTTGTGTGGATGCTGTGTGATGTACCCCACCCCGCCCAAATAACAGACAATACACCAGATATGATTAAATGATTTACAGTTTATAGATATTACTGGAACCATATAATTAATAGAGAATAAAATATAAAAGGAAAATAAAAGGCGCCACACTTATCAAAGTTCAATCTCTCTGTGCACAAAACCGTTGGAGCTCAAGACCCTTCTTCACCCTGCGACCCCCTCAGACCACCTTGACCGGCCGCCTGAGACCAACAACGGTGGTCGACCAGATGCTCCACACGAGTCCATCTCCGTCTCCTCGCCGTACGCCCTCCTCGGGGTCCGACCCCATTAGCGGACATCACAGCACCTGGTCCATCCTCTGTCACGCTCTCCCGCCTTCTGTCTCAAGACCCCGTGCATACAGTATCTTCCAGATACACCAAAATCATAACAACTATCCCAATTGGTTAATAGCACCCGGCTGGAGAAGGGAGAGGATCATGAGATGGGAGGCCTAGGGAGAAAGAAAGGGGGAGGGGGGAAGCCCAGAGGATGGGCAAGGAGTATAGTGAGAGGGACAGAGGGAGAAAAAGGAGAGAGAGAAAGAGGGAAAAAAAAGAAAAATAAATAAATAAAAAGATTCTTTCTTTCTCTCTCTCCCCCTCTCCCCCTCCCCCTCTCTCCCCCCCCAGCCTCGTATCCCTTTTGCCAATCAACTTTCCAGCTCTTAGCTCCATCCTTCCCCCTCCTGTCTTTTCCTATCATTTCCGATCTCCCCCTCCACCTCCCACTTCCAAATCTCTTACTATCTCTTCTTTCTGTTGGTCCTGACGAAGAGCCTCGGCCTGAAACGTCGACTGTGCCTCTTCCTATAGATGCTGCCCGGCCTGCTGCGTTCACCAGCATTTTTATGTGTGTTGCAATTGGATGGCCGTTCCTAAATCCTTGAGTGTGTGCCTTCAGGCTTCTGTTGTTGTTGTTGTTCGTCCTTCGTAGTCGAAGATGACCATGACTTCAAAGTCAAGTGGGAGATTGGTGGCTGTGGGTCCGGAGGTGACTGATGAGGCCAATCTGGGCCCTGAAGGCTCGCCCACATGTGGGACACAAGTGGGTGGGTGCTGTCGTGGCAGTGGTTGCTGGGGCCTTGCGCACAGCACGCTTTCGTTGCGCCTCGATGATGCGCCTGACTTCAGCTGCATGGGCTCCTGTGGTGATCTTGCTGCGCCAAGCTGGACGGTCGAGGGCAAGTATCTCCCACGTGTTGATGTCGACACTCAGGCCTTTGAGGGACGCTTTCAGGCAGTCTTTGTAACGTTTCTTCTGCCCCCCGACTGAGCGCTTGCCCTGACACAGTTCTCCGTACAGCAGCTGCTTAAGCAATCGGCTGTCTGGCATTCTGACCACATGTCCAGCCCTCCTGGCTTGGGCTTTCAGCAGGAGGGTGTAGACGCTGCAGAGCCCAGCTCATTCCAGGATTTCCGTGTTGGGGACTTTGTCCTGTCACCTGATGTGGAGGAGTCTGCGGAGACAGCTCAGGTGAAAGTGGTTGAGCTGTTTGTCGTGTCTGCTGTAGACAGTCCAGGTCTCGCTGGCGTAAAGGAGGGTGGTAAAGACCACTGCACAGTAGACCTTCAGCTTGGTGGTAAGGCTGAGACCTCTCCGCTCCCAGACGTTCTCACGGAGTCTCCCAAAGGCGACGCTGGCTTTGGCAATCCTGTTGTTGACCTCAGCATCTATGTTCACTGAGTGAGAGTGTATGCTGTACCTCCTTCCTGATGGTAACAGTGAGAAGAGGGCGTGTCCTGGAGGGTGGGGATCCTGAATGAGAGCAGCCGAATGATGTCCCAGAGTGGTCAACGAGCCCTTAAGGAAACAAGTACTGCAATATAAAAACACCTTTATTAAATTTGGGTATGATATCCAACCACATGGGAAACACCCCAGCAGAACTTCTGCTGAAGGAGCATTTGTGATCAAGTTTGAGCTTAGTACGTACAGCTAAATCTTGTGAGCTGAGTGGAAGCAAAGGAGTAATAGGTCTGTATGTCATTACCCCCTTCCGCTGTTGATCACCGCCTTCAAGATTCTACAAAGGGCAAGAGTATTCATGAAGCAGGCAGTTGGGGGTTTGGATACTACTGTCACTGTACTTTTTGCGAGTGAGGGGGTCGAGGATTGTTATTGTCACTGTTTTGTTTTGTTTTTTTTCTGCGGGTGAGAGAGTCAGGCATTGTTATTGTCTCTGATTTGTTTCTACAAGTGAGGGGGTCGGGGACTATTATTGGCGTTTTTTTTCTCTGTGAGTGAGGCGGGGTCGGGAATTGTTATTGTCGCTGAGATGTTTTTGTGGGTAAGAGAGTCAGGGACTGTTATTGCCACTGTTTTTTTCTCTGCGAGTGAGGGAGGGTCAGGGATTGTTATTGTCACAGATTTGTTTCTGTGGCTGGGGGGATTGGGGATTGTTATTGTCACTGTTTTTTCTGTGGGCGAGATGGTTGGGCATTTTTATTGTAGCTGTTTTTTTGGGTAAGAGGGTGGGGATTTGATGCTATTGTCACTGTTTTTTCTGTGGGGGAAGTTGTAGGGTATATTGCGATCTACGAATTTGGTTCTTCTTTTTCTGCTGGGGGGATGGGAGTTGATGTCTTTTCTTTAATCTAAATCCTATGGTCTTTCTGAATTTTGTGGCTAGCTGGAGAAGACAAATATCAGGGTTGTATTGTACATGCATCCTTTGACAATAAAATGAACCTGGGAACTTTTGATATAGTCCAGACAATTATTACTTTCAGTACCGAGATCTCACATTTTATATTGCCATCATTCAGAGTACTCAACAAGCAATTCAGGAGAAGGAGAAAATAATCCTCCAATTTGAAATCGTACCAAAAGTGTAGCACATGGATCAGTTTTCTCACACTTCAAAGGGAAATGGATTTATCTTCAGCAGAGGTGGAGAAAAAATGGAAGCAGCACCTCATTTCCACAACTTCACAGATAGCAGACAGTTACAAATTCAGAAGAGAAGATCATAAGTATGGTGAGCACATCAGTAATTATACAGTGGCTTTGAATCCCGTTGCAACTATGGTGAATTTCTCAACAGTTCTGAATGTCAGTCAGTTTGTAGATTATCAGTTATGAAATTCTTCCATATTTACTTGTAAGAAAGTAATGCTACCATAGGTGGAACAGCTGATTTGCAACTCAAACTTGTCAGTAATGGTGAGTAGTCTGTTACCAATGGAAACTACTATCAAGATTGAATGGATGAAAGCTTGTCTTTTGATCATGGTGTAATTAATTAATTTTATTTTTCATCAGGGTGCTTGTCCTGGTTGTCATCCATTGACGTACCACATGGTAGCACAATAACATAGAAGTTAGCACAATGGCTTTACAGCACCAGCGATCAACTGCCGCTGTCTATATGTGTGTACTCCCTGTGACCCACTGGGTTTCCTCCCACATTCTAAACAGGGTTAGGATCAGTAAGCTGCGGCCGTGCTACGTTGGTGATGGGAGCTCAGTGACACCTGCACGCTGTCCCCCAGCACAATCCTTCCTCATCTGATTCGACGCAAATGACAAATTTCACTGTGTGTTTTGCTATTTCATTGTAAATACGACATATAAAGCTCATCTTTTTATTACAGGGCTAATAACAAACGCACATTATTTTTCTTATCTGCTTAGTAGTTGCTCAGGACTTGTTTTCACTCTGGTATTGTCAATCCTGTGATGACTAATGAGGCCATTGTGGGACATTTCCTTGGATTTTCTAACATGGTGTGTTTCTTCCACTTTTTATATGCAACTTCTGTCTGCTTCTGATACATGGACAAGATTTTCAATGCCACCATGCATTCACAGGATTTGGCGGGAACATTATATTCTTTTAACTGGGTTTTGAACATGTCCTTTTGTGTACAATACTGTCCAATTTCCAAGAATTATGTCAGTTCAAAACCATTTTCAGGTTTCAGGGTTTTTAACCTGGCTTCTAACTGTAAACCACATAAGCCAAGGTAAACCACTGCACATTGTTCAGCAGCCCACTTGGTTTTCTTTAATTTCATAAACTTCCATCTGTACCTCTGCTAGAATTTGCAGATTTCCTACAGCATGCATTGCAGTCAAAACATTGGCTTGATTACATAAACAGTCATTCACTTCTTGTACAGTTTTGTCCATTGTGGCTTGGAGGAGATACAGATGTGATTTGCAGCAGGTGGATGTTGGTATAAGAACAACATTTCTTGTGAGTATTGATGATTAATATTTTGATGTTATTCTTATGAGTATCAGAGGCATTTGAGACTGGCGACCAAGAAAGCTACAAGAGGTGCAGGTATGATCTCCAGAAAGCCATCTCATGGGTGGTGGAGATTCTGGACCAGACTGGAATCAATGAGGAATGAGGGATGCTCGATAGTTGTGGCAGGGTTTGAATGCTATACCCTCCCACAAATCAAGCAACCTGGGGAACAGCAGGCTTCACTGCCAGTTAAGCTTAATGCCTTCTATGCTCACTTTGATCATCAGAGGAGCGTAGAGGGAGCATCATGGGCCCCACATCACCTGATAATCCTTTGATCTCAGTATCTGAAGCTGACATGTGGGCTGCCTTTAGGTGGGTGAATCCAAGGAAAGCATTCAGATCAGATGGAGTACCTGGCCATGTATTATAGGCCTGTGCTGACCAATTGGCTGGTGTGTTCATGGATATCTTTACCCTCTCACTTTGGCAGTGTGTAGTACCTACCTGCTTCAAGTGGGTTTCAATCATACCAGTGCCCAAGAAGAGCATGGTGACCTGCCTCAATGACTATGGCCCAGTTGTTTCTGCATCCAGAGTGACAAAGTGTTTTGAGAGGCAGGTGATGAAACAGATCAGCTCCTGCCTGAGAGGCAAATAGGGACCATTCCAATTTGCCTACTGGTGCAACAGGTCCACAACAGATGGCATCTCATTGGCTCTTCATATGACCATGGAACATCTGGACAACAAAGATGCATACATCAGAATGCTGTTTATTGATTACAGCTCAGCACTTAATACCATCATCCCCACAGAGTTACAAAATACACATGGACTAAGATGTTAACTGTCCTGTGCTATCACCAGTGGGATCATCAGTTGATCTGCCACCTGTCTTCAGGAGTTTCGGCCCACTTATGATCAAGACTCCCTCGAGGTGGTGGGCCAGCAGTACTAAAGCACCACCTCCCACTGGTGAGTTTAAAAACTTGGCATCTGCCTCTGTCAGTCACTTCCATCCAACAGAGAGTCTGCTCTTCAGGTGTCTATGCATCTACTGAAGGGTTTGCAAGATATGTATACACTGTCTGACTATCTGCCCCTCTGGACATACTTGGTCCACATCCATGCTGATCCTTTCTCTGCTGCCTCAGCTACAGCCCTGCTGGTTGACTTGATCTCTCTTCTAGTGAAGCCAAGGTCACACAGCCACTTCTGGAGAGTGAACACAATAAAGCCACGGCAGCCTACTTCGAATGGATAGCATGAGACCTTCCACCCTCTGTCTCTGCACTCTGATCTTAATTCTGCACACTTGGTTAACTTGCGCTCATGGGCTTCATCGATGTTGTCTTCCCAGGGGACTGTGAGTTCACCGATAACCACTTCTCTACTGGTGTCAGACCATACGATTATATCTGGACGCAATGTGGTGAAGCAACACACATCAAAGTTGCTGGTGAACGCAGCAGGCCAGGCAGCATCTGTAGGAAGAGGTGCAGTCGACGTTTCAGGCCGAGACCCTTCGTCAGGACTAACTGAAGGAAGAGTGAGTAAGAGATTTGAAAGTTGGAGGGGGAGGGGGAGATCCAAAATGATAGGAGAAGACAGGAGGGGGAGGGATAGAGCCAAGAGCTGGACAGGTGATAGGCAAAAGGGGATACGAGAGGATCATGGGACAGGAGGTCCGGGAAGAAAGACAAGGGGGGGGGGGGACCCAGAGGATGGGCAAGGGGTATATTCAGAGGGACAGAGAGAGAAAAAGGAGAGTGAGAGAAAGAATGTGTGTATAAAAATAAATAACAGATGGGATACGAGGGGGAGGTGGGGCCTTAGCGGAAGTTAGAGAAGTCGATGTTCATGCCATCAGGTTGGAGGCTACCCAGACGGAATATAAGGTGTTGTTCCTCCAACCTGAGTGTGGCTTCATCTTTACAGTAGAGGAGGCCGTGGGTAGACATGTCAGAATGGGAATGGGATGTGGAATTAAAATGTGTGGCCACTGGGAGATCCTGCTTTCTCTGGCGGACAGAGCGTAGATGTTTTCCCACTAAGAATAGGGTTCCCCTGGTCCTCACCTACCACCCCACCAGCCTCCGGGTCCAACATATTATTCTCCGTGACTTCCGCCACCTCCAACGGGATCCCACCACTAAGCATATCTTTCCCTCCCCCCCTCTCTCTGCATTCCGCAGGGATCGCTCCCTACACAACTCCCTTGTCCATTCGTCCCCCCCATCCCTCCCCACTGATCTCCCTCCTGGCACTTATCCGTGTAAGCGGAACAAGTGCTACACATGCCCTTACACTTCCTCCCTTACCACCATTCAGGGCCCCAAACAGTCCTTCCAGGTGAGGCAACACTTCACCTGTGAGTCGACTGGGGTGATATACTGCGTCCGGTGCTCCCGATGTGGCCTTTTATATATTGGCGAGACCCGACGCAGACTGGGAGACCGCTTTGCTGAACATCTACGCTCTGTCCGCCAGAGAAAGCAGGATCTCCCAGTGGCCACACATTTTAATTCCACGTCCCACTCCCATTCTGACATGTCTATCCACAGCCTCCTCTACTGTAAAGATGAAGCCACACTCAGGTTAGAGGAACAACACCTTATATTCCGTTTGGGTAGCCTCCAACCTGATGGCATGAACATTGACTTCTTTAAATTCCGCTAAGGCCCCACCTCCCCCTCGTACCCCATCTGTTACTCATTTTTATGCACACATTCTTTGTCTCACTCTCCTTTTTCTCCCTCTGTCCCTCTGAATATACCTCTTGCCCATCCTCTGGGTCCCCACCCCCCTTGTCTTTCTTCCCGGACCTCCTGTCCCATGATCCTCTCGTATCCCTTTTGCCTATCACCTGTCCAGCTCTTGGCTCTATCCCTCCCCCTCCTGTCTTCTCCTATCATTTTGGATCTCCCCCTCCCCCTCCAACTTTCAAATCCCTTACTCACTCTTCCTTCAGTTAGTCCTGACGCCTGAAACGTCGACTGCACCTCTTCCTACAGATGCTGCTTGGCCTGCTGCGTTCACCAGCAACTTTGATGTGTGTTGCTTGAATTTCCAGCATCTGCAGAATTCCTGTTGTTTGCAATGTGGTGAAAGGTATTTGGTCTGGGAAACTGCCTTTCCCATCCAGGTCAGCCTTGACACACCAATCATTGGCTGAAGAAAGTATGCTTGATCGTGAGCCTGCGCTGTACACCCTTGACTTGGAGCCTTCTTTCACAAATGATATGTGATGTTCTGTGCAGCATGGGGCATGAGATAAGTTGTGCTGCAGTACTCTCTGCTCAGCTACTTCTGTTACAACTTTGAGAACGTTGTTATGTCTCCAAGTGTGCATGCCGCTGGAAAGATTGACTCTGTATGCACTCAAAATATGTTGAAGTGTTCCCTTCTCACCACAAACAGCACACCTGTCTGTCTTATCTTCATACCAGGTGCTGAGGTTGGCAGGTGTTGGGAGCAGATCGTACGCTGCTCTGCATAGAAAAGAAATGCGGAGCGGTTCCATCTGCCACAGAACATTCCAAGATAGGTGTCATTGTTCAACACTTTCCCACCAGGTCCAAGCCCCCTGTCTGGCCAAGCCAGCTGTTTTAGTTAACGTCTTCTCCTCTTCTACCTCTTGTATTTCTTGTGTTACAAGCTCACGGCGCTCCTTACCTGTAGAAGATGATCACCACTTGTGGGTTGTCCATCCAAGTCCCTGGTGGTCTAGCTGGGTAGCCCCAACCGTCTCCTTGTGCTTCAGTCTAGACTCTGCCTCATCAACTGCTACACGGGCTGACCACTTCCTGCCTGATCTCACATCCGGCTGGGTGTTCTTGATGACGGGGTCTTTTGAGTGTCGAAGCATCAAGAATGATCTTACCTTGGCTACCTTGACTTCCTCAACAAGGGATTGCACTGGGATGGTAAGCTTTGTCTGGCTACTGTGGATTGCAACATTGGTGAGGCTGCTCGGTACTCCAAGCCACTTCTTCACATACTTAAAAATTAATCAATAAGCTCCAAAATCTTGGTTTCAATACCTCTTTGTGCAATTGCATCCCGGATTTCCTTACTTGTGGACCCTAGTCAGTTCAGATTTGCAACAGCACCTCTTTCATGATCCACAATCTCATTCAGCACATGTGCACCATGGGGCTGGGTCCTTAGCCCCCTGCTCTACTCACCTTATACCTATGACTGTGTGGCCAAGCACAGCTCCAGATTCGGATACAAGTTTGCTGATGACACCACTGTTGTGGGCCGCATCAAAGGTGGTCATATCAGCATGCAGGAGGGAGAGTAGAAAGTTAGCTGATTGGTGTCCCAACAACAACATCTCACTCAATATCAGCGAGACCAAGGAGCTGATTATTGACTTAAGGAGGAGAAAACCAGAGGTCCATGAGCCAGTCCTCATCAGAGGATCAGAGGTAGAGAGGGTCAGCAACTTGAAATACTGGGTGTTACTATTTCAGAGGACCTAACCTGGGTCCAGCAGGTAAATACAATTGTGAAGAAAGCTTGGCAGTTCCTCTGCTTCCTTAGGAGTCTGCAGGGGTTCAGTATGTCATCATAAACTTTTGAGACACTTTTAGAGATGTGTAGTGCAAAGTGTATGGACTGGCTGCATCACGGCCTGGTATGGAAATGCCAATACCCTTGAATGGAAAATCTTGCAGAAGATAGTAGATTTGGCCCAGTACGTCATATGGATAAAGCCCTCCCACTGTTGATTACATCTACATGAAACGCTGTTGTAGGAAAGCAGCCTCCATCATCAGAGATCCCCACCACCCAGACTATGCTCACTTCTCGCTGCTGCCATCAGATAGAAGTCACAAATGTCTCAGGACTCACTACCAGGTCCAAGAACAGTTACTACCCCCCAACCATCAGGCTGTTGAACTAAAGGGGATAACTACACTCACTCACCCATCCTTTGAGATGTTCCCACAACTTGTTTAAAAGAAGAGTGGAATTACAATCACAATATGATGTATTATTAACTTATCCTATTGAAGCATAGTTGCATAAATTAAAAAGTCAGTTTTATATTTTTGGGGATAAAAATAATAGGCTCTTAGCTTCCCAATTAAGGGCTGCTAGAGCTAAAAGACAAATTTTAAAGATTCGTAAAGATAATGGAGATATAGTAAGTAATTATGAAGACATCAATAATATTTTTCAGGATTTTTATTCCGATCTTTATAAATCTCAGTTTCCTGCAGATCCCTCCAAAATGAAGGCTTTTTAATATAAGATTAAATTTCTTCAAGTTACTGTTGAAGTTCAACAGACCCTTGATGCTCCAATTGTTGAGCATGAAATTCAGAAAGCTATATGGTCAATGCAGTCAGGTAAAGCTCCTGGACTCGATGCTTATTCGGTAGGATTTTACAAAAAAATTGAAAAATTCCTTTCTCCATACCTTTTGGAAATATTTCATGAATGTTTTGAGAAAGGTAATTTACCTCCTTTTTATGAAGCTTCTGTTTCTTTAATCCTTAAGAAAGATAAAGATCCTACTGAATGGTCAACTTATCGACCTATCTCGCTATTAAATGTGGATGCTAAAATTCTTTCCAAGATAATGGCTAACCGCTTGGAAAACATTTTATCTAAAATTATCTCTATGGATCAAACAGGATTTAATAGAGGCCGTTACTCTTTTCCTAATGTTCGGAGACTGAGGAATATTATATATTCACCATTATCCAAAACACCCCAATGTGTTATTTCTCTGGATGCAGAAAAGGCATTTGATAGAGTTGAATGGACTTATTTGTTTAATGTATTAGAGAGATTTGGCTTTGGTAATAATCTTAATGTGTGGATTCAAATGATATATAAGAACCCTATCACCACTGTTATTACTAATAATCTCAGGTCTCCCTTTTTTTCACTCTCACGAGGTACTTGACAAGAGTGTCCATTAAGTCCTTTATTATTTAATCCCGTACTGGAGCCTTTGACTATAATAATTTGTGAAGCTAAAAACATCCATGGTATCTCTATAAATTGGACCATACATAAGATCTCTCTTTATGCAGATGATCTTTTGGTTTATATTTCAAATCCTGAAGAATCTATTCCTTATCCTCTGGAATTATTAAATGATTTTGGAAAATTTTCAGGATATAAACTTAATTTAAATAAAAGTGAATTGTTCCCTTTAAATGTTCCTGTTTTTATATATAATGATATTCCATTTAGAATTGTGAATTATTTCAAATATTTAGGTATTATCATTACAAAAAAAATAAAGATCTTTATAAAGCTAATGTAGTTCCTTTATTGGACTCTATGAAACAATTATTTTCCAGATGGAATCCTCTTACACTTTCTTTAATAGGTCGTACATTCCCTCCTTAGAACACCTGGAGAATAAAGACGCATACGTAAGGCTCCTTTTCATTGACTACAGTTCTGCCTTTAATACCATCGTTCTAAATAAACTGATTCCTAAGCTCCGGAACCTGGGCCTTAGCACTCAGATCTGCAGCTGGATCTTCAACTTTCTCACAGACAGGACCCAGGCTGTAAAAATAGGGGACAAGCTCTCCTCTACAACCACTCTGAGCACCGGTGCCCCACAAGGCTGTGTACTCCCATGATTGTGTAGCCAAGTTTCTATCAAACTCAACATATAAGTTTGCTGATGACACAACAATTGTAGGCCATATCTCGGGTAATGATGAGTTTGAGTACAGAGAGGAAATTAAGAACCTGGTGGCATGGTGCAAAGACAATAACCTATCCCTCAATGTCAGCAAGATGAAGGAATTGGTTGTTGACTTCAGAAGGAGTAGCGGACCGCACGACCCCATTTAGATCGGTGGTGCGCAAGTGGAACAGGTCAAAAGCTTTAAGTTCCTCGGGGTCAGTATCACAAATCACCTGACTTGGTCGAACCAAGCAGAGTTCACTGACAAGAAGGCCCACCAGCACCTTTACTTCCTGAGAAAACTAAAGAAATTTGGCCTGTCCCCTAAAACCCTCAATAATTTTTATAGAGGCACCTTAAAAAGCATTCTTCTAGGGTGCATCACAACCTGGTATGGAAGTTGTCCTGTCCAAGACCGAAAGAAGCTGCAGAAGATCGTGAACACGGCGCAGCACATCACACAAACCAATCTTCTGTCCTTGAACTCACTTTACACTGCACGCTGTCGGAGCAGTGCTGCCAGGATAATCAAGGACATGACCCACCCAGCCAACACAATTTTCGTCCCTCTTCCCTCCAGGAGAAGGCTCAGGAGCTAGAAGGCTCGTACGGCCAGATTTGGGAACAGCTTCTTTCCAACTGTGATAAGACTGCTGAACGGATCCTGACGCAGATCTGAGCCGTACCCTCCAAATATCCGGACCTGCCTCTGGGTTTTTTTGCACTACCTTACTTTCCCTTTTCTATTTTCTATTTATGATTTATAATTTAAATTTTTAATATTTACTAATTTTAACTATTTTTTAATATTTAATATTTGTAATCCAGGGAGTGTGAAGGGCAGAATCAAATATCGCTGTGACGATTGTACGTTCTAGTACCAATTGTTTGGCGACAATAAAGTGTAAAGTATTCATGCCGTAAATGATGATTTTACCTAGATTTTTATATATTTTTCAAAATATACCTATATTTCTAACTAAAAAAAAGTTTGATCAAATTGATTCTACTATCTCATCCTTTATTTGGATTAATAAAAAACCAAGAGTTAATAAGTTTCATTTACAAGAATCCAAAAAAAGAAGGTGGACTTGAGCTACCTAATTTAAGATTGTATTATTGGGCTGTTAAGAGTTGACAATTATATTTTTGGTTATATTGGCTCGATAAGAACCAAAAACCAGCTTGGATTGATTTAGAATTTAAAGCTATTAATCAATTTTATTTAACTTCACTATTAGGAGCTCCTTTACCTTTACAACTTGCTAAAATCTCTAACTTAAATTTCTACCCTGTTATTAAACAGTCCTTACGGATTTGGTTTCAGTTTCACAACTTTTTTAATTTCAAACTATTTAAATTGTCTAGTCCTGTATTTCGAAATTTGCTATTTAAACCTTCAATTAGTGATCCCATTTTTCTTTTATGGAGAAATAAGGGGATCTGTTCTTTTGCAGATTTGTTTAGTGATAGTCGATTGATGACTTTTGAAGAGTTAATTAGCAAATATTCTCTCTCTCATACACACTTCTTGCAATATTTTCAGGTTAAACGTTTCTTACAAAAATATGTTTCTATGTTTCCATATATGCAAGAATCTGATTTGTTGGATACTATTTTGAGTATGAATCCTTTAGTGAGAGGTTCCATTGGTAGAATTTATAATTTATTTTTACTACAAAAAGATAACCTCTCACTAAAAATTAAACAAGATTGGGAGAGAGAACTTAATATGACTTCTGCTAATGAAGATTAGTTGCGAGTTCTGAAAATGGTTAATTCTTCTTCGATATGTACCAATCATTGTTTAATTCAATTTAAAATTGTTCACCGTTATTATTTATCAAAGGAGAGGCTATCCAAAATATTTCCTAACATAGACAACTATTATAATAGGTGTAAAACTGAAGTAGCTATTTTGTCACATATGTTCTGGTCATGTTCCTCATTGAAATCTTTTTGGAGGTCTTTATTTTCTACAACTTCTAAAGCTTTGAAAATTAATTTACAACCTAATATATTGACTGTTCTATTTGGAATAGTTCCGCATCATATTCAGGGTACAGTATTTCATTTTCAAACCAATACGTAATTGCATTCATTACATTGTTGGCAAGAAGGGCTATTTTATTGAAGTGGAAAGATACTTCTGCCCCTACATTAATTCAATGGTTTTCCCAAGTAATGTTATGTCTTAGTCTGGAAAAAATTAGAAGTAGAACTTTTGATCCTCGATTTGATTTTGAGAGAAGGTGGGGCTCTTTTGCCAAATATTATCATTTAATTTGAATTCATTTATATGGTTTCCTTCCAATTTTATGTTATATAAATGTGATTTGGCAGTTGTTGTTTTTTCTTCTTTTATATATATAGATGATTGTAAGACGTATTGCTCCGGGTGTTGGTTCCTAATGGTTTTTCTTCTTTTGTAGTCAGTGGGGGTTTTTTTTCCCTATATAAAATTTTTTTTCATTAGTATATATGTTTTTTTCTTCAGCTTTATAAATTATATGTATATTAATTTGTTGAATTTTTGTATTTTATAGCTGTAGAAGATTACATATCAATAAAAAGATTTTTAAAATGAAAATGAAGTGATCTCACTTTAAGGACTCTTTATCCTGTTATCTCACATTCTTGTTATTTATTGCTATTTATTTATATTTGCATTTCAATAGGTTCAAAGGGTTCAATAGGTACATTTAATGTAAGAGAAATGTATACAATATACACTCTGAAATTCTTTTTCTTCATAAACATCACGAAAACAGAGGAGTGCCCCAAAGAATGAATGACAGTTAAACGTTAGAACCCAAAGTCTCCACTCACCCCTCCCACTCACAAGCAGCAACAAGGCAATGACCTCTCCCACCAGCAAAAAAGCATCGGTGCCCTCCACCAAGCACTCAAGCGTGCAGCAAAGCATCATTAAAGACACAGACTTGCAGTACCCCGAACACTAGACGTTCACCCGGTATCCGACGTACCACAGGTTTTCTCTCTCTCCCTAATAAGGGAGAAAGAGCGTTTCTGTTTCACAGTGAGAAGGGAGACATAACAAAACAATCACTGATTTATGGTGTTAAAAGTCTGTTGCGTTGCTTCTTCCGAGCTCTGTGCCCAGAGAATCGGCTCGGGACAACCGGCTCCCGATGTTCCGTGGGCTCTCGATGTTCCGTTTTCTCCCGCGATGCCTCAGTCGGGGGCACCAGCCTTGTATCAGCCGGTCTCCAGAGCCATGAAAATCTGGCACCCTGAAGGTGCGCTAGTCTTCCAGGCTGCATCCTTGGCATATGGAAAAGCGGCCGGATGTGAGGCCCTGGGAGTGGGTCCCATTTCCACAAAGAACCAAAGTCAAAGTGTAACCCCAGGTCAGGGTCTTCAAAAGGACCTTGAAAGGGAAAAAGAGATATCAAAGACAGAAATAGAGCTGTTTCCAAAGATGCAAACAAAGGAGTCTCTGTTTAGCACCATCTTAACTTTGCTCCGCCCTCCATCTCTATTTGCATAGTTTGTTGTCTTCTGCACTCTGGTTGATCTTTCATTGATCCTGTTATAGTCACTATTCTATAGATGTGCTGAGTATGCCCACAGGAAAATGAACCGTAGGGCTGTATGTGGTGTCATGTATGTATTTTGATAATAAAGTTTACTTTGAAAGGTGATTTGTGTTTGTGCATGAGATAAATCTAACTTTGTGAGTACTTTTCTTCGAGCCAGCTCAGCACAAGTAACTTGTAGTACTGATGATGGAAGTTATTCATTAACCATTCCTGTCTGAATGTGAACTTGAACTTGCCACAGAGCTTGACTGAATTGTTGCCACAGTAGGTATGGCCCAATCACCTATATCCATCATTTCCAAAGTTCTGTTCTTCACTAACTGATCCACGTCCTGTTCAGCCAAAACCTTTAATTCATAAAGAATCAGTCACGGCTTGTAATAAATAGGATTGACATCTGTTTTAATACAGGTTAGTACTGTATAGCCCATACCGCCATCATAGGAATGCGTAAACTTGATTTGTTGGATGACTATATTATTTGAATATGTTTCCCCAATTCATCTTCAGTTGCTGTGGAAAGGCCTCCCACAAGACGACTGAATCTGTTTTGATATTTTACTGCTCCATTAGATTGTATCTCACTTGCTTTCCATTTGGTCTAATGCTTGGACTTTTTTTTCAAGTACCTCTTCAATTGGCTTGCTCATTTCCTTCGGGGTATCGTGCTGAAACTGTGTAGATATATCCTGTCCTGTTTCATGGTGGAGCTGTCCATAGCATTGCCAGACTTCATCCGGATGTGCTTATTTTTGACCAACACCAATCGTGAATGTGTGATCCACCTGACTTTCATTTTGCCCACACTGTACAAAGCTTTATCATTCTTGTAAATCTCCACACAATGGAGTTGAACGTGATCGCTGAGCTTGCAGTCATTTGACCATTATGCTGGCATCTCTGACAAGTAGCTGCTTTGCTTCGTGATTGACTCTGCACCTCCCACAGGTGGAACACCTGGGCACACTCTTCTCTGCTTCGGGTTGGACACAGTTGACTGTTCTATGGTACCATGGCTGCATGCAAAATGGAACAAATATACAAAATAAAATATACTTTAAAGAAACAGAGTGAGAAAAGAGTATAAGCATGATAATGGAAAAGATGAGAGAGTGCTGTGCCTAAAGGCTGCTCTAGAAGGTTGCGAAGTGTCCAGACCAATGTGTGATGGGGTCCTGAATTACCCCTATGAACTGTGCCCGATTACCCTTACTAACTGTGCTTTTGAAAAGAAAGAGGCAGAGTTATTTAACACCGACAACTTGTTTGTAAAAGAGAGAGAGAGATGAAGACTAACTGTTGGACTGTCACTTTAAGGACTGGTTAACTTTTGGATTTCTGCTGAGTTGGAGACGGCACCGAGCAGCTCGAAAGTTGCTATGGTGACCGAAGACAGGTTGTTGATACTTCTTCAAGGACCTCTGTCTGCTTGCATTTCTTTTACAGAGAGGAAGGAGGAGTTATTTGAATGACAGTTGATGCTCAGCATGGGAAGATAAAATAGGAGGTCAGGTCATAGACCCGTTCTGGACATGTTCTGGACACTGAAAGAGCATTGTTATGCCCGCAGGAAAAGTGGGTTTTGGAGGATCGATCAGGCGGATCGATCTGTCGCTCTTGCAGTGGAAAGAGAAAAAGGATTGATTGGTGGGGAGTTGTCCATGTGTCCACCCTTGCCTGGTGGATAGCTCCACCACAGAAAACCGGTCCCCTTTGTTAAAGCCACAGTCAGTGACTTTCAAAGGATTTTGAAGGACAACAAGAAGATCAACAGTGTCAGCTCACCTGAAGACTCAAATCTCTCCCTCTCTCTCTCTTCATCATTACTCAACTCAACACCACGAGCTGAACTGAACTGAACTTTACTCATCATTGTAAGACTGTATCTTTTTACCCCTAGACTTAAAGAAGCTTGGTTTTTCATACATATATTTCCACACTTACTGATATACTTACTTATATGTATAATCATTGCTAACCTATTTGATTTATCTACATTTATATTACCGTATTGCATAGTTACTAATAAATATTATTAGTTTATAGCAATACTGGACTCCAAAGTGTTTTCTATCTCTGCTGGTTCTTTATTCCCGTCACGGGGTTCATGACAAAAATGGGGCCTGCGTCCGTGATAAAAGCAGACCACCATATACAGCGGCCATAGTTGTAACGGCCATCGTCAGAGTGGACTGAGTCAGAGTGGGACGGCTTTGGCTCAACAGGCTTCGGCGAGAACAGGCAGAGGCCAGGGTAGGTTCTGGTAAGTTTTTTGTTCAGATTGTTTAGTGCAGTGAGAATGCCAGGCAGGATGTTGGAATGCTCCTCTTGCAGGATGTGGGAAATCAGGGAGCCCTCCAGTGTCCCTGAAAACGACACCTGCAGGAAGTGCATCCAGCTGCAGCTCCTGACAAACCGCGTTAGGGAACTGGACCAGGATCTGGATGACCTGCGGATCATTCGGGAGGATGAGGAGATTATAGATCGTAGCTACAGGGAGGTAGTTACGCCTAAGGAGCAGAGGACAGGAAATTGGGTCACTGTCAGGCGAGGGAAGAGGAAAGGACAGGCAGAGCAGCGTTCCCCTGTGGCCATTCCCCTCAACAACAAGTATACCGCATTGGATACTGTTGGGGGGGATGACTTACCTAGGACTAGCTACAGTAGCCGGATCTCTGGCACTGAGTCTGGCTCTGCAGTGCAGAAGGGAGGGGGGAAAAGAGGAGAGCGGTAGTGATAGGGGACTCGATAGTTAGAGGTGCAGATAGGAGGTTCTGTGGTCGTGACAGAGAATCCAGGATGGTTTGTTTCCTCCCGGGTGCCAGGGTCAAGGATGTCTCTGATCGATTGCATGACATTCTGAAGTGGGAGGGTGACCAGCCAGATGTCGTGGTGCACATCGGTACCAATGACATAGCAAGGAAGAGTGAAGAGGTCCTGGACAGTGAGTATAGAGAGCTTGGTAGGAAGTTGAAAAACAGGACCTCAAGGGTGGTAATCTCAGGATTGCTACCTGTGCTAGGTGCCAGTGAGGGTAGGAATAGGATGCTCTGGAGGAGGAACAAGTGGCTGAGAAACTGGTGTAGGGGGCAGGGTTTCAGATTTCAGGATCATTGGGATCTCTTCTGGGGCAGGTGGGACCTGTACAAGAGAGACAGGTTACACTTGAACCACAGGGGGACCAATATCCTTTCAGGGAAGTTTGTTAATGCTATTGGAGAGGGTTTAAACTAGATTTGCAGGGGGATGGGAACCAGAGTGCCAGAGCTGACAGTGTGGCTGGGGTGAAAATAAATGATGTTGAAAGTTTAAGCAAATCCGCTGATAGAAAGGTTGTGAGTGGTGGTAAAAATCTTCTGAGGTGTATATATTTCAATGCTAGGAGTATTGTGGGGAAGGCGGATGAGTTGAGGGCGTGGATTGACACGTGGAATTATGACGTTATAGCAATTAGTGAAACTTGGCTACAAGAGGGGCAGGACTGGCAGCTTAATATTCCAGGGTTCCGATGTTTCAGATGTGATCGAGGCAGAGGAATGAAAGGTGGGGGAGTAGCATTGCTTGTTAGGGAAAATATTACAGCAGTGCTCAGGCAGGACAGATTAGAGGGCTTGTCTACTGAGTCCTTATGGGTGGAGCTGAGAAACAGGAAAGGAATGGCCACATTAGTGGGATTGTATTACAGACCACCCAATAGTCAATGAGACTTGGAAGAGCAAATCTGCAGAGAGATAGCAGGCAACTGCAGGAAACATAAAGTTGTGGTGGTAGGGGATTTTAATTTTCCATACATTGATTGGGACTCCCATACTATTAGGGGTCTAGATGGTTTAGAGTTTGTAAAATGTGTTCAGGAAAGTTTTCTAAATCAGTATATAGAGGGACCAACTAGAGGAGATGCAATATTGGATCTCCTGTTAGGAAACGAATTAGGGCAAGTGACAGAAGTCTGTGTAGGGGAGCACTTTGGTTCCAGTGATCATAACACCATTAGTTTCAATTTGATCATGGACAAGGATAGATCTGGTCCTAGGGTTGAGGTTCTGAATTGGAAGAAGGCCAAATTTGAAGAAATGAGAAAGGATCTAAAAAGCGTGGATTGGGACAGGTTGTTCTCTGGCAAAGATGTGATTGGTAGGTGGGAAGCCTTCAAAGGGGAAATTTTGAGAGTGCAGAGTTTGTATGTTCCTGTCAGGATTAAAGGCAAAGTGAATAGGAATAAGGAACCTTGGTTCTCAAGGGATATTGCAACTCTGATAAAGAAGAAGAGGGAGTTGTATGAAATGTATAGGAAACAGGGGGTAAATCAGGTGCTTGAGGAGTATAAGAAGTGCAAGAAAATACTTAAGAAAGAAATCAGGAGGGCTAAAAGAAGACATGAGGTTGCATTGGCAGTCAAAGTGAAGGATAATCCAAAGAGCTTTTGCAAGTATATTAAGAGCAAAAGGATTGTAAGGGATAAAATTGGTCCTCTTGAAGATCAGAGTGGTCGGCTTTGTGAGGAACCAAAGGAAATGGGGGAGATCTTAAATAGGTTTTTTGCGTCTGTATTTACTCAGGAAGCTGGCATGAAATCTATGGAATTGAGGGAATCAAGTAGTGAGACCATGGAAACTGTACAGATTGAAAAGGAGGAGGTGCTTGCTGTCTTGAGGAAAATTAAAGTGGATAAATCCCCGGGACCTGTCAGAGTGTTCCCTCGGACCTTGAAGGAGACTAGTGTTGAAATTGTGGGGACCCTGGCAGAAATATTTTAGATGTCGCTGTCTACGGGTGAAGTGCCGGAGGATTGGAGAGTGGCTCATGTTGTTCCGTTGTTTAAAAAAGGATCGAAAAGTAATCCGGGAAATTATAGGTCGGTGAGTTTAATGTCAGTAGTAGGTAAGTTATTGGAGGGAGTACTAAGAGACAGAATCTACAAGCATTTGGATAAACAGGGGCTTATTAGGGAGAGTCAACATGGCTTTGTGCGTGGTAGGTCATGTTTGACCAATCTGTTGGAGTTTTTCGAGGAGGTTACCAGGAAAGTGGATGAAGGGAAGGCAGTGGATATTGTCTACATGGACTTCAGTAAGGCCTTTGACAAGGTCCCGCATGGGAGGTTAGTTAGGAAAATTCAGTCGCTAGGTATACATGGAGAGGTGGTAAATTGGATTAGACATTGGCTCGATGGAAGAAGCCAGAGAGTGGTGGTAGAGAATTGCTTCTCTGAGTGGAGGCCTGTGACTAGTGGTGTGCCACAGGGATCAGTGCTGGGTCCATTGTTACTTGTCATCTATATCAATGATCTGGATGATAATGTGGTAAATTGGATCAGCAATTTTGCTGACGATACAAAGATTGGAGGTGTAGTAGACAGTGAGGAAGGTTATCAGAGCCTGCAGAGGGGATTGGACCAGCTGGAAAAATGGGCTGAAAAATGGCAGATGGAGTTTAATACTGACAAGTGTGAGGTATAGCACGTTGGAAGAACAAACCAACGTAGAACATACAGGGTTAATGGTAAGGCACTGAGGAGTGCAGTGGAACAGAGGGATCTGGGAATACAGATACAAAATTCCCTAAAAGTCTCGTCACAGGTAGATAGGGTCGTAAACAGAGCTTTTGGTACATTGGCCTTTATTAATCGAAGTATTGAGTATAAGAGCTGGAATGTTATGATGAGGTTGTATAAGGCATTGGTGAGGCCGAATCTGGAGTATTGTGTTCAGTTTTGGTCACCAAATTACAGGAAGGATATAAATAAGGTCGAAAGAGTGCAGAGAAGGTTTACAAGGATGTTGCCGGGACTTGAGAAACTCAGTTACAGAGAAAGGTTGAATAGGTTAGGACTTTATTCCCTGGAGCGTGGAAGAATTAGGGGAGATTTGATAGAGGTATATAAAATTATGATGGGTATAGATAGAGTGAATGCAAGCAGGCTTTTTCCACTGAGGCAAGGGGAGAAAGAAACCAGAGGACATGGGTTAAGGGTGACAGGGGAAAAGATTAAAGGGAACATTAGGCGGGGCTTCTTCACACAGAGAGTGGTGGGAGTATGGAATGAGCTGCCAGATGAGGTGGTAAATGCGGGTTCTCATTTAACATTAGACAGATACATGGATAGGAGGTGTATGGAGGGATATGGTCTGTGTGCAGGTCAGTGGGACTAGGCAGAAAATGGTTCAGCACAGCCAAGAAGGGCCAAAGGGCCTGTTTCTGTGCTGTAGTTTCTGTGGTTCTATGAGCAAATTGGTCAGGAGGCTGGTTTGAATTGATTGAGGAAAATCCCTTTTGATTTGGTTGTGTGGAAAAACAGCAGAAATGGATGTTGCGGAATTTCTGGGATCGCCAGACCCCGTGTCCTTGAAGAAAGTTAGAAAGTATGAGTTGTGGGACATTGTTAAGGAATTAAAGATTACGACGGTAAAGAAGGGTATGACTAAGGTAGAAATTCAAAGAAAAATAGTTGAATATTATGTTTCGACAAAAAAAATTTACTGAGGATGTGTTGAGTATGTTCACAGAAGGTAAACTTACTGAGGCTGAGCTTCAGCTTCAGACGGCAAAAGTAAGGATGGAGCATGAGTTGTAAATGAAACGTCTCAAGGGAGAAGAGGCAGAGAAACAGAGGGAAGAGGCAGAGAAACAAAGGGAAGAGGCAGAGAAACAGAGGGAAGAAGCAGAGAAACAGAGGGAAGAGGCAGGGAAACAGAGGGAAGAGGCAGAGAAACAGAGGGAAGAGGCAGAGAAACAGAGGGAAGAGGCAGAGAAACAGAGGGAAGAAGCAGAGAAACAGAGGGAAGAGGCAGAGAAACAGAGGGAAGAGACAGAGAAACAGAGGGAAGAGGCAGGGAAACAGAGGGAAGAGGCAGAGAAACAGAGGGAAGAGGCAGAGAAACAGAGGGAAGAGGCAGGGAAACAGAGGGAAGAGGCAGGGAAACAGAGGGAAGAGGCAGAGAAACAGAGGGAAGAGGCAGGGAAACAGAGGGAAGAGGCAGAGAAACAGAGGGAAGAAGCAGAGAAACAGAGGGAAGAGGCAGGGAAACAGAGGGAAGAGGCAGGGAAACAGAGGGAAGAGGCAGAGAAACAGAGGGAAGAGGCAGAGAAACAGAGAGAAGAGGCAGAGAAACAGAGGGAAGAGGCAGAGAAACAGAGGGAAGAAGCAGAGAAACAGAGAGAAGAGGCAGAGAAACAGAGAGTGTTTGAGGGAGAAATGGCAACGCGGTGATCAAGTAGTGAACCGTGGTGATGGGTTTAGTGTCAGTCGAGAAATTAAGTTAGTGCCTCCATTTGATGAAGCAGAAATTGATAGGTATTTCCTACATGACGATAAAGTGGCCCGTAATCGGAATTGGTGGACAGATCAGTGGGCGGTGCTACTATGGGGTGTGATTAAGGGGCAGGCTCAGCAAGCATATGCAGCCCTGTCTCTTGAAGACGCAAATGATTATGGTTTTGGGGTGAAAGTTGCTATGGAAGCAAGTTGGAGAGAAGGTCATAATCAGATGAGTGGGTTGTTTGGTCTCTTCCATAATGTATACATGGTTCTGATCAGCCTGGTGATGGTGCTGAGTTTAGTAAACAATAGAGGCATGTTGACACCTCTCCAAGATGAGAGTGTTTCAGCAATTCAGCTGATGAATATAGCTGTTCAGCTGATGAATAAGCAGCCTGTTGAGGCCTATGATAGCAAAACAAGAGGTTTAAATTATGATGGTGTTTCACAGACTGTTCTACCTTCCAGGTTTCAGCAGGACTTAGAGGATAGTACAGCTGATGAGAATAAGGTGTATGAGAAAGGTTTGTCTTTATTGAGGAAGGAATTTATAGAGGAACAGAAGTGAGATTCTGGAGTGGTGGCTTTAAAGGAAATAGCTCCCATAGGAGAGGAGGTTCAGAGAGAGTCAGTGGGACATCACCTTAAAGATGGGGTGTTGATGAGGAGGTGGAGACCCACCACTGTGCCTGCAAGTGAGGATTGGGTTATTGTGCATCAGGTGGTGGTTCCAAAGGTTTACAGGGCTGAAATTTTAAACCTGGCCCATAAGATCCCTTTAGGGGAGCATTTCGGAGTAAAGAAGACAGTGCACAGGATCATGAGGGAAGTTTATTGGCCTAACGTGAGGAAACATATTGTCAATTACTGTAGAGTGTGTTATACATGCCAGATGGTGGGAAAACCTAACCAGGCCATTGCAAAAGCCCCACTTTGGCCAATACCTGCTTTTGGTTAACCTTTTTCCAGGGTCATAGTCGATTGTGTAGGCCCGTTGCCAAAGACTGCAGATGGTCATCAGTATTTGTTAACAATAATGTGTGATGCCTCTAGGTTCCCTGAAGCTGTGCCTCTCAGAAACATCCAGGCCAAGACTGTGGTAAAAGCACTCAGCAAGTTTTTTGCACTGGTAGGTCTACCTAAAGAAATTCAGTCTGACCAGGATAGTAACTTTACTTCAAGAATAATCCAGCAAATAGTTTCTGAGCTGGGAACTCAACAGATTGTGTCATCTGCCTACCACCCGGAGTCTCAAGGGGCTCTGGAGAGGTCTCATTCCACTTTAAAGACCATGATTAAAACCTACTGCCATGAGAATGACAAGGACTGGGATGAGGGGATACACTTACTACTTTTTACTGTGAGAGACACCATTCAAGAGTCCCTGGGGTTCATCCCGTTTGAACTCATTTTTGGCCATAGGCCCAAAGGACCTTTGACCCTGTTTAGGGAGCAATGGTCTACCCAGATGTGTGTGCCGGCGTGTTAGACTCTGTTTTAAAATTCCGAGAAAGGCTTAACAAGGCCTGCGACCTTGACAGGAAGAATCTGCAGCACTCCCAAATTAAAATGAAACAGTGGTTTGATAAGAGAGTGTTTGAAGTTGGAAACAAGCTACTGGTGCTGTTCTCTCTTCTAACCAACCCCCTCCAAGCAAAATTCCATGGGCCATACCGTATAGTGAAGAAAATTGATTCCTTGAACTGTGTTATTGAAACTCTCGACAGGAGGAAGGCAACCCAGTTAGTGCACGTTAATATGTTGAAACCTTATCATGACTCTGAGATTGTACCAGTAAGTACGATTACAAAAACAAGTGGGGCTGAGGAATTTGATAATGAGGGGCAAATCATTTCACCAAACTTAGCATTGTATCAACGAGACTTATGAATTCCACTATTTTAAAGGACATTACTGATAAGGTTTGTCATCTGGAGCCTGCACAAAGAGAGCAATTGCAGGAACTAATTAGGAAGCATAAAGTTTTATTTCCTGACATCCCAAAACAGTGCAAAGGGGCAGTGCATGATGTCATTATAAATTCAGCCCAGCCCATTAAACAGCATCCTTACAGAATGAACTTTGAGAGAAACGAAGAGATTGAAAAAGAGATTAGCTACATGTTAGCAACCGGTATTATTAGGCCATCTACCTCTGACTGCGCGTCGCCCTGCATCCTTGTCCCTAAACCGGACGGTAGCATGAGATTCTGTACTGACGACAGGAAAATTAATGCAATGACCAAGACAGATGCTTATCCTATCCCCAGAGTGGATGATTGTGTTGATAAAGCGGGAAAGGCTAAGTCCCTCACAAAGATTGATCTGTTAAAAGGATATTGGTGTGTTCCATTGACTGACAAGGCCAGAGAAATCTTAATGTTTGTCACACCTTCAGGGCTGTATGAATACAATGTTTTGCCCTTCCGGATGAAAAATACTCCAGGGACATTTCAAAGAATGATCAATTCCTTGATTAGAGGTTTAGAAAACACAGGGGCTTATATTGATGATTTAGTGGTCTGAAATGACACGTGGGAAGAGCATGTTGCAGCGGTAGCAAAGCTGTTTGACAGACTTTCCAAGGCCAATCTTACAGTGAACCTCACTAAAAGTGAGTTTGGCCATGCCACCATTACACTTCTTGGCTACGTGGTGGGCCAGGGCCAAGGTTACAGGCCAAGGTTCAAGCTGTTGCTGAGGTTCCTCTTCCGACCGGCAAGAAAGCTTTAAGAAGGTTTTTAAGAATGGTTGGATATTATTGTAAGTTTTGTAAGAACTTTGCAGACATCGCTCTCTCCCTAACAAAACTCTTAGGGAAGAGTGAAAGATTTGTATGGAATGACCTTTGCCAGGAGGCATTTGAACGTCTGAAAACCATCCTGTGCTCAAAGCACCTGATTTTTCAAAACCATTCTCGATAGCAACAGACGCTGGTGACGAAGCTGCTGGGGCAGTACTGTTACAGAAGGGTATGGATGACATTGAACACCCAGTTGCTTATTTCTCAAAGAAATTTAATGTGCACCAGAAAAAATATTCAACTGTTGAAAAGGAGTTGTTGCACTTATTCTGGCTTTACAACAGTTTGAGGTTTATACTTGCCCTGCTCAAAGACCCCTTGTGATTTACACAGATCATAATCTGTTGGCGTTTTTAACTAAGATGAAGGATAAGAATAGAAGGTTGTTAAATTAGAGTCTGATATTGCAAGAATTTGATCTGACAATCAAACATGTGAAAGGTACTGACAATATTATAGCTGATTGCTTATCCAGATGTTATGTTGGAAACTGTACACATTTTTATTCTGTCATCTGATGATTTTTACCTGTATTGTTTCAAACTCTGTAATTTACATTTAGATAAAAAAAATCGTCTTTGTCAATTTCTTTTCTCTGAGGAAGGGGAGTGTGATGGGGTCCTGAATTACCCCTATTAACTGTGCTTTTGAAAAGAGAGAGAGAGAGAGAGAGTTATTTAACACCAACAACTTGTTTGTAAAAGAGAGAGAGAGATGAAGACTAACTGTGGGACTGTCACTTTAAGGACTGGTTAACTTTTGGATTTCTGCTGAGTTGGAGACAGCACCGAGCAGCTCGAAAGTTGCTATGGTGACCGAAGACAGGTTGTTGATACTTCTTCAAGGACTTTTGCCTGCTTGCATTTCTTTCACAGAGAGGAAGGAGGAGTTATTTGAATGACAGTTGATGCTCAGCATGGGAAGATAAAATAGGAGGTCAGGTGATAGACCTGTTCTGGACATGTTCTGGACACTGAATGAGCATTGTTATGCCCGCAGGAAAAGTGGGTTTTGGAGGATCGATCAGGCGGGTCGATCCGTCGCTCTTGCAGTGGAAGGAAGGGAAAAGGATTGACTGTTGGGGAGTTGTCCATGTGTCCACCCTCGCCTGGGTGATAGCTCCACCACAGAAAACTGGTCCCCTTTATTAAAGTCACAGTCGATGACTTGTAAAGGATTTCAAAGGACGACGAGAAGAAAGACGGCGTCAGCTCACCTGAAGACTCAAGTCTCTCCCTCTCTCTCTCCATCACTACTCAACTCAACACCACGAGCTGAACTGAACTTTACTCATCATCGTAAGACTGTATCTTTTTACCCCTAGACTTAAAGAAGCTTGGTTTTTCATACATATATTTCCACACTTACTGATATATTTACTTACATGTATAATCATTGCTAATCTGTTTGGTTTATCTACATTTATATTACTGTATTGTGTAGTTACTAATAAATATTATTAGTTTATAGCAATACTGGACTCCAAAGTGTTTTCCATCTCTGCTGGTTCTTTATTCCCGTCACGGGGTTCGTGACAAATGGTTCTCATACTTTTTCAGCTTGTGGCCCACTTGTGACTTTCACTTATCTCTGTGGCCCCCACCCTCCATAGATACTGTTTGTTGCTGTTTTTTCAGGTCAACTCTACTAGTTATTCTACTATACAGTCAACATTTATGTTTTAACAGGTTATAGGTATGATGGTGTTTATGATGGTATAGGTATGATGGTAGAATTTACAGGTGTATATGAAAAATAGAATGACTTCAAAGCTCTGAATAAAATACTTTATTTATAATATATATATTATTGTTCTGACCTGCAATGGAAAAGTGCCTAATATTGTTACTTTGGGTATTTAGTGAGGTCCTTGTGACTGATGCAAACTAGCAAGTTTATGAAAACCTGGTTGCACCTTGGTTAAAGATAATTGAAGATAACCTCCTTTCACAATGTCAAGATGATTACGAGTATTTGATATCAGGTGAAGAGCTTGACTAAAACCACATTCATTTCCAGCATCTGCAGAATTCCTGTTGTTCATCTAGATGAGAGGTGGGACATCCAATTAAAAACAACTTTGCATTCTCCCAAATGTGTGAAAACTTATTTTGAATATCACTAGTTATCCAGAATTTTTGCTTGCTGTCTTTGAATATTGCTGGAGCTGTTATATCACCTTGCAGCTCAATAAAGCAATCTCGCAATGTGGTGCCAACATCATTCACATTCACCCCAAATGGATTCACCACCCAGTCTGGAATATGCATCTCCAGCAGCTCCCTGAACCGAAATTCCATATCAGTGTGAGCTGCTTCTGATGATCAAAGTATACAATCATCACCTTGCAGCTCTAAAAATAGAGTGGACAGTGAACGAAACAACACGAACTTGCGACATCCAGTATTGCTACTGGAAAGTTTGAGCTTTCCATTTGCATGATATGAGATCGCAGTTTTGTCCTTGTAACTGTTTGTTTAATAAATTCACTTTTTCAAATATATCTGATGTAAAATATGTTGTATTTAGCAACGACAGTTGGTTCTCCAAGCTGCTTGTCGCTTCGAAATGGTTCAATGCTATCCCAAAGTGCGACAAAGCGATGGTCCCCATTCAGTAACTGCTGCCTTCATGTCACATTTCATATGTATTGTAACCTGCCGGGGTCAGCGGAAGGCGAACAGGTCCAGCCCCCTGCTGCATACCCGCGGACTGGCCTTGCTGCCGGCAGCCCCGCCCAACCTGCAGCTCGTGATTTGGGGGTGGATGTGGAGCGGGGATCAGTGGGTGTGAACAGTGGTAGCAATTGAAGTGCTGTTCCCCCCCCCCCCCCACACACACACACACACACACACACACACACACAGCCCAATCTGTTTTGCTGCCTTATTTGCATCATGTAGCATATTTTCCCTTTCATTTCATTCAGGGTTCCAATTAAATTACATTTATATGTTTCTAACATATTTATATATGTTAGTAATATTTCATTAAAACAGTGAATTTATCATGACCCATTCGGAAACTCCCATGGTCTCTAGTTTTTCGTTTTCTACTTGTGGCCCTACAAAATTCAGCATGGCCCACGTTGGGAGCCACTGGACGAGCTGGAAGATAAGAAACTGTTCCTTGAGTTTCATTTGAGCCTCACAGTGCCAGTGGAGGCTGCAAACAGTTTGTATGGGAGTGCAACAGGAAGCTTGCAGTCACTCTGACAGTTTGGTTTCTCCATTGGTGAGGCCACACCATATAAAACAAAAGCAGTAGGCCAGACTGGAAGAAGAGCAAATGCTTCTCTGCTTCACCTAGAATGACTGTTCTTGTTCCTAGATGGTAGGAAGGAAAGAGGTGAATGGACAGGATGTGTATATATTGTATGGGAAAGTATGGAAATCCAACGTATTTTGAATGTATAGGGAGCAGTGTGTTTGAAGTTCAAAGTAAATTGATTATCAAAGTATCACCATATACTACCTTGAGATTCAATTTCTTGCAGGCATTCATAATAGAACAGAGAAGTACAATAGAGTCAATGGAAAACTCCGCACAAAGATTGACAAACAATACACTACGCAAAAGAAGGCAACAGGTGCAAATAAGACAATAAATAAGTAAATAAATAAATAATACCAAGAACATAAGCCGCAGAGTTCTTGAAAGTGCGCCAGAGTTGAGGTGAGTGAAGTATCCACACTGGTTCATGAGCACGATGGTTGAGGGGTAATAACTGTTTCCGAACCTGTTGGTGGCTCCTCTACCTCCTGCCCGATGGCAGCACCAAGACGAGAGCACGAGCGGGCAGGTGGGAAGTGAACAGCCCCCGCAAAATGAGGAAAGAAGAGAAGAGGGATAAGGTGGCGATATCATGTTACAGTGGCCACGTAACGTATGAATCTTCAATGTTGCAGTATATTCACCGATGCATTCTCCACACTTATGATTTTGTGTGTTTTCTGCAAAGATGTGAGATTGAAGGCTTTAATTTTTTCACCATCTCTGCAAATGAAAAATCCATTACTTTTTGAAGTGTGAATAAATTGGTCAGCATCTTGTATACCACTGGTCCAATTTCAATTGAGACAATTACTTTTTCTTTGCTTGGGTTGCTTTGTTGAGCACTGCAGCATTTCCTGTGCCCCCATCTAATTGTAGAATACCATTAAAAACATCCGTGCAAAGTAAGAACTCCAAATCCTTATCAAAAGCTTACTGTGTCCTAACATTAAGAAACAAAATAGTTTCTAAACTTTGTTATTCAGATCTCATCAGCACCAAAACTGATGATGCGGCGAGCAAGTGCCTGCAATATCAGGAACTAATACTTTGATGACCCACTGAACTGCCAATGCTGACTGAAGGTAATTCTTGTTGTAAGGGGGTTCTTCTTTTATGTTACTGCAAAGGCTCATAAAATGGCTTCTTTGTTATGTTAGAATAAAAATGGCTGTTCTCTAATAATAACTGTAATAATAAGCAGTTCTCTCTCTCTCTCTGCTTGTTTGGGTTATATTATTGATAACAGAGGGAACGAATCAACGAGTGTCCATGTTATTGTTTTGGTGGGTGATATTCTGTCTCGTATGGCTGGGAACCATGATGTTTGGGGGGCTTTCGGGAGCAGACCTGAAGAGGAAGGACATGCTGGGCGCACTCTAGTCGACCACCGTGGTTGGTCCCGAGCGGCGAGTCAAGTGGGTCGGAGGAGATCACGTGGTGGAAAGAGGACCCCGTTAATTGAGCTCCAACGGTTGTGCACGAAGTGGTTGAACTCTGATAAGTCTGGCGTCTTTTACTTTCCCTTTTATATTTTATCTCTATTAGTTACATGGTTCCAGTAAGATTTATGAAGTGTAATCTGTAATTCGTACATTGTGTGCTGTCTGATATTTGATGTGTGAGTTTGTACCAGGTGGCATTACACAGCAATGATGCAACCATGAGACACGGTTTGGCGGGCGGACGGGGCTCCCCCTAGATAAACATGAGCCGGTAGACCTGAGCGTTACATTTGTGGGGGCTTGTCTGGGATTGAATTCTGTGTAAGTTGTATAAATCGCCACTTTAAGTAGTGCGGAAATGGATCCAGATAAGATTGTAAGCTGGTGTGAGTTAGAGGACGTACCAGTTAATCATGCATGTGTGTTAAATGGGGTGGATTTCTGCACTTCGGAAGAAGTGCTAGTGCAAGGGTTGAGTCTGATTAAAGCTATCGGCAAGGTAGAACTGATAGCTAGAAGGTGCAGTAAAGTAGTGGAATCCAGCTGGGTCTTGGTTCGTACGAGTGCTGACGTCATGACGTTGGAATTGCCAGTGACGGTCAGCGTCCCGGGGGAGGCAGGGCCGTGGGGCCTCCACATCCTCTCGGAGGACGAATGTGAGGAGACACCAGAGGAGGAGTTTGAGGAGACACCGGGGAGGTGCCAGTAGCCAGTGGTGGAGGGTTGAAGGAATGTGCGAGGGAACAAGTTCTCAGAGTAATGAGGGAAGAAGGGCAAGAGGGGTCAGAGTGGGAAGGATTGGCCAGGCCCCGTCCCCCAGCTGGAGGTGAGACAACCGAGTTGGCAGCTGCTATTACCTCCCTGGTGAGAAGGGCCGGGGGGCCCCACCCGAAGCTGAGAATTTTCTCAGGAGCCACGCTTACCCTGGAAAGGGAGGACGATTATGAGTCATGGATCGAAAACACGTCCCAGTTGTTAGAGGAGTGGCCAGGCTCGGATGAGGAAAAGAGACAGTGATTGGTGGAAAGTTTGCGGGGAGTGGCAGCTGGTGTCGTCCGGGGGCTGAAAGCTGAACAGCCCTCGGCCTCCCTGGTGGAGTATCTGGAAGCTTTGGAGGGTGCGTTTGGATTGACGAGAGGTTCCTGGGAGCTTTTAGTGGAGTTTCAAAACATGCAGCAGGGAAGAGGGGAAAAGCTCTCAGAATACATTTTTTGGCTGGAGATAATGCTTGATGGGTTGTGGCGCCAAGGTGACGAGGTTGAGGATGAGTCAGATATTTAGTGGTTCCCTGGGGGAGGTCAAGGTGGCTTGGAGTCTCTGGCAGTCCTATAAAAGGAGCCCCCCTCCACCATTCCGTCAGCTGATTACAGAGGTGTGGGAGGATGAGAGCATGTTGGGCCAGAAAGAGGACTCTGGCCATCGGGGACGTTCCTCAGTGGTACAGGAGGTGGTGGCAGGGTTGAGAACCGAGTGACCCAAGGGGTCCCAGGTAGGTAGGGTCCCCTCGCATGAGTGGATGGACAGGGGGAGCACCCCCTTCAGAGGGTGGGCTGCGCAGTAGGCTGGGAGTGGTGGGCATCCCGGGAGGAGAGGGGCAGCGGGTAGTGTGTGCTATTACTGTGGGAAAGAGGGGCATTTCCGGCGGGAACGTGAGTGGCCCGGGGTGTGCTACAGCTATGGAGAAGAGGGAAACTTCCGGAGGGATTGTAAGGGACAAGACGCCCCGTGGAGGGCAAGCCCCTGGGTGACTAAGAAGGGAGAGGTGTTGGGAAACTGAGGAGAGACTCAGTGAGGGAACGGACTGGAGTCTCTGGAGGAACACGTTCCCTGAAATTTGCCATGGGACCTCCGCAAGCCCAAGCCCTCATTCTGGACGGAATAGTGGGACCCCGCTCCAGTGTGTCCCTAGGAATAGAGGGAATCTTTGCAAGAGCCATCCTTGACACCGGGTCGCAGGTCACCTTATTGTACCAGTCGTTCTACAATAAATATCTAAAGCATTTGCCAGTAACCCCGTTTAATGCCCTGGAGATTTGGGGTATAAGTGATGGTGATTACCTGTACGATGGGTACTTGTCAGTGAGATTGAAATTCTCGGACGGCGACGTGGGAGTGTCGGAAGCCTTTGAGATGTTAGTGTTGGTTTGTCTGGATCCAGTGGAAACAGGTGGCACTGCCCTTCTGGTGGGGACTAACTCCCCTCTGGTGCGACGGCTCCTGGGAGCCTGTAAGGAGAAGGCGGGGGAGAACTTCCTGGAGACCCTCTCGGTACACCCCGTGTTCCGAACGGTGTACGAAGGAGTGAGTGACCCCCAGGGGCTGGATCCTGAGTGCAAACGAGGGACGGTGTGGTGCACACAGGCGAGGCCTAAGGTGATATGGCCAGGGGAGGCGGCATTAGTGACGGGGACCACCAGATTCCCCGGAGTACCGGCGGGTGAGGCCCTGTTAGTAGACGCCCAGGAAGACCTGGAAGGGGAGTCCTGGTTCCCGGCTGGGGCACTGGTGAGACTTGAATTGCAGAGGCCCTCAGTTCTACAGGCACGGCGGATGGGGGTGATTGTAAGGAACACAACGGAGAGGGAGATCATCTTTAAGTGCGGGATGCCCCTCGCGCACTTGTTCCCGGTGACGGTGATGTCTAGCACCCCCGTGAGGCCCACTGGTGGAAAACTATTGGGAAACGAGGGGCTGACTGAGGAGGCCTTTAATTTTAAACACTCCCCTGTACCGCCGGCGTATAAGAGCAGGCTGGTGGAGAAGATGCTGAAGTTTGGGGGTGTCTTTTCTCAGGGCGAGTTTGATGTGGGATGTTCCAAGAGCACTCGGTACACTATCCGGGTGACAAATGGCACCCCGTTTAGAGAAAGGTCGCGGCGGTTGACCCCAGCAGATGTGGAAGATGTGCGGCAGTTGAAGGATGCAGGGATTATCGCGGAGTCCCGATGCCCCTATGCGTCCCCCATAGTGGTGGCAAGGAAGAAAAATGGGAAGGTACGCATGTGCATGGACTACAGGACCCTGAACCGGCGCACTGTCCCTGACCAGTATATGGTCCCGAGGGTTGTAGACACGTTGGCCTGTTTGAGTGGTGCCCAGTGGTTTAGTGTATTTGATTTCGGAGTGGGTATTACCAGGTTCCGATGAGTGGGGCCGATAAATGGTAGACGGCCTTTATCTGTCCCCTGGGATTCTTTCGGTTCGAACGAATGTCCCAAGGCATCTCGGGGGCCCCAGCCACCTTCCAGAGGGTCATGCAGAGGACAGTGGGGGATATGAACTTGCTTGAGGTGTTGGTGTATCTGGATGACCTGATAGTGTTTGGATCTACTTTGGAAGAACATGAGGAGTGGCTGCTGAAGGTGTTAAGCTGGCTGAAGGAGGAAGGGTTGAAACTTTCCGTGGATAAATGCCAGTTCTGCAAGGTGTCGGTCGGCTATGTCGGACACATAATCTCACGAGATGGAGTGGCTACTGATCCGGCTAAGATAGATGTAGTGACCACCTGGCCGAGACCCCAGACTGTGAGTGCCTTGTGCTCATTTTTGGGGTTCTGTGGGTATTATCGGTGATTCGTGAAAGGATATGCTAAAATGAGTCACCCATTGAACCAGTTGTTGTGTGGCTATCCCCCCCATGGGGAAGAAAAGGAAGGGAGACTGAGGGCAGGAGGCAGGAGGATATCTGAACCCTTTGGAGCCCTTTGGTGGAGCCCTCACAGGTGGGATGCTCAATGCGAGGAGGCATTCCAATCTCTGAAAATGACACTGACACAGGCCCCAGTGTTGGCTTTTGCCAACCCCCGGAAGCTGTATGTGCTACACACTGATACCAGCCGAGAGGGTCTGGGGGCTGTCCTGTGCCAGGAACAGGGCAACGGATTGAGACCGCTGGCGTTTGTCAGCCAAAGTTTGTCACCTTCTGAGAGAAACTATCCCACTCACAAGTTGGAGTTCCTGGCGTTGAAATGGGCGGTGGTGGACAAGTTGAGCGACTATCTATACGGGGCCAAATTTGAGGTGAGAACTGACAACAACCCTCTCACTTATATCCTGACCTCGGTAAAGCTGGACGCTACTGGGCACTGGTGGTTAGCGGCCTTGTCTGTCTATGAGTTCAGCCTGAAGTACAGGCCGGGGAGTCGGAACATCGATGCAGATGCCCTGTCTCGTCAGGCGCATGACTGGTCGGGCACGGCTGAGGAGTGGGAGAGTGTCCCTGCCCCGGGAGTAAAGGCTATGTGTCAAGTTGGGAGCGACGGGGAAACAGGAGCCCCGATGGGGCCGGATCGGGCAGTGGATCAATTGGGGGCTGACGATGACGCGCTACCCACTGTTTACTGTAATGTGACTGCTCTGAGGAACAGGCGGTTGCCGGAGCTGAGCCCCCAGGAAGTGGGGGCGGCTCAGCGGGATGAACCGAGCATTGGCACTATCTGGTACGCGGTTAGACAGGGGTATATAGGTCAGGTGGAGAAGGCAAAGCACGCCTCCGTTCCCCTACTACTGAAGGAGTGGCCTCGGTTGAAGCTGAAGAGCCAAGTCTTGTACCGGGTCACGTCGCCCCCGGACTGTCCCGCGGTGCTGGCAGCTGGTCATGCCTGAAAAACATCGGAAGTCTGTGCTCCAGGCACTACATGATGATTCCAGGCACTTGGGGGTGGAAAAGACCTATGGATTACTCAAGGACCGGTTTTACTGGCCCCGGATGAGGGGGGAGGTGGAAGAATACTGTAAGACCTGTAGCCGTTGCGTCAGGAGGAAGACCTTGCCTGCACAGGCGGCTCCTTTGTCCCACTTGGAGAGTGCGGGACCCATGGACCTGGTGTGTATGGATTTCCTGTCTATTGAGCCAGACACCAGCAACACCGCCAATGTCTTGGTCATCATGGATCACTACACTAGATATGCGCAGGCTTTTCCTACTAAGGACTAGAAAGCGACTACAGTGGTGAAGGTGTTATGGGAGAAGTACTTTGTTCATTATGGCCTTCCCTGGCGGATCCATAGTGATCAGGGACGGGACTTCGAGAGCAGGCTTATCCATGAATCACTGGATATGCTTGGGGTTGAGAAATCCAGGACCACCCCCTATCACCCGCAGGGTGATCCTCCGCCCGAGAGGTTTAACCGGACCCTGCTGGACATGCTCGGCACTTTGGAGATCGGACAGAAGAGTAAGTGGAGTCAGCACATCGCCCATTTGGTTCACTGTTACAATTGCATGCGCAATGACGCTACGGGGTACTGGCCTTATTATCTGATGTTCGGGTGGGAAGCGAGGTTGCCCATTGATCTGAGTTTTGGGACTGAAGCGGCTGAATTACCTTCGAAGCCATGTCTGAAGTACGTGTCCGATATGAGTTGAAAAGGGCGTACGAGTCAGCTGAGGCGGCGGCCAGCAAGCAGAATCAAGGGAATAAGAGGAGGTATGATCAGAAAGTAAAGTTCGCCCAACTTATGCCGGGAGACCAAGCTCTCATATGGAATTTAGGACTACTGGTAAGCACAAGTTGGTCGATCGTTGGGCAGCCACCCGCTATGTGGTGGAGAGCCAGATGCCGAATCTCCCTGTTTACCGGGTGAGACCCGAGGATGGGAAGGGGCCTGTCAAGGTACTCCATCGGAACCACCTGTTGCCTCTGGGTCAAGAGGTGCAGGTAGACCCAGAGCCCAAATGGGAGTTTACGCCTAGTAGGACTACTCTGCGGAGGCATGGGGCAAGGGAAGAGCCCATTGTGAAAGAGACGGGGCCGGACTCCCACCTGGAAAGGGATACTGATTTGGGAGATGATGATTCAGATGTGTGGTACCTACTTCCGTTCGTTAATACCCCGGTACTGGAAGAAGCGGCTCCTGACCCTTCCCCCACTGAGTTAGGTGAGAGGAGGTAGGGTGTTGGGGGGGCAGCCTGGGATACAGCCGGCCTTGGAGGGAGGGAGGGTGGAACCAGAACCCGAGACAGAGGGCTCCAAGTTGACGAGGGGTCCCAGTGAGGGAGCGGGCGAGGGTTCGACAGGTAGACCTGGGGTGTCTGAGCCGGGAGGGTTGGTAGAAGAGGTACAGAGGTCTCAGAGAATTGGGACCCCCCCTGGAGAGGTTGACCTATACAGAGCCGGGAGAACAGGGTGTGATCTCTACCGCCCTGGGAAGTTATGTCACTGCTCTCTGCACCTGGGTTGGGTTTTGGGTTTTGGGTTTTGAAAGGAGGATTGGTAAGCTCCTTTAATGTCATGAGGACATGACTTTCTTTGGTGAGGGGAGAGTGTAAGGGCTTTCTTCTTTTATGTTACTGTGAAGGCTCATAAAATGGCTTCTTTGTTATGTTAGAATAAAAATGGCTTTTCTGTAATAATAACTGCGAATGTAAGGAGTTCTCTCTCTCTCTGCTTGTTTGGGTTATATTATTGATAGGAGCGAGAACGAACCAATGAGTGTCCATGTTATTCTTTTTGTGGGTGATATTCTGTCTCATATGGCTAGGGACCGTGTGGTTTGGCGGGCTTTCAGGAGGAGACCCGAAGAGGACGGACGTGTTGGACGTGCTCTGGTCGACCACCGTGGTTGGTCCCGAGCGGCGAGTCAAGTGGGTTGGAGGAGATCACATGGTGGAAAGAGGACTCCGTTAATTGAGCCCCAACCGTTGTGCACGAAGTGGATGAACTCTGATAAGTCTCGTCCTTTTACTTTCCCTTTTATATTGTATCTCTATTAATTACATAGTTCCAGTAAGATTTATAAAGTGTAATCTGTATATTGTACATTGTGTGCTGTCTGATATTTGATGTGTGAGTTTGTACCAGGTGGCATTACACAGCAATGACGCAACCGCGAGCCACAGTTTGGCGGGCGGACGGGGTTTCCCCTAGGTACGCATGAGCCGATAGACCTGAGCATTACATTGTAATAGAGAAAAGGGCCAGGAGTGAGACCAGTGCATGAACCACGTCGCGTTTGCTGCCCACATTTCTATGCTCCTTACAATCCCTTCATTGATGCTCGCACTGAAACCAAGAGGATGCCAACTGTCCCTGCTGTATTTATAAGTCTCAGGTTGTGGGACCACCACTGTTTTGCTATGACTGGTACCAGCCTTCTGCTTGACTCAAAGGTAAGACTCTGAAAGAAACTTGCTCTTTCCCGTGCTGTTTTCCCACCCTCACTGCAAATTTCTAATATCTGTGGATGCTTTAGAGTGGGTATCAAAGAATAATAATGGTTGACTGATAAAGCTGAACACTTCATATCTCTATCACCTGCATATTCCACCTACAAACTCCCGAATGTTCTACACTGAATACTCTACTTAGCATTACTGTTGCAAACAAGACAACATATGACCATCCATTATCCATTCAATGTGCTCTTTATGGAGGTACACTACAGTACAGGAATATCAAGCTTTCTGGCAGTTCAGGAGGGAAATGTAAGTAGTTCAATTTATCTGGGTCAAATTCAGGTACTTCTTTTGATGTCTATAAGACTATAAGGCATAGGAGCAGAATTAGGCCATTCCATCATAGCTGAATTATATCCCTCTCAACCCAATTTTTCCTGTCTGCTCCCCATAACTTATGAAGCCTTTACGAATCAAGAACCTATCAACCTCCATTTTAAAATGTACCCACTGACGTCGTCTCCTCAACCGTCTGTGGCAATGAATTCCACAGAATCACCACCCCCGGCTAAAGAAATTCCTCCTCATCTCTGTTCTAATGGATGGCGTTCTGTTCTTTGGCTGTTCTCCCTGGTTCTAAACTATAGGAAACATCCTGTCCATGTCCACTCTGTTTTAGGCCTTGCTATATTCGATAGGTTTCAATGAAATCTCCCTTTCTGGCAATCTGGTGTCACAGTAAAGGATACATTTCTCAGTTCTGCATGGCAGCCGACGTGACCGAGAACACAGATGGAAAATTGAGCAGTTGCTCTCTTGATGGTAATGAGTCAGACTGAGACTCTCTGTATACACTTGATCTGTTTTCAGCCATCTTCTCTGTGCCTTGAAGCTGTCCTTCTGCAATGGTATGCAATGTCTTGAGTCCTGCGGAAGGGTCTCAGCCCGAAACGTCGACTGTTTACTCTTTTCCGTAGATGCTGCCTGGCCGGCTGGGTTTATCCAGCATTTTGTGTGGGTTGCTTGGAATTCCAGCATCTGCGATTTCCTTGTGTTTGTTTTTGTTACTTCTGTAATGGTGAGTGATTTTGGAATGTTATAATTTGTTAGTGCTACAGTCAGTTCCAGGGCTATTGTGAGGCACCAGAAAATGCAAGGTTTATAAAATTAAGGGTTCTGTTGCTGTACAGATTATTGTAGTTCTTAGCCAAATAATGTTTATTTTGCATCGAAAGCTTTACTTAAAAATAAGAAAACAAAGGCAGTGATGGTTAATGTTCAAATATGTATAAACAGGGTAAAGTCACATTATCATTAGCAAAGAAATAAATCATGTTGATCATTTTGAAACTAATAATTTTACTTGCTTGAGGTTGACTGGTTGAACATGTGATCTATGAAATTGATTTAATGAATTGGTTCAGAATGGCTGCCAAAAGTTTGCAAGTGTATGTGTGCATCGGATTAGGTGGGTGAGTAACAGTTGCCAAGTCGCAAAGCAGCACAGTTTGACATGCGATCTGACCAAAGTGATTCTGGCTTGTATTGTTCTGTGCCCATGTGGAGTCTGATTGGGTCATGGTGTTGGAGTGTGGGAAAAAGACCTTTACTGTTTTATGAACCAGTACCTCCTCAGAGTAGTTCACGCAGAAGATCAACGTGCCTGGTTGTACTAATCTGGAAAGGCAATCATTTGTATGAAAACAGAACTTTCTGGTACGACTGATGCTGACATTAAATAACCTTTCAGTTAATGTACAACAAGAACACAGACACTCACAAGAACCAGGCCAGATACAAACAAAGTCCTTTCTTCCACCTCCAGTAAACAATATTATAACATGATGGGAATCAATTTTCAACTTGCCTCCCTGATGAGAATCTAATATTGTAAATATACAGCAGCAAGTGGAAAGCAACGCCGGTACGATGGGGTGTCCAATACTGGAGGGCCTGAGACTGAAGATGAAGAAGAAGATTTAGTGGATCCCATTACAAACATCAGGGAGCAATGCGAGCAGATTGAACGGTGCGTGTAACTGCGGTGGCACCCCAGACACATGCCCAGCACGAGTGAACTCCACGTCACAAACAACAGAAACATGCACAGAGGAGCTATTTGACTTCCTGCATGCCTGTGACCAGCGTGGGGCCGAGCAAGTCTTGAAATGACGTGAAATTCATTTCTGAAGAAAGTACTGTGTGTTGTGTTACTCACTGATTTCAGATGGTGTATATGACAGGCTAATCTTTGCTGTCCACTGCACAATGATTCAGGTACTGCTCTTACTGTATCTGTAATTAAGCTTGGTGCCAGCATTTGTTAGTCATTAATTGAACTTAAGCATTTATTGAACTTAAATTTAAAAAGGTAGCTGTATTTGACCTCCACTGTTATCAAAGTAAGTTATATGGAGATAAATTCTAGACAGGGCAGGTAACTAACAGCTTGGAACTGCCCTGAACCAGAAATTTGAAAATGAAGTGTCACTAAACATATATATATATATATATATATATTTAATTGGTTAACTTCTCCAGTGTAATGTTCTAGCATTATTATTGGACTGGCCCTTTAGGTTAAATGATTGGTGGCTGGAGACCTCCTTATGGCTTCAAGTTGAAGCATGCTGTGTTGTTTTTAATGATGTGCGAAGTTGGACAGGATTTAACTGCATCAAAAGAAAGCAAACCACACCTCTGCCTTCATCAATGAATCTAGTTATTATGCAGGAACCTTTCCAAACTTTCTGAGGCAGTCAACAGTACAAACATAATGGAACGATAAAAAGGAGGGAGAAGATCATTGGGGATTACTCAGCTCCGCAAGTCAGCTCAAGAAAGTTGACAACCCAAACTACATACTCCCAGTTGGTGGTGACAAAAATACGGAACTCAATTCCAAGCTGGGAGCTTTATCACTTCACACTTCTTACATGTAAGGTGAGCTATCTTTGCTTGTCTGGCAAATTATTTCTACTTACTTCATTGCAGCTCACTTTAGTGCTGCATATTAGGGATATGTTTGGTGTGACAGGGAAGTTCATCCTTCATTATATGGGTAAGCTGCAGCATTATCACAAAAGTCACTTGCCACTTCATGCGGTAATAACATTTATTTTCAATTTGTGTGAATAAACTCACATTAATCCTCAAAGAGGATGTGTCAGTACAACTGCTGCTGCCAAGCTCTTGTTACGTGGATACAAAACAATTGTGGTTTCAACCTAATGACATCACACTCCTTTAATTACCGATGGAGTGGACTTTCTGTGGTTGTGGCTTATCTTTACACTGAGTGTGGAATCCTTATATTTCCTATTTCTTTGCAGCAAAGACACAGAACTACCATAAAACAGTATATGTACTGTATAGTTTTATGAAATAGTGTATATATACACTATTGTAAAATACCACAGAACTGTATATGCATCACACTGCTTTATTGTTTCAAGTATGCAGCACACTGATATAAAGCACCATTAACAATGTGTATATCATGTGCAATTGTTTACATTCCATGCTACTCTATATCACGCGATATATACAGTATATCCTTTTGTTGGGTGATGAGAGGTGTGGAAACATCTGCATAATTCACAGCAACCGACTTTGAGTTGGGTCCATTTTGAGAGACTGGTCTGACGTGATGACGTGGAGTTTTTTTACCATGCTTGATGGCGTGCATTTGGTTAACAACAAAGTGAGCTGTTATGGTTTCCCTTAAACTTCAAACGCCTCTGCCGTTTTATGTACAAAAACCTACATTGGACCTCGTAGGTTTTTGTAAAGAAAGCAGCAGAGGCATTTGAGGTTTAAGGGAAACCATAACAACTCATTTTATTGTCAACCAAACTCAGAACATAAAGCACAGTAAAAAAAAATCATGTCAATAGGACATCACATCAGACCAGCTTCTTAAAGTGAACCCCAACTCAACATAGGTGGTTATAAATTATGCATATGGTTCCACACCTCACATTACCCTACATTTTCATAAAGTCCCATGAATAAGTATTACTGTACAGCACAAAGCAAAATGTATAAAATGATGTATAAATTGCACTGACGTAAAGTATCGTAAAGCTGTTGGAGGTAAGATTAAAGCCCCATTTGAAACTGAAGCTAAAGGTTTAAGAGTATTTTAGACTATTATCTGAGACAAAGACGGAAATTTAAAAATGTGTGCATTTTATTTTTGTAGTTTGGGACCTCGTCTGAACCCCTGAGTAGTTTTCAGCTGTGCTGCAGCTCCCAGCCATTCATTATCTATATATAAAGCACATCTAAGCTACTTAATTAGGACATTGCCTTCAAAAATCGCCCAAATATTCCTTACTCTGGATTCAGCACAGGGGCTCTGCTCAACCAAGTAGAGATAGAGAGTGAAACGACAGACTCAGTTGAAAGATTCTTAAAGGGTTGTTAAATCTACCCGAAGAACGTGATCAAAATTGAAGAGTGGAGCAGTTTTGCATGTGCTTTGGTTATCCATAAGAATGGGAGTTATGAGACGACGCAGGAAGATTGTGTTTTTGTCTGCCTGCTTTCTTGGGTCTGTGTCTCTTTTGTTTTGTATGATGCAAGCACAGGACATCAGTTCAACGGCAATGGGGCACAGGCTGCACACTCAGGATCCTGAGCAGCCTAGTACAAGAGCAAATAGGCCCAAGAACAGGAGTGCCCACAACAGCATTTTCCACTCGCGGAGACAATACAAGTCAAGGCACTTCGCACAGTCTGTACAGATCATGGAGTCAAATCTAAATCACAAGACTAAGAAGCTACAGCTTCATCAAAAGCCTAAAGGCATTAATGGAATCAGATGGTTGGGACAGGACAATGAAATTGTAGAGGTTTCAAACAATGCCCGGGACAAAGGGACTGCTCAGGAATTGGCAAGGACCAATAGCTCAGCATTGCAGATAAAACAAAATGAGAAGAGAAAGAGGGCAGCAAAAGCAAGCAAGCACTGCCTTTGGTTTGATGGGTTCCACTCAGTCGATTTCCTGGATGGAGCAGATCCAAGCAAACCGCTCCGATGGTTCAGCCAGAGAGACCGAGAGCTGATGAAGCTCATGGCTAGAGGGTCTGTCCTGAAGGCTGGATATCCCACTCGGAGCGAGCAGACGGTCTGTGTGGTGTTGAGCGTTAACAACTCACTTGCTGGTGGGGGCAGCAGAGATCAGCACCGAGCGGGAGCCCGTGGATTAGTGAAGGGACTGAGTGACCTGCGGGAAGTCACCGCTTTTCACTTGGATCGAATCCTCGGGCTCAACGTCAGCCAGCCGGTGGTCGCACGCCGGTGGAGGACCCGGCTGCTGCCGCACCAGTACACAGATGGGTCAGCAAAGCCCATTGTATGGTGGGACCCACGGATGCTTCTGTTTCAGGATACAAGCCAGCAGAAGGATGCCTTCCGCCTTGCCCAGTTCCCATCTGTCTTCAGGAAATGCCAGGAAAGCGACAGAGAAGTGTGCGTCCAGGAAAACAGTCTGGAGATGCAGAAGATGAAGCTGTTGAATTACTTTATCCAGGTAAGTCTAACACAGAAACATTTGGATATGCAGCACCTAACACTGGGAGTAGTAAATTCCCCCTTCTCCAGCCCTTTATCTCTTTCACCAATCGACTTCCCAGCACTTCATTTCACCCTTCCCCCTCTCCTATCACCTACTACCTTGTACTTCTTCCTCCCCTCCTCCCACCTTCTTACACTGACTTCTCATCTTTTTTCTCAAGCACTGTTGAAGGGTCTCAGCCTGAAATGTTGACTGTTCACTCTTTTCTACGGACTTGCTGCCTGGCCTGTTGAGTTCCACCATCCGTTTGTGTGTGTTGCTTGAATTTCCAGCATCTGCAGATTTTCTCTTGTTATAATTCATTTTAATTAATTTGATGGTCACCTTCAGGTCTTCCAGATGATTTTATGTTTCTTTCTTCAGTTCACTTGCCTCTAAGTGATATTACCCAGGCGAGGTGCTGGTCACGGGCCTCTCAGAGGTTCACATTGCCATCCTTTGCTGGAAGTGGTGTAGGAATTTTCAGGCCAACACTCCCTACACTGAGGCCAGTTACTTGCATTGGGGTGGCTGCTGTTGTTGTTGCTAATTAACCGGACTCTGAAAACTCGCACCCATTCCTCGTTCACACTTTATTTACTTGTGCACAGCGGTTCCTGTCACCGCACTGTTCTGAAGAGAAATGAGAAGCAGAGAAGTACCATTTTTATACAGAATTAACTAGCGATTACAGATATTGACCAAGTGGTAACCTTGTGTATGTTCCAGTTCCTTATTTGCAAGATCAATCGCCATTCGCAATACAAGTGTTAAAAGCCAAGCTACAAGCTAACAACCGATACTATAAAGTTATGTCCTTACATCATTACCCTGTCTCCATATGACTCCTGTCCACTGCTATGCTCTTCAAACACCTTCCTTGCCTGGGCTGATTGCACATTATCTGCATGCTATGCTTGCTTGGGCATTATTCTAACCATTGCCTTGCTCCAAATTCCATACTGTGTTCCCTTCTGACACTGTCCACCCCAAAGACCATTGCAAGTTCATCCTCGCCCTTCCCGGTCTTCAGTACTCTTGCTCACCATCCCCGTACACAGACACCCATTCCTCTTTCCCAGACTGGCCTCAGCACCAGCTTGTACTGAGTTACTCCAGAGAGGGAGCCTGGTCGTGCCCTTTGTGACCTCAGGTAAGCAGGCGTCCAAATTCAAGCTTAATGTCACAGGCATACCAACACAGGGTATAATTGCCATAAAAGTTGTTTTGTCTGCAGCAGCAACTCCATATGTTCCAAACATGACAAACATAAACTTGAATGAACATAAATTATACATAACTTACATGATAAAACAACACTAATGCAAGTCAAGAGAGGAAAAAACAAATAATAGTCCGAAGTTCAGAAAGCATAGAAAATTATAGCACAGTACAGACACTTCAGCCCACAACGTTGTGCCGACCCTGTAATTTGCTCTAATATCAATCGAACCCTTCGCTGCCGCGTAGCCCTCTGGTTTTCTATCATCTATGTGCCTATCTTAAGTGCCCCTAATGTATCTGCTTCAACCACCACCTCCGGCAGGTTTGTTCCTCAATACTCAATACTCATTGTGTAAAAAACTTACTTCTGACATCCCCACCCCCCATACTTCCCTCCCTTGACCTTAAAATGATGTCCCGTTGTATTAGCCATTTCTGCCTTGGGCTAAACAGTCTCTGGCTATCCACTCATTCTATGCCTCTTATCATCTTGCACACTTCTATCAAGTCATCCTTCATTCTCTTTTGCTCCAGAGAGAAAAGCCCGAGCTCACTTAACCTATCCTCTTAAGACGTGCTCTGTAAAGCAGAAAGCATCTGGGTAAATCTTCTCTGCATGCTCTATATTAGTATTAGGGTTTTTTTCCAGATTGGTCCAAGAACTTGATGGCAGTGTTGAGGAAGCTGAACCTTGGGGTGTGGTTTTCAGCCTCCTGTGTCTCATGCTGAATGAGGGCATGGATGGTAGTGCCCTGAAACAGGAGCAGGAGTCGGCCATCTGGCCCGTCGAGCCTGCTCTGCCATTCCATAAGATCATGGCTGATCTGACATGCGCTCATCTCCACCTACCTGCCTTTTGCCTATCACCCTTAATTCTCCTGCTATGCAAAAATCTATCCAGCCTTGTCTTAATTATATTTACTGAGGTAGCCTCCACTGCTTCATTGGGCAGAGTATGCCACAGATTCCCCACCCTCTGAGAAAAGCAGAGGTGTAGATAGGGTAGAAATGGAGAGAGAAAAAAAAGTAGGGCTAATTGGAAAATGGTGTCAAAGAGCTAGCACAATCATGACGGGCTGAGTGGTCTATCCTGGGAATGTCTGGTAACCCACTTAGTAGCAGAAACAGCAACCACTGCTTTCTATTTATGAGGGCCTTTATCTGAGAAATGCTGTAGCTACTTAAAATATTGAGGCTGTAGTTCAGAAGGCTGTGACTTTAAATTATCCAGGAACCCACCGTAGTTTTGGCTTGTAACCTCATTTGCCATTGCTCATGATAACAAAAGGCTTCTGTAAAATAAAAGATCGTCCCCTCTGTGCTCTAATACATTTGGACAATAGGGGCCGCACATTCCCTACAGGAAATCTGTTCACGCTGCTCAAATGTTTTTTCTGGTCTGTACCACAAATTATTTGTGGGCCAAGTGGAACCTGCTCTCAAATCTCGCTGTAACTGGGATATGTCTCTGTTTTCCCTCTATAGTTTGCAATGTAGTGAAAGGAATTGGGTAGTAATTCGCGTAAAGTCATCAAAATATTGCAGGTGCTGGAAGTCTTAAGTATAAGCAGATATTTCTGGAAATCCTCAGCATCATCTGTAGAGAGTGAAATTGAGTTATTACTTCAATAAAACCTGTATAAAAAATTTTGCCAAGAAATATGACAGTGGGCACTACGGTAGCATAGTGGTCAGTGTGACACTATCATAGCTCGGGGCGTTCCAGCGTTCGGGGTACAATTCTGGCGTCGTTCTGTAAGGAGCCCCTGTGTGTCCTTCCCATGGAATGTGTAGGTTTTTCCCAGGTGCTCCAGTTTCCTCCTACAGTCCAAAGGTACAGTGGGTAGGTTAGTTGGTTGTTGTAACTTGTCCCGTGGTTAGGTTAGGGTTAATTGGCGTAGTGGGCTTGCTGAGGTGGCGTGGCTCAAAGGGCCAGAATAGATAAATAATTAAATAAACAGATAGATATGGGCAACCTTGGCTTTCTGGCATAATTAGAATATGACAGCTATTTAAAAACTATCAGTCATGGAGTTAGAGAGCAGTACAGCTCAGAAACGGTCTCCTGTCCGTCTAATCCATGCCAAACTGTTATTCTGCCTACTCCCATCGACCTACGGCCAGGCCACTGCCCTCCATACCTCTCCCATCGATGTACCTATGCAAGCTTCTCTCAAACGCTGTCATTCAACTCGCATGCTCCACTTCTGCTGGCAGTTCATTCCATACTTGCGTCACCCTCCGAATGAAGAAGTTTCTTCCTAAGGTTCCCCTTAAATTATCTACCTTTCAATTGTAAACTATTATCTTGACTTCTAGTCTCACCCAAACTCAGTGGAAAAAGTCTGCTTGAATTTAGCCTATCTGTATCCCTCATAATTTTGTATACCTCTATCAAATCTCTCCTCATTCCCCTACACCCCAGGAAATTAAGTTCTAACCGATTCAATCTTTCCCTACAACTCAGGTCCTCTAGACCCGACAACATCCTTGTAAATTTTCTCTATATCCTTTCAATCTTATTGACGTATTCCCTGTAATGATACTCCAAATTTGCCCCCACCAATGTCTTATACAACTTCAGCACAACATCCCAAATCCTGTCCTCAATACATTGATTTATGAAGACCAATGTGCTGAAACATCTCTTTGCAACCCTCTCTTCGTGATCCCACTTTCAAGGAATTATTGATCTGCATTCCCAGATTGATTTGTTCTACAGCACTTCTCAGTATCCAATCGTGCACTGTGCAAGTATTACCCTGGCTTGTCCTCCCAAAGGGCAATACTTCATGCTTATCTACATTAAATTCCATCTAACATTTTTGCATCTGGTCCAGATCCCATTTCAAGATCTGATAGTCATCCTCACTGTCAACTATACTCCCATTCTTCAAATTTGCTGATCCAGTTAACACATTATCATCCAGATCATTGATATAGATGACAAACAACAAAGGACCCAGCACTGATGCCTATGGCACACTACTAGTCACAGGCTTCCAATCAAAGAGGCCACCATCTGCTACCACTCTCTGTCTTCTCCCACAAAACCAATGTTGAATCAAACTTACTACCTCATCTTTGAATGCCAAGCAGCTGAAACTTCAGAACCAGTGTCAACTTTGTCAAAGACCTTGTTAAAGTCCATGTAGACAACGGCTACTACCTTACTTTCATCAGCTTCCCAAGTAGCCTCCCTGAGATTGGTTAGATGTGACCTATCACGCACAATGCCACGTTGATTATCCCCAATCAGGCCCTGTCTATCCAAATTCTTATATATCCTGTCTCTTAGAATACCTCCCAATACTTACCCACTGCTAACGTCAGGTTCAGCTTATTTTTGGAGTCTATCTTAAATAATTTCCTAGTTTATTCATAGAGCCTTCCTTGAATATTGGTCTTCTTTTGGTCATTAATATTTATCTTAAGCATTGTTATTTATCAGAGGTACATGTTAGCATAGAGGGTAATAGGACAGAGCAGGGTGGTGCAGGGGAATTTAGGTTGAAGCACTTTTGTTGGTGGGGGGGGTTATGTGACAAATATACACACTCTTTCTCTTTTACACTTGCACAAGCACATGTGTGCACGCACATACAGCGCACATTGACGAATCCACAGTACATTGACATGCATTAGGAATTTGCAGTTGTGTGTTGGCACAGTATACAACCTAAAAAAAACAATAACAATCAACAATTCTAAAGAATAAAGAATTATATAAAATAAAACAATGGTTCGAAGTAAATTAGGTAATCACTTTGCAAAATGACCTCATCAGTCCATTGGAGCGTCTCCAAGTTCCCAGTTGCCTGTCCCACCAGCTTTTGACCTCCCACATTTTTTGACAGAAGAAGAAAGGCATCAGTTAGTCTTGTGAGACCATGGATCTGCGCCTGGAAAGTCTTCACCCTTCGGGGGGCAGGCCTGGGCAAGGTTGTATGGAAGACTAACAGTTGCCCATGCTGCAAGTCTCCCCTCTCTATGACACCAATGTTGTCCAAGGGAAGGACATTAGGATTCATACAGCTTGGCACCAGTGTCATCGCAGAGCAATGTGTGATTAAGTGCCTTGCTCAAGGACATAACACGTTGCCTCGGCTGGGTCTCGAACTCACGACCTTCTGGTCTCTAGTCCAATGCCTTAACCACTTGGCCACGTGCCCACATCTACAAAGCCCAAGACAAAGTCAAGGACCAGCACCCTTCCCTCTGACTAGGCATAGTACAGCACTCCGGTCTCAGAGAGTTGATAGTTCTAGCCTTGTTGCTCTCCTTTTATGCCCTGCTCTTTTCTGCTGGTAAGTACACATTCATTATCTTTTTCCATGTCCACCCCTACCAGATCTATTTCTGTTTCTTGCCGAATCTCCTTAATCAGACTCCGTTGTCTCTCATGTTTTGCCACAAATCTTCCTCATTGTTCTCTGTGACACCGCCCCCATCCTTTCCTGCTCCTTAAAATCCACACTGTTTATAAACTCACTCATTCTATTTCTCTCTCCACAGATACTGCCTGACCTACTAAGTATCTCCAGCATTTTCTGTATTTATTGTAGTCCTGTTCTTTTTTTACCAAGCCTGTCAATTTGGGACTTCATGTTCAATGCAAGTACTGATCAAATAGGTGGTTAATTTTGTTTTTCTAGAGATACTTTCATAATCTGAAGCACAAAGAATCTGCTGGAGGAAGTAAACAGTTTGAGTAGCATTTGCAGTAAGATAAAAATTCCTTTGTTCTCACAGGTGCTGCAAAAACTGTTGACTTCCTCCAGCAGATTGTTCGGTTGCTCCAGATTCCAGCAGTCTCATGTGTCTCTATAATCTCAGACACTGAGTTAGTTAAAGTTGTTTACTAAAACCTTATTTGATTCACCAAGGAGAAAGAGACCTCCAATGCATTGAATGGGTAACCCCTGCCTTGTTCAGGTTGGTGCAGACATTAATCATGCTCAAACAATGAAATCTCAAATTGTCAATCTGCAGCACACAGATCCATTTAGCTGATATGATGCAGCACTGATGATGCCGCGAAGGGCAAGAGCCACACTTCCCAGCTGCAGGCAGGCAGTTGAAAGGTTGTCAGAGATGACATTGAGATTGTAGGATACTTTGGAAGTAAGCACAGGTAATTTGATACCGAAATTTATCAAAAGAAAAGTAGAGTTTACGGTCCCCACATCAGCAAATCTTTCTTTCAGGTTTGCCCATTTAAACATTTTGCACTTTTTAAAAATATAAGTATTGACAATATATTTATTGGCTGTACACCCAATGAACTGTTTTCTGTTCCCCTCTTCTGCACTGGGGTACACCTGCTGAGACCAACGCAGTGGATAAGCCTATGATCAAGCCGTTCCCAGACAGAGGCACTGGACTTGGAATGCTTGCACACGGCCCTCAGAACTTCCGGTCCAGTCTAAGAGGGCAGCATAAACTTCTGCAAATCCCAGCCCCGGGGCTGAGAAATCCATCTGCTGATCCAGCGCCAAGTGAACTAGAAGCCAATAACTCAAGAACAGCTGAGGCAGGTGTAGGCCACAGGCTCTCCAGCCTGCCCGCCACTGAGGATTATCATAGCTCATCCGTGTTGGCCTCAGTTGTCTGTGCCACCTCCCCGAAGCCCTCAATTCTTTATCTTTCAGATTTTTATCTAATTCCACAATGAATATATCTCAAGATCTCGCACGCACCACCTTCAGGAGCAGACACTTCCAGAGAGGCACACTATCCTGTCAGAGAAGAAATTTCCGTGAATCTGTTTTTAGTGACCAGCCACACATCTTTTGATTATGTTCTCTTGTTCATGGCCCTCCAACGAGTGAAAACATCTCAGCATCTACTCTGCCAAGCCCCTGAACATCTTCAAGAAGCTCACCCCTTATTCTACTTACCTCCAAGGAATACAGTCTCAAGCCAGCTTCATTCTTTCGAAAGGACAACACTTTCATCTCAATAATTAGCCAAGTGGAACTTTTTTGGACTGTCTCCAATGCTAGATTAGAGGTGTGGTTAGGGCACCACCAGCATCCTATACAACTGCAACTCAACCTCCCTATTTTTAAATGCCACCCCTCTGCTGTTTTCCTTCTTATCTACTTGTTGGACCTGTCCGTTGACTTTTCATGATTCATGTACTGGAACACCCAGATCCCTCCGACCCTCACTCATTCACAGTCTTTCTCAGTTTAGATAATAATTTGCCTTTCATAGATTCATAAATTTATATAGGCCCTTCGGCCCAATTTGTCCATGTCAACCAAAGTGTCTACCTGAGCATTTGCCTGCATTTGGCCCATATCCCTCAGAACTTTTCTTATCCATGCATTGGTCCTAATGTCTTTCAAATATTTTTATTGTTCCTGTGATTCCTTCCACTTACTGGAGAATGGTTCTCATGCTCTATTCCACTCATCCACTGGCGCGTGGCCAAGTGCTTAAAGCATTGGACTAGTGATCTGAAGGTCGTGAGTTCGAGCCTCAGTTGAGGCAGCGTGTTGTATCCTTGAGCAAGGCATTTAACCACACATTGCTCTTGCACGTTTATAGCCCAGAGGCGGTGGTTGGTACAGTATGAAGAAGACAAGACAAGGCATTTGTGATTCTCTCACCCCCTTCCAACTCATCTGGACCATGGTCCTCATAATCCTTCCAACTCAGTTTCCTGTACTCCCTTTAAACTGCCCAGGGTCCCATTTTCCCATATTCCCTTTAACCTTAACAAGTTCACAGGGACATATTCTGTTATAGCATGGAGACATGGCTTTGATGCAGGATTTCGATCAGAAACATCCTTTTCTCCCACAGTTTCTGCCTAACCTGCTGAGTTCCTCCAGCAAATTGTTTGCTGCGTATGATACTAGGTAACACCTAAAAAAAGAATGAATTAAAAATGTGTTGGGGTACTAATATAAATAACATACAATAGCCCAGAAAATCTGTTAAGCAAGCCTCAGCAAAGCCCCGAGCATGCTGGATTATCGGTTCACTGTAGTACATTTGGTCTGAATTGTCCAGCAGGTGACCAACCAAATGAATGGGAAAATAATCATCTAGTGGGTGGAAGGTAAGCCAAACCTTTCATTTGATTGAGTCAGTTTAAATTTTTAATTGTGCGTCTGTAATAATTTTTATTTTTTAATGCTATGTTTTTTGTTTGGCTGGCTTTGAGCAGTTTTGGACGTGGATATTAAAATTGTTCATAAGCATGCAATTTGAGCAGCAGAACTGAGAAGCAGTGAACACTGGGGGAGAAACATTCTCTTTCAGAGCTGCTGTTTTTGTGCAGCAGGTTGCTCGACCCGAGGAGCCTTGTACTGCCCTTGGTGTGGTGACGAGCTGGGTTCCAGACTCCTCGTGGAAATCAGCACAGTTGTTGGAGGACTGTGACTAGTCGTGTGCCCCAGGGATCAGTATTGGGTCTGTTGTTTGTCACCTACTGTATCTGAATGATTTAGAAGATAATGTGGTAAACTGGATCAGCAAATTTGCAGATGACACCAAGGTAGCAGACAGCAAGGAAGGCTAACAAAGCTTGCAGCGAGATCTGGACCAGCTGAAAAAATGGAAGACGGTATTTAACACAGACAACTCTGAGGTGTCGTTCTTTGGGAGGACAAACTAGGGCAAGGCTTACAGAGTGAATTGTAAGGCACCGAGGTGTGTGGTAAAACAAAGAGGCCTAGGAATACAGATCCATAATTCCTTGAAAATGGCATCATGTCATCAAGAGAGCTTTTAGCACATGGGCCTTCATAAATCAGGGTATTGAGTACCAGAGTTGGCATGTTATGTTGAGGTTGCATAGGGTATTGGTGCAGCCAAATTTGGAATACTGTAGGCAATCCTGGCCAGCTACCTACAGGAAACAGATCTGTAAGCTTGAAAGAGTGTAGAGAAAATTTATACAGATGTTGCTGGAACTTGAGGGCCAGAGGGATATATTGAATAGCCTTGGACTTTATTCCCTGTAGTGCAGAACAATGCAGGAGATCGTATAGAGATGTGCAAGTTATGAGTGGTGTAAAGAAGGTGAAGGCATGCAGGCTTTCCCTCCTTGTGTTGGGTGAGATGAGAACTAGAGGCATAGCTTAAGGGTGAAGGTGAAATATTTAAATGAAATCTGAGGGGTGACTGCTTCCATTCAGAAGGTAGCACGAGTGTGGAATGAACAGCTACTGGAAGTCATGCTGCGGATTCAATTATAGCATGGGTAGTGTAGCAGTCAGCACGACGTTTTCACAGCTTGGGCCGTTCTGGAGTCTGGAGTACAATTCTGGTGCCATTCTCTGTATGCCCTCCCAGTGGAATGTGCTGTACTGCTAAATAAATTAGTAAATGTTAGAGATACTTGTATAGGATGTTAAAGGTATGGAAGGCCATTGCCAGCGCAGGTGAATGAGACTAGGCAGAGGACCAGGCAGGCAAGGACGAGATGGGCTGAAGGGACTGTTTCTGTGCTGTGTGCTCTATGGCTGTATGGAAGAAGCGGTATAGTTACAAGCCACCGGCAATCCCAGGGCAACAGAAGATTTGCCATGTGTTTAGATGTAATGAGCATGGAAACAAGAGCACAGAATTTGGTTACCACCGCACTCTGAGAACTGATCTGGCCCGAGCAAATCGGCGATGAACCCATTTGCTAGCAATATGTCCCACTGATCAATTCAGCAGAGAATATGTTCGTAATGGTCCATTTGTTTCCAGGAAAAGTGGCGCTCTTTGGCAGGGGTCAGTTATCGTTCTCGGTGACTGTCCTGCCTTTTTGTCACTGCAACAAACTTCTCTGAAAGAGATAGTATCCCCAATTCTACACATGGATTTTGGCATCTCTTCCCAATTACAAAATAGCTTTGCAGCAGGCGATCATTCAGCTACTGTCTTCCTGTGGCCACGTTCCTATATTGTGCATTGACCTGCTCCTGCTTCTCCACAAAGCAGCCTTTCCTGCCAAGTGCTTCCATCCTTATTCCATATTCCATTGTAATGTGGCTTTAGTGTCTTGGATGCAGTCATGTTCACTAATACGCTTTGCATGCTACCAACGGGAATTCTGTTGATTTCTTCCATAATTATTTTATTTATTTCAGGATGTTGAGGTAATTTTGGCCAGCTTTAAAAGAGCGAAGGATAAGCATACATTCACTTTCAATGATTTAGATTGGTAAGTGTTCATCCACTACACGGAAAAATGTTAAAAAAAAGTTCAAGGTTATTGTCATTCAACAATACATATGTATACAGCTAAGCGAAACATCGTTCCCTTGTGGCCGAGATGCAAAACGCAGTATGTAAGTGTAGTCATACATAGCAAATATAGTTACGATCCAGCAGATACAGTCACAAAATACTATTAGTGTCAGGTCTACACATGCGGGCTCCTCCCAGTCTCCATTCAGCTAATAGGATTCACCTGCCACTCATTTCCAATTCATCACCTCATCACATGCAACCTATTTAAACCCAGCTCCCATCCCCAACCAGTTGCTCCTAGCCTTCAGTTATTTTGTTGCCTGTGCGCTTGGTATCTGTTCTCTCTTGTTTTGTGACCCTTTGTGGCTAGTTATTTTGCAGTTGATTATTATTGTTCCCCACTAAATCACCTCTGCTGCTCTACTTTAGGGTCAAGCCTCCTCGACATTTCCTGACATTTAGCACAAGTGCCTGAGTGACACGGCCTGAAGGTTGACAGGCTGACATAAAGTGCCAGGTGTATGCTCGTGTAAGACAGCACAATGTTACTGGCACTGTTGTAACAAAACAAGCAGTCATATAATAAATTACACATTAAAGTTGTAACCTCAAACCAGGCCTTTTGGCCCAAGAAGGCCATTTTAGCAGCTTGCCCAAATGTCCTTTGTTGCCATAAAAAAGGTTGATTTTAATTCTTGTCACTTCCTGCAGAGAATGACAAGTTTCAGAGGTGCATCAGAGGGTAGTGATGGAGGGAATTGTCTGAGAAGCACCCAAAGCCATTCCCACTCCACTGGACAGCGGAATGATTGGGTGAAATTGTGTCAACCAGCTGATCACAATTCAACACTTATCATCTTAGGCCACCGAGGCATGAAGTAAAATGGGCTGTCTCACCCCACAGACAAAGTTAAGATTTACTAAGGAAAGCACCTTTCATGAAGTTCATTTACCTGCATTCTCCATCCAACAATATTTTGAAATAAATTGCGTTTAAAAGCTGGGAGAAATGTAAAATATATAGAATGGTTTTGGAAGTTTGCACACTTGACCAGTTCATTCATAGATGTTGTTAAATTGTTCTCCAGTTCTGATACAGAGTAGGAGGATTGATGCTTATGAACAGCATTTTAAGAATACAATAAACCAAAAAAAATCTGCAGGTATTGCATATCGGAAGAAGAAAGGGGTAACACTGGGTTTGCATACCATTCCAGGGAGCATACAGTCACACAGTAAGATAACAATTCTTTGGTCTGCTGAGTGCACTGACAGAATTACACTAATCTTAAATAAGTTCCTTCTTCATCAACATCCCCTTAGATTCTACAAATGATCAGAGCACGGGGATCATTTAACCTATTTTGTGATGTGGGCACCTTGGGAGGAAACTCATGCGGTTACCAGCGAGAACATGCAAACTCCACATAGACAGCTGAACCTGGGTTCCTGGAGCTGAGAAGCAGCAGCTCTACAAAGTGTGCAGTCTGGTGTGAACAAAGTTAGTTGTTTCTATCACTGATCAGTACTGGAGGGTTATTGAGCCCAGGTAGAAATTCTCTCATCTTCAAAAGTGCTACCTGTTTGCAGTGTTTTCTGTCTACTGAACTTCTGCTGTTTTAGGGTTAACTTGGGAAAAACTGTATTAAATTGGAAATCATACTGTATGCAGCAATAATATCTAATGCAGAAAACAAGATTTAAGCAGAACTGAACTTCTGCGGGTTACTTTGATGTGAAAATCCTCAGTAGATTGGAAACTGAACCAAAATAGAAATGAGAACTTTCATATCTGCAGAATATTTAATTGAAACCGAAAATGCTGGAACTACTCCATTGGTCAGATAGTATCTCTGCAGAGCAAATCAGCATTAATACTTCAACTACGCGAACCTTCATCAGAATGGAAGCTGACCTGCAATGTTAAATCCATTTTTCTCTTTCCACAGACGCTGCCTGACTGGCTGAGTATTTTCAAGCATTTTTGCTTTTGTTTCAGATTTCCAACATTTACAAGATTTTCACTTCAAATATTAATATTGTGGGCCAATATCCATTTAAGGGAATTGAATGTTACCACATTTTTATTATCCTCTTTGTAAAGTTCCAATTTCCATCTACAGGAGTTTATTTATTAATGTGTCAAGTGCTTTGAAAGTTATCAGGCTAAATTTGATTTTTGAAGGCTGGTTGCATTTGTTTCTAATGATAGATTTAACTAATAGCATAATTTCAAAACTTCATTTCTAAATTTCCAATCCTTCCAAGATCCTCCCAGCCACTAGAGCCTTGTCAAATTCTCCAACTCTCCATGAATCCCATACTCTTCCAATCTGGTTGAATGGACATTTTTCCACCCAGCTGTGCCTTCAATCACCTGGTCACAAAGCTCAGGGTCTGTTCTCTACTGATCACTCCCTTCCTTTAAGCATTTAAAACTTTGACTTACAGGACCTACCCTTGCCTGTGTGTCAGTGTTTGATCTGATGAGGTTCCTAAAACGTGTCAAAAGTAAATGGTAACCTGGTTTATTGTTGTCACTGACACTGAGGTACAGAGAAAGCTTTGTTTTGCCTTGCCACCTATACAGATCATTTCATTGCATCAGTACATCAGGTAGTGAAAGAGAAAAACAACCACAGAATGAAGAACATAATATTGAAATTATAGAGAAAGTATAACAGTAACACGTAAGACCATTATCAAGCAGATTGTGAGGCCAGGGGTCCATTTTATCAATAGTTTGTTCAATAGTCTTTAACAGTCACATTTTCAATATTAAATATATAATTGGAATCATTTTTTCATGCATCTATATTTTGAAAGATATGTAAATATGCTGTGATTTGCTGTAGGTTACCTCTCCGAACTCTAAGGGTCATTTCCTCGCAGTGTCTGACTGAAGTGCTTCTACGTTCCCTGTATGAAGACCAGGAATATTGGCAAAGTAAAGGGCAAATATCCCTTTGGAAACTGGTGGACAGAATTAATAAAAGAGCTCAGGTGCTCTTGCAGCAGATGACTGATGGACACATAAAGCACAAGAGGGCGTACGTGTGAGAAGCAAATAATATTTGAACTTGTGTCTGTCTTTATCAAGCCTGTTTTATCAGTGCAGAAAGATGAACAGTATATAGGAACCACCTTACATTCATGCAGAACTCCCACCAAACGCCCCATACAGAAATAAATGTTGTTAAGAGTTATTTTCTCAGTTCTTCAGCTGCTCCTGGACTACAAATTTAGAAGCTTGTAGGTAAAACACTTTTGGGGTAGTTGGACACAACTAGAATAGTGTCTGGTCAAATAATTCAGGAGAAATAGCGGTAAGGAAAGCACGATGCAATGTGAATATCCCTTATAATCGACCATGTAGTCAGAGGTACCACATATCGGCTTCTGTAAAATACAGTAGGTGACCAATGGAGAGGTGCCTCATCTCAAAACTCTGGCACTGTGCTCAAACAAAGATAATCAAGAGTATTACAATGAGCTATTTACCGCACTGGCGTGTACCTGGCAGTATAGAAAATTGCCCAGCCATGTCCTGTTTACAAAATGCAGGACAAATTCTATCCAGTTAATGCCTGCCAATCAGTCTATTTCTCCATCTTCAGAAAAGCCTTGGAAAGTGCAGCCAACAGGAGCTACCAGGGGACCAGTGGTCTCTGACACTCTGCTCACCAATGGCATGGTTTTGGTTCCAGACAGACCACTCAAACCCAGACCCAGCTCAGCACCAATGCAGCATTGATTCAAATATGGATTAGTGTGCTGATTTCCAGAAGTGAGGTAAGATTGACTACGCTTGAGATCAAAGAGGTGTTTGACTGAGTGTGGTATTATGTAGTCCTCATAAAGCTATGGTCATGGGCATCAAGGGCAAAACCTTCCAGTGACTGGAGTTGTACCTTGCTGAAAGAAAATGGATGTGGTTACGTGTGGTCAGTCACTCCAGGTCCAGGTTGTCGCTACAGCACTCCCTGAGGCCAGGGTCCTTGGCTCTTTCATCAACGACCATCATTAAAAGATTAGTGGGAATGTTTGCTGATGAAAGCACAATGTCTAAGTTCATAACCAATTCCTGGGCAGATGAAGCAATATACCTGTAAACCTCACAGTTTCTGGACACAGGAAATTCTGTAGATGCTGGAAATCCAGAGTAATACACACAAAATGCAGAAGGAACACAGCAGGTCAGGCAGCGTCACGGAGAAGAGTAAACAATCAACATTTTGATCCGGTTGACCCTTTATGCTCTTCCCTTGCAACTTAGTCAACATTCAGGTGCAGGTCAACAAATATCAGATACTGACCATCTACAAAAAGAGTCTGACTACTCCACGGTGCTGCCACTGCCAGGTCCCATATTATTGACCAGAAAGCAAGTGGACCAGCCATATACCAGCAGGTCAGACTCTGAGTATCTTGTTGTGATTGACTCATTACCTAACATCCCAAGACATTCTGACCGATACAGGGCACAAGTCAGGAGTGTGGTAGATTACTCTCCACTCGCTTGAATAGGTGCAACTCTCAAGAGAAGGCAGCTTATTGATGAACTCCACCTTAAGCATTCACTACCACCACCACTGGTGCCCAGTAGCCACAACGTGTGCCACAAACAAAGTGCACTGTGTCTATAGTACTCAGCTGAGCTATTCCCACCTGTCACTTAATCATGGTCATTGATGAAAGAGCCAAGGACCCCGGCCTCAGGGAGTCCTGTGGTGACAACCTGGATCTGGAGTGACTGACCACTCATAACCTTTCAGCAAGGTACAACTCCCGTCACTGAAATGTTTTCCCCTTGATGCCCATGACCATAGCTTTATGAGGACTACATAATACCACACTCAGTCAAACACTGCTCCGCTCCTCCCAAACCTGGAACTTCTGCCAGGGCAGCAGGTGCACGGAAGCAGCATGATCTACAAATTCCTTTCAAATCACAACTCATCGTGAATTTCAAATATATCCACGATCTTTCATTGTCGCTGCATCTAAATTCTTGAACTCCCTTGCCAAAAGCATTGTGAGAGCACAATCAGCACACAGACGAGAATGGTTCAAGAAGGCAGCTCCTTGCCATCCTCTCAAGGAGAACTAATGATGGATAATAAACTTTAATGATGGGTAATAAACCTTGCAGTCAAACTGAATAAAGATCATCTGCCCATTCTCGTTACCCATAGATGTTTCACTATAGGAAGGATGTGGAAGCATTGGAAAGGGTACAGAGGAGATTTACCAGGTTTAGAGAGTATGCATTATGATCAGAGATTAAGGGAGCTAGGGCTTTACTCTTTGGAGAGAAGGAGGATGAGAGGAGACATGATAGAGGTGTACAAGATAATAAGAGGAATAGATAGAGTGCATAGCCAACGCCTCTTCCCCAGGGTACCACTGCTCAATACAAGAGGACATGGCTTTAAGGTAGCGGGTGGGAAGTTCAAGGGGGGATATTAGAGGAAGGTTTTTTACTCAGAGAGTGGTTGGTGCGTGGAATGCACTGCCTGAGTCAGTGGTGGAGGCAGATACACTAGTAAAGTTTAAGAGACTACTAGACAGGTATATGGAGGAATCTAAGGTGGGGGCTTATATGGGAGGAAGGGTTTGAGGGTCAGCACAACATTGTGGGCCGAAGGGCCTGTACTGTGCTGTACTATTCTATCTATGTATGTTTCAGCTAAGGGAAAACCAATAATCTGGCACCACCAGAACTTTGGTGCTGGAATAACAGATTTTCAGGGATGTAAGTTGCAACTCTTATAAAAATAGCAGCACAACTTTGTCTCTTTATTTTAAACACAAGCGATTCTGCACTTGATGGAAATATTGACCCACGCACACAAAATTCTGGAGGAACTCAGCCAATCAGGCAACAGTCCACTTGATGAGCTGACGTTTTGGTCAACGCCCTTCATCAGAACTGGAAAGGGAGCCAGAATTAGAAGGTGTGGGAGGAGGGGGGAGTGGAAGGCGGTGGTGGATGAAACCTGGTGAGGGGACAGCTGAATGGGTGGTGGGGGGTAATGTTGAAGTAAGAGGCTGGGAGGGGATAACTTGAAGAGGTAAAGGCCTGAATAGAAGGAATCTGATTGGAGAGGACAGTGGACCATGGAAGAAAAGGAAAGAGGAGGGGTATAAGAGAGAGGTGATGGGCAAACAAGGAGAAGAGAATAGATGAAAGGGTAACCAGAATGGAGAATGGAAAAAGAGATGGAGGGGAGCAATTTCCAGAAGTTGGAGAAATCTATGCTTATGCCATCACATTAGAGGTTACCCAGACAGAATATGAGATGTTGCTCCTCCAACCTGAGTTCGGTCTCATTCGTAGCAGCAGAGACAGCCATGGACAGACATGTCAGAATGGGAACAGGTCAAATTGAAATGGGCAGCCACCAGGAGAGGCTGTGGCGAACAGAGCCAAGGTACTCGACGAAGCACCCTCCCCACAATATGCGTTGGAGCTCCTCGATGCAGAGGAGGCCGCACAGGGAGCACTGGATACAATAGATGTCCCAGAGAGATTCCTAGGTGAAGTGTCGCCTCACCTGGAAGGACAGTTTGGTGGTGAGGGAGGAGGTGTAGGGGCAGTTGTAGCACCCGTCGGTGTTTCCTTTCTTCACATGTTACTCAGGGGTATAATAGATTTTACAGTGAACCTGCTGAGTTTAGAGACAGCACCGGAAACAGAATTTCAGTGAGGTTAAAAGGGGAATGGGAAATAGAACCCCACAGGCCTGATGCTCATGCCACATTATTGAAATTTTACTGTACTACAATATTCAAAGGCAATAATCCCTGTTATTTTAATAACATAAAAAAGCTTGTCTTGTTTGTTTATCTAGTTGTAAGGGAAAATGCAATAATACAGCTAGCTGGCAATGCAACTAAACTTTGAATCAGCCAGGCCAGAGATACTTAATAATTACATATTCAGCCTTGAATATTTTCAGAAAAAAAGAGAAAATATCTGTCTGGTTTGCAACTAGCGCTGGCTATTGGGTTCAAGAATGTGAACAATAATGCTTTGAAACTTCATACAGACTGGCAGCAGAATAATGATTCGTCTGTTACAGGATACAATGAACTTGGGCAAAACATGAGCATTACCATCAGTTCTCTATTGGCCAATTTATTCTATTACTCAAGGCAAATATCTACCCTAAGGCTCCTGTCTTTACAAAACAGCTCAAAAGTCTGCATTTGCAAACAGCCCTGTCCAGTCAAAAATTTGGTCTGTGTCATGGCTGAAATATCTAATGCAAGAGAGCCAGCAATGAACTTTGTCGATAAATGAAAAGCAGAATGCTGGTCTAAAACATAAAAGTGCTGAGGGTACTCAGCTACTCAGGCTGCATTTCTGGAATGGGAAACATTTAACATTTCAGGTCATTAGTTCTGTTTCTCTTTCCATTACGGCCTTTCTCTGGCTGTCAGTGACGCTGTTCATATTTTGATATAATTGAGCAAATGGTTCCCAATTCATGCAGTTCTCTATAATCCACTAGCCAGGTCAATTTTACATCTAATCTGTCGTGTAAATAGTTGGTGGATAGGGTAGGTACTGTCTGTTTTTGGCCCAGTGTCGGAACAAAGTGGATCTATGCTCCTGTTCACAGCTTTAATCACATGCTCTAAGATGATATCCAACGTGTCATCTCTCACATAAGTTGTTAAACTGAAACCTCCATCTTCCTTTCAGGAGGACGAAGGAGATCCAAGGGTGCTATTTGAGAAGGTGCAGATCTGTTCTTCTAGGATCCTAGCTGGAGACTTTCCAAGTTTGTTTCTGAGATATTTTGACCGTGGGACATCTGATCACATTACATCTGATTTTCTGTCATGTGCCAGCCTTCCTACGTTTACCTAGTGATGGCTGAGTCCCTAGAATATCATTGCTTGTGATGCTGTGCCTGCTGCTGACATGCTAGAAGTCCAAAAAACTGCTCTTGGACAGAGGCAGAGGGGAAGCTGTGAACAGGAAGGATGGGAACCTAACAGTGGAAGGGTGGGTAGATTTATATCGAAAATTTAAATTTGTATTATGTGTATATAGCAATTTATACAGAAAAATATCTCCCAAACATGCATATGATAATAATTGCTTAACTTGTTTTAATATTGCTGATTGGACAGAATATCAGCTAGTACATAGAACACAGAACACTACAGCACAGTACAGGCCCTTCAGCCTATGATGTTGTGCCTATCTTTTAGCCTCCTCTAAGATCAATCTATCCCCTCTGTCCCACATAGCCCTCCATCTTTCTATCATCCATGTGCCTATCTAAGAGTTTCTTGACTCCTCCTAATGTAGCTGCCTCGACCACCATCCCTGCAGGATGTTTCATGGACTTAACACTCACTGTGTAAAAAAAAACCTACCTCTCCATCCCCTCTATACATTCTCCCAGTTACCTCAAAATGATGTTCTCTTGGAATAGCCATTTCTGCCCTGGGATAAGGTCTCTGGCTGTCCATTTAATCTGTGCCTCTTACCAACTTGTACACCTCCATCAAGTCACCTCTCATCCGCTTTCACCCCAGAGAGAAAATCCCTAGTTCACTCAATCTATCTTCATTAGACATGCTCCCTAATTCAGGCAGGATACTGGTAAATATTCTCTGCACTCTCTCTAAAGCTTTCACATCCTTCAAATAATGAGCCAACCAGAATTGAACACAATATTCCAAGGGTGGTCTGAGCAGGGTTTTACAGAGCGGCAACGTTACCTTGGGGCTCTGGAACTTAATCCTCTGACTAATGGAGGCCAATACATCAGGAAATAAACGCTTTGCTCTTCAAAATAATGTTATGGGATTTACTTACAATCATCTGCAGTCATTGTGTTCATGCCTTATTTGAAAATGACAAGGACAATAGTGTGAGATATTCTCAGTCCTGTAGGGTGAGGTGGCCTCCATTTTGGTTCATTCTTTGAAGTGGGACTTTTCAAAGTTCAAAGTAAGTTTTATTACCAAAAGTCACCATATACAACCCTGAGATTAATTTTCTTGTGGGCATACTCAGCAAATCTATAGAGAAGTAACAATGACAGAATCAATGATGATCAACCAAGACACAAACTGCAAATGCAAATATAAATAAATAACAACAAATAACAAGAACATGAGGTAATGAGATAGCGAGCCCTTAAAAGTGAGGTCACTGCTTATGAGAACATTTCAATGATGGGGCAGGTGAGCGTAGTTAACCACTTTGTTCAAGAGCCTGATGGTTGAGGGGTAGTAACTGTTCTTGAACCTGGTGGTGTGAGTCATGAGGCACCTGTACCTTCTACCTGATGGCGGTAGAGCATGGCCTGGGTGGTGGGGATCTCTGATGATGAATGCTAATTTCCTACAGCAGTGCAATGGTTGGGAGGGCTTTACATGTGATGTACTGGGCTGAATTCATTACCTTTCCCATGCAAAGGCATTGGTGTTTCCATACCAGGTTGTAATGCAGCTTGTCAATATATTCTCCACTACACATCTGTAGAAGTCTGTCAACATTTTAGATGCCATGCTGAATCTCTGCAGACTCGTGTGGAAGTGGAGACATTGTTGTGCTTTCTTCTCGATTGCACTTTAGTGCTGCACCCAGGACAGGTCCTCTGAAATAGTAGCACCTAGTTTTTAAAGTTCTTAGCCCTCTCCAGTGCTAACCTCTGATCCTCCAATGAGAACTGGCTTAAAACCTCAACTGATTGTCATGGCAATAGTGTTAGCTAGTGACAACAGACTATAGAAAGAACAACACAGAAGGAGATTCTACAGCCTCCACAGTCGGCCTGTGCTCTGTCCTGTAACATCGCTTCCTCCCCTTCAAGGATCAAGAATCAACTTTACTCACCATATACATTTACACGTAGTAGAAATTTGCTGTGGTGTGTTGATGCGACATGCAATCGTAAACAACAACAACCAACAATTGTAAAGAATAAAGAACTATATAAAATATAAAGTTAGAGGTTAGAGTACAGATAAGGAATAAAATGTCCATAAACATAAATACCAGCATGTATTTACAATGTAACCAGCGTTATAAAACTGGTTTGAAGTGTTCACAGGGCAGTGCAGTGAAAGGGGAGCAGACCAGATAAACTGCCTGGGGGAAGAAACTTTTAAGATGGCATGGTTTTAGTTTTAATCATCCTCTTTCTTGTCCTCTTCAAAAAGTAATTCCAGTTTTTTTTTCATTTCTAATATCCCAACTCAGCGTTTCTTTTGTTTGGTAATTTATTTTTTATTCAAGTTCATCATCAAACAAAACTTTCCATAAGATGTATTTCAGACACTGTACATATATATCATATAGTCATATTTGTCACAAATCTCCACATAATATTTATCTGAGGTATACACTTATAGAAAGGAGAGGAAAGAAAGAACAATCAAAAAAAGAAAACTATGTACAAAGTAGGGAGTGATCTTTTTTTTTACAGCATATTCATTGACTTGTGAGAATAAAATTAGGCACCATGAGGTGTTATGTAGTTAAACCATTTTTCCCAGTATGAATCGAATTGTTCCAACTTATGATTAACAGATGCTGTTATCTTCTCCATTTTGTAAATGTCCATTGTAATTTCCATCCATACATTTAAAGTTGAGATCTCCTGTGATAACCATTTCCTGGTAAGGGTCTTTTTACCAGCCACCAGCAGTATATCCATTAAATATTTATCTCTTTTCAACCATTCTTGAGGTATATACCCAAAATATATGGTCTTACTCTCTAAGGGTATTTCATATTTAAAGATGTCTTGTAGGGCATTATGTATCCCACTCCAATAGTCTTTGATAACGGGGCATTCCCAGAAAATATGATAATGGTTTGCATTTTGATTTCCACAATTTCTCCAGCAAACAAGGAGGTTACTATCATAATGGGATTTCTGAGAGGGTGTAATAAAATATCTTATCAAGTTTTTCCACCCGAACTCTCTCCATTTCTGTGAACTGGTACACTTCCATTGATAGCTCTATATTGTTGTCCATTCTTCTTCAGATATTATTATCCCTCCTTCCTTCTCCTATTTTGTTTTAATGTATGAAGTCGAGTGTGTTTTAAGATCTGACAAACCCTTATACACGCTTGAAATGATTCTGCTACTGTTATCTGAATTATATGCTTTTCTAAATAGCTCTATCAAACATGTACTTGACTTGGTTACATTTTTAACCGTCCTATTAACATACTGTCGCATCTGTAAATATCGATAAAAGTCTTGTTTTTCTAATAAGTGTTTCTCTTTGAGCATTTCAAAGCTGAACAGTGTTCCTCCTTTCATTATATTGCAAATAGCTGTCCAGTCCTTAAATCTAGCATCCAGTTTGTTCGGCGTAAAATCCGAGTCATATGCACACCATTTAAGAATTGCAATGTCTCTCTCTAGTTTATATTCTTTTATAATAGTTTTCCATATTTTAAGAGTCCATTTCACCCATGGGTTATCAATAGTACAAATGTTTGTATTTATGTAACTCTGTAGGTTGTTATCAGCCAAAATTGCCTGTATGGGGATGGAAAGTATCCTCTCCTCAATGTTTTTCCATTGAGCGTCATATGATGGGTTGCACCAACGTATCACAGCTCTTAACTGTGCTTCAAAATAGTAAACTCAAAGAAAAGGTAGGCCCCATCCCCCCTTTTCCTTGGCTAATTGCAAAGTTTTGAGATGAATTCTAGGCCTTTTACCTTGCCATATATATCTTGATAGCATCTTGTTCCATTCATTGAATTGGTTTTGGTTAATCAATTGATTTTGGTAGGGACCAACTCAAAGTTTCAATCATGGTCTGCTGGGAATTTTCTTTTCCCTTTCCTCCTTGGTTCCTCCAATGAGAATCCTTCATCTCATTTACCCAAACTTCCACTTTTTCCCCACAGTATAGAAAGCAGGATTCTCTCACCCCTCTCTGCTCCCATCTTGCTTGGGGTCCATAGATCCCTTGGCTAATGCTAGGAGACTATGGCATAAATAAAGGTTGGGAGCCCTTGTGCTCCACTGTTTCCCCTACCGAATCTGCAGAGAGTGCTAGTCATGGTGTTACCCCATCAGGGTCTCCTCTTTCCTCACAACTGACCCTTGGGTCTCCATCCTAGACTTCCAAGGTCATCGTCAAAATAAATCTATCATCAAAGTACGTACATGTCACCATACACGACAATGAGATTCATCCTCTTGAAGGCATTTACAGGAAATTAAAGAAACATAATAGAATTTACTTTTTAAAATACCATACATAAACAAAGACTGCCAGACAACCAATGTGTAAAATAAGACAAAATATGCAAATAATACAAATAAAAAAAAACAAACAAATAAATAAATAAACACTGAGAACATGAGTTGTAGAGTCCTTGAAAGTGATTCTGTTGGTTGTGGAGTCAGTTCAGGATGAGTGAGGTTAACCACGCTGGTTCAAGAGCCTGATGTTTGCAGGGTAGTAACTGTTCCTGAATCTGGTGCTGTGCCCTCTTGTCATTACCACCGTTGTACCTCTTGCACAATGGTGGTAGTGACGAGAGAACATGGCCTAGAAGATGGACGCTGCTTTCTTGTGGCTGTGCTCCTTGCAAGAGTGCAGAGTAAAGGGAGGGCTTTGTCTGTGATGGACTGGACTGTATCCATTACTTTTTTGTAGACTTCTCAGTTCCTGGACATTGGACTTTCCATTCCAGGCTGTGATTCAACCAGTCATGAAACTTTCCACTGTGCGTTACCAAAGTTTTAGTTGACATGTTGAATCTGCACAAATTTCTAAGAAAATAGAGGTGCTGTTGTACTTTCCTGTGATGGTATGGACATGCTTGTACCAGGACAGGTCCTCTGATATGGTAACTACCAAGGATCTAAACTTACCAACCCTCTCCACTTCCCATCCCCCAGTGAGGTCTGGCTTTTTCCTTGTGTAGTCAATAAACATCTCTTTGGTTTTGCTGACATTGGGTGAGAGGGTGTTGTTTTGGCACTGCTCAGCCAGATTTTGAATCTCCCTCCTACCGTATGTGCCAATTTGCCTCCACCTTTGATCCGGACAACAATAATGCTGTTATCAGCGAACTTAAATGTGGCATTAGAGCCGTACTTAGCCACAAATCATAGGTATTACGCATGTAACTATGATTGTAACTTTGAAATAGACTTAAGATGTAAACCTGTGAAAAGTACACACTCAGTGGCCACTTTATTAGGTACCTCCTGGATGTAATAAAGTGGCCAATGAGTGTATGTTTGTAGCCTTCTGCTGCTGCAGCCCATCTACTTCGAAGTTCGATGTGTTGTCTGTTCAGAGATACACTTCTGCACACCACTGTTGTAATGAGTGGTCATTTTAGTTACTGTCATCTTGCAGTTAGCTTGAATCAGTATGGCCATCCTCCTCTGACCTCTCTCATTAAAAAGGCAATTTCACCCAGAGAACTGCCACTCACTGGTAGTTTTTTTTGTTTTTCACACCTTCTCTGTAAACTCTAGAGACTGCTGTGCATAAAAATCCCAGGAGATAAGCAGTTTCTGAAATACTCAGACCACCCCATCTGGCACCAACAATCATTCCACGTCTAAAGTCACTTCGATCACATGTCTTCCCCATTCTGATGTTTGGTCTGAACCACAACGTGACCATGTCTGCATGCTTTTATACATTGAGATGTTACTGCGTGATTGGCTATTTGCATTAATGATCATGTGTACAGGTGTACCTAGTAAAGTGACTACTGCGTGTAGATATCCATTTTTCAGCTTTACCCTAAGCAATGGGGCAATTACCCTAACAGTTGTGGAGGTTGAAGTTCATGTTAACATACTGGATTAATTTGAGGGAGCAGAGAAATGATTACTCATTTAAAAGTTTGTTGGAAAACTGTTGAGAACATCACAAGAAGGGTGTTTTTAGTTTTGGGAGGCTAGGTTCTCATCACACTAGGAATATAGGTTTGCTGGTTTATGCAATATGTCCCACTGTAGCTTTCTTAGTAACCCCACCTTGTTTTTTCCCAATAACTTTAGTTGATTATAGGTTATATGATTTAATGAAGACTGAGGATCCTGATATGTCTGAGGGTTTATTGCTTCATCAATATGTTAAGGAAAATTAGTGTGATATGTTAACCATGTTTACTGATGGATCAAAAGATAATTTAACTGAGAATGTTGGTGTGGCTGTTTTTGTGCCTGGATTACAGGTAACAATAAAGAAATATCTTACTAACCAGTTATCAGTGTATACTGCAGAACTGGCTGTCATCATTTTGAGCTTACAGAGGGTGGAGGAAATCTGTCGTTACAAGGCTGTAATTTGTTCTGATTCTTTTTCGGTTTTGACTAGTCTTAAAACAGGTCATTCTAGCAGGAGGTCAGATTTACTGCTGGAAGCTCTTCAAACTTTATTTCATATTCAAAGTACTGGTTTACAGTGGCATGCAAAGGTTTGGGCACCCCGGTCAAAATTTCTGTTACTGTGAATAGCTAAGCGAGTAAAAGATGAACTGATTTCCAAAAGGCATAAAGTTAAAGATGACACATTTCTTTAATATGTTAAACAAGATTACTTCTTTTATTTCCATCTTTTACAGTTTCAAAATAACGAAAAAGGAAAAGCACCTGAAGCAAAAGTTTGGGCACCCTGCATGGCAGTACTTAGTAACAGCCCCTTTGGCAAGTATCTCAGCTTGTCAACACTTTTGCTAACAAAAGCAAACACTTTTTAGACCCAACTAAGAGTCTTTCAATTCTTGTTTGGGGGACTTTCGTCCATTCTTCCTTGCAAAAACCTTCTTGTTCTGTGAGATTCTTGGGCCGTCTTGCATGCACTGCTTTTTTGAGGTCTATCTGCAGATCTTCGATAATGTTTAGGTCGGGGGACTGTGACGACCATGGCAAAACCTTCAACTTGCGAGTCTTGAGGTAGTCCAGTGTGGATTTTGAGGTGTGTTTAGGATCATTATTCTGTAGTAGAAACCATCCTCTTTTCATCTTCAGCTTTTTTACAGATGGTGTGATGTTGCTTCCAGAATTTGCTGGTATTTAATTGAAATCATTTTTCCCTCTACCAGTGAAATGTTCCCTGTGCCACTGGCTGCGACACAAGCCCAAAGCATGATCGATCCACCCCCGTGCTTAACAGTTGGAGAGGGGTTCTTTTCATGAAATTCTGAACCCTTTTTTCTCCAAACATACCTTTGCTCATTGCGGCCAAAAAGTTCTATTTTAACTTCATCAGTCCAGAGGACTTGTTTCCAAAATGCATCAGCTTGTTTAGATGTTCCTTTGCAAACTTCTGATGCTGAATTTTGTGGTGAGGATGCAGGAAAGGTTTTCTTCTGATGACTCTTCCATGAAGGTCATATTTGTGCAGGTGTTGCTGCACAGTAGAACATTGCACCACCACTCCAGAGTCTGCTAAATCTTTCTGAAGGTCTTTTGCAGTCAACTGGCGGTTTCGATTTGCTTTTCTAGCAATCCTATGAGCAGTTCTCTCGGAAAGTTTTCTTGGTCTACCAGACCTCAACCTGACCTCCACCGTTCCTGTTAATTGCTATTTCTGAACTACGTTACGAACTGAGGAAAGAGCTACCTGAAAACGCTTTGCTATCTTCTTATAGCCTTCTCCTGCTTTGTGGGCATCATTTATTTTAATTTTCAGAGTGCTAGGCAGCTGCTTAGAGGAGCCCATGGCTGCTGATTGTTGGGACAAGGTTTGAGGAGTCAGGGTATTTATAAACCTTCGAAATTTGCATCATCTGGCCTTTCCTAACGATGACGGTGAACAAGCCATAGCCCTAACAAGCTAATTAAGGTCTGAGACCTTGGTAAAAGTTATCTTTGAGCTCAAATCTCTTGGGGTGCCCAAACCTTTGCATGGTGTTCTTTTCCTTTTTTTCACTCTAAAATTGTACAAAACAAAAATATTACACTAATCTTGCTTAAAATGTTGAAAAGAATGTTTCATCTTTAACTTTATGCCTTTTGGAAATCAGGTAATCTTTTACTCGCTTAGCTATTCACAGTAACAGAAGTTTTGACCAGGGGTGCCCAAACTTTTGCATTCACTGTACGTGTCCTTTTCTTATGGGTGCCGGCACACAGAGGTGTTGAGGGGAATGAGGGGGTTGATTATTTGTTAAAATTTCAACTGTGGATATAGACCTTCATCTTAGCAAATCAGAAGCAAGGGACTGGTGGAGCTAAGAATTCAAGGATTATGGTAAGACTTGTGGGATAACGGCATGAGGGGAGATCCCTTTACAGAACACCTCAAACTGCTGGACTGATGAGAGAAGGGGGTAAAACAAGAAAGGAAGGAATTATATTGACTCAACTTTGAATTTGGCATACTATGCTTAATTATTCTTTGTATCTTGTTGGAAAATCACTCTAGGGTGTGTAGATTTTGTCATTATGAAACAGTTGAACACATTCAATTACAATGTGAAGCCTATAAGCTTGAAAGAAATCAAATGCAGTTTTCACTGTTATCTTTGGGGTTGATAGTTTTCATTTAAAGATTTTACTAAGTTATTGAAGTGACTTTAATTTAATTCACAATATTGTCTTTCATTATTTACAATCTATAGGACTTTTTGGAATAATTTAGTTTTCACTTGATAAGGAACTACTCGGGGTTTTGTTTCCCAGTTCTCTACACCGCACTCCAGTCCAGTTGGTGGCGGTAATGCACCTTTAAGTGGGACTGTGAACCACCATTAAAAGTCAGGAGGAGAAGAAGAAGAAGAAGAAGATATCCACCCTGACAAACTATCTTATCCACACTTTACTTTTCACAGCTTATATCTTCTTTCAGATCTCCGTCTTCACTCTCCCCCTGTCACCCCCAGCTCCAATCCCCAACTGTCCTCATCCCTTTTCTCCCTTCTGTGACACACCTCACCCTATCATACTCCGATGAGACCTTCCCCCCCCCACTCACTGCACACACCTACCCACACCCTCTGCCTTTTCATGTATTAATTCATGAGATGTGGCATAACTAGTCTTTATTTTCACTCCTTACTTGTGCCCGAACTGAATAGAAATAGATAATGCGGGATTAAAAACAGGCCCATTGGCCTACCAAATCCGCACTGACCATCAATCAACTATTTTTACACTAATCCTACACTATCACACTTAATTCGCGCGCCCCCCCCCCTCCACTAACCCCAGCCCCATCACATGCTTCTATGACACACTCACCCAGTCAGTGGCTGCCTCATCTACCAGACCTCACATGTTCGGGATGTGGGAGGAAACCCTCTTGGTCACTGGGGTCATGCAAACTCCACAAAGATAGCACCAAGGTCAGTATTGAAACTGGGTTGCTTGAGCTATCAGATAGTAGACCATGAATTTAAAATCCTTGCTCCCACAGCACTGGTAGATCTGGGATCAATGGTCCAGAACTTTGGTTGCTAATTTAGTAGGTTAACTACGATTGTACTGTAACCCCTGCCTAAACCCCAGACTCATCCAGTCATTGAATCTGACTATTCTCTCTTTCTTCAAAGCCTAACCTTCAGTCTCCCTCTCTGCCCAGTCCCTATTCCCCTATCCTCTCCTCCTTCCACAAAAACCAAATTATAATCATTCTTCTCTCCTAATCCGGTTCTCCACCCTCCCTCTCCACGATCCTGACCTTTTATCCATCCTGAACCCTGGCCTGCTCCTGTCTCTCTCTTCCCCAAACCATTGTGATCCATCTCCTTCTCTCTGGTCCCTGACCCTCAGGCCTTCATTCCTCCATAACCCTTAGCCCCTGAATCATTATCTTTCCCCTAGGTTCATTTCCTTACCCCCTGACATCCCCCTCTCCATTTCACGGTCGTCCCTTCCCAGACACCATTCTCTATTTTGTATTCTCGGCCAATCAACACCAAACAATGACTTCATACGAACTCCCCAACCCCACCCCCCATGGCTCCTGCAAGTCTGCAGCCGTTAGCAAAGACACGGTCTCTGCAGACGTTGGAAATCCTGAGTAGCACATAGAACTCAGCAGGTCAGGCAGCATCCATGGAGGTCGATGTTTCGGGTCGAACCCTTTCATCGGGATTCATGAGTGAAGGGTCACCACTCTGAGTTCCTAGCGAAAGCAGGTGTAGTAGGAGGAGAAGGGAAGGAGCAGATGGTGATTGGGTAAATGGTGCTGATGTGGACACCCAACCTGTGTCTGTAAACCTAAAACCCTTGTTCAGTTGTGGGGAACTACAGGAGACCAAAGTTGGCAGCCATTAATCTTTCAATTTACATCTATAATAAATATTCCTCTCAATTGTGTCAGAGTTCTTCATGGAATCTTGCTGTGCACATAGGCTCCTCTATTTCTAATGCTTTAGCAACAGTTAACAATTTTTTCAGACTGAAATAAGATTACCGTCAAGATGCAGCTAATACCATTTGGAGTGAGCTACAGAGATAAGGGAGAGTGTAGAGGCCAGAGAGGGTTACAGAGATAGAGAGGAGTTTAGGGGAAAGAAGGTTACAGAGATAGGGAGGAGTGTAGGGGCCAGAGGGGTTACAGAGATAGGGAGGAGTGTAAGGGCCTGAGGGGTTTAAGAGGTAGGGAGAAGTATAGACACCAGAGGAGGTTACAGAGATACAGAGGCGTGTAGGGGCCAGAGGGGTTACAGAGATAGGGAGGAGTGTAGGGCCCGAGGGGTGACAGAGATAGAGAGGTGTGTAGGGGCCAGAGGGATTACAAAGATAGGGACGAGTGTAGGGCCAGAGGGATTACAGAGATAGGGAGGAGTGTAGGGCCAGAGGGGTTACAGAGATAGGGAGGAGTGTAGGGGACAGAGAGGGTTACAGAGATAGGGAGGAGTGTAGGGGACAGAAAGGGTTACAGAGATAGGGAGAAGTGTAGGGCCTGAGGGGTTTACAAAGATAGGGAGGAGTGTAGACACCAGAGGGGGTTACAGAGATACAGAGGCGTGTAGGGGCCAGCGGGGTTACAGAGATAGGGAGGAGTGTAGTTGCCAGAAGGATTACAGAGATAGGGAGGAGTGTAGGGGCCAGAGGGGTTACAGAGATAGGGAGGAGTGTAGGAGCCAGAGGGATTACAGAGATAGGGAGGGGTGTAGGGACAGAGGGATTTCAAAGATAGGGAGGAGCGTAGGGCAAGAGGGATTACAGCGATAGGGTGGAGTGTAGGGGCCAGAGGAATTACCAAGATAGGGAGGAGTGTAGGGGCCAGCGGGGTTACAGAGATAGGGAGGAGTGTAGGGCCAGAGTGTTACAGAGATACAGAGGAGTGTAGGGGCCAGAGGGGTTACAGAGATAAGGAGTAGTGTAGAGCCAGAGGGGTTACAGAGATAGGGAGGACTGTAGGGGCCAGAGGGGTTACAGAGATAGGGAGGAGTGTAGGGGCCAGAGGGGTTACAGAGATAGGGAGAAGTGTAGGGCCAGAGGGATTACAGAGAAGGGGATGAGTTTAGGGACAGGGGGATTTCAAATATAGGGAGGAGTGTAGGGCCAAAGGGATTACAGAGATAGGGAGGAGTGTAGGGGACAGACAGGGTTACAGAGATAGGGAAGAATGTAGGGGCCTGAGGGATTTACAGAGATAGGGAGGAGTGTAGACACCAGAGGAGGTTACAGAGATACAGTGGCGTGTAGGGGCCAGAAGAGATACAGAGTTAGGGAGGAGTGTCGGGCCACAGTGTTACAGAGATAGGGAGGAGTGTAGGGGCCAGAGGGGTTACAGAGATAGGGAAGAGCGCAGGGGCCAGAGAGGGTTACAGAGATAGGGAGGAGTGTAGGGCCAGAGGGGTTACAGAGATAGGGAGGAGTGTAGGGCCAGAGGGGTGACAGAGATAGGGAGGAGTGTAGGGCAAGAGTGTTACGGGGCTACAGGGGAGTGTAGGGGCCAGAGAGGGTTACAGAGATAGGGAGGAGTGTAGGGCCAGAGTGTTACAGAAAAACAGAGGAGTGCAGGGCCAGCGGGGTTATAGAGATAGGGAGGAGAGTAGGGCCAGAGGGGTTACAGAGATAGGGAGGAGTGTAGGGGCCAGAGGGGTTACAGAGATAGGGAGGAGTGTAGGGGCCAGATGGATTACAGAGATGGGGAGGAGTGTAGGGCCAGAGGGATTACCAAGATAGGGAGGAGTGTAGGGGCCAGAGGGGTTACAGACATAAGGAGCAGTGTAGGGTCCAGAGGGGTTACAAAGATAGGGACAAGTTTAGGGGCCAGAGGAATTAAAGAGATAGGGAGGAGTGTAGGGCCAGAGGGGTTACAGAGATATGGAGGAGTGTAAGGGCCAGAGCGGTTACAGAGATAGGGAGGAGTATAGGGGCCAGAGGGGTTACAGAGATAGGGAGGAGTGTAGGGGCCAGCGGGGTTACAGAGATAGGGAGGAGTGTAGGGCCAGAGTGTTACAGAGATACAGAGGAGTGTAGGGGCCAGAGGGATTACAGAGATAGGGAGGAGTGTAGGGCCAGAGGGATTTCAAACATAAGGAGGACTGTAGGGCCAAAGGAATTACAGAGATAGGGAGAAGTGTAGGGCCAGAGGAATTACAGAGATAGGTAGGAGTGTAGGGGCCAGAGGGATTTCAAATATTACAGAGATAGGGAGGTGTGTAGGGGCCTGAGGGGTTACAAAGATAGGGAGGTGTGTAGGGGCCAGAGGGATTACAAAGATAGGGAGGTGTGTAACGGCCTGAGGTGTTACACAGATAGGGAGGAGTGTAGGGCCAGAGGGATTTCAAAGATAGGCAGGAGTGTACGGCCAGAGGGATTTCAATGATTACAGAGCTATGGAGGAGTGTAGGGGCCAGAGGGATTACAAACATAGGGAGGAGATTAGGGGCCAGAGGTGTTACAGAGATAGTGAGGAGTGTAGGTGCCAGATGGGTTACAGAAATAGGGAGGAGTGTAGGACCAGAGGGGTTACAGAAATAGTGAGGAGAGTAGGGCCAGAGAGGTTACAGAGATAGGGAGGAGTGTAGGGGACGGGGAGGGTTATAGAGATTCCGAGGAATGTAGGGACAAGAGGGGTTGCAGAGATAGGGAGGAGTGTAGGGGACAGAGGGGGTTATAGAGATAGGGAGGAGTATAGGGGCCAGAGGGGTTGCAGAGATAGGGAGGAGTGTAGGGGCCAGAGGGGTTGCAGAGATAGTGAGGAGTGTAGGGCCAGAGGAGTTACACAGATAGGGAGGAGTGTAGGGGCCAGAGGGATTACAAAGATAGGGACAAGTGTAGGGGCCAGAGGGATTACAGAGATAGGGAGGTGTGTAGGGCCAGAAGGGTTACAGAGATAGGGAGGAGTGTAAGGGCCAGAGCGGTTACAGAGATAGGGAGGAGTGGAGGGTCAGAGGGGTTGCAGAGATAGTGAGGAGTGTAGGGCCAGAGGAGTTACACAGATAGGGAGGAGTGTAGGGGCCAGAGGGATTACAAAGATAGGGACAAGTGTAGGGGCCAGAGTGGTTACAGAGATAGGGAGGAGTGTAGGGCCAGAGGGGTTACAGAGATAGGGAGGAGTGTAAGGGCCAGAGCGGTTACAGAGATAGGGAGGAGTGTAGAGCCAGAGTGTTACAGAGATACAGAGGAGTGTGGGGGCTAGAGGGATTACAGAGATAGGGAGGAGTGTAGGGGCCAGAGGGATTATTAAGATAGGGAGGTGTGTAGGGGCCAGAGGGGTTACAGAGATAGGGAGGAGTGTAGGGCCAGAGGGGTTACACAGATAGTGAGGAGTGTAGGGCCAGAGGGATTACAAAGATAGGGAGGAGTGTAGGGCCAGAAGGGTTACAGAGATAGGGAGGAGTGTAGGGGCCAGAGGGATTACAAAGATAGGGACAAGTGTAGGGGCCAGAGGGGTTACAAAGATAGGGAGGAGTGTAAGGGCCAGAGTGGTTACAGAGATAGGGAGGAGTGTAGGGGCAAGCAGGGTTACAGAGATAGCGAGGAGTGTAGGGGCCAGAGGGGTTACAGCGATAGGGAGGAGTGTAGGGGCCAGCGGGGTTACAGAGATAGGGAGGAGTGTAGGGCCAGTGGGATTACAGAGATAGGGAGGTGTGTAGTGCCAGAAGGTTACAGAGATAGGGAGGAGTGTAGGGGCCAGAGGGATTACAGAGATAGGGAGGAGTGTAGGGCCAGAGGGGTTTCAGAGATAGGGAGGAGTGTAGGGTCAGAGGGGTTACAGAGATAGGGAGGAGTGTAAGGGTCAGAGCGGTTACAGGGATAGGGAGGAGTGTAGGGGCAAGAAGGGTTACAGAGATAGCGAGGAGTTTAGGGGCCAGAGGGGTTACAGAGATAGGGAGGAGTGTAGGGGCCAGCAGGGTTACAGAGATAGGGAGGAGTGTAGGGGCCAGAGGGGTTCCAGACATAGGGAGGAGTGTAGCGTCCAGAGGGGTTACAGAGATAGGGAGGAGTGTAGGGTCCAGAGGGGTTACAGAGATAGGGAGGAGTGTAGTACCAGAGGGGTTACAGAGATAGGGAGGAGTGTAGGGGCCAGAGGGATTACTAAAATAGGGAGGAGTGTAGGGGCCAGAGGGGTTACAGAGATAGGGAGGAGTGTAGGGCCAGAGGAGTTACACAGATAGTGAGGAGTGTAGGGACCAGAGGGATTACTAAAATAGGGAGGAGTGTAGGGGCCAGAGGGGTTACAGAGATAGGGAGGAGTGTAGGGCCAGAGGGGTTACACAGATAGTGAGGAGTGTAGGGGCCAGAGGGATTACAAAGATAGGGACAAGTGTAGGGGCCAGAGGGATTACAGAGATAGGGGGGAGCGTAGGGCCAGTGGGATTACAGAGATAGGGAGGTGTGTAGTGCCAGAAGGGTTACAGAGATAGGGAGGAGTGTAGGGCCAGAGGAGTTACACAGATAGTGAGGAGTGTAGGGACCAGAGGGATTACTAAAATAGGGAGGAGTGTAGGGGCCAGAGGGGTTACAGAGATAGGGAGGAGTGTAGGGCCAGAGGGGTTACACAGATAGTGAGGAGTGTAGGGGCCAGAGGGATTACAAAGATAGGGACAAGTGTAGGGGCCAGAGGGATTACAGAGATAGGGAGGAGTGTAGGGCCAGAGGGGTTTCAGAGATAGGGAGGGGTGTAGGGTCAGAGGGGTTACAGAGATACAGAGGAGTGTAAGGGTCAGAGCGGTTACAGAGATAGGGAGGAGTGTAGGGGCAAGAAGGGTTACCGAGATAGCGAGGAGTTTAGGGGCCAGAGGGGTTACAGAGATAGGGAGGAGTGTAGGGGCCAGCGGGGTTACAGAGATAGGGAGGAGTGTAGGGCCAGAGGGGTTACAGAATAGGGATGAGTATAGGGGCCAGAGGGGTTACAGAGATAGGGAGGAGTGTAGGTGCCAGAGGGATTATAGAGATAGGGAGGAGTGTAGGGCCAGAGGCATTTCAAAGATAGGGGGGAGCGTAGGGCCAGTGGGATTACAGAGATAAGAAGGAGTGTAGAGGCCTGCAGGGGTTACAGAGATAGGGAGGAGTGTAGGGGCCAGAGGGGTTCCAGACATAGGGAGGAGTGTAGCGTCCAGAGGGTTTACAGAGATATGGAGGAGAGTAGGGGCCAGAGGGGTTACAGAGATAGGGAGGAGTGTAGGAGCCAGAGGGGTTACAGAGATAGGGAGGAGTGTAGGGGCCAGAGGAATTACTAAAATAGGGAGGAGTGTAGGGGCCAGAGGGGTTGCAGAGATAAGGAGGAGTGTAGGGCCAGAGGGGTTACACAGATAGTGAGGAGTGTAGGGGCCAGAGGGATTACAAAGATAGGGACAAGTGTAGGGGCCAGAGGGATTACAGAGATAGGGAGGAGTGTAGGTGCCAGAGGGGTTACAGAGATAGGGAGGAGTGTAGGTGCCAGAGGGATTACAAAGATAGGGAGGAGTGTAGGGCCAGAGGCATTTCAAAGATAGGGGGGAGCGGAGGGCCAGTGGGATTACAGAGATAGGGAGGAGTGTAGGGGCCAGAGGGATTAATAAGATAGGGAGGAGTGTAGGGGCCAGAGGGGTTACAGAGATAGGGAGGAGTGTAGGGCCAGAGGGATTACACAGATAGTGAGGAGTGTAGGGGCCAGAGGGATTACAAAAATGGGGACAAGTGTAGGGGCCAGAGGGATTACAGAGATAGGGAGGTGTGTAGGGCCAGAAGGGTTACAGAGATAGGGAGGAGTGTAGGGCCAGAGGGATTACAGAGATAGGGAGGAGTGTACGGCCAGAGGGATTTCAATGATTACAGAGCTAGGGAGGAGTGTAGGGGCCAGAGGGATTACAAACATAGGGAGGAGATTAGGGGCCAGAGGTGTTACAGAGATAGTGAGGAGTGTAGGTTCCAGATGGGTTACACAAATAGGGAGGAGTGTAGGACCAGAGGGTTTACAGAGATAAGTGAGGAGAGTAGGGCCAGAGAGGTTACAGAGATAGGGAGGAGTGTAGGTGCCAGATGGATTACAGTGATAGGGAGGAGTGTAGGGGCCAGAGGGGTTACAGAGATAGGGTGGAGTGTAGGGCCAGAGGAGTTACACAGATAGGGAGGAGTGTAGGGGCCAGAGGGATTACAAACATGGGGACAAGTGTAGGGGCCAGAGGGATTACAGAGATAGGGAGGTGTGTAGGGCCAGAGGGGTTACAGAGATAGGGAGGAGTGTAGGGGCCAGATGGATTACAGAGATAGGGAGGAGTGTAGGGCCAGAGGGATTACCAAGATAGGGAGGAGTGTAGGGGCCAGAGGGGTTACAGACATAAGGAGCAGTGTAGGGTCCAGAGGGGTTACAAAGATAGGGACAAGTTTAGGGGCCAGAGGAATTACAGAGATAGGGAGGAGTGTAAGGCCAGAGGGGTTACAGAGATATGGAGGAGTGTAAGGGCCAGAGCGGTTACAGAGATAGGGAGGAGTATAGGGGCCAGAGGGGTTACAGAGATAGGGAGGAGTGTAGGGGCCAGCGCGGTTACAGAGATAGGGAGGAGTGTAGGGCCAGAGTGTTACAGAGATACAGAGGAGTGTGGGGGCTAGAGGGATTACAGAGATAGGGAGGAGTGTAGCACCAGAGGGATTACAGAGAAGGGGAGGAGTGTAGGGCCAGAGTGTTACAGAGATACAGAGGACTGTAGGGGCCAGAGGGATTACAGAGATAGGGAGGAGTGTAGGGCCAGAGGGATTTCAAACATAGGGAGGAGTGTAGGGCCAAAGGAATTACAGAGATAGGGAGAAGTGTAGGGCCAGAGGAATTACAGAGATAGGTAGGAGTGTAGGGGCCAGAGGGATTTCAAATATTACAGAGATAGGGAGGTGTGTAGGGGCCTGAGGGGTTACAAAGATAGGGAGGTGTGTAGGGGCCAGAGGGATTACAAAGATAGGGAGGTGTGTAACGGCCTGAGGTGTTACACAGATAGGGAGGAGTGTAGGGCCAGAGGGATTTCAAAGATAGGCAGGAGTGTACGGCCAGAGGGATTTCAATGATTACAGAGCTAGGGAGGAGTGTAGGGGCCAGAGGGATTACAAACATAGGGAGGAGATTAGGGGCCAGAGGTGTTACAGAGATAGTGAGGAGTGTAGATGCCAGATGGGTTACAGAAATAGGGAGGAGTGTAGGACCAGAGGGTTTACAGAGATAGTGAGGAGAGTAGGGCCAGAGAGGTTACAGAGATAGGGAGGAGTGTAGGGGACGGGGAGGGTTATAGAGATTCCGAGGAATGTAGGGACAAGAGGGGTTGCAGAGATAGGGAGGAGTGTAGGGGACAGAGGGGGTTATAGAGATAGGGAGGAGTATAGGGGCCAGATGGATTACAGAGATAGGGACGAGTGTAGGGGCTAGAGCGGTTACAGAGATAGGGAGGAGTGTAGGGCCAGAACGGTTACAGAGATAGGGAGGAGTGTAGGGGCCAGAGGAGTTACACAAATAGGGAGGAGTGTAGGGGCCAGAGGAGTTACACAAATAGGGAGGAGTGTAGGGGCCAGAGGGATTACAAAGATAGGGAGGTGTGTAGGGCCAGAAGGGTTACAGAGATAGGGAGGAGTGTAAGGGCCAGAGCGGTTACAGAGATAGGGAGGAGTGGAGGGTCAGAGGGGTTACAGAGATAGGGAGGAGTGGAGGGCCAGAGGGGTTACAGAGAATGGGAGGAGTGTAGGGGCCAGAGTGGTTACAGAGATAGGGAGGAGTGTAGGGCCAGAGGGGTTACAGAGATAGGGAGGAGTGTAAGGGCCAGAGCGGTTACTGAGATAGGGAGGAGTGTAGAGCCAGAGTGTTACAGAGATACAGAGGAGTGTGGGGGCTAGAGGGATTACAGAGATAGGGAGGAGTGTAGGGGCCAGAGGGATAACAGAGAAGGGGAGGAGTGTAGGGTCAGAGGGATTACAGAGATAGGGAGGAGTGTAGGGCCAGAGGCATTTCAAAGATAGGGGGGAGCGTAGGGCCAGTGGGATTACAGAGATAGGGAGGAGTGTAGGGGCCAGAGGGATTATTAAGATAGGGAGGTGTGTAGGGGCCAGAGGGGTTACAGAGATAGGGAGGAGTGTAGGGCCAGAGGGGTTACACAGATAGTGAGGAGTGTAGGGGCCAGAGGGATTACAAAGATAGGGACAAGTGAAGGGGCCAGAGGGATTACAGAGATAGGGAGGTGTGTAGCGCCAGAATGGTTACACAGATAGGGAGGAGTGTAGGGGCCAGAGGGATTACAAAGATAGGGACAAGTGTAGGGGCCAGAGGGATTACAGAGATAGGGAGGAGTGTAGGGCCAGAAGGGTTACAGAGATAGGGAGGAGTGTAGGGGCCAGAGGGATTACAAAGATAGGGACAAGTGTAGGGGCCAGAGGGGTTACAGAGATAGCGAGGAGTGTAGGGGCCAGAGGGGTTACAGAGATAGGGAGGAGTGTAGGGGCCAGCGGGGTTACAGAGATAGGGAGGAGTGTAGGGCCAGTGGGATTACAAAGATAGGGAGGTGTGTAGTGTCAGAAGGGTTACAGAGATAGGGAGGAGTGTAGGGGCCAGAGGGATTACAAAGATACGGACAAGTGTAGGGGCCAGAGGGATTACAGAGATAGGGAGGAGTGTAGGGTCAGAGGGGTTACAGAGATAGGGAGGAGTGTAAGGGCCAGAGTGGTTACAGAGATAGGGAGGAGTGTAGGGCCAGAGGGGTTTCAGAGATAGGGAGGAGTGTAGGGTCAGAGGGGTTACAGAGATAGGGAGGAGTGTAAGGGTCAGAGCGGTTACAGGGATAGGGAGGAGTGTAGGGGCAAGAAGGGTTACAGAGATAGCGAGGAGTTTTTGGGCGAGAGGGGTTACAGAGATAGGGAGGAGTGTAGGGGCCAGCGGGGTTACAGAGATAGGGTGGAGTGTAGGGCCAGAGGGGTTACAGAATAGGGATGAGTATAGGGGCCAGAGGGGTTACAGAGATAGGGAGGAGTGTAGGTGCCAGAGGGATTATAGAGATAGGGAGGAGTGTAGGGCCAGAGGCATTTCAAAGATAGGGGGGAGCGTAGGGCCAGTGAGATTACAGAGATAAGAAGGAGTGTAGAGGCCTGCAGGGGTTACAGAGATAGGGAGGAGTGTAGGGGCCAGAGGGGTTCCAGACATAGGGAGGAGTGTAGCGTCCAGAGGGTTTACAGAGATATGGAGGAGAGTAGGGGCCAGAGGGGTTACAGAGATAGGGAGGAGTGTAGGGGCCAGAGGGGTTACAGAGATAGGGAGGAGTGTAGGGGCCAGAGGAATTACTAAAATAGGGAGGAGTGTAGGGGCCAGAGGGGTTACAGAGATAGGGAGGTGTGTAGGGCCAGAGGGGTTACAGAGATAGGGAGGAGTGTAGGGCCAGAGGGGTTACACAGATAGTGAGGAGTGTAGGGGCCAGAGGGATTACAAAAATAGGGAGGAGTGTAGGGGCCAGAGGGGTTACAGAGATAGGGAGGAGTGTAGGGCCAGAGGGGTTACACAGACAGTGAGGAGTGTAGGGGCCAGAGGCATTTCAAAGATAGGGGGGAGCGTAGGGCCAGTGGGATTACAGAGATAGGGAGGAGTGTAGGGGCCAGAGGGATTATTAAGATAGGGAGGTGTGTAGGGGCCAGAGGGGTTACAGAGATAGGGAGGAGTGTAGGGCCAGAGGGATTACACAGATAGTGAGGAGTGTAGGGGCCAGAGGGATTACAAAGATAGGGACAAGTGTAGGGGCCAGAGGGGTTACAAAGATAGGGAGGAGTGTAAGGGCCAGAGTGGTTACAGAGATAGGGAGGAGTGTAGGGGCAAGCAGGGTTACAGAGATAGCGAGGAGTGTAGGGGCCAGAGGGGTTACAGAGATAGAGAGGAGTGTAGGGGCCAGCGGGGTTACAGAGATAGGGAGGAGTGTAGGGTCAGAGGGGTTACAGAGATAGGGAGGAGTGTAAGGGCCAGAGTGGTTACAGAGATAGGGAGGAGTGTAGGGCCAGAGGGGTTACAGAGATAGGGAGGAGTGTAGGGGCCAGAGGGGTTACACAGACAGTGAGGAGTGTAGGGGCCAGAGGGATTACAAAGATAGGGACAAGTGTAGGGGCCAGAGGGATTAATAAGATAGGGAGGAGTGTAGGGGCCAGAGGGGTTACAGAGATAGGGAGGAGTGTAGGGCCAGAGGGATTACACAGATAGTGAGGAGTGTAGGGGCCAGAGGGATTACAAAGATAGGGAGGTGTGTAGGGCCAGAAGGGTTACAGGGATAGGGAGGAGTGTAGGGCCAGAGGGATTACAGAGATAGGGAGGTGTGTAGGGCCAGAAGGGTTACAGAGATAGCGAGGAGTGCACGGCCAGAGGGATTTCAATGATTACAGAGCTAGGGAGGAGTGTAGGGGCCAGAGGGATTACAAACATAGGGAGGAGATTAGGGGCCAGAGGTGTTACAGAGATAGTGAGGAGTGTAGGTTCCAGATGGGTTACAGAAATAGGGAGGAGTGTAGGACCAGAGGGTTTACAGAGATAAGTGAGGAGAGTAGGGCCATAGAGGTTACAGAGATAGGGAGAAGTGTAGGGGACAGGGAGGGTTATAGAGATTCCGAGGAATGTAGGGGCCAGAGGGGTTGCACAGATAGGGAGGAGTGTAGGGGACAGAGGGGGTTATAAAGATAGGGAGGAGTATAGGGGCCAGATGGATTACAGAGATAGGGAGGAGTGTAGGGGCCAGAGGGGTTACAGAGATAGGGCGGAGTGTAGGGCCAGAGGAGTTACACAGATAGGGAGGAGTGTAGGGGCCAGAGGGATTACAGAGATAGGGAGGAGTGTAGGTGCCAGATGGATTACAGTGATAGGGAGGAGTGTAGGGGCCAGAGGGGTTACAGAGATAGGGCGGAGTGTAGGGCCAGAGGAGTTACACAGATAGGGAGGAGTGTAGGGGCCAGAGGGATTACAAACATGGGGACAAGTGTAGGGGCCAGAGGGATTACAGAGATAGGGAGGTGTGTAGGGCCAGAGGGGTTACAGAGATAGGGAGGAGTGTAGGGGCCAGATGGATTACAGAGATAGGGAGGAGTGTAGGGCCGGAGGGGTTACCAAGATAGGGAGGAGTGTAGGGGCCAGAGGGGTTACAGACATAAAGAGCAGTGTAGGGTCCAGAGGGGTTACAAAGATAGGGACAAGTTTAGGGGCCAGAGGAATTACAGAGATAGGGAGGAGTGTAGGGCCAGAGGGGTTACAGAGATATGGAGGAGTGTAAGGGCCAGAGCGGTTACAGAGATAGGGAGGAGTATAGGGGCCAGAGGGGTTACAGAGATAGGGAGGAGTGTAGGGGCCAGCGGGGTTACAGAGATAGGGAGGAGTGTAGGGCCAGAGTGTTACAGAGATACAGAGGAGTGTGGGGGCTAGAGGGATTACAGAGATAGGGAGGAGTGTAGCACCAGAGGGATTACAGAGAAGGGGAGGAGTGTAGGGCCAGAGTGTTACAGAGATACAGAGGAGTGTAGGGGCCAGAGGGATTACAGAGATAGGGAGGAGTGTAGGGCCAGAGGGATTTCAAACATAGGGAGGAGTGTAGGGCCAAAGGAATTACAGAGATAGGGAGAAGTGTAGGGCCAGAGGAATTACAGAGATAGGTAGGAGTGTAGGGGCCAGAGGGATTTCAAATATTACAGAGATAGGGAGGTGTGTAGGGGCCTGAGGGGTTACAAAGATAGGGAGGTGTGTAGGGGCCAGAGGGATTACAAAGATAGGGAGGTGTGTAACGGCCTGAGGTGTTACACAGATAGGGAGGAGTGTAGGGCCAGAGGGATTTCAAAGATAGGCAGGAGTGTACGGCCAGAGGGATTTCAATGATTACAGAGCTATGGAGGAGTGTAGGGGCCAGAGGGATTACAAACATAGGGAGGAGATTAGGGGCCAGAGGTGTTACAGAGATAGTGAGGAGTGTAGGTGCCAGATGGGTTACAGAAATAGGGAGGAGTGTAGGACCAGAGGGGTTACAGAGATAGTGAGGAGAGTAGGGCCAGAGAGGTTACAGAGATAGGGAGGAGTGTAGGGGACGGGGAGGGTTATAGAGATTCCGAGGAATGTAGGGACAAGAGGGGTTGCAGAGATAGGGAGGAGTGTAGGGGACAGAGGGGGTTATAGAGATAGGGAGGAGTATAGGGGCCAGATGGATTACAGAGATAGGGACGAGTGTAGGGGCTAGAGCGGTTACAGAGATAGGGAGGAGTGTAGGGCCAGAACGGTTACAGAGATAGGGAGGAGTGTAGGGGCCAGAGGAGTTACACAGATAGGGAGGAGTGTAGGGGCCAGAGGGATTACAAAGATAGGGACAAGTGTAGGGGCCAGAGGGATTACAGAGATAGGGTGGTGTGTAGGGCCAGAAGGGTTACAGAGATAGGGAGGAGTGTAAGGGCCAGAGCGGTTACAGAGATAGGGAGGAGTGGAGGGTCAGAGGGATTACAGAGATAGGGAGGAGTGGAGGGCCAGAGGGGTTACAGAGAATGGGAGGAGTGTAGGGGCCAGAGTGGTTACAGAGATAGGGAGGAGTGTAGGGCCAGAGGGGTTACAGAGATAGGGAGGAGTGTAAGGGCCAGAGAGGTTACAGAGATAGGGAGGAGTGTAGAGCCAGAGTGTTACAGAGATACAGAGGAGTGTGGGGGCTAGAGGGATTACAGAGATAGGGAGGAGTGTAGGGGCCAGAGGGATAACAGAGAAGGGGAGGAGTGTAGGGTCAGAGGGATTACAGAGATAGGGAGGAGTGTAGGGCCAGAGGCATTTCAAAGATAGGGACAAGTGAAGGGGCCAGAGGGATTACAGAGATAGGGAGGAGTGTAGGGCCAGAAGGGTTACAGAGATAGGGAGGAGTGTAGGGGCCAGAGGGATTACAAAGATAGGGACAAGTGTAGGGGCCAGAGGGGTTACAAAGATAGGGAGGAGTGTAAGGGCCAGAGTGGTTACAGAGATAGGGAGGAGTGTAAGGGCAAGCAGGGTTACAGAGATAGCGAGGAGTGTAGGGCCAGAGGGGTTACACAGATAGTGAGGAGTGTAGGGGCCAGAGGGATTACAAAGATAGGGACAAGTGTAGGGGCCAGAGGGATTACAGAGATAGGGGGGAGCGTAGGGCCAGTGGGATTGCAGAGATAGGGAGGTGTGTAGTGCCAGAAGGGTTACAGAGATAGGGAGGAGTGTAGGGCCAGAGGAGTTACACAGATAGTGAGGAGTGTAGGGACCAGAGGGATTACTAAAATAGGGAGGAGTGTAGGGGCCAGAGGGGTTACAGAGATAGGGAGGAGTGTAGGGCCAGAGGGGTTACACAGATAGTGAGGAGTGTAGGGGCCAGAGGGATTACAAAGATAGGGACAAGTGTAGGGGCCAGAGGGATTACAGAGATAGGGGGGAGCGTAGGGGCCAGAGGGATTATTAAGATAGGGAGGTGTGTAGGGGCCAGAGGGGTTACAGAGATAGGGAGGAGTGTAGGGCCAGAGGGGTTACACAGATAGTGAGGAGTGTAGGGGCCAGAGGGATTACAAAGATAGGGACAAGTGAAGGGGCCAGAGGGATTACAGAGATAGGGAGGTGTGTAGCGCCAGAATGGTTACACAGATAGGGAGGAGTGTAGGGGCCAGAGGGATTACAAAGATAGGGACAAGTGTAGGGGCCAGAGGGATTACAGAGATAGGGAGGAGTGTAGGGCCAGAAGGGTTACAGAGATAGGGAGGAGTGTAGGGGCCAGAGGGATTACAAAGATAGGGACAAGTGTAGGGGCCAGAGGGGTTACAAAGATAGGGAGGAGTGTAAGGGCCAGAGTGGTTACAGAGATAGGGAGGAGTGTAGGGGCAAGCAGGGTTACAGAGATAGCGAGGAGTGTAGGGGCCAGAGGGGTTACAGAGATAGGGAGGAGTGTAGGGGCCAGCGGGGTTACAGAGATAGGGAGGAGTGTAGGGCCAGTGGGATTACAAAGATAGGGAGGTGTGTAGTGTCAGAGGGGTTACAGAGATAGGGAGGAGTGTAGGGGCCAGAGGGATTACAAAGATACGGACAAGTGTAGGGGCCAGAGGGATTACAGAGATAGGGAGGAGTGTAGGGTCAGAGGGGTTACAGAGATAGGGAGGAGTGTAAGGGCCAGAGTGGTTACAGAGATAGGGAGGAGTGTAGGGCCAGAGGGGTTTCAGAGATAGGGAGGAGTGTAGGGTCAGAGGGGTTACAGAGATAGGGAGGAGTGTAAGGGTCAGAGCGGTTACAGGGATAGGGAGGAGTGTAGGGGCAAGAAGGGTTACAGAGATAGCGAGGAGTTTTTGGGCGAGAGGGGTTACAGAGATAGGGAGGAGTGTAGGGGCCAGCGGGGTTACAGAGATAGGGTGGAGTGTAGGGCCAGAGGGGTTACAGAATAGGGATGAGTATAGGGGCCAGAGGGGTTACAGAGATAGGGAGGAGTGTAGGTGCCAGAGGGATTATAGAGATAGGGAGGAGTGTAGGGCCAGAGGCATTTCAAAGATAGGGGGGAGCGTAGGGCCAGTGAGATTACAGAGATAAGAAGGAGTGTAGAGGCCTGCAGGGGTTACAGAGATAGGGAGGAGTGTAGGGGCCAGAGGGGTTCCAGACATAGGGAGGAGTGTAGCGTCCAGAGGGTTTACAGAGATATGGAGGAGAGTAGGGGCCAGAGGGGTTACAGAGATAGGGAGGAGTGTAGGGGCCAGAGGGGTTACAGAGATAGGGAGGAGTGTAGGGGCCAGAGGAATTACTAAAATAGGGAGGAGTGTAGGGGCCAGAGGGGTTACAGAGATAGGGAGGTGTGTAGGGCCAGAGGGGTTACAGAGATAGGGAGGAGTGTAGGGCCAGAGGGGTTACACAGATAGTGAGGAGTGTAGGGGCCAGAGGGATTACAAAAATAGGGAGGAGTGTAGGGGCCAGAGGGGTTACAGAGATAGGGAGGAGTGTAGGGCCAGAGGGGTTACACAGACAGTGAGGAGTGTAGGGGCCAGAGGCATTTCAAAGATAGGGGGGAGCGTAGGGCCAGTGGGATTACAGAGATAGGGAGGAGTGTAGGGGCCAGAGGGATTATTAAGATAGGGAGGTGTGTAGGGGCCAGAGGGGTTACAGAGATAGGGAGGAGTGTAGGGCCAGAGGGATTACACAGATAGTGAGGAGTGTAGGGGCCAGAGGGATTACAAAGATAGGGACAAGTGTAGGGGCCAGAGGGGTTACAAAGATAGGGAGGAGTGTAAGGGCCAGAGTGGTTACAGAGATAGGGAGGAGTGTAGGGGCAAGCAGGGTTACAGAGATAGCGAGGAGTGTAGGGGCCAGAGGGGTTACAGAGATAGAGAGGAGTGTAGGGGCCAGCGGGGTTACAGAGATAGGGAGGAGTGTAGGGTCAGAGGGGTTACAGAGATAGGGAGGAGTGTAAGGGCCAGAGTGGTTACAGAGATAGGGAGGAGTGTAGGGCCAGAGGGGTTACAGAGATAGGGAGGAGTGTAGGGGCCAGAGGGGTTACACAGACAGTGAGGAGTGTAGGGGCCAGAGGGATTACAAAGATAGGGACAAGTGTAGGGGCCAGAGGGATTAATAAGATAGGGAGGAGTGTAGGGGCCAGAGGGGTTACAGAGATAGGGAGGAGTGTAGGGCCAGAGGGATTACACAGATAGTGAGGAGTGTAGGGGCCAGAGGGATTACAAAGATAGGGAGGTGTGTAGGGCCAGAAGGGTTACAGGGATAGGGAGGAGTGTAGGGCCAGAGGGATTACAGAGATAGGGAGGTGTGTAGGGCCAGAAGGGTTACAGAGATAGCGAGGAGTGCACGGCCAGAGGGATTTCAATGATTACAGAGCTAGGGAGGAGTGTAGGGGCCAGAGGGATTACAAATATAGGGAGGAGATTAGGGGCCAGAGGTGTTACAGAGATAGTGAGGAGTGTAGGTTCCAGATGGGTTACAGAAATAGGGAGGAGTGTAGGACCAGAGGGTTTACAGAGATAAGTGAGGAGAGTAGGGCCATAGAGGTTACAGAGATAGGGAGAAGTGTAGGGGACAGGGAGGGTTATAGAGATTCCGAGGAATGTAGGGGCCAGAGGGGTTGCACAGATAGGGAGGAGTGTAGGGGACAGAGGGGGTTATAAAGATAGGGAGGAGTATAGGGGCCAGATGGATTACAGAGATAGGGAGGAGTGTAGGGGCCAGAGGGGTTACAGAGATAGGGCGGAGTGTAGGGCCAGAGGAGTTACACAGATAGGGAGGAGTGTAGGGGCCAGAGGGATTACAGAGATAGGGAGGAGTGTAGGTGCCAGATGGATTACAGTGATAGGGAGGAGTGTAGGGGCCAGAGGGGTTACAGAGATAGGGCGGAGTGTAGGGCCAGAGGAGTTACACAGATAGGGAGGAGTGTAGGGGCCAGAGGGATTACAAACATGGGGACAAGTGTAGGGGCCAGAGGGATTACAGAGATAGGGAGGTGTGTAGGGCCAGAGGGGTTACAGAGATAGGGAGGAGTGTAGGGGCCAGATGGATTACAGAGATAGGGAGGAGTGTAGGGCCAGAGGGGTTACCAAGATAGGGAGGAGTGTAGGGGCCAGAGGGGTTACAGACATAAAGAGCAGTGTAGGGTCCAGAGGGGTTACAAAGATAGGGACAAGTTTAGGGGCCAGAGGAATTACAGAGATAGGGAGGAGTGTAGGGCCAGAGGGGTTACAGAGATATGGAGGAGTGTAAGGGCCAGAGCGGTTACAGAGATAGGGAGGAGTATAGGGGCCAGAGGGGTTACAGAGATAGGGAGGAGTGTAGGGGCCAGCGGGGTTACAGAGATAGGGAGGAGTGTAGGGCCAGAGTGTTACAGAGATACAGAGGAGTGTGGGGGCTAGAGGGATTACAGAGATAGGGAGGAGTGTAGCACCAGAGGGATTACAGAGAAGGGGAGGAGTGTAGGGCCAGAGTGTTACAGAGATACAGAGGAGTGTAGGGGCCAGAGGGATTACAGAGATAGGGAGGAGTGTAGGGCCAGAGGGATTTCAAACATAGGGAGGAGTGTAGGGCCAAAGGAATTACAGAGATAGGGAGAAGTGTAGGGCCAGAGGAATTACAGAGATAGGTAGGAGTGTAGGGGCCAGAGGGATTTCAAATATTACAGAGATAGGGAGGTGTGTAGGGGCCTGAGGGGTTACAAAGATAGGGAGGTGTGTAGGGGCCAGAGGGATTACAAAGATAGGGAGGTGTGTAACGGCCTGAGGTGTTACACAGATAGGGAGGAGTGTAGGGCCAGAGGGATTTCAAAGATAGGCAGGAGTGTACGGCCAGAGGGATTTCAATGATTACAGAGCTATGGAGGAGTGTAGGGGCCAGAGGGATTACAAACATAGGGAGGAGATTAGGGGCCAGAGGTGTTACAGAGATAGTGAGGAGTGTAGGTGCCAGATGGGTTACAGAAATAGGGAGGAGTGTAGGACCAGAGGGGTTACAGAGATAGTGAGGAGAGTAGGGCCAGAGAGGTTACAGAGATAGGGAGGAGTGTAGGGGACGGGGAGGGTTATAGAGATTCCGAGGAATGTAGGGACAAGAGGGGTTGCAGAGATAGGGAGGAGTGTAGGGGACAGAGGGGGTTATAGAGATAGGGAGGAGTATAGGGGCCAGATGGATTACAGAGATAGGGACGAGTGTAGGGGCTAGAGCGGTTACAGAGATAGGGAGGAGTGTAGGGCCAGAACGGTTACAGAGATAGGGAGGAGTGTAGGGGCCAGAGGAGTTACACAGATAGGGAGGAGTGTAGGGGCCAGAGGGATTACAAAGATAGGGACAAGTGTAGGGGCCAGAGGGATTACAGAGATAGGGTGGTGTGTAGGGCCAGAAGGGTTACAGAGATAGGGAGGAGTGTAAGGGCCAAAGCGGTTACAGAGATAGGGAGGAGTGGAGGGTCAGAGGGATTACAGAGATAGGGAGGAGTGGAGGGCCAGAGGGGTTACAGAGAATGGGAGGAGTGTAGGGGCCAGAGTGGTTACAGAGATAGGGAGGAGTGTAGGGCCAGAGGGGTTACAGAGATAGGGAGGAGTGTAAGGGCCAGAGAGGTTACAGAGATAGGGAGGAGTGTAGAGCCAGAGTGTTACAGAGATACAGAGGAGTGTGGGGGCTAGAGGGATTACAGAGATAGGGAGGAGTGTAGGGGCCAGAGGGATAACAGAGAAGGGGAGGAGTGTAGGGTCAGAGGGATTACAGAGATAGGGAGGAGTGTAGGGCCAGAGGCATTTCAAAGATAGGGACAAGTGAAGGGGCCAGAGGGATTACAGAGATAGGGAGGAGTGTAGGGCCAGAAGGGTTACAGAGATAGGGAGGAGTGTAGGGGCCAGAGGGATTACAAAGATAGGGACAAGTGTAGGGGCCAGAGGGATTACAAAGATAGGGACTAGTGTAGGGGCCAGAGGGATTACAGAGATAGGGGGGAGCGTAGGGCCAGTGGGATTACAGAGATAGGGAGGTGTGTAGTGCCAGAAGGGTTACAGAGATAGGGAGGAGTGTAGGGCCAGAGGAGTTACACAGATAGTGAGGAGTGTAGGGACCAGAGGGATTACTAAAATAGGGAGGAGTGTAGGGGCCAGAGGGGTTACAGAGATAGGGAGGAGTGTAGGGCCAGAGGGGTTACACAGATAGTGAGGAGTGTAGGGGCCAGAGGGATTACAAAGATAGGGACAAGTGTAGGGGCCAGAGGGATTACAGAGATAGGGAGGAGTGTAGGGCCAGAGGGGTTTCAGAGATAGGGAGGGGTGTAGGGTCAGAGGGGTTACAGAGATACAGAGGAGTGTAAGGGTCAGAGCGGTTACAGAGATAGGGAGGAGTGTAGGGGCAAGAAGGGTTACCGAGATAGCGAGGAGTTTAGGGGCCAGAGGGGTTACAGAGATAGGGAGGAGTGTAGGGGCCAGCGGGGTTACAGAGATAGGAGGAGTGTAGGGCCAGAGGGGTTACAGAATAGGGATGAGTATAGGGGCCAGAGGGGTTACAGAGATAGGGAGGAGTGTAGGTGCCAGAGGGATTATAGAGATAGGGAGGAGTGTAGGGCCAGAGGCATTTCAAAGATAGGGGGGAGCGTAGGGCCAGTGGATTACAGAGATAAGAAGGAGTGTAGAGGCCTGCAGGGGTTACAGAGATAGGGAGGAGTGTAGGGGCCAGAGGGGTTCCAGACATAGGGAGGAGTGTAGCGTCCAGAGGGTTTACAGAGATATGGAGGAGAGTAGGGGCCAGAGGGGTTACAGAGATAGGGAGGAGTGTAGGAGCCAGAGGGGTTACAGAGATAGGGAGGAGTGTAGGGGCCAGAGGAATTACTAAAATAGGGAGGAGTGTAGGGGCCAGAGGGGTTGCAGAGATAAGGAGGAGTGTAGGGCCAGAGGGGTTACACAGATAGTGAGGAGTGTAGGGGCCAGAGGGATTACAAAGATAGGGACAAGTGTAGGGGCCAGAGGGATTACAGAGATAGGAGGAGTGTAGGTGCCAGAGGGTTACAGAGATAGGAGGAGTGTAGGTGCCAGAGGGATTACAAAGATAGGGAGGAGTGTAGGGCCAGAGCATTTCAAAGATAGGGGGGAGCGGAGGGCCAGTGGGATTACAGAGATAGGGAGGAGTGTAGGGGCCAGAGGGATTAATAAGATAGGGAGGAGTGTAGGGGCCAGAGGGGTTACAGAGATAGGGAGGAGTGTAGGGCCAGAGGGATTACACAGATAGTGAGAGTGTAGGGGCCAGAGGGATTACAAAAATGGGGACAAGTGTAGGGGCCAGAGGGATTACAGAGATAGGGAGGTGTGTAGGGCCAGAAGGGTTACAGAGATAGGGAGGAGTGTAGGGGCCAGAGGGATTACAGAGATAGGGAGGAGTGTACGGCCAGAGGGATTTCAATGATTACAGAGCTAGGGAGGAGTTTAGGGGCCAGAGGATTACAAACATAGGGAGGAGATTAGGGGCCAGAGGTGTTACAGAGATAGTGAGGAGTGTAGGTTCCAGATGGGTTACACAAATAGGGAGGAGTGTAGGACCAGAGGGTTTACAGAGATAAGTGAGGAGAGTAGGGCCAGAGAGGTTACAGAGATAGGAGGAGTGGTAGGTGCCAGATGGATTACAGTGATAGGGAGGAGTGTAGGGGCCAGAGGGTTACAGAGATAGGGTGGAGTGTAGGGCCAGAGGAGTTACACAGATAGGGAGGAGTGTAGGGGCCAGAGGGATTACAAACATGGGGACAAGTGTAGGGGCCAGAGGATTACAGAGATAGGGAGGTGTGTAGGGCCAGGGGTTACAGAGATAGGGAGGAGTGTAGGGGCCAGATGGATTTACAGAGATAGGGAGGAGTGTAGGGCCAGAGGGATTACCAAGATAGGAGGAGTGTAGGGCCAGAGGGGTTACAGACATCAGGAGCAGTGTAGGGTCCAGAGGGGTTACAAAGATAGGGACAAGTTAGGGGCCAGAGGAATTACAGAGATAGGGAGGAGTGTAAGGCCAGAGGGGTTACAGAGATATGGAGGAGTGTAAGGGCCAGAGCGGTTACAGAGATAGGGAGGAGTATAGGGGCCAGAGGGGTTACAGAGATAAGGAGGAGTGTAGGGGCCAGCGCGGTTACAGAGATAGGGAGGAGTGTAGGGCCAGAGTGTTACAGAGATACAGAGGAGTGTGGGGGCTAGAGGGATTACAGAGATAGGGAGGAGTGTAGCACCAGAGGGATTACAGAGAAGGGGAGGAGTGTAGGGCCAGAGTGTTACAGAGATACAGAGGAGTGTAGGGGCCAGAGGGATTACAGAGATAGGGAGGAGTGTAGGGCCAGAGGGATTTCAAACATAGGGAGGAGTGTAGGGCCAAAGGAATTACAGAGATAGGGAGAAGTGTAGGGCCAGAGGAATTACAGAGATAGGTAGGAGTGTAGGGGCCAGAGGGATTTCAAATATTACAGAGATAGGAGGTGTGTAGGGGCCTGAGGGGTTACAAAGATAGGGAGGTGTGTAGGGGCCAGAGGGATTACAAAGATAGGGAGGTGTGTAACGGCCTGAGGTGTTACACAGATAGGGAGGAGTGTAGGGCCAGAGGATTTCAAAGATAGGCAGGAGTGTACGGCCAGAGGGATTTCAATGATTACAGAGCTAGGGAGGAGTGTAGGGGCCAGAGGGATTACAAACATAGGGAGGAGATTAGGGGCCAGAGGTGTTACAGAGATAGTGAGGAGTGTAGATGCCAGATGGGTTACAGAAATAGGGAGGAGTGTAGGACCAGAGGGTTTACAGAGATAGTGAGGAGAGTAGGGCCAGAGAGGTTACAGAGATAGGGAGGAGTGTAGGGGACGGGGAGGGTTATAGAGATTCCGAGGAATGTAGGGACAAGAGGGGTTGCAGAGATAGGGAGGAGTGTAGGGGACAGAGGGGTTATAGAGATAGGGAGGAGTATAGGGGCCAGATGGATTACAGAGATAGGGACGAGTGTAGGGGCTAGAGCGGTTACAGAGATAGGGAGGAGTGTAGGCAGAACGGTTACAGAGATAGGGAGGAGTGTAGGGGCCAGAGGAGTTACACAAATAGGGAGGAGTGTAGGGGCCAGAGGAGTTACACAAATAGGGAGGAGTGTAGGGGCCAGAGGGATTACAAAGATAGGGACAAGTGTAGGGGCCAGAGGGATTACAGAGATAGGGAGGTGTGTAGGGCCAGAAGGGTTACAGAGATAGGGAGGAGTGTAAGGGCCAGAGCGGTTACAGAGATAGGGAGGAGTGGAGGGTCAGAGGGTTACAGAGATAGGGAGGAGTGGAGGGCCAGAGGGGTTACAGAGAATGGGAGGAGTGTAGGGGCCAGAGTGGTTACAGAGATAGGGAGGAGTGTAGGGCCAGAGGGGTTACAGAGATAGGGAGGAGTGTAAGGGCCAGAGCGGTTACAGAGATAGGGAGGAGTGTAGAGCCAGAGTGTTACAGAGATACAGAGGAGTGTGGGGGCTAGAGGGATTACAGAGATAGGGAGGAGTGTAGGGGCCAGAGGGATAACAGAGAAGGGGAGGAGTGTAGGGTCAGAGGGATTACAGAGATAGGGAGGAGTGTAGGGCCAGAGGCATTTCAAAGATAGGGGGGAGCGTAGGGCCAGTGGGATTACAGAGATAGGGAGGAGTGTAGGGGCCAGAGGGATTATTAAGATAGGGAGGTGTGTAGGGGCCAGAGGGGTTACAGAGATAGGAGGCGTGTAGGGCCAGAGGGGTTACACAGATAGTGAGGAGTGTAGGGGCCAGAGGGATTACAAAGATAGGGACAAGTGAAGGGGCCAGAGGGATTACAGAGATAGGGGAGGTGTGTAGCGCCAGAATGGTTACACAGATAGGGAGGAGTGTAGGGGCCAGAGGGATTACAAAGATAGGGACAAGTGTAGGGGCCAGAGGGATTACAGAGATAGGGAGGAGTGTAGGGCCAGAAGGGTTACAGAGATAGGAGGAGTGTAGGGGCCAGAGGGATTACAAAGATAGGGACAAGTGTAGGGGCCAGAGGGGTTACAAAGATAGGGAGGAGTGTAAGGGCAGAGTGGTTACAGAGATAGGGAGGAGTGTAAGGGCCAGAGTGGTTACAGAGATAGGGAGGAGTGTAGGGGCAAGCAGGGTTACAGAGATAGCGAGGAGTGTAGGGGCCAGAGGGGTTACAGAGATAGAGAGGAGTGTAGGGGCCAGCGGGGTTACAGAGATAGGGAGAGTGTAGGGCCAGAGGGGTTACACAGACAGTGAGGAGTGTAGGGGCAGAGGATTACAAAGATAGGGACAAGTGTAGGGGCCAGAGGGATTACAGAGATAGGGTGGTGTGTAGGGCCAGAAGGGTTACAGAGATAGGGAGGAGTGTAAGGGCCAGAGCGGTTACAGAGATAGGGAGGAGTGGAGGGTCAGAGGGATTACAGAGATAGGGAGGAGTGGAGGGCCAGAGGGGTTACAGAGAATGGGAGGAGTGTAGGGGCCAGAGTGGTTACAGAGATAGGGAGGAGTGTAGGGCCAGAGGGTTACAGAGATAGGGGAGGAGTGTAAGGGCCAGAGAGGTTACAGAGATAGGGAGGAGTGTAGAGCAGAGTGTTACAGAGATACAGAGGAGTGTGGGGGCTAGAGGGATTACAGAGATAGGGAGGAGTGTAGGGGCCAGAGGGATAACAGAGAAGGGGAGGAGTGTAGGGTCAGAGGGATTACAGAGATAGGGAGGAGTGTAGGGCCAGAGGCATTTCAAAGATAGGGACAAGTGAAGGGGCCAGAGGGATTACAGAGATAGGGAGGAGTGTAGGGCCAGAAGGGTTACAGAGATAGGGAGGAGTGTAGGGGCCAGAGGGATTACAAAGATAGGGACAAGTGTAGGGGCCAGAGGGGTTACAAAGATAGGGAGGAGTGTAAGGGCCAGAGTGGTTACAGAGATAGGGAGGAGTGTAAGGGCAAGCAGGGTTACAGAGATAGCGAGGAGTGTAGGGCCAGAGGGGTTACACAGATAGTGAGGAGTGTAGGGGCCAGAGGGATTACAAAGATAGGGACAAGTGTAGGGGCCAGAGGGATTACAGAGATAGGGGGGAGCGTAGGGCCAGTGGGATTACAGAGATAGGGAGGTGTGTAGTGCCAGAAGGGTTACAGAGATAGGGAGGAGTGTAGGGCCAGAGGAGTACACAGATAGTGAGGAGTGTAGGGACCAGAGGATTACTAAAATAGGGAGGAGTGTAGGGGCCAGAGGGGTTACAGAGATAGGGAGGAGTGTAGGGCAGAGGGGTTACACAGATAGTGAGGAGTGTAGGGGCCAGAGGGATTACAAAGATAGGGACAAGTGTAGGGGCCAGAGGGATTACAGAGATAGGGGGGAGCGTAGGGGCCAGAGGATTATTAAGATAGGGAGGTGTGTAGGGCCAGAGGGGTTACAGAGATAGGGAGGGAGTGTAGGGCCAGAGGGGTTACACAGATAGTGAGGAGTGTAGGGGCCAGAGGGATTACAAAGATAGGGACAAGTGAAGGGGCCAGAGGGATTACAGAGATAGGGAGGTGTGTAGCGCCAGAATGGTTACACAGATAGGGAGGAGTGTAGGGGCCAGAGGGATTACAAAGATAGGGACAAGTGTAGGGGCCAGAGGGATTACAGAGATAGGGAGGAGTGTAGGGCCAGAAGGGTTACAGAGATAGGGAGGAGTGTAGGGGCCAGAGGGATTACAAAGATAGGACAAGTGTAGGGGCCAGAGGGGTTACAAAGATAGGGAGGAGTGTAAGGGCAGAGTGGTTACAGAGATAGGGAGGAGTGTAGGGGCAAGCAGGGTTACAGAGATAGCGAGGAGTGTAGGGGCCAGAGGGGTTACAGAGATAGGGAGGAGTGTAGGGGCCAGCGGGGTTACAGAGATAGGGAGGAGTGTAGGGCCAGTGGGATTACAAAGATAGGGAGGTGTGTAGTGTCAGAAGGGTTACAGAGATAGGGAGGAGTGTAGGGGCCAGAGGGATTACAAAGATACGGACAAGTGTAGGGCCAGAGGGATTACAGAGATAGGGAGGAGTGTAGGGTCAGAGGGGTTACAGAGATAGGGAGGAGTGTAAGGGCCAGAGTGGTTACAGAGATAGGGAGGAGTGTAGGGCCAGAGGGGTTTCAGAGATAGGGAGGAGTGTAGGGTCAGAGGGGTTACAGAGATAGGGAGGAGTGTAAGGGTCAGAGCGGTTACAGGGATAGGGAGGAGTGTAGGGGCAAGAAGGGTTACAGAGATAGCGAGGAGTTTTTGGGCGAGAGGGGTTACAGAGATAGGGAGGAGTGTAGGGGCCAGCGGGGTTACAGAGATAGGGTGGAGTGTAGGGCCAGAGGGGTTACAGAATAGGGATGAGTATAGGGGCCAGAGGGGTTACAGAGATAGGGAGGAGTGTAGGTGCCAGAGGGATTATAGAGATAGGGAGGAGTGTAGGGCCAGAGGCATTTCAAAGATAGGGGGGAGCGTAGGGCCAGTGAGATTACAGAGATAAGAAGGAGTGTAGAGGCCTGCAGGGGTTACAGAGATAGGGAGGAGTGTAGGGGCCAGAGGGGTTCCAGACATAGGGAGGAGTGTAGCGTCCAGAGGGTTTACAGAGATATGGAGGAGAGTAGGGGCCAGAGGGGTTACAGAGATAGGGAGGAGTGTAGGGGCCAGAGGGGTTACAGAGATAGGGAGGAGTGTAGGGCCAGAGGGGTTACAGAGATAGGAGGAGTGTAGGGGCCAGAGGAATTACTAAAATAGGGAGGAGTGTAGGGGCCAGAGGGGTTACAGAGATAGGGAGGTGTGTAGGGCCAGAGGGGTTACAGAGATAGGGAGGAGTGTAGGGCCAGAGGGTTACACAGATAGTGAGGAGTGTAGGGGCCAGAGGGATTACAAAAATAGGGAGGAGTGTAGGGGCCAGAGGGGTTACAGAGATAGGGAGGAGTGTAGGGCCAGAGGGGTTACACAGACAGTGAGGAGTGTAGGGGCCAGAGGCATTTCAAAGATAGGGGGGAGCGTAGGGGCCAGTGGGATTACAGAGATAGGGAGGAGTGTAGGGGCCAGAGGGATTATTAAGATAGGGAGGTGTGTAGGGGCCAGAGGGGTTACAGAGATAGGGAGGAGTGTAGGGCCAGAGGGATTACACAGATAGTGAGGAGTGTAGGGGCCAGAGGGATTACAAAGATAGGGACAAGTGTAGGGGCCAGAGGGGTTACAAAGATAGGGAGGAGTGTAAGGGCCAGAGTGGTTACAGAGATAGGGAGGAGTGTAGGGGCAAGCAGGGTTACAGAGATAGCGAGGAGTGTAGGGGCCAGAGGGTTACAGAGATAGAGAGGAGTGTAGGGGCCAGCGGGGTTACAGAGATAGGAGGAGTGTAGGGTCAGAGGGGTTACAGAGATAGGGAGGAGTGTAAGGGCCAGAGTGGTTACAGAGATAGGGAGGAGTGTAGGGCCAGAGGGGTTACAGAGATAGGGAGGAGTGTAGGGGCCAGAGGGGTTACACAGACAGTGAGGAGTGTAGGGGCCAGAGGGATTACAAAGATAGGGACAAGTGTAGGGCCAGAGGGATTAATAAGATAGGGAGGAGTGTAGGGGCCAGAGGGGTTACAGAGATAGGGAGGAGTGTAGGGCCAGAGGGATTACACAGATAGTGAGGAGTGTAGGGGCCAGAGGGATTACAAGATAGGGAGGTGTGTAGGGCCAGAAGGGTTACAGGGATAGGGAGGAGTGTAGGGCCAGAGGGATTACAGAGATAGGGAGGTGTGTAGGGCCAGAAGGGTTACAGAGATAGCGAGGAGTGCACGGCCAGAGGGATTTCAATGATTACAGAGCTAGGGAGGAGTGTAGGGGCCAGAGGGATTACAAATATAGGGAGGAGATTAGGGGCCAGAGGTGTTACAGAGATAGTGAGGAGTGTAGGTTCCAGATGGGTTACAGAAATAGGGAGGAGTGTAGGACCAGAGGGTTTACAGAGATAAGTGAGGAGAGTAGGGCCATAGAGGTTACAGAGATAGGGAGAAGTGTAGGGGACAGGGAGGGTTATAGAGATTCCGAGGAATGTAGGGGCCAGAGGGTTGCACAGATAGGGAGGAGTGTAGGGGACAGAGGGGTTATAAAGATAGGGAGGAGGTATAGGGGCCAGATGGATTACAGAGATAGGGAGGGAGTGTAGGGGCCAGAGGGTTACAGAGATAGGGCGGAGTGTAGGGCCAGAGGAGTTACACAGATAGGGAGGAGTGTAGGGGCCAGAGGGATTACAGAGATAGGGAGAGTGTAGGTGCCAGATGGATTACAGTGATAGGGAGGAGTGTAGGGGCCAGAGGGTTACAGAGATAGGGCGGAGTGTAGGGCCAGAGGAGTTACACAGATAGGGAGGAGTGTAGGGGCCAGAGGGATTACAAACATGGGGACAAGTGTAGGGGCCAGAGGGATTACAGAGATAGGGAGGTGTGTAGGGCCAGAGGGGTTACAGAGATAGGGAGGAGTGTAGGGGCCAGATGGATTACAGAGATAGGGAGGAGTGTAGGGCCAGAGGGGTTACCAGATAGGGAGGAGTGTAGGGGCCAGAGGGGTTACAGACATAAAGAGCAGTGTAGGGTCCAGAGGGGTTACAAAGATAGGGACAAGTTTAGGGGCCAGAGGAATTACAGAGATAGGGAGGAGTGTAGGGCCAGAGGGGTTACAGAGATATGGAGGAGTGTAAGGGCCAGAGCGGTTACAGAGATAGGGAGGAGTATAGGGGCCAGAGGGGTTACAGAGATAGGGAGGAGTGTAGGGGCCAGCGGGGTTACAGAGATAGGGAGGAGTGTAGGGCCAGAGTGTTACAGAGATACAGAGGAGTGTGGGGGCTAGATGGGATTACAGAGATAGGGAGGAGTGTAGCACCAGAGGGATTACAGAGAAGGGGAGGAGTGTAGGGCCAGAGTGTTACAGAGATACAGAGGAGTGTAGGGGCCAGAGGGATTACAGAGATAGGGAGGAGTGTAGGGCCAGATGGGATTTCAAACATAGGGAGGAGTGTAGGGCAAAGGAATTACAGAGATAGGGAGAAGTGTAGGGCCAGAGGAATTACAGAGATAGGTAGGAGTGTAGGGGCCAGAGGGATTTCAAATATTACAGAGATAGGGAGGTGTGTAGGGGCCTGAGGGGTTACAAAGATAGGAGGTGTGTAGGGGCCAGAGGGATTACAAAGATAGGGAGGTGTGTAACGGCCTGAGGTGTTACACAGATAGGGAGGAGTGTAGGGCCAGAGGGATTTCAAAGATAGGCAGGAGTGTACGGCCAGAGGGATTTCAATGATTACAGAGCTATGGAGGAGTGTAGGGGCCAGAGGGATTACAAACATAGGGAGGAGATTAGGGGCCAGAGGTGTTACAGAGATAGTGAGGAGTGTAGGTGCCAGATGGGTTACAGAAATAGGGAGGAGTGTAGGACCAGAGGGTTACAGAGATAGTGAGGAGAGTAGGGCCAGAGAGGTTACAGAGATAGGGAGGAGTGTAGGGGACGGGGAGGGTTATAGAGATTCCGAGGAATGTAGGGACAAGAGGGGTTGCAGAGATAGGAGGAGTGTAGGGGACAGAGGGGGTTATAGAGATAGGGAGGAGTATAGGGGCCAGATGGATTACAGAGATAGGGACGAGTGTAGGGGCTAGAGCGGTTACAGAGATAGGGAGG